>NC_051846.1:202279639-202484567 GCF_002237135.1 Teleopsis dalmanni
AATATGTCAACTGAAATTGTATATACATTAAGATAGAGTACAATCTGAAACCAAAGGGAGTAACATGACAAAGCCTTAGCATCCGTAAATAACAAACAATATCTGCAACTCTTTCAACACAAGCACGCCAATGTAGCTCTGTATGTTCTCAGAACAGCGTTTCCTGAAATTCCTAAAAGCAATCAATATTATTTCAAACCTTGAAAATAGAAAATTTTGCACTCACATTTCCTGAAAAGACTCTAAAATTATTATTAGGCCATAAGATATACTTAACTGACTACCCACAGCTACCAGAACACAATATGGCTGCTAATTTTAATTAACATAATCCAATGTCAGAATCTATAGCTTATCGACACTCATGGAATCGTCACAATTCACAAAGGAGTTTAAAATACGAATACAAGGATATACTGCTATTGCCCTTTTTAAGCTATTTGAGCTTCCAGATAAAGCTGAGTAGGTGCAACAAATTTACTTTCGTTATGTCTCTCAGTTCAGTAAAGAAATGATCTTTAAAAGATTGAAGTCGCTTTGCTTAGATGTTTCCCAATAGAAGTGCTAACAGCCCTTTCAACCTAACCTAATCTATGCGGTTAATAAACGAAGATTAGTTTTATAAGATTTACAGCTTGAACAGATAAAAAAGTTCGAAGGTATGATTTTTTTTCATTATATCTTTTATTTTTGCACTCTTTCTGCAGTGAATAATTAGAATTTGAAGAGTACCTAAACCATTTATTTCTTCTGTTTCCATGTTTTCTTGTTCTAACTTTATTACAAGATTTTTTTTATGAATATTTATGTATTTTGTTTCTGTAAATCGTGCAGAGTCACTCAATGTTGTTATCTATTTAGGCAGACTAAACTCTCTTGGGAGATCCTGGGTACTCATTAGTGCGTAGAATTCCATTGTGGCATACCTTAATTTTACTAAACCTGAATATTTGGAGAGGAAGTGTTCAGTTGTGTCTTTATTATCTTCTCTCTTGTAGTTGCTACAATTTTAATTAAAGAGAATGTTTCATTTCAATGCTAATGGACAATAACTTATCAGTCCCACTTCGATCATATCGCTCTTCTTCCTTGCAACTTTTACAAATCTGATTAAAGTGATAACTGATTTTTCAGGATATGTGATTACTGACCCTTGATCTCACAGTACCATCTTGACTTTTGCCTTATTTTATGTCTACTCAGGTATTACTCTCTCGACAAACTACGCCAGTTTATTCCTGGCTCGTTGAAAAGTTGGTATAAAAGAGTTTCTGAAATAGATTTCCAGAATACATGAAATGAATGCTTGCATGGATTATATGATAAGGCAGTCCGAATGTAGAATGGTAAGTCCCTTTGACATCCACTGTCTTAAGTTCTCGTACCTTAAGTATTACTCTCTTAAGGCAACTCGTATCTTAAGATCTTTGAGAAAACTTCCGTCGATGAGAGTTAGTTTTTAGAGCAACAAAAATCTGCCAACCCACAATTTAAGCTCAACCACTCTATTTATCTCATATGCACTCAAAAAAATATAAATTTTTTTCTATAATTTATTTAAATTTTTTTTATTTTTTCTGATTTTCATAAAATAAACAAAAATAGATTTAAAAATTCATGAATAGAAAATTCGTTTAGTGACAAATGGCATTGCATCAAAACCACAAAGAGTGTTTGTATAAAAAGTGTTTGCCATTGGAGTCCACCTGTTGTTTATATTTGTTAAAATTGTTCTGTAAGTATCTGAACAAGAAAAAGATACTTTCTTTTTGCTATCTGACGTCTGGGTGCTGACCTAAATCAAGATTTTTTTATGAGAAAATATCTTTAATCTACTTAACGTTGATGGTTTCTTTTTATTTTTTTTTTCATTGAAAATCCCAAAGAAAAACACACGTGTCATTTGTTTATTTTAATGTCAAAAATTAAGCCAAGGAATTACTTATTTTATTGACTACTTATATATATGGTATATATGCATGTATATATATTCTATAATATTTTATGTATTTTAATTTATGTTTTATAATAAGTTAATTGCTGTGCCTATCGGAAATCCACCCACAAATGGACTCGTGTGGTTTAACGAGTCCTCCGAGAAAACACAGAAAAGAAATAATTAATAATTTTTTTTCCTTCAGTTTTTATGATTTTGACAAATTTTTATTGTAGTCTTTAATATGCAATTAAATTTTTTTCTTTATTAATTAATATCTATTTTAAATGTATCTGTGCTTTTGTGCTTTTGTGATTTTTAATATTTATTTTGCATGTTAAATGTATTTTTATTTGATTTGTTTCCTTTATGCACTAAAAATAAAATTAATTGTTTAAACAATGACTCATTTGTGCACACATTAATTAATTTAAATTAGCAGTTTTGAAATATATGTACATATATGTATATATAGATAGATATGTATCTATATAGTTTATATGTATCTGAGCATGTTTGTTTTTATATGCGCTTAAGCACATAAATCTGAATTTTTCTATTTTATGTGCGCCCAGAAAATCCTTCATAAAAAACTTAATTTTGTTTGTGCGAAGTGAAAGAAAACATTATATAGCGAAATTTCTTAGGAGTCCGGACTTTTTTAAAATTGATATTTATTTTAACTTTTATTTTTGTTTAAAATTCTTTGATATTTAAACAAAATTTGCAAATATAACAAACATAAAACTTATTTGATTAAACAAACTTAAGATTTAATTATGCTCAAGTCCAAAAAATGAAAGCGTATTTCTCTTGAATTTATCTCATTAATAAGTCTAGTAGTTTTCCTAAGAAGATACATTATAAAACACCACAAAGAAGTGAGGTATTAGTACCATAGAGACAAAAAAGGGAAACATTTACGATACTAATAGCAATGAAATAGAATGGTGTATCAGTTTTAGGGAACTGATCAAATAAACGCAGTATATTTTAGTATATATATACCTATGTTTCCAGAAAAGACAGGCTCTCAGAAAAGAACGTGTTTTTAAGAAAGGACAGTAATGACAATTCATCGACATGAATGAAAGATCTGTTAAATAAAATAGTTCCAATAGGGAATAGATTTAGTTTTTTTTAACTCTTTAACTTTTTTGCCAGAAATGTGGTAATAAAATGTCGAATGCGCAAAATGAAACTTGCAATAAAAACTATTTAGTAAATTTCTAATAAAGATTTTGAACTACTATCGATAAGAATTTTAATGATAAAGTAAGAAGTATATATAGCCATTTATCTTTAATCAATCAGTCCAGCAATGAATCAATAACTTTAGCACAGTTCGTTTGTTCTTTAAATTGCTATCTTATATTCTGTACCTTTTATTCCTCTTCCTATTTCTGCATCATCGTCTTCTATTCTATTCTTCTGTTTCCAGTGGTCGTTTTTTACTACTATTTCTACTCACCCTTTATCTTCTTCTGCTTCTCTACCTTCTTCCATTACCTCACCTTTACTAACTTTATCTTTTCTACTCCTCCTCCACTCTCCCACCTTCTATGCTATCTTTTTATTCTCTTACTCTCCTTCTTGTGGTCAAAGCTTAGGAATTCATAAATATATAATGACTGAAAGAAATTAGCATCATGTAAATAGTGTTTGAATTCTTTCAATAAAGAACAATTGAATATAATATGGTACATTTCAATTATACGCATATATCTTTACTCAAGTTGACTCCTCTTCTATAAGAAAAACTTTCAATCTTCAATGAAATGCATCATAAACGCATCATTCTCATTACGGGTTTACTGAAAATGAAATATTTCTTTCAATGATTCAAAACGGTAAGGAAGATTATAATATTTTACTGCAATTTTGTCAGTACCCATCGAAAACAAAGATTAAATATGTTTTAGTTAGCAATAAAGAACAAATATTTCTGATCTATCCCTAAATGACAACTTAGACTTTATTGAACCGTTTTTTAATCGTTTTTAAACAGATTTTATTTGATTTTTTTTCATGCGGTATCCCAAATGGCTTATGCGGATCTGTTGGACCAACAATCCACTCGAACTGTTTTAATAGAATTTTGGTTTTTTTTTTTTCAATTAAACTTTGTCTATTTAGAATTTTAATGACTTTACTGTTAAAATTGGAAACAATTAGGGGTTGTAAAGCCAAGTGAGTAGATAGGTGGAAGGTTCCTGATCTCCAAAATTTTAATTTTGTATATGAACTCTTGGTTCTATTCGTTCATTCCCAATGAATACTGCTCCAACTCATAAGTCACTCACTTATCAAATAAATCATCATAAATTATTAAACACTTAATCACTTTAATACAAAGTAAGAATTTTAATTAAAGTAAAACTTAATTAGAATAAATAAATGAGTTTTCCAATTTGGCAAGACGAGGGAAACGAGAAATTTTCATATATTATCTGAAATTTATTAAGTCAAACATGCAATATGTTAAGGATTTATACGATTTATACGATGATCTTTCGGTTAAGAGGCAGCAAAATCTCTTTTAAGCACTGCTGCATTATTAATGCCGCGCGAATGACAATAAACATTTTTCATGGGAAAGCTCATCGGCAATTATAAATTATTGCATTCTGCAAAGAAATAAATTTACACAAATTAGCAAATTTTCATTCTTTGTCAAATTTGTGCACAATTAAATATTTTCTCTACTCTAAATTTTTCTATTTTTCTATTTTTCTACTTTTCTATTTTTGCGCGAATAAAATACCTTTTAAAAATAATTTAAATTATGACAAGATAGACAGTGACACCTTTGAAACGCTTTTATCAACACTTTCCCCATCTGTGTTCATTCTATGAGCCAATGGGCAATTAAAGAAATTTATTTTATCTCAGCATAAGTTCTACATTTAAAAATTTTGACTACAAAAACATTTCAGTTTTTGTTTTGCGTTTAATCAAAATAGTGTAAATAGATCTGCTGACTGTCCATCCTGACTTAGTCACTCTAACGCTGCTGACTCAGTCCAAATTAACACCTCATCTGTCGCATAGCATTTCCATAAATTAGCCAAACTCACGCAATCGAAATTTTTGGTTGATTTTCCATTTTCCTCAGTATTTTGCATAAATCACTGCGGAATTTTTCCTTTTGAAGTTTTCATGGATTCGTCAACAATTCCCAAGAAACATTAACATTATGCCTTTCATTCTGGTCATAACTTAATTTTTATTTACTTTATTGCTTAAAAATATTTAATTGATATCCACACGATTTACAATTCAACATGTCTAAAGAAATTATTTATAGGCAATAAATCCCAGTTTTTTAGACAACATCTATACAATACTTAAGAACCAAGAATAACACTTTCTTCATTAAGAAATTTTTTCATAGAATTAGAAAATTGCCACCAAATAGATTTGTAGTAATAATAAAATAGAGTAAAATTTAATACACTAATCAATATTTTTAAACTGATAATATATAATATAAATCATATATATATTATTTGTAATATTTGATTGCAGTGGCAGACCATTGGATAACTTCCATGTTCCTAAATAATCGATTTTTTTCCGTTTTGTTACCATATTCCTCGCAAGAACCCTTAATATAAAATAGTAGAGACTAAATCCATCCCGTCGAATTCAGATAATTTAATAAGTCTCTCGTTTTCACAGATGAACAATCTGATAAACTATTAAAGAAGTATCTTCCTAAGAACCTATATCCTCTGGACGCCAACGTCGGACATTTACAAAGAAAATGTATTATGGTTTCCTTTTCCTATGGGTTTCCACAACTTCTGCGGTTAAGATTATAAGGAATACACAGTATCTCTGCGTGGGTTCCTATACACCAATGACCAGAGAGAACTGCAGTCTCTGTTGATGAGTTTCAAGTATCTTATTTTATTATTTGTGAACCATGTTAACCTGGAAATTGTAATTGCAATATATAGCGTATATTAAAATATGTACATTGTGACCGAAAAGCTTCCGGAAACTTCAAATAAAACGCAAAATTCTTAATCTTCATCAATATTTATTTTATCTCCTTCAAAATATGCTCCATTAGAAGCGATACACATGCCAACGTTTTTCCAATATCAAACATTTTTTATAGGCGCTTTCCGGTATGGCTTTGAGTTCCCTCTGCGAATTCTGTTTTACGTCTTCTATGGATTCAAAACGCGTTCCTCTGAGTGGTAATTTGAGGTTGGGAAACAGGAAAAAGTCACACGGTGCAAGATCAGGTGAATACGGTGGCTGTTCGATGGTATTTATTGAATGTTTGGCCTTAAAATCGTTGATAATGTTGAACAAATTGAGGTGAATCGGAACAAGCCGGGCGTTGACACGTCGCATACACAAATTGTCCACCAAAATCAAACGAGCCATCTCACGACCGATGCCTAGCTCTCGTGCTATCTCTCTAACACTCACATGAGGATTTTTGAACACGATTTCCTTTGCCTTTTCAATGTTTTCGTCGGTGGTAGAGGTCGAAGGTCGTCCAGAACGCGGCATGTCTTCGACGGTCGTACGACAGTCCTGAAAGGCTTTGTACCACTCATAAACTTGAGTTTTCGATAAAACTGATTCCCCATAAGCCTTTTGTAGCATTCGCAACGATTCTGCACACGAAATTTCGTTCGAAAAACAAAATTTGATGCAAACTCTTTGTTCAATATTTTTTTCCATTGTTTTTTTCGCAACGCACTACTGAGGTGAACTGGTTTCAACAGCTGCCGTAAACGAACTGTCCGACAGATCGCGCTCATTTTTGGCTAGTAATTAAGACGTGCTGCCAAACTACATAAATTAAAATATCGAAAAATATACAGCGCGCGAATTTTAAATGAGAACCTCCGAAAACCTTTCGGTCACAATGTATATTACAATATAACATAATGCAAATAATATATAAAATATATTATTAATGTGAAATACAAACTGAAAGGAACGATTTTGATAATCCTACCTTAAAACAAAATTAACGTAACGAACGATACATGAAATGTAGGAAGGATATATTATCAGCCACAGTGCACTCTAGCGTCAAAAATTAAATACAGCATATAAACTGATAATAAGTCCTATGATATTATATGGATATGTAAAATTTAGAAAAGCAACAAATATTACGATCAAATAATTACAAACAGTACAGAACGTGACGATCAGAATGATCCTCTGAACGTACAGTGATATGTCGGAAATGGTGATTCACAAATAGATCAAAGAATAGCAGTGTTTATTCGTGACAACACTTTAGAGCTTCTCCAAAAAGTAAACGAGTATCGAAATAAAACGTTACACATGCTCAAATTTAAGAATAGAGATGTAAGCATGGATAATCGAAATTTCATCTAACACAACATAAATGAAACATAAGGTGCATAAATACTTCCACAAACGAAAGGGAGCTGTAGGGCCGGATACAACAAATCCAATGCCTAATCCTTTATCGGTCAATTAATAGAGTACAACCAGTAAAAGCGTTAAAAATTCAAATAATATAACACAAAATAACACCTTAGCTAATTATAACGTATCAGTTAAAATATGTAAAATAAATATATGTAGGTGTTATATCCTAACCTATTTAAAAATTAATAAATCTACAATATATTAATACAGATTTTATCAGCATAAATATATACTTTGGTGTTTTTAGACTTTTACCTAGTTCGATCCCATCAATATATGTTTTATCGGCATAAGTAAATAGTTGGAAGTTTCTAATCAGAGCATTGTGCAAGTAAAAAACCATTTTCGACCTTATTGTCATGACTGTAGTCTTTAGAGATCTTAAGTGACGCATAGATGGAAAACATAATCCCTAAAGCGGTCCATATTTTGGGGTTTGTGATGTAGTTTAGCTCATGTCGTTTTATGTATCCATATCTGCTAAGGTCGATCTAATCAGCATATATTGAGTAGAATCAAAATCCATATTAGAAGGCTATTACATTTAAGGCCTTGTGACTTATTGATCTCCATTTCGCTTTATGCTGACTTTCTCCAATGTCAAGTGCATCCATGTCTGACGAGGTAGATCTAATCAGCATATATAGAGCGGAATCAAGATCTCTGAAAATGTTCACATTTAAGGCCCATTCCGCTTTATGCTAACTTTCTACAGTCACAAGTGCATCCATGTCTGTCTAAGTCGATCTATATGCTGAATGCAGAAAGTATATGTTATCCATTGCGCGTTATGCTGACTTCCTGCAACAATAAAGTGCATCCATATATGCTTATGTCAATCAGATCTATAGCAACTTTATGGATTAAAATAATTAAAAAGAAAAAAAATAATTTTGATATTTTTATTATATTAAATGAGAATATCAAGAGAGTACTGTACTTACGAAAACCCTATTAGTTTTTCTTTATTTAGATTTCTTTTTACAAAATTCGGTTTGGTCCGATAATTCCTAATTTTGATTAATTTACGTATGAATCTGAAATCACTTGCCATTCTAATCACAAAATGCCACGAATCTGGCTGTGATTTCTGTTTGTGTTTCTATGTTACTTTTGAGATTCTTTAATGCTTATAACAAAAATAAAAGGAAGATAAATTAAACAAAATTAAAAATAAAATCGAAAACAAAAAATAAACAAATGAACTATTGCTTTACTGGTTCGCGTAAACAAATTCAGCGTGGAAAAAAAATCTTACTCAATGTTCGATCGGACGGCGATAAACTTTCCTTGCGCCACTAGAACTGAATTCTAAATGTGAAACACTCACAGATCTGTGTAGTCTATAATCTGGCATGACTCATACTGCATTAATTTCACTTTTGTTTCATAAATTTTAAAAAA
This sequence comes from Teleopsis dalmanni, assembly GCF_002237135.1. Lineage (NCBI taxonomy): Eukaryota > Metazoa > Arthropoda > Insecta > Diptera > Diopsidae > Teleopsis > Teleopsis dalmanni. Next base: position 202,288,413 of record NC_051846.1, read on the forward strand.
CTGAAGATCGCTAAATGGGAACAGACTTCGAGCGGTTAAAATGGATGAGTTCAGCGAAGACAAATTTGCATGTTCTGGCGTAGTGGCAGCTCAAAAACTGTTGAACTTTTTTGTCAATCTTTGAAACTTTTTAAACAAATTCATTTAATTTTAACTATGCTCTTTTGTTTTATAGATACAATTACAAAATATTTAGGCAATGCCACATCAAAGTGTCAACTCTTGACATTTTAAACAATTTCTTGACTAATTCGCACCCACCGACCCAGCACTTATTGCCTTCCCTATCCAAAAGCTTAGATAGTGAAATCATTTTGTGTATAACGCTCTCTGGCACAATATCTTCTCGGTACCTTTAATGGGATCACCTGCTGCACATTCCAAATACATTTATCATTTCCCATGCTCTTCTGTGCTTATACTGTACCTCTGATTCTGTATGGTACAATTTGTCTATTCGAAACTATTTTTTACCAAGCACATTTGAAACAATGTTCCGACTGTTTCGGGCCTCCTCCGCCCCTACCATCATCAGTTGCCGCCCGGCTGGTATATTTTCAAGAAATCTTCGGCTTTTATTGCTCAAAATAAAATTCTGAAATAACAAAATAAAATTAATAAGAAAACATAACGCGTCAGTGGTCATGATGATGCCTCTACGTAATGGTCTATTAAGCAACTGTACACTTGATCATTAATTGTTGCTGTAGCGAATGTGGCTTTTATGGATTTTTATGAGGAAAATTTATTGCAAGCAAAATAAACTCAACTCGATGTTCCAGGAAATACAAAAATTATATATTCATTTTGATTTCGATTTTTGATTTTAATAGTTTTTATTTAATAATTCAATCATTTCTTATTCTTTTTTTTTTGGTTAAAAACATGTTAAATAAATTAATTTTTATTGTCATTTGATTTACGTTTACCTTCGCATTTATACGATTGCTCACATTAGATGACTTCTCCAATGTGGGCTGAATACCTCTATTATAAGTACATATTGTTCCAGTATTAACTAAGAAAAAACACCATCGATACGAAAAAATAGACGCTCTTATTAAACAATTTATTAAAATAAAAATAATTTCTTAACGATTTCAAAAATCTATAACAATTATCATAAGAAAGAGCACTTCAAATATCAAACTTTAGGCTCTTATAGACAGGAGTCTAATATGCTAAAAATATGTTTACATTTAGACTTATCGAAAAATAGCACATATTGCTGAATATTTGTCAAGTTAGAAACAATAGCTTTAACAAAGCATAACACATCTATCCATTCTCTCTATCTTAAGTCTAATTATTACAAAACAAAAGATTTCAAAAAAAATAAACTTAAGATTGGTCACCTCACACCAATACAAATCCATATCAATCCCTCTTCAGCAGTTTTCTACTTTTCTTGAAGAACAAATTATCTTTAAGAAACTGCAATTGTTTTATATATGACTTAAATTCATTATTAGAATAAATAATAAAGAGTAAAAACTAAAAACTATCTAAGGACTAAGGATAACATCTGTTGGATACGCCGACAGATAAATTATACAATTCTGTGAACCGAAGCTTTATCAAGGAATCATTTGATCCACAATTACGTTTCTGGTACAAAAGTCGTTTGTAAACGAAATCAACCACTACTGGTTTGAAATTTAATATCTCCGCAGATTATAGAATTAATTCTTACGTTTGACAATGTGTCTATATGCATCAGAATAGAGCTGAGGTTATTTGAAATGTGGTTATAACTACGTCATCTTCTGAACAAATGAAATGTGTCTGAGAAACAGAATGTTAACTCTCCTTGGAAACGGACCTCTATCACATTTTTTTTAATTTTTCGGCTTTAAAATGGATCATTTTAAGTATATTACGCTGAGAGATGCTACTATTCTATTCTTAGAATTTCTTTAACAATATGCTTTTCGATTAGTGGAATTTTTTTTATCTATGATCTCAGAGCTGTACTCCACTGGGAGCCAGTACCCTTTATATTTTCTATAATCATGTTTCTAATATTTTCTATAATAAAAAAATTTAAAATATAAAGCAATATTTTTTCTTTACATACGAGATCGTTTGGTCGCTTTTTATGAGCTGTCTTCTGTCCTAATGGCAGTTATAATTTCGATGTCTTGTAAAAACTTCAAGTTTTATCTATTGTTACATGCAGCTCAAAAGTTCAATCATGGTCGCAGTGCTCCACTCCGTTAGGAGTTAGAACCCCGTTCATTCCTATTCCTACATACCTCTGAATTTCGGCTATTGCTCTAGTTTGCCCTATCTTAGTTCACAGATCGACCATGAATATTTTTTTAAGCCATCAAATGCGAAACATTCTTCGTAAACATTCGTTTATAAACGCCTACATTATATTATGGATGGGTTCGATGTTATACATATTTCAGGATCGTTTCAAAAATTAATTTGCATTTTAACAAATTTCGTATATTTTGAAATAACAAACAGAATATTTTTATAATAAAATATTCTTTGTTCTATTACAAACTCTAAACTGCGATTTGCAAACAATTATTTGACATTATTACATACATATCCATTTTCTTGCTGTAATCACGGAAACGAACGCAGCTAATGCCTTCGCTACAACATCATCAAAGAACTTCCCGGGACTAATAAAATTATTTCTTATTAAAAATTTATTTATTTTTAACCACGTACTAATTATTCCAGATATTGTGTAATTACAAATATTCCTTTATACGTACCAAAGTCCAAAGTAAAAAATTTAATATTCCAAAATCCAAACTAATTCATAACATTCTGAAATATTTTTATTAATTATTTCCTCAAACTGCGCCCACTGTGCCGTGGGAAACAATCTCGGAAATCAGTAGCCGAACTAATTTTTTCGTGTCTATAGTCAAAAATAATTCGTTAAGAAAAGCGTACTCATGTTCGAAATAATTTCTATATCGTTTAGCAAATTCATTTGCTAATTTCGTTCTCTTTCATTTAGCATTTTTAATTTGAATCAATAGGTTCTCCCAAAATTCATCTCACAGCCTCAGTCTCATACAATGTTCCAGAGCATTTGGGGTATCCCGCATATGAGCAGTTCTCAGTCTAAGATTGGACGGCGCCGTGTTATTGTTTAAAATATCTTCGCTTTCGGAATGCGCACTACACACAGTTTTTGTGCGGAAACATTTTTAAAAAAATTTATTTTTCACTTAAAAAAATATACTTTAAATTAAATCCAAAAAAAAAAAAAATTAATTTATACTTGAATTACTTTTATTCCACAAAAGTACAAATTAGTGCAATGCAAATGGAAATTTTACTTCTTCTCAATTGAAAAAAAAATTATAAAAATTCATAAACAAAGTGATTAGCTAAAATTGATCTCCATTACAAAACTAAAATGTAAAATGCAAAAAAGAAAAAATAATATATATAGTTTTTCAAAAATATTACATAAAAATTATTCAAAATTTTCCATTTATTTTTAAAAGTTTTCGTTTTTCTGGATTTTTATATATAAAACCCGTTAAATGTGATTTAAGGATAGAAACTGCGGAATGAAAAAAAAATATTTAATAAAATAAAATTATTCCAGACTTCAAATGATACTTTAATTCAATTAAATACAACTATGTTAATCAATCCAGCTCCGGCGATAAAAAAACTTCTCCCACATTCAGCAAGAACTGTCCCGGCTCAATTATAGTCCGGATATGGCCATGTGCTAAACAGTTATTTATAACACATAAACACAACAATCTTCAAAGTGTGTCCCAACTGCAGTTCTGGGTCCCACGACACTGATCATTTGTTTGATAGCCCCAAAACACATACAAATCTGAGTACTATCCATTTATTACTTCGTCCTATTGAAGTGGCAAGCTTCTCCAACAGTATTTAAACTAGTTCTTATACCTTAACTCTCAATTTTTTTGACTAGGACCACAAATACTCTTTGGTTCTTATCTTTATAAAACTGAAATAAATGCTTTTTAATTTTTTTTTAACAAGAATTCGTATATGAATATACTATATGGTACATAAGTTTTACACTTAGGTCATGACGCACCCAACATGGAACTGTTTTCTTATAGACAGCTTTGTTGAAAATGGCTTCAAATACTACTGCATTTAATCCCAGTTCCTTAGTAATGTTGTAAATGCTTAGTCGTTTTAAGCATCGAAACTCAAGCTTTTGCGATAGTAAAATTATTAAGTATACGGAATTTATTTTCATATGCAGTGCTATTGGGTTTACAGTCTGTTTTAAGATTTAAGAAAAAACCTAATAGAATAGTAGGAAAAAATCCATGATATGAAAGAAAGAGTGTAAAGAAAAATTATTTGAAATTTCAAATAATTTCAAGTCTTATGATTTGGAATATCTCGTATATGAAATATCTGACTTTCTTAATGGTAAATCAATATTTTACTAATGATTCTGCATAGAGTAAATTATAAGATCTCTTCAGCGTACATAGTGTACATTGTGGAAAAACGTTGGATGTTTTTGGAGACCATTGCATACATCGCAGAAAATAAGTGCGCCAATAGAGTAGTGTATTCATACTTTACGAATACTCTCTAAACCGATCGTATAAATTTGTATGATCTAATTTTCATTCCCCACGCTTAATGAAGAAAACGAGAAAAGCTACAAAGCTATACTTATTATCATTAGATGTATGCAGACGTTAGAACATTTATTTCACAAAAATGACAATTACAGAACGGCCTACTTTGTTGAGATGGTACCTCAGCTTGCAGTGCCATTTCAAAAATTCTTTGAATACTTGGATATTCTCTCTGGCGTATATAAGAAATCTATATGAAAATGGTTTAGCAGATCTATATGAATATCTGATGTAAATTATTTGAATTGCCAAAGTCGATCGATTTTTCAATAAATTAAGTTAGATCCTTTTTGGATAGATTTATGGAAGAATTATATTATTATTATTACTCTTTATACCCTAATACCTTTTATTAACTAGTTTTAATGTTTAACAAGTAAATTAAATAAAATCAGTCACACCTAACTATTCTATTTTATGAAATATTGTACTTAATTTTTATAATGATTACCTTTACTAAAGTTTAACGATTTATTTTGTATACTCCAGCAATTTAAGTTTTATTTTAAAATATATTATTATATAAATACGTCTTTTTAAGATTATGTACCTATACTGTATGTTATAGTAATACGTAATTCAAAAAGATTTCTTTCTATACACATTGGCAAAATGAATTTACCAGAGTCCTCTGATATATCAAGGTACACACCATCGTATGCCCCACCGCTTGTTCTAATAATTGTTTTTACTTATTTCACTTAAACCGTTAACTAATCTACCAGAGACTTTGTATATATTATGGTACTAACCACTGCTAATTTACAAGTCTTCGTATATATCGAGATACGCGCTATCGCACACAGTTCCTATATTCCACCAGTTGTTCTAGCACTTGTTATCACTTGATAAACTAATATACCCGAGTCTTTGAATATATCTAGTACGTGTTATATTTATCTACTACTTTTCACTCCATTATAATCTGCAGACCTGCAGTAAAACCAGTAATATAGCATTAGTTCTTTCAATATATCCGTTTACTTATTAAAAAATTGATTTACAAATCCTTCCTCTGTTTCAAAACAATGTTCTCGTAGATGTAAATGGTCTATAATAAAACTTGCAATCTTAAAAGATTAAATCATTTTAGAAATAAATGGAAAATATATGTGTACCATAAGTAATACAAAACAATCGTTTGTTAATACTTATGTTATATACATAATTTAATAGAATTATATATTGCAGATATAAAAATATAATAAATTAAACTGTAAATAACTTATACAATAAAAGTTAATGATATTTTTACAACTTAATGAAAATGTGTGATACAACAGCCTTAATTTCTGCTAAGCAAACAGATCTCCACAACTGCTGGATTATATATAGTAGGCATTCAGATATTTTTTATTTATAATATACACAATATATTTAAAAAGATACTTTCCTAATCAGCATATTCTACTTTACTTTTGCAGCCAAAAATGATGGCAAGGAACGTCTCACCGTCACAGATGCCAAACCTATGATAACAAATGCCAATTTGCCTAATAGAAATTCACGCCTTAACCACGCTGACGAAGTTGAAACAGATGAAGATGAAAATGATGGCACTGATCAGTCTTTAGCCGAAATGCTGGACCCTGAGTTGCAGCCGGAACCACCCATACCAAATAATTCACAATCACAAGAGATATACCTCGAGCACCGACGTTTAGCCAAAGAATATTTACAAGTCGATACCAAACTATACTACGCGCAGGATTTTAAGGATAAGCTACTAATACAAATGCCGCCACAGGAAAGAGAACAGAAGCAGGAATTGCTTAAAAAAATGAGTGAAAAGGTAAGACGGTGTTAAAATACAGTGCTCTCTCAGAAATTTATCTTCAATTTTTCTTTTTTGAGCGAACACTGTATATTATTATAAAGATTTATAAGTAAACTAAAAATTTATATTTTGTAGGAAGAACTCATGGAATTGTATAACAATTTGAAACTGCAGCTGGAGACAATGCGTGCTGGGCAAACCGATACTGTGGCTCCCACTCCGATTCCAAATCAACGTCAGATAAGTCAAAATGAGGTTGTTGCTGAGGATGGTTGGGTTGTGGTGCCACCGAATTCGCAGAATACATAAGGAAACCTAATTGGAGCTTAAGTATTCGGTTGAATTGCTGCATTCATTTATTTTGAAATGAACGTATATGTTTTCTTTTCCTTTTTAAGTTTAAGAAATCCCATTGAAAACTTTGTGTTTTTGATAGTCTTATATTCGTTGAAGATGTCTTGTCGGATATGAATGAAGAAATTGTACTTATAGTATAATATTTTGTGTGTGTGAAAAACAGTGTGATAGATTAAAGTTATGTGATTATCTTATAAATATAACCATAAATGTTTATTGTTAATCGATTTAAAGTATTTAAATAAAAACTAATATTATTAAATGAAACGTATTAAGTTCTTTTATTAAAAAATCACAAATTTTTTATGCTAAATATTTGCATGTATTTAAAAATATATTTATTTAAAAAAATCTATATTATTTATAGATATTTATATAAATTTTCGTTTGTTTATGTTTATTCGTCTATAAATGCACATCTGGTTGAAAAACATAAATATATTAAAACAAAAAACATACAAAGTACTAGCTAAAAATCACTAAAATATTTAACTATTTATAATATTTACCTAACTTTCATTTAGTTTTAAAATCTCTATAAATAACTTGAACTCGATATCTTTCTATAGAAAGTTATTGTCTAAATTAAAATCTTTCAAGCACATAGAGTATAATAAGATTGCCAATGTTGTTATTGTTACTGTTATCCTTATGGTTGTTATTATAATTGATGTGACCTCTCATTGGGCTCCACTAGTAACCGATGATAGCGGATAAAAACTACCCCCAACGTCGTATTAGGTAGATCTTAGCTGTGGGACGTGATGATAAAAGATACTATTTCACAAATGAGGGATAAGATAATGTGGAAGAGATGATGATTGTAGTTATTGTACTTCACAGATGGAAGAAATTAATAATGACTCTTAACTATAATGACTATTGATTGTTCCTGCATTTCTCAACAAGCTCAGTTATTATTTTTACAAAAGCGATGATGTAAATATTTGTTTCAAAATCTGTGGCAGTTTGCTTAGATCCATGCACACATAACTATGTCCAGCAGGCATTTGTATATTAATACTAAAAAAAATTAAAACACGATTAAAAATCAAGTAGTTTGTGACTCAAACAACACTTACTCTTCAGCTTCTTCAGCTAAGCTGCCAATGAATATGACATGTCCTTTAACTTTAGGTTCGCCGTTCATCAAAGCCTTTGCAAGATCTCTGGGTTGTATGCCATAACGTGATAAATTTGCATCGCTTAAAACAACCACAATAGAGTTATCATAATCTTCTTCTGTCAAACTATTAATGGCTTCCTTTGTGGCTTTTACCGTACTGTCACCAGACCAGCAAAATTGTGAATGTGCATGCATCATACGTATAGTCTCAAAGCGTTCTTTATCTGTTTTAGGCGCTTTGCCTGCATTTATGAATGGTATTTCCCAACCCTCGCCGCTATGGCCCACAACATCATAAACAATTTTCTTTTCAAAACCTTCAAACGCCTCCATAACCATAACAACAGCTTCAAGTTCACGATCAAGCCGACCATCGTAACTATTAAATCTAAAAATATATTAAGTATGTGTGAATAGAATATAAAGTTGTTAATTATATATATACACCCACCTATACATAGAACCCGATACATCCACTACCAACTTCAAACGATTGGGTTTTTCCTGTACATGATCTGCCCAAGGATTTGCTTCACCTCTCTTGCGATATATATTCTTCTCACCGGTAATGCCTTCAATTAAACGTGTGTCGTCTAATTCACCATGTGTCTGATATTTTTGCCACTGTCTTTCCTTGCTTTTCGTTTGCATAGCCTCCAAAACAGCTTTCAATTGTTGCACCTGCCTGCGATTGGGTTCACTGAACTGTGCGTATATTTTATGGTCATGTGCAGACATTTTTATTTCTTTTAATTTCTCCTCAAAGGCTTTACGATTCATTTCGCGTGCTGCTCGTTTAACTTCTTCCGGTATATCATCCTTTTCTTCATCCGACAACTGATGTACTTTGTGCCCGGCATCAAGTCGAAATGGTCCTCCCTTGCCACCTAAACCTGCAGTATCACGTCCACCGCTACCACCTGCCCAAGTGTTACCGCCAACATGCGGCGCATTCTTTGGATCTACTTTGCCATATTTCGGACCTTCATAAGGGAATGCCAGAATTTAGTCAAAAATGTATTAATATTTAAATATATTTACAAAACTAACCTGAGACACCCAAACCACTTTTACGATTCACTGTCAACTGTATTTCTTTCTTCTTCCTCAAAGCAAATAACTCATTTCTCGCATAAGCTTCGATGTGTAAACCATGTTTAGCCAGCACTTGTGTGACTTGCTCCAAAGCTTCTGGCTGATATTTATCAAAATCCAAAACATTTCCTATCAATTCCGACATTGGTTCATTGGGAAACTTCTCCAAGTGTTTGACTATATTAACTACTTCACGCGTAGAGTACGGATAATTTAACAAACCATCATCAGCCATACTTCTCAGTTCACCAAAAGCGTTTACCAGTGTAGCTAATGTTTTTCTAGGTACAGACGGACCATATTGCTGCAGCAAATAAATTTCAGAATCTGGTGAAGGATTATCTACAGCATGGCAACTGAATACATCGCCCAGAGATGCAAAGAAATCATTTCCTAAGAATGGAAAACCTGGACGATTCGCCAAAACAATAACACGGAAATTAGGATGAGTTTCAATGATTTCTTGTGCTGCATTCTCAGCCCTCGCCGCTTCACCATCACCAGAAGCTACTATTTTACGTCCATCAGATAATGTCATTTCGCCATTTTCAACAAGTGTACGTAGTATGCAAGTAACATTAACTGGCGCTTTGTCTGCTTCATCTATGACAAGTATGTGACCACTTTTAACAGCCTTAACAAGCGGACTATCTTCGTAGACTACCTGACCATCACGTAGTGTAGACTGCACAGTTAGACTATGCACAGTCGTGTCACGATGTAATTGTAAATATTCACGCGGTTTATTCATCAATTGTAGCAACTTATCAATCAGTTTATTCTTGCCTACACCTTGATTACCTACCAATAAAAGATGGTCACCAATCAAGAAGTCCTGCAATATAAGTACCAATTAACAAAAATTTTAATGTTTCTTATTAGGTTAAAACAACCTGCATTAGACGCTCTAAGAGCTCCACATGTTGTGGCATTTCATAGAAAAGTGTGCTTGGAACTTTAGTTTGCTCATCGGTTGCCATTAGCTTCATCTCTGTATCACCGATTTTCAATACGTCACCTGCAATCGAAATCGTACGTCGCGCACCACCATGGCTTCTAGTTTGTATGATGCCAGCGTGTTGTATAGCATCTTCCAGAGCAGCACGCGGTAGAGCAGGCATAAATTTGGCTAAAAATGTATTCTGTATGATGTCATAGTCTGAATTAAGTGGACTCGTTTTGTTATTGCTAGGATATGCAGCCATACGACGTGCTATTTTCAATAATTGACGTGTTGATAATGTCGCTGCCAAGCTTTCCAAGGTAGCATCAGTTGATTCACGTAAATTATGTGATAAATTAATTATTTTACTTATGCTATCGTCTACATTGCTGTAGAGTTTGTTAATTATTTCAAATTCTTCGGATTGTTTCAGCGGTCGTACTTCCACAAATAAGAAAAGACTCAACATTTCAGGTGTTAGCCAATTTTGTTTAGGTGAATTGGGATTTGGTGGTTCTGCCAGAGCAATAACACGAAAAGATTCATGTATTTTTAATATGCCTTTTTCGGCTAATTGCAATTTTGTGTTGCCTTGTTGGAGCAGTGCATCATAACGATCATGACTTAATAAAAGTGTGCCATCACACAATTGCAGTTCACGATCGTGTACTAATCTGTGCAAATAAAAAATAACTTAGTAAATTATTTAAGTACAGTAACTGGTAATTATACTCTTCTACCTTTGAAGAACAGTAGCTGTGCTCTTATGCAAATGATGTATACCATTTAATATTGCGACTGAACCGTTTTTGGCAGCACGCACAAGTGGTGAATCTCGCCAAATAGTATCACCTTCAACTGTTGTAATGCGTTGTTGCACTAAATCACGAGATGTCATATCCTCATAGAGTACCATGGGCTCCACGCTTTGATTAAGTAGATGCAGTAGATGATTCGTAAGTGTGGACTTACCAACACCTTTCTGACCTATAATATAACATAGTTTAATGGTGTTTTTTAATAAGATAGTATGTGAAAGTACAAACCGATTAGACAAATATCACCCACAGCAAAACTTTGTATCATAGTAGCTAATATATTTCGTTGATGTGCTAAGTCAACAAAGTTTTTCGTTTTTTCTGCTGACGTGAGACGCTCGCCCCCAGCTATTTTTATTGCTACATTGTCAATATTAAATTGCACAATATTACTATCTTCAGCTACTTTTGTTGCATTAATTTTTTTAATCGGTTCTGCTGGTAAAGAATTTATTTCAAATGATGTTAACAGATCTTTTATACGAACAATCGCTTCTTTCTTTAATGTAGTTTGGTACGGATAAACATGTTTAATTGCATCATGTACACTGATCTTAGGGTTAGCGTTCTGAAAATAATTAGAAGTTTTATATAAATTCATATAATAAATTATTAACAGACGACTATATTGTAAGTTCTTAGAATAGAACATGAATATTTGAATAAAACACTACTACAACTACTATTATAAAAATAGTAGTTACGATTTAACAAATAATATACTACTATAATAATATAATATGTTATAAATATATAACAAATATACTATTATTTTATACTATATAAAAATATTATACATATTTACCATTATTCTTGCTACTAACTGCAAATTGTCTAAAGGAAAATCTGGTAAATTTATGGAACTGTCAGCCGATTGCACTCCCAAACCAAAGGAAATTAATTTTTTTAAATTATCCAAAGGCACTTCAGGCGCGAGTTGTTGCAAATCAATCAACATCTCCTAAAATCATTTATTTTAATTTAATAATATATTTAATAAAGTAATTAACATAAAAATAATGTCTGACATACATCGAAGGCATAATGTGACACATTACGTGATTGAAAACGTGATCTGAAAGGTGGATCCAGCGGTGTGCCTTTATATTTATGCGTTGGTAAGCCCAAGGCGACAACACGAAAATCTTCAGAGACACGTAACAATCCCCAATTATCTAGCTGATCCTTAGTGTAAGACTAAAAAAAACAGTAAGTGGTATAACTCATTTTATATTAAAAATTCTACATACTCACCTCTAACAATTTATCATAACGTTCGGGTGCCATTAGGAATTTACCATTTTCCAAATGCATTTCACGATTTTCTAATAAATTATTTAATATTGGTAAAACATTGCGTTCAGCATGTTCCACACCATCCAGCACCAACACACGTCCATTGACTGCAGCACGCACCGCGCACTATAAGAAAAAGCAATAAAACCATTTAATGACGGTTCATATGCAAAGTACAACTTTTATCGCTAAGAATATGAACCTGTTTATCAGCGATGATGTTATGAATTTGTATTCTATTGTGCGTTGATATGATTAAACCTTGCATTTTTGCCCACAACAAATCAATGTTTCATTCACAAACCAACCTGATCATAGTAAATTGCAGCTTTATCCTTTATTTCGCGTCGTTGTTTCAAATCACTTTCTGTGGTATCCCTGCTAAGTGCAATATACTCCAACTCACGCTGTGTCAACTCCAAAAACTGCATAGCTAGCTGGCGTCGTAATGGTCCAGGTTGTCCTAGCAGAAACATATCCTGTTTCAGCGAATCTTTCTGCAGCATCCAACGTAAATGATGCAATGCGGATTGTGTCAACTGTAATGTACCATCTTCGCCATATTGTACTGCAAAAAAAAAATTTTAATTAAAGTAAATTATTGTTTGGACTTTGGACTCACTATATTTCTGCGGTACTAGTTCCGGATTGGCGGGCGCCTTCAAATCACAAGTTACATCACCAATTGTGATGTTTCCATCTGCTACTCTCGTGTTTGTCGCATATAATTTAGCATAAATTGGCAGAAATTTTGTGGTTCGTACATTTTGCATAAATAACTGCTTTGAATTTGTTAAAATTCTTAAAGGAAATAACATTCTTCGTGTTACTTTTACTAAATTATACTAATAAATAAATTACAACCAAACGTGCACGACTAACAAAAACACAGCAGACAAAGCCAACACAAGCACCTCGCGAACAGCTGATAAGATGTGTGTGTGAATAAGGGTGGCTGCATGGCATAAAAAAATAGTACCAAATTATAATCATAATTTTAAGCCTTCTATTATTCCATAATATATTATATTAATTAAATCAAAGCAAAGTTTTAGTATAAATAAGATAATAAAAATTATTTGGACATTAAAACATTGGACATATTTCCGACTATATACAAATGTTTAATTGCATTTGAAAATAGTACTTTTCTTGATGCCAATACTGCATATTAGCAATACTAATACGATTTTTTAAAATAGAAAAAAAAAGCAAATTTGTTAGTAAACAACAACAGCTGGTAACAAACACAATACAAATTAGCGAAAATAAGCAAAAAGACAGGGATGGGCAGGCCCTCACAATCTGCAAAATATATTTAATACCATTTTTAAATATCGAGACAAAATAATTGTACTATTATATAAAATATTATAAAAAAGCAATAGTAATTGCACATTTTAATAATTGATAAAATATAATGAAGAGAATAAGGTAGATATATATTAAGATAAGATATATATTGTTAACAAGTTTTCTTAATGAACTCAATTCCTTAGGAAATTTATAAGAAAAACTTGTTGTTTTACCAAATAATGAAAAATTTTTAACTTGATATCTGGCTACAGTATATGCATTGACTCGTCAACGCAATAATTTTACGTAAACAAGTTTTAGAAGCTTACCGTGTATGAAGTACCGAATTAAAGAGTCTAGTCTGAACACCACTATTGCCAAATTTCAAGTGATTGAATGCATACTATTCCTTTAACATTAAAATAAACGCCTTTATAATACAATCAATGCTTAAATTTGTAATAAAATATCCAACTAATTTCAAGCATCAGAGAGAAAACTATAAAAGATCTTAAAACAAATTAAAATAGATTTATTTGGAGACGTTTCAAGTGTTAATATTAAAACCTATATACATTTGCACCAAAGTTTTAAGTAATTTTCTCAACTAAGAGATTATCAATAAACTTGAAACATATAAGTATCAAAGCCCAGATATAACCTGAAGAAATATATATACCTGAAAAAATCGTCCATCTCAAATAGCTCATCCTAAAATATAAACAATATAATCTTAGGTCTAGAAATTGTTTAAACTATGAAAACAACTGTTGCGATAACTCAGTTCGACGCCATTACCTCCATCTGAAAGACGTCGTTTTTAAAACAACCACTACGATGAAAGAAATTAGTTTGACTCCATTACGTCTGCCTGAAAGTCTTTGGAATGGTCGAACAATCAGAACGGAACGCCTATACCCAATTTATCAAAAAAGATAATAGTCGAGCAATTAGAACGAAACGCTTATACCCAATTTATTAAAAAAGGATTTATCGAAAGTCACCGTGTGTGACTTGAATCCACTAAACTACCTTTATGGAATGAAAATGAAAAATTGTACCCGCAGATGTAACCCCATTCTAGAATTAGGGAAGACAAAAAAATAAAAGCTTCGTATTTGTAAATAAATTCCTCTAAGCTGAGAATGTAGACGCATAAGCGTTGAAATTAGGGATGATGAGAAAATCCTAACGAATTATTGAGAGATGGAAACCATTAACGGTATACACGATGTAGGGAATTATGAAATCCACGATTGTATAACGGGATAGAATGAGGGGAGCGCGTCATCTCATCAAGATAGTGAGAAAGAGATTGAGAGGAGCAGAGAAAAAGGGCTTGAAGACGGAAGTTTCTCGTCATGGAAAATATTTGGGGTGGGGGGGTGATTGTGTCGACGAGTTAAGTGTCTGCGCGCAAGTGAAAGAAGGTACTCACCCAAAGTCAATAGAACTGAAGGCAAATGTACTTTAACTCAGTACATTTGCGTTCTCTATTATATGTAATCAACGGTTGAGAGCATTATATCTGGTTGCTACTAACTTAGCCGTCACTTTTACCAGAATCCTCTTCGGTAGTCAATGAAGAAATATGAATAAAGTTTTCGTAGGTATTTCAGTTACGAATGTGACAATGTATAATTGTAAAGAAGAATGTTGAAATTTTTCCTTCAATTCATAACCATGGATAATAGACGGATAACTCCTTAATATCTAATGAACATCGACAAACTCTTATGCCGTAGAACTTCCTGATATATTCGTAATATTAAGATTACAACTATTTTTACCACATGATTAGGGCATAACGCTATAGAAGCCTATGAGTTAACTAGTTTAGCATATATGCAGAATATTTATTTTATCATTTGAGGATTCTTAAATTATGTTTACACAAACTTATAGAAGAACTTTAATATTTTCTTATACGAATTTTGTATGGCTCTTATATGAAAAATAGCACATATCGCTGTTTGGCGAGTTCAGAATAACACTAATATGTTAATGACTACTTGATACCTAAAGTCTTAAGCGTTCTTGTGGTACTTACATACTTTGTATGGATTATATGGATTATATTTATTCATAGTTAGTTAAGGTGGAGGGAGGACGAGAGCTCCTCAATTAGCTAAAAAGCCGTTTTGAATCCACAAATATATCTTCATATAAATGAATGAATAAAGTTCCACAACTAATCACATGACCCAGTATTTCAAATAATTTAAACAATTTTTATGAAATTAACTATTTTTTTAGATTTTTGCAATTTATAGCAAATGTCGTGGGAATTTTTAGTTTAATATGTGCAGAAGCTTTTTCCAGAACCTTGAATTCCGAACAAAACGAAACATGTTTATCACTAGGAGACTAAAGCAGAGAGATTTGCAAAATCGCAGCTGAGTGAGCTGAGCTACTCGTACGACTGATAAGAACTTTTCCCACAAAATAAAAAACAACAAACAAACAAATTCAATGTTTTCGGTTTAGGTTTCGGCTGGTTGGACTACGGATAGTATTTGTGGAACAATCGTGGTTTAGTTAAAATATTTAATATTTAGTTTTCGATAAGAATTTCATAACATCGAAACATGTGCCAGTGGGTCAAACGCAATGTTTACTTTTAATTAGGAAACAATTATGGTTCTGATATACTTAATCGGAGAGACCACTCAATTCCACAAATGTGGTTGAATGCTTCAACAATTAAAAACCAATTTTATTTTATCATTAAAATTATCAAAACTATTATTTTTATATAATTAACATTTTTTATTTATTTTGAATAATTAATTTTGGGTAATGTTGCGATATATTTGTCTTAATAATATTATTTGCGATATTAACCTGACATTGATATATTGTATTTTATCTGAAAAGTAGTTTGACAGGCAGATATAACTGAGATAAAAGGCTAATCATAGGAATAACAATTAAATTTTTAATAATAACCAATAGAAAAAATATTTTAAAAAATTATGGAATTAATAAATGATTGGAGAACTTCTATTTTATCTATTTTATCTATCTATATTACGCTCTTAGGCGGCAAGTTTCCTCTTCTGAATGTCGCTGATATCCCATATTGTGGAGATGGGACAGGGAAAAGAACGCTTCAATTGCATCTACCCAGCTCTAGCCAGAAGTAAAGTACAGTTCAAGTTAAATATATCTTTAGTTCGCTTACAAAGGTATTCAGAACGAAGATTGAAACATCCTGCTCTGTACAAGAGTCCTGAAATGTAAAAGAAGTAAAGGACCCGCGTGAAACTGAGAGATCACAATGGACTCAAGGAATATAAATGAGTTGGTAAACTAATGCAAATGCTGCATTATCCTCACCTGTATGTGATTGGCAATAACAAAAGAAAGCGTTGGCTTATTGAAGATGATCTCCTTAATTATAAGGTAACTATATATAATAAAATCAAGTACTTCAAGTAATAATCGAAATAATTATTAAAAATCAAGCGGCAACTTTACCGCCCTTCCCTCGAAATGAGTAGATTAACTCTATTAATGTGTATGTGTGTTTATTATTAATGCATAATTTATTCAATAAATTAAATCAATTATACGACATAAATTTATTTGTGTGTATATCTTACTATATAATAACATATAAATGTTTTTATATTAAAATTAATGCAAATATAATTTTCACATTTTTTAATTTTAATATTTAAATTAAATTTTATATTAAAATACTAAAACTATCTAAAAGTACTCCTCAAAGTTAGTTTCTAGTTACCGGCATGTTCAATAATATCAGACCATTTCCTCTAGCATACAATTTCCTATCGACATTTATCTACTGATATCTTATTACTATAATCTGTATAAAATAATAATATAACGAGATATTAACATTAACGTGGTAAAACTCACTTTTAGGCTTAGTTGAGAGATGGCATGACCTAATATCTGTATCAATATTTATATATATCTTTAAATCTATATCCATATTCATCGCCGAAATAGATTACAGTGGTCATTGCATATAAAACTTAGTACTATTTAAATGTTATAGCATTTAGAAAAGAACTGCCTATATGTGTTAATAAATAATAAAAATTTCTAATCAAATACTCAAATTTTTTATTAGAAAATTATTCTCTGCTTAACTGCATCTCAAAACAATATCTATCTGATTTATTTATTGCTTATTCATATAGTCAATTGATTAAAACGAGTGCTCTTAAATTATAAAGGTTTTATATACAACTTTAATTGAGCCCCGCAATATATCTATCTAGATTACCTATAAGTTTGAAATAGAAAGGGCCAACACATTAGTAAAAGATAAAGAAGATAACATATAAAATTTGATTTAATACTTTATTTACATAAAGACTGAATTGGGGTGAGTTGAGGATGGATAAAAGGTGTTGAAACGATGTGGCTGTATGAGCAACTTCAGATGGTCATGTTGTATTCACCGGCTTAAAAGCACTAGAAATACTGGATTAACAGAAGTTGCAACACATAGAGAGAATTATAGCAACGTAATTAGTGTAGTCCACTCCAGACTAAAAAGCTAAGAATGATAATGAGATGGTTTTGGAATAACCCCTTCCAGTTCATAGCGATAACAAGTTTAATAGGCCAATAAGTGGATTCTTACAATCACTGTTATAACTTAACTTAATCTACTATCCTAACATCATATATGTACAGATAAAGGTCTGTGTAAGTTACCAAATTGCTTTGTATAGAGTACAGAGACAATAATGATTATACAGCAGATTCAATACTTTACACTTGATAAAATTAACTTTTTTAATTTAAGTTTTAATTCTAATTTTTATGAACTTTGAATAAATCCTCACTTAAATGAGTTTTTCAACCAAATATTATCGTAAAAATGTTCAATTTTGATATGTAGTTTTTAAAAATGAGCCTCACTTAAATGAGTCTGCGCCTTTGGTTCCAATGAAGTGAATTTCTTACTGAATAAAAAGCATACCTATGATAACTTCAAGCTACAAATTTGCTTCGGGATTTACTTCAGATAATTTCCGAAATATAACACAATATTTTTGTTTTAATAAACAGTCATAATGCATAAATAATGAATACAAATATTCAGAACTATAGTCCTTTTATTCATTTCATTTAAATTAACTCAAGAAATTGTGATGTATCCATTAGGACCATATGTATCATATATCATATTCATTCCCACTTAGTCAAGGCTCTCTCTCACTTCGTAGTCAAGATACTACTGTACTACTGTATGTGGCAAAATGGGTCAGTCTAATTTGGCTAACCCTGTACTTCACTGTTAAGCAAATGCATGGGAATTGATCATTCTGATTGCGTATTCAATTGGTAAATCTGGATTTAATCTAGATTTACTCTCAATCTATTAAATTTTGATACCCAATCGAACATTTTAGAGTAATCTAATATTTTTGTAGTTGTGTTTTGTAGTACTATGGATTTTAGGATAATCTTGCTACACTGGCAAAATATCTAGAGAGTTAAAAATTAATCTCAACTGTTGTACATTTTACTCGAGATTTATTAATTGAAAATAAAATTTACATTGAAATAGAATCTCAGTGTAAAAAGTTACTCCAAATTGACCAATCGACATTGACGTCGCGATCAACTCATACGAATCAAAAAAAAATGCGCCGGCTAGAAAGATGTTTGCTTGAGGACACGCTGTTGGAAAACGTAATAGAGGACGTCCATATCTTTGATGGAGAGACAAAATGACCAACTAAATGAAGACATTCGTTACTATCAACTGGCGACAACAAGCCACTGACTGACAAAGGCTACTGGGCTCGGCCACGGACGTCTTACGTCTGTAATGGCCAACTAAGTTAATAAGTAATTATTAAGAAAATTTTAATTACAATGTATAACTCTTTATCAGGACTAAGAGCGTATGGAGCTGTGTAAAGTAACTTCACAAAGGAGACAACTCAGGGACATTTCAGGGTTTATTATAAGTAGTATTGCAGTTGTTGTGACATGGGTCAACTATTGTTGTTTCTGTAATTTATGTAGATGTGTAATGTACATTTTCTCTGTTAATTTATTATGCTGCAAAATCCTTTTAGTATATAAAATAATTATAATAATTCTCAGTACTTAATTATACAATGACCTCAAGTATTAATTACACATTCCGTTAAGTAATAAATGCGATAAATTATTTTAAATTGCCTTAATGACCTTTTTGAATGCAACTTTCGAGCCTTTGAGGAGTATTTCAAAATCACAATAATAATGATATTAATAGTAACAATAATAATATGTAATTAAAAACAAAAATGCAAATCTTTTGCGTACAATTACGACGACAAACAAATACAAAAACAAAATGGCCAGCGAGCGCAACCAGCACAACCAGCACACAAAAACCGAACAACAACAAAAACGACAATAATTAACCGCAAAGTCTGCGTGAGTACATAAAATGAATCCTTGAAAATCCCTGCACTGCATATGGCCAGAATAACTGAAACAACGAACAAAGTACAAAGCAAAAGAAAAACAACAACAACAAAAACACAAACACAATGAACAAAAAAATTGTAATAATAATAATGATTGAAATGCAGTAAAAGTCAAAGCGACAAATGGAAGGCATTAAAAAAAGCTTTTAAAATTGCAAAAGATAATGAATATACACAGCAAAAATTTCACAAAACGTAACAGCACCAACCTTAAAGCACACAAAAAAAATTGGTAACAAATACAAAAACACAATAAATAAAAAACAAAACAATAATTACAAAAACAAAAAAAAAAGGAAAACTAAAAACCAAAATCAAAGAGCAAGAAACAAATATAAAATAAAATCAACAACACTAGCAGCTGCAGAAAAAGATGCCAAACAACTAAATTTCAACTTGTCAAATTCTATACTATTTTGCTTTATTTATGCGCTTACAGCACTTTTTGTTTTTGTTCTGCAACAGTAATAGCCAATCAACATAGAGCGCAACAACAATGCTTTGTAAGCAACGCTTATTGGTTGCGCAAGTGTGCAGAACATATAACGCCTTTCCATATAAAAAGAGAGTGAGTTTTTATATTTGCTTTATTATTATTGTTAAGCAGTTAAGTATAAGCAAAAAATAAAACAAAAATCATTTGTATTTGGTTTTTTCAAACTGCGCTTGTCTTTTAAGAGAGCCAAAAGTAACTCATTTGTGTTATGTATTTAAGAGTCACTAAACAGTTTACGGTACTGTTAAGAGCGCACATGTTATTGTTGTTAATTATGGGTTTCACACTTAACATTGGCTATTTTGCATTTGAAGTCAATAAAGCACACAATGTTTTCCGTATTGTGCTTGTGCTGAGCTCCGCTGTGCTGAGCTGCTTGCTGTAGCCTTTGGTGTCGTCGTTCTTGTTCAGACGTTTTGTTGTTGTATTGTTTATGTTATTGATGTTCTGAGCTTGGCTCTATGGGGTTAAACCGTTGTTGGTGGCCACGTTAAGTGCCAGTAACAATTCAGTAGCGTACGCGAGAGCAACTGTTTTTTTATTTTTTTCGTATGCACGAAGCGAAGTTTAAATAAATACGCGTAAATTGTTAAGGGGAAAAAATTGTTTTTGAATAAAATATAATTAATTGAAAAAAAAAAAAAATAATAATAAACATAATATATGACACAAGTGCTAATTGTGAAATTATTTGAAAAAAAAAATTTCTTTTGTGCAATATATGAAACTTGAATTTAAAAAAAATTACTGTCGCCTACTTTTATTTTATAAAAATAAAAAAAAAAATATATTATAAAAATTTACAAAATAGTGCAGCGAAAAGAAAAAATATTAATAAATAAACCCCACTGCATTTCTTGGAAAATTGCATTTAATTTTTCTCTAACTGAAAAAAAAACTGTCAACAACAAATCGAAAAGCAAATTGCATTAATTAGAAAAATAAAAATAAATATTTTTTGCTAAGTGATAAAAAAAAATTGTCAACATTGTGTCAAACCTCTAAGTGTCTCCATGTGTTCCTTACAATGTAGCAGCAGACTTAGTCCAAGCTTAAACACACTCATTCAGCTATGATTAACTAAAAAAAAAAACAAATAAATTACAATACTTTAAATTGAAATTGAACAGCTTCTTTGGCATGTCAGCCGACTATTCGGCTGCGTTTGTGTTATCGTACAGTGGAGTTCTGCATTCTGTTAACCGGTCTTGTTGTGATTTTTTTTCTGCGAACTCATTAAAATCCGCTCTACGTCGTCGTCTACGTTTAGTAAATTTTTGACGAAATCACACAAAGCTCAGCTCAGCTCAACACCAACTAAGCAAGCGTAAGCCAACTAAGCACTGTGACTCATCTCCCTCAACGGCGGTCTTTTGCAGTCTTCGAAGCGTTGGCGTGCTCGCACGAATTGTGTTACTTCTGTTACGGCCCTCTTACCGTCGCTGTTACTGTTACTGTTGTTGTTGCTGCTGTTACTGCTACAATATAATTGTTGTTGTTGTTGTTTCTGTTTACGTTTAATATTATACAAAAATAGCACATAAAATTCAAAGCTTGACTTTGATACAATAATAAAAAAAAAGAAAACAAAAGATTCGCAATAATAAAAGCGCCTTCATCCTACTATCGCCCGTTCGCATGCAAATTCACATCCAAATTCGCATCCAAATATCTTTAATAATACAATATATACAATATATACAATATTAAATATTTAATATTTTTTCTTAATATAAAAATTAAGAGTGACAAATTTAAAATTATTCATAATTAATGTAGTCGACAGAAGTGATAATTTGTGACTAAGCAGTGTGCGTGTTGACGTCAAAAATTTAATAATTTATTTAGTTTTTAAGCAAAAATAGCAAAATAGTGACCAAAAAATAGAATTAATATTAAAAATTATAATTTTAAATTAAAGCAATAAAAAAACTAAAATAACGCTATAGCGTAAAAGGTTAAACAGACGTTAACCGAGCTCGATTGATAAAATATTTTACGCGAAATACGTCATTGGAACAACGACGTCTACGCTTCGGACTGGTTTGGTTTTGATCATCTATTCATACCGATCATTATTATTTCTCTGCACACGTGTTAATATCGCCGCCAAAATAGCTCCCAAAAATTCTTATCAGCACCGAATGCATTTACCTAGCGGTACTGCAGTCACTGCAGCCTATAGTGGTTCAACAGTCCACAATCTAATTGGTCCGCCTAGTGCCACAACAATGGTAACATCTTCCACATCGCCCGCCGACTGGACTTCACCGCAGCTCTACAAGTGTGAGGCGATGCCCGCAAGTAATGCTAGCATTGGCAGTAGTTCACCCACCGGCGGTGCCAGCAACGGTACCGCAAATAGTGCTAATAGCGGTAATAACAATAGCAGTTGTAGTAATAATAATAGTGCAATACATCAGGGTCTATGGTGGACCGAGCATTCAGTGTTGCAAGCACAACAGGAATTTCCAAATGAATTGGGTAAGTTTTCAAAAATGTTAGATGGTATCTTAAAAGTGGGTTATATAAAAGATGTGCTATATAGCATCTATACATATATGATATCAAATATAAATATGGATTTAAAGTATGGCTTGATTTCAAATTAGCTGATATGGAAGAAGTGTTATAGAACTACAATTCTAGATATAGTATTTATGGTTCAATCTCAAATTAGCTGCTATGAAAGATTTTTATAGAATTAAAATTATAGAAATTTGTATCCGTATATTTATATATATTCAACCATATTATCTATGGTTTTTTTTTTCAAATAAGCTGATATGGAAGATGTGTTATAGAAACAAAATTCTAGATATTGTAGCAATGGTTTATTTTCAAATTAAGTGATATAGAAGATTTGCAATAGAATTAAAATGATAAATGTATAGATAAATCTATTGTTTAGTTTCATATACTTATATAGGGAATCAAGCGGGAAGGATTTATATGAATTTCGAATTTATGTTGCTATAAAATTATTGCAATATATTACTTCCAATAATAATAGCCTATGCCACACTTAAGTAAAATTGAGGATTAAAAATGAACGGAATTAGCTATTTAATGAATGTATAGTGTCTGTGATAGTTTAGTGAAATAAATCAACGAATAGAAAAAACACCTATGAATACGTCTAAACTTTAGGTTAAGCTTTGACTAATTTCTATCGGTATACGAATTTTTTAATCTATTCTACATAAAGGGTCCGTTTAGAGATAAGTCAAACTTGAACTTTAGATTGAGTTTTGGGTAGTTTTTGTACCAGTTTTCACTACTACATTTGGTGTATTGAAACTTTACCCATGCTTCGATGCTATTGAAAAGATGATAAAACCAAAAATTGCAAAATATTTTTCTTTTGTCATTTTATAATATTTTCTATTAATCATTTATTTGCAGAGGAATTTTTTCTTAATGCTAGAACGAAAGATTAAACACCGAAAATGTAAAATTTGTATGTAATTTGTAAACACCAAAATAAATGTTAAATCACTTGTCAATATGTTTTTTTTGCACACACACCCACACGCAACTAAGCTGGGTTCACGTATACGAATTTTCAACCTGCAGAATTAATCAAATGTAGCAAGCATCAAAAATTAGTGCATCAAAATTAATTCTTAAAAATTAACATTTTTCTACTTTTTACAATAAAAAATTCTAAAGACGTGTAGGAAACTCTTTTTTAAAATTAAATAAAAATTTTTTTTTTGAATGTTGATTGGATTTCTTAAAGAGTAAATAAATAAGTATAGTGACAACTATAGTATATGTTTTTTTTTCAACCTTAAGCTTGAAGTTTATAATTAAGTTAACAAGTGTTCGAAAAAACGACGGCCTTCAAATAGTCATGAACAAATACAAGTACGAGTGTTCATTGACTTCCGTTATGCAGAAGTAGACACTCCTAAGCTAGCATTGTCTAATGTAATACCGCATGATCACTATGAGATCTCTCATCAAATCACAGCCCTTATTTTTGTCGTTCTTGTTGTATTATATCATGTCAATGATAGCCCCGCGCAAATAGCAAAGAGCAGCCGCAATAGTATCCAAAGCTCCACAAATATCAATTAGCTCAACTTTTGCGAATGTCTCTATGGCTGCCTCAAAATTATTGTATGTTCTGAATGTAAAACACATTCAGTTAATGAAAGTGGTTGTTATCTACATCTGGGCGTTAATCCAATTTTGAGCCATCATTGAACCAGCTAATTAATTTCACAAATTGTAGTTTTCTTGACAATACCACATAGAAAACATAAGTGATATGTTAATGGTTATATCAGGCCTGTAGCCAGAATCAAAAATAAGGGAAGGATGCTCTCAGATAATTTTAATAATTAGTTGTTAGATAGTGTCTAAGTGGCGGTATAGATGAAATTTGCCTACAAAAAAAAAATACCTATAAGTACTACAAGGATGTAAAACTCTTTAGAGGCTAGTCAAATTTTAACTTTTGGTTGAATTTTGACTATTTTCGGGCGGTACATGAATCCATTACTTCATTTTTATATAATAAATCTCTTCGGTACGTGTGCCTACAACTTGTGCTTGTGGTAACCCTATTGAGAATAGTCTTCAATTTCTTATGTATTTCTTCAAATCGTCTATTTTACATAATAAACTTTTTATTTTATGTCCGTTATGATTAATCTTGTTTTTGTAATATTAAATTTATAGATATTCTAAATTCAACTTAACTTCAGAGCAAGACGTTTTTTTCAAAAATTAATAATTAATTTCACCGACGGCTTAATTTTTCTGTGATGATTTTGGAAGACTATATAGACTTTATTTTGTTGTAAACTGAATTCTTTTATTTAACCGCTTTAAATCTTTTAAACTCACCTCCTCATTTGGTGAGAATTTTTACTGTTTAAGCCAAGTACTCTGAGAAATTATGCAGTGAGGATAATTGTTTAATAAAAAAGAATATCAATATATCCAGTCTTGTTACATAATATTGACCCATTATCATTATTTGTGTTCTGTTTTAAGATAGTCAACATACGTTTTCAACAAAAAAATATTTACAATTATTTTTCCGACTGACAGCATTTAGTGAAATTGCTGTAACAAGTCCTTTAGAATGTTATTGAATTTTTGTTTCAAAGTCGAAAAACACGGTACGCAACGCACGTATAGTTTTTATATGTCTAAGTCCTTATCATAAGACTCTAATAGACCCTTCAAAATATTTCAGGGGTTGCATTTTTGATCCAAAGACAGTAAATTGGACACCCAATGCTCATAGAGTTCTTACATATTTTTATCTTCATAACATCTTATAGCTATAACCGACCCTTTTTAATGTGTTCACGAGTGCATTTTTGATCCAAAGATAGAAAGTACGGTAGGTAATGCTTGTAGTGTTTCATAGCGATCGTAGATAATACTTGTAGAATAGCACGCAGTTTTACTAAGGTCTTCATATGGCCCTATGACGATACTTGTTATAAAACCACAGATTAGACATCAGGCAGATTAGTTGACTAAAGAAATTTTGAATAGATATATGTATTTTATTTTGAATCAGAAAAACCACTATATCGTTTTTATAACATTGGCTGTCTCTTTAATCACATGTTGGACTTGTCAAATAGGCTTAAAAAAAGAAAACTACTGGAAAGTGTCATTGCAATATTTCTCTAGTCCTTTTCTAAGTCAATAATTTAATAATAATCATTAAAAGGAGCTTATATCTATTTAACCTAATGGAAATATTCAAGATTATTTATTACTAGATACGTTTAATAAATAATCATTGCTAATCAGCGCTACATAATACTAGTATGTTGTTCCAAAAAGCCTATAATTAATCTATCAGTAGATAGTATTAATCAAAGAGCACACAATATATATAGTTTGATTTCAATAGATATTTAATATATTGTATTATGATACGTTGGTAGTTAAACAAATAAAATGAGGAAAATCTGCTAGTAGTTCGCAAACAGATCTTCCAGTTTATTTACGATATTCATACACAATGTTTTCTGAATGTGGGTAGATAAATGTATGAAAATGATTATAATAAATTAAAAGTAATAATTAATTAATCTCCACCTCATCAAGCTTGCACCACCCACTGACACTTTTTTCAGTCTCTTCATAAGCAGTAGAGTTTTCTTTGTATTGTTGCTATTGGTAAGACCTGTTCAGTTAGACACTATGGAGTAGGACTGTTATGATACTACACAAAAGCTTTAAGGCCTGCTAGTTAACTTCACGAACTTTGAATAGACATATGTATTGTAGTTTTTTAAATATGTAATTTAATAATTAATATCTAAACTTTAAAAATAATTTTATATTATTCTGAAACTAAAGTCAAACAGTTCAGATTTCATACAGAAAAAAAGACATAGTACGTGCAACTTTCTTAAAGCATGCCAAAATCACAGTGAAGCCCTTATAAGTCTTCCCAAAAAAATGTAATTTAATTCGGTGTTAATGCCCAAATATTTTTATTGATATTGATATATAATCTTCTTGTTTTATTAATGAAAAAAGTGTTATATTTCGAAAACACATATTGTGTTACATGATATATATTGGATTCCTTTACGTTATTAAAGATTATGGAACCATGTTCTCATTAAGATTACATGATCTCTTTGAAAGGAGCTACTTTTTAGACTTTCTTGACTTGTGTCTTGTTTTTGTCTAAATGAAAGTAATTTATAATATAACATTTCTTTAGTAATTGATATTTTTTCTTCTATACTAATATCAAGATACTTTTCCAATAACTTTTTATTAATAAAAATTCAATAAACTGTAAAAAGTTGGCCTGCAGTTAACTTTGGCACGTAGTCCTTCAGTGATTTTTAACTCCAATACAACAAATGCTCATAATTATTTTTATGATTTATGAATAATTAATTTCATTAATCTGATAAATTAATAATGAACTTGGCAGATTTTCCCAATTCACAAAGTCATTAGCGACGTCATCGCCACAGTCAATGATTCATCAATTAACAACGAAATAAAAAAAAAAATTTACCCGTTTTTATAATATTTGTTTTATTTAAATTATATATGCAAATTTAACTTTTAATCATTTTAATTAATTATGATTTAATTGAGTAAATTATTAATTACATGACTTTTGCTATTACAGTGCCCACGAGCAATCCATACATCCTGTGTTCAGCGCTACCCTCGCACTGGCGTTCGAATAAAACGCTACCCTTGGCCTTCAAAGTGGTTGCACTGGTGGATGTGGGCGATGGGACAATTGTAACAATACGTGCTGGAAATGATGAAAATTACTGCGCTGAACTGAGAAATTGCACAGCAGTGATGAAGAATCATGTAGCCAAATTCAATGATCTCCGTTTTGTTGGACGCAGCGGCAGAGGTGAGTAAATAAAATTTTAAATAAGTGTACATAATTTTGGCAATTTCCGCGCATAATCCTCAAGGCAATAAAACACTTAAAATATCAATAATAATTACTTCACCCAAAGAAAAGTACCTTCCACATCCCACAACATAAAAAAATAATTCGAACCCGGCAAACCCAACAAACACCTTAAAATTGGTCAATTTAAGTTCAGGCACAGAAGTCGTCACATTATGTCCATATGCCTTTGGGTCAACATGCAATTGCACTGGCAAATTGTTATGCTCATTTCTTCGTCCTTATTATGTTGCAGTTCAACGCTTCCAAATTTTCAACCAACTACAAAAACAACAACCCCAGCAACCAGGCAAGTGAGCTGATCGTGCAGGCAGCCAACTGACATTCCGGCAAACGTCAGGCATGCATCAAGTACTGCAACTTTGTTGCTCCTTTCTTGGTCTGCTCTGGTCCGATGAATTCCTCTAGAACTTTTTTTGGCACGCAACATCATTTTTGCCATCAATAATCGATTTTAAAGTGCACACTTGTGTGACCCAACATGCCATGATCATTTGATGGTTATTATGTGCAACAGACACTGCAAAGTGCTTATCCTTGTATGACTTCATGAACATGGGAAGACACTTGCCTTACACAAACATTTGTAATTAGACTTCTATAGCACATTATTTAGGAATAAAAATTAATTATTTGAGCTTATGTCCCATCATAGAACAGTTGGTCCAATTGTAATGAGAATTCAGAGAAGTCCGTCTTTAGCCTGCATTTATACATAATTCATTTTAAGGATACCAGAACAATGTTATCACTATACACTTGATCTATATAAAAACTAGAAAAATGAATATTTGGACAATGATATCTGTTGTATATTTTATTTATATTAAAATTAAAGAATTTAATTAAAATTAATTAAGCATCTATTCTTTTGTATTTAATACGAGTAATAATTTTGAACGAGGTCATTTGTCGATAACGAAAACACACATATGTTAAGCATTATAATTATTATTATTATATGTTGGTATTATGATTTATAGATTGATTGTTGCTGTTGATATACTTTAAGTGCTTCTCTAATTCCAACATCTTCTATAACATTCGCTGTAGTATAAAATCTACAGAGATTTTCTTTTTTCGATATGAGATGCCCATCGTTTATGTATCAATGTTGGGCAAACTCCTAGCACTTATTTTTAAATCCCATTATTTTTCCCACAAAACTAAAAGTTTCATTAAAATGTTTCAAGTTTTGTAAGATGTTTGTTTAACCTACAGTAACCTCTCACAATTTCTCTTATGATTCTAAAGTTAAATTCATTTAATTGCATACAATCATTAAACCATTTTAAGTGGAAAATACCTATAAGCGATTTCGATTGTAATAGCATCTGTAGGTTATACCAGTACAGCGTTCTTTGTGTCTTCCCTACTTTCTGAATAGATGAAAACATATTAGCTCTTTCCAAACCGCAGAATGGTTCCGGACCTACAACCAGCGAGGCTGCTCCATTCTTCGCAAATTTATCTGCAACTTCGTAGCCAAAAGTTTTAGTGTGTGCTGGAACTTATAGGATTTATATCTGAATATTTGGGCTAAGGGTATTCAGCTTTTTGAGAAACTCCATCACCAGCGTCTTGATGTCACCACTTGAAAATTGGATGCCTTTATTGCTGCCTGACTAGCAGTTGGAATAATTAGTCTATGGCACATTACATGGCATATAGTCTATGGTATATAGTAAGTTTCTGCATGAAAGATAATCGTGTTTTTACCTAGCGCTTCCGAGGATAGCAACCCCGCCCGCCCATAAACACCATCTGTGATTCCTTCTTTAGTGTCGAATCGTATACATAGAACATGTTTATCTTATGGGTTTTTAGATTTGCTATACATCATATATATATATATGTATGTATCTGGTTATTTTTGAATACTTTTTACATTTAATCTGTTGGTTCTACTTATTTGATTTTTAACTTATCCAAATAA
Organism: Teleopsis dalmanni; assembly: GCF_002237135.1. Lineage (NCBI taxonomy): Eukaryota > Metazoa > Arthropoda > Insecta > Diptera > Diopsidae > Teleopsis > Teleopsis dalmanni. Next base: position 202,318,086 of record NC_051846.1, read on the forward strand.
AACTATTTTTAATTGGAATTTGATGAGGTTGCATATCTACCATATTATTGTTATAAATAAATAATTCATTTTCAATATTTGTCCTCAATGATGCGATTATTCTAATTTGTTTAACTTATCTCGTTTTAGTTAATAATTGTGAGATATATAATATAAATGTTTGCTTAATATGAGTAATCGTTTCGTATCTGGTTAACAAATCAGTATGCACTAAGTGCTAAATAAGCGATTAAACAAATTGAATAGATACGTTCATTTTATTACACTTGTATTTGTGTGTCTATATATGTATATAGTACTATATACATAATAATTTGCTATTAAAAGCTATTAATAGAAGATAGATAGAAGACAAATGCGAATAGTAAAATGTGTAGTTCAGTCAGTAGTTGTGATTGAGTCAATTACTTTTCTTCTACATTATTCTTTTTTAAGAATCTTGGTTGGGTCCAATATCTCCCTCTAAAGAACAATTTATGTTGTGCCAAAACTTCAATGTGGTTTTTGAACCACAAGTTTTTCAACTACAATATAAGTAAATAATAAAATAAAGTAGAAGCTCTCAATTATCGTAAATATCATGAAATCAATAAATAGCAATTAAAAATACACAATCTACAAAAAGTACAATATCAATGAAGGCAGACATAATTATTATGTATAAATTTTATTTAATATAACAATGGCTTACACAAACACACACACAACACTTACATTAAATAGAAGGAGAACAGTATAAAAAAAGAAATCATAGCGATTGCTGGACTTCATGCGGCGATTTGTGATTAGATGTCAGTTGATGGACAGTAATGGAGCTGACGGCGGCGAAAAACGCGATTTGTATTCGCCCATGTATTTTTCCATTTTGTCATTTCATTCGACATTTTTAATTTAATTCATTTTTTTTTCCTTTTGCCTTTTTTAATCAGAATCGCTGGCAATTACGTCCATTTTGAAAATCATTTCTCTGCCCGCTGATTATGACCGTTTAAATGTCATATTTTGCATTCACTGAAATGACACTTAATCAAGCGTAGAAATGTAATTGCTTTTGCTGTAAATACATTTTAATATTTTTGATATTTGCCTATTTTATTCTTTAGCCTAAAGGCTTATACGCTTTAGAGAAAAAAAATCATATAATTTTACATAAAATTATTAACTGCACTTGACGTTTTGGACTTGATTTTATTAAATGAGTATAATTTAAAAAAAGCAATACTTTATATTTTTCTTTATTAAAAATCTACATATAAGCAGTTAAAATAAATTATATATTTGATTTTTTGTCACAAAACCGTTATAAGTTTATGTTTTAAAATAGGAATTATTATAAAAATATAAAAAAAAGTAAAATTATTTACGAATAATTAAATATAAGAAATAATTCCAAGACCACTGATGATGGGTATTTGCGATACTTGAAAAAACTGCATGGTCAGCTGTATGGTTAATTAAAATAATATAAAAGCAATTTTTGTTGCTGTAGTTCACTACCTTTTGAAACCTCTCCAAAAATAAATAATTTCATTAAGAATTAGCTTGTTGAACGTAATAAATAAAATAATTAGACCATATTTAATTGCTAAATAAATCATTAATATTTTATATAAGAGTATTTTTATATGATAATTTAAATCATTATTATTTACTCTTGATCAGTTATAATTATTGTTATCAGAGTAAACGCAGGTTCACCTCGGACAATCTCGCTAAGAAGAAGAACACTGTTTATCCGCACTTTGATTAAAATCAAAAATTTATATGAGTGTAAGCACCGGTGCATTTTGGACAATCTATGGTATAAGGAGAATAATTTTAATCTGTATTTCAAAATCTATACTAATGCGACCACATTTCTGGTACTTTATTCAAATGAAAACCGCATACTTTGATAAAATAAGAGTACCCAATGTATTTAAACAGATTTATATCAACTACTTATGATTATCTAAATTTAACCTATTAGTAGAAAATATGTCTCTTATCTATTATCCTTTGTCTTCTTAAAATACTAAGTATTTTTAAAATTCTAACACTAATTAATAACCAAAAATATGAATATTTAAATACTACTACATTTCTAACTTAAGACTTCAAAGGTCATTCTACACATTTTCACTTAGTTTGACTTCTTACAGTTAAAACTCATCCATAATACCTAAAATCCATACAAAAGGGTTCACTGCTCATCAAAGTCAACCAAACTATCAAAAAAAAAAATTTTTTTTTTGCTAGATTAATGGTACTAATTTGTTCAATGCAGAACGGCACACAAATGAGAAGAGTGAATGAATGACACGCGTCATCAATAATAAGCGCCTTTCAACTACAACAACAAAAACAAAGAAACAAATATCATAATCATAATAATAATGGATATGATAATGAAATACACACACAACCTTAACACACACACGGCATCTATTTTTGATAATCAGTCATCCTTGTTGCGCTGATGTTCGAGTATCGCCACTGATTTATCTCTCTTTTGTTTTTGTTTTTTTGCTCCACTTCAACTTATTCTCAAGCTCACGCACACAATAGCTCGGCTAAGGTCCGCATGACTAATTTAGATTTTTAACTTTAAAGTTTATTCCATATCGAACGTACGGTGCGAGTGAATGAAGCCTTTACGTTGAAGTACCAAAACTCATATATCTAAAATTTCTAAAAAAAATATATTTTTGTGTTTTGAACAAAAAACATTTTGACAAAAAAATGGGTTTAAGAAATTAAAGAAAACAATTGACTTGCTCCAGTTTTTTCGGGCTTTCTTATGAAAAATAACTTAATTTTCTTACATTTTACGGTAACTTTAAAATATCCATTTGTTGCCATTGTTTTCCAAAAAAGCACTAATATATGCCAACATGATTAATTTCACTTAATTTAATTAATTGAACTTTCAAACGCAAATGTGGATGTCTTCTTCTTCATTTTGTGCTGTTAAAATAGATTTCTGACGTCTCTTTTAAGTTTCACCGCCTGCTCATGTTTCCTATTAATTTCGGTACTTCATAATTTGTAACTCATTTGAAAAATTCAACTACTACCATATAAGCCATAAGCCATTTGCTGATTGTAGGAGCAGACAAATTAAAATTAATAATTTATTTTCAATAATAATAAATTAATTTTCCTTTAGTCTTGAGTGTATTTTACGGCCTGAATATGGCCCTACATACTACTATAATATGTAGTAGATTGAGAATAATGTATATCACTGCAATCACCCTAAAGTAAACTATCACACTAACACCCCCGCGGAAAAGGAGTTAGAATGTTCCCAAGGTAAGGTATGCCAATCGTAATAGGCAGCTAAAATCCAGTAGGCTGCATTCAATACTGTTTATGTTATATATGATAGTTAATGAGTTTTACTTACCGCAGACGACCAAAGGTGTGAGACAATTTCGGATGTCGTAACCTATCAAGATTGACCCATTTAATAGGAGTATCGTGATGGCTATGGTTTAAATCTACATTAGAACGGATAGAATGATTGTATTCATTTACTTTTATTTAACGTGGAATTGCATTTTACAATCGTATGTTGTATCCTAAAGAACAGCAGAGGTGTTATATGCTTTATACTCCCTTTCAAGTAGGAAACTACATACATACGTATGGCTTCAATTGATATCGACGGAATGCCTTAGAATTCAAATGGGGGTGTTTGTCGTTGAAATATATTGATACTTGTGTTAAGAGCGAAGTTAGATAGATAAGAACTAGAAGGTTTGGAGAGACTCAATCCTACCCGAATGAAACTACGAGTAGTACTCAAGATTACTATGCAGAGCCAGCGCATTTCAATACTACTTTATGGTCGACAAAATGATGGTGGCTGTCGATGATGTCTTTGTAGCTTTTTTCAAGAATTCACTACAGTGTGAATTTCTGGTATACACCTAAAAACCATAAATGTAATTAATACAATATAATTTGTTCATATTCTAATTTATTATAATTATTATAATATATCCTCGCCAGATCACTAAATGGTGGTTTATTCACCATTTACATTCAGTCTACATTCTGAGTCGTAAATGATCCTGACTAAGAGTGAAAGCAAAAGAGAAATAGTGTGGATAGGTAAGGGACGAGAAATTGAAGTTCTTATGATTTTTGAAGCAAGAAAGTGAGTAGTAGATTCTCTTGATGAATATCTAAAGTAAAATTATTATATTGATTGAAGTATGCCATATCAAGATAGAGTAAGTAATCGTCCTTGCATGTTTCTCTGGAAGGGTTAGAGATGAACGGGTTATAATAGTGTTTGCCGTCTATGCTTATATGTAATTATTTATTGTATAAATTCCTGAATTCTGTAGTATATGAGTATTTTTAGAGAAATATCTGGCTTTTTTAAATAATTATAAATAAGTAACATAATCACATTTGTTGCAAATTTGGAGAAAGGATTATATAGTCAGCATTTTCGTTAGTTTTAGATTAATTTTATGCTAATAAATTATTACAATTTCAACAATCGATTTGTAGATATAGTCTTTTCTATTAAAAACCTATGAAATAACATCACTTACATGTATGAATTATATGGTATAATTAATAATTTCAAGCTTAATTAAATCAAAAATACAGTAGCAAGAAAATCATAGATTTTAAGTTTCTTTAAATAATTGTATAGTTAGACCAAATAAATAAATTCCATACTCTACTCCTTTATTATTTTTATTATTCTTATGTTACATACACACATGCACACATATACTCAATTTATGAAGAATAAAACCCACACTACATGTCAAGCATAATTTTTCTACAGTGAATTAATTTTGTTGCTTTCTATGTATTGTGTCTTTAAAATAGTTTCATCCTCGTTCGTTTCATTCATAGCTGCTTAAATATTTGCAAATTTGTTGTTGTTTTTGCTGTTGTTTTTGTTATCGTTCCAGAGCATATGCCGTTCGTTGTGTGTATATTTGTGTTTATATTCGCTCAGTACCTGTGCCTGTGCCTGCGGCTGAGGTTTTGTGGTTAGTTGGTCTATGGCTTTACATTTTTTGTGGGTGTTTAAACTTTTGTTGTTATTGCATTTTGTTGGTTGGCATCAAACAAACCATACGAAACCAAAAAACCCAACCCCAAAAATTTTAATTCACTCGTTTTATAGGCACAAACAAACAAACAAGCAAACAAACTTTTGGTCATCAACATTTAAACGAAGCTACCGCGCAAAAGTGGGCTTGGCCAAATATACTTTGTCTGTTTATTGATGCTACCCACTACCACAAAGTGGAAGGCAGATATTTATGTATAAACATAGCGGTACATATAAGTGTATATATATGTATATGTATACCGGTGTAGAAAGGTGTATGCAAGTATAGCAATGACTGTTAGCTGCTATAACGATTGCCGTCGTTTAAAAAGTGATAAAGTGCAAAGGTGGACTCGTCAATTGTTTGTAAATTTGGTCCAGTAAATTTGAATTGTTTTTTTCTTCTCATATTTATTTATTTATTTATATTTTTTAATTTTTATTAAATGGACTTGAGTTTTATTGTTGTTGTGGGTTAATTTGTCTCGTTTGTTTATGCTCGTAAACGGTTTTGCGGTTTTATTATTTGTAAATAGTAGTAAAAATATTTTAACCGAAACAGTAAATAATTCATAGTCCTTATGGGCAATAACAATAAAGTAGCAGAGTGACAATGGCAGTTTTAGTTGAAGAAGAGTTTATTATTTTTTTTTTTTATTTAACAAAAAAACTTTTTTTAAGGATTTAAGTCATAAAAGTTTAAATCTCTTCCTCCATTGACCCACTAAAGCAATGTGAAGTTCATAAATATTATATTTAGCAATATTTTGTAGGTTTTCAATTATCCTGCTGTCACTGACAACACTATTACTCGGCAAATCCTTAGAGTTATGGTGCAACAAAATTGATTTTAACACTTAACTGCCAAAAAACGAGCAGAAGCGCAAAAGACCGTCTTCAACGAAGACCGCCAACAGTTCTGGCGCGTGTAATGATCACTTTAAATTAATTCGTGTGCCACTAAAATATTTTGGAAAATTTAAAATTAAAGCAAAAATTAAAAAAAATATATTTTTTAAAAAATCATAACACTTGTTTCTCTCTCGTTCCTTGCCTCAGTTCAATATTAACGCGTATAGATCAAACTTAGCCGCTGCGCTGACAAGTTGCCTTATTGCCATATTGCCTAAAATTTATGTCAACATTTTTTTTACACTTCAAACTCATAAAAAAGTCGTAACTTTCATATTTTTAATGACTAATTTTTATTTTCTTTTTTCTTCTCTTCTACAGGCAAAAGTTTTACTCTAACAATCACCGTTGCAACAAGTCCGCCACAGGTGGCTACCTATGCCAAAGCCATCAAAGTCACCGTTGATGGACCGAGGGAGCCACGTTCTAAGACAAGTAAGTTGATCGCTATTAAAAAGCGTTCTGCTACGGTTTCGGGTACAGGTAATTTTACACATAACACATCCTTACGCCGTAAATCCAGTTTAGCTTTTGGTGATACACAATGTTCTGAACTATCTTCATCGGCATCACCATCTTCGCAGCCTGCACTGTCCTATACTTCAACATATGATAGTTATAATTCCACCACAACTATTAGTGAGGACGATGGTAAACAGTTTAGTGAAGATTCAGGCAGGGTTAGCAGTTCCTACAACATTAGTGACACTATTAATGGTGAGACCTCTAAGCAAATTTGTTGCGAACACATCCTAAAAACGCTAATCATCAATACCACCAATAACGTCGACTGTAGATATTTTCATACTCATTATAAAATAAATTTAATTTACTTAGAAATAATTTTTAAATACAACAAACGTGAAGAATAGTATTTTTAAAATGAACAGTTTAGTATTTAACAATATTGGAGGATCTTGAACAGTGGCTGTTAACATTTTTTAATGAACTTAATCATTTTTCTCCTTTATAATTTGGATTTAATAAGTATTAGTAAAAAAACCGTTGAGAAGATCGGCAGCTGATCAGAACAATTATAGTGACCCATATCAACATCTAATTAATAACGACTTTAATTTCCTCCCAAGTGCTATACCCACATTATGTCTATAGAACCTTATAAATTTCCTAAACATCGCATAGTTATCATCATCATAATAATATTATAAGACTAGATCCCTCAAAAAAAATAAAAGTATAGATAAACATTATTTTAATACATAAGGACTCATCAAGAAATCTTTCTATTCAACAGTTTGATTTGTTTTCATACAATTTTTAATACATTAACAGACATTATCAACGTTCCAGAATACCAGATTCTCTTGTTAAAAGTGTAGATAATGCTCTGGGACAATTTAGTTAAAATAAAACCAGCATTTTCCTAAACATACACATACTAACTTTTTTGCATTAATGATTTTTAACGCTGCGTTTAAATCAAAGAAAGTAAATAGTACCCTGACTAAAGGATCTATTTGTTTTCTCAGTCCATCTTTAAGAAAGAATTTACTATACCATAATAAGAATAGTAATTTACTAAAATTTTAAAGAAAAGTATTCTATACCATGATCATTTTACATCAAATTAATTGCATACCAAAATCGTAATCACCTATCGATCCCGTAGGCCTAAGAATTCGAAATAAAATTAAACTGTTGACGCTTTAGAAATTGTTTTCTAAAGCAATACTAAAGAGTACTTCCTCCATAAAATACTAAGCTCCATTTATCGGTTTTAGAGAAAATCTCACCATTTTATTTTTTGTGTATTTCTATATACACAAACCATACTATACGTATAAACCATATTGGCAGTTACTTCGGTGCTATGTTATTTCGAAATCTACAGAAATCATCATCGGACTAATGGAGTTCATAAATTTATTTAAGTATTTTTAATACCGTAATTGCAAGGTGCCATCATGATTGTACACACTTTATGTCAGTAGTCTGTTAATAAAATATATTAAAGGTCCTTGCTTTTTAGGCTAATTTTAAAATACAAGACTGACTTAATGATCAATGATGCCTTCAGATCAATTACGTCAAGTTTTTATGATACTGAGAATGATTCCATTTAAGAACATAACATGTTCATATACAGTTATCGTAAAGTGTTGATTTTATTAATAAACTTCAATAATAAGTTGCTATATTGTATTATGCTATAAATGATTAAAATTGTCTATCATCCAAAATAACATATGTCAAAAATCAAATCATGAAATTTTGACAGTTAAAGCTGTTAATATTTTGAGTTCTGGAGGGTCATTTTGATAACCCTTCATTTTATTTGCCATACAACTGCTTCATAATAGCTCTAATGTCAAAGGGTTAACATAATTCTTCCTACTCCATCTAATTTTTGGAATTTTATATCAAAATTAGTTTTTATAACGTACTAAAGGAAAAACTGAATAAAAGTTATTATATTTAATCTGTTGTCCAGCAAGGATGTGGATTATCAAAAAGGATTAAAGAAACTGGATTTTTTCAACTTATTCTATTATTATAATGCTTTTTATATTGTTTTAGTAAAAAAATGTTTTAGCTACTTTTTAACTTTGAGATAAAGTTATTTCTAACGTATTGATAATAGTAAAGTCGAACGATAAACCTTTTCTATATCCTTACGACTTCAAAATAAATCTTTATTTCAACACTATAATACATTGATATATACTAATATATTGACTATATTGATATACTAATTTTTCAACAGACTGGTAGCCTAGGCAACCTCTTAATATTATGGACACCTTATATTATGGACACCTAGAAAAAGGTCTGGGCATCCGATTGATACGAAATCGAACATGCTTTCAAGAAATATGATATAAAAAATTATATTAAATTTCGAGCCCCTTATATAAATATTGCTTTAAATTTAAATTTAAAATTATTAAACTTAGAATGATTTTAATGACTTACAAAGGTTTTATAGTCTTAATATAAAACTCCTATGAAACGAAAACTAAATCCTAATACCACAAGTAACGCCTTATTAAATACGACAATGTCCTTAAAATTTATTTGCACTAATTTTTTAATTATTCATTAAACAAAAAAAAAATAATAATAGAAAATAGTTCAGCAAAAACGGCACTTAAAAATAATCGCATTTACACTTAAAATTACAAAAAACCAAAGAAAAGATACTTTCCAATATCCTGCTGTGTTCCCATTGCGGCTCATTGTTACTCTGTCCGATTGTTTGGAAACATTTGGCTTAAAGGTAAAAGAATACCGTAAAACATGTGGTTGGATGGTCGGTCACACTTGCGATTTTTTCACCTACATAAACCGAAGACATGGAATGAAAACCGCACAAACCGAGTAGGCATAATTACTATTTACGCAACATTATTAAATAATAATAATGAACAAAAATAAAAAAATATATAACTAAAAATATCTCAAGTATAAAAAAAGGAAAAGTTAATCCCTCAAACAGAAGACGCAAGGATATACGTCAAAATATTATTAGATTGACTTGATAATGAGGCAAGCAATTGGTTACCCTCTCTTTGAAATTGCCTCAATATTTTCTTTCACTATCTAAAGTGTATATATATACATATATATGTAATAAAGAAATGATGTAGTTTTTCTAGACATATTTTTACATATATACAAACATGTTGGGTTAGTATGTCAGTAAAGGACAGGAGTGAGTTCATAACTACTTTTGCAGTTAATCAGAAACCAATAAAGAATGCATTACCTCCTTCTTCTGTTGCTACTACACATTTTAAAAATGTAAACTTGCGGTTTTCTGGAAAAATTAAAAATAAAAAACTAACTTACGTACATTCATACATACATAAACTCATACATACATACATTGCATTTTTATGTCTTCGACTAGCTGGCTTACCTTGAAATTATGTTAATTTCACTGCAATCATTACAGCTGCATTAACTGTTTTTATATATAAAAAAAAAGAAAAAAGAAATATATATATGAAAAGTATCTTATAAATACACAAAATGGCGTATAACACTTTTTGAAACATTTCAAAGATACCGTTAACTCATTTATATCACAAATTGCTTGACTTTTTAAAGTACAACAATACTCAACTTAAGTAATTTTATTAAATTTTATTTATTACTATTTTTAGGTCCTCCCGGCACTCATCAATTTCGAGGTTTGAGCTTAGGCTTTCCAAATAATTTTCGTGAATTCGATCCATTACGCACACCAAAGGCTCCGACAGCTTCCAGTACGAGGTTATCGCAATTAAGCAGCAATCACTCATCGTCGAATAGTACAATAAATGCTGATTACCAAGACTATAAACCAAATGCACCGCAGATACAAGGTAAATTACTTCACTAAATCGTCCAACACACTACAAAACTAGATCGTCTTCAATTATTCTTCCACGTTTCTTCTCTATTCTCTGTAGGCTTTCTGCTCATTAAAAGTTTAATAACTTCTTTTTTGTTAATAAAGTTGTTAACATTTAAATGGGAGTATTGTATTCGATTATAGTCATTTATTGTTTCAATCGAGAATTTCTATAAGTCGAAATTAGTAGTTACTCCTTCTATGAAATGAAGTCATTTGTACCGGCACACGCTACTTTTTTTTAATGGTTTTTTACTATTATTGTGGTACATTTTTTATATATAATTCTTTTTTAAAAAAGTAAAAAGAATAATAACTTTTAAAGAAATACAACAAGTAGAAAGAAGTAGAAAAATATTTCAATTGAAGGAGGGAGGATGTCAAGGAAAAAGAAATATATGTTTCCTTTATGTAAACTTGAGGTGTAATTATTTAAATTTAAATTTGAATTTTACTAAACTTACAGTTTACTTTCCTAACTGGTCATAACAAACCGCTGATGGGACTCTGTTACCACAAAACTTCTCTCAAGCCAATCTTCTTTCATATTTATACTTTCCAGTTCTTATATCAAAAGTAGTTAGTGCATCCTAAATTTGATCAGTCCATTATTTCTTACTTTTTCGAAAAAGAAATAGCAGAGCATTTACCATTTAGTATACCAGCTCTCAATATTGCTTTAACTTACTGCCTCAAAACTGAATAATCATTGAAAGGTTACACAGCTGTTCATTAATCGACTAATTTAAACCATTTACTGGCCTATTGTCGTATGGTTTATCTTCCTTATATCTATTTTGAAAAAATACATTATTCTTTAAAAAATTTTGTCAGAATTCAATATTCGACTGTCGTCTATCGTCAACGTACTTAACATAGGTCATTTGCTTGCCTATTGTGACATCATTTATCTACCTTATTCCTTTTTTTTTCAAAATCACTTTAACTGTTTAAAAAATGTTTTGATATGGTTACAGTAGAATTCTTTTACTTATTTCTTATTTCCAAAATACATCAACCCATTACACTTTAATAAATAGTGTCAAAATTCTTTATATTAGCTATTAGTGAGCTATTAGTAACCCACTTAGGTCATTTACTATACCATTTTGATACCATTCGCAATAAAACTTTCTTGCCTACTCCCTATTTAAACATCTTAATGTTGTCAAAATTTATTCTAGTTCTATTAACTATCACCACTCCACTTAAGTCGTTTATTGGGACATTTTGATACTGTTTATAGTAGAGCTGTCTTCTTAATGCCTTACTTCCTGACCTCTTTAAAGAATGTTGTCAAAATTTACAGTAGATCTTCTTTTCTTATTCCTTATTTTAATAACCGCCAAATTCTTTAAAAAAATGGCTAAACTCATCACGTAACTATCATCTAACCATTTAAGCCATTAAATTGGTCATTGGGATATTATTTCCCATTTTGAAAACCTCTCTAATTTTTTAATGAATATTGTTAACTTTCCGATTTTCGAGACTATAACATATAGTCTTGATACATGTATGTGTGTAGTACCGCAAGAATATAATTTTATGCGCATATCAATACGCGCAGTATCTTGTTTTGATAATATTTTTATTGTTTTTTTTTAGTCAACTTTAGTTAGTTAGTTAGTTATGGTGAAGGTAGGGACACTAAGAAAGCCGTTTTGAGTCCACAAATCCTCTTAATAATGGGTTGTAAAGAGAAAATCTAGCTAGAAACCAGCCAGAGGTATTTTTAAAGACTAGAATCTGGCCATTACCAATGCTAGAGATGTTCTGGTGTCCTTGTTTTGAGAAATTCAAATGTGGGAGTTCCGCAAGATTATGTTTTTCTAGTGACAGAAATGAGTGCAGAATTATATTCGAATTTTTTATGTTTATTGATAGCAGTCGTTTAATTTCTCCTTCTTACCATCGCAGGTCCTATAAAAGTCTAGACCTAAAAATTTACACTTTTGATAGAGATATTGCTTAAAAAGAGTCCCATTGTAACTCCTATCAGTCTAGAGACGGAAGTCCTATATCTACAGTATAAATAGTATCAGTGCCATTCATGAGTTATGGATCAGATCTATCTAACGTTCTTCCAGATTGCTTTTTTTTCCTATCTCGTTGACTTAATTTTTTAGTTAATAACTCAATTTTTCACTTATGAGCAGCTTTCAAATCATTTTAGTTATGCTACTCATGGATTAATGAATGGTTAACTAATACAGGTAGAAAATAAACAAGATTAATTTATTTGATAGTATTGTAAACAGCGTGTCTTAGTTATAAATTTCAAATTACTTAATAAATTAACACTTTAAATTAAACTGCCCACAAAATATTTGAAGCATTATTAATATATATATATATTAATAAATAATTAAAGATTATCAAAAACCAAAAAAAAAGAAAAAAACACCGTGACAAATGAAAATAATTAACTGACTTGATTGCAATGATTCACACGCATTTTAAAAGAAATTTAAATTTAATTTAAATAAAAATTATAAACAATAAACTATTTATGTTAATTAACACATCAAATACAAACAATATTCGAAAATATATTTTAAATCTTATCAAAATCTTACACACTAAATGACGAAAAATTATTGCTTGAAGCTTGCATGTGTGAACACATAGTCGCCAAATATGCTAATAAAATGACACATCTTTACGAATTATTAACGAAAAAGTATAAATCCGTATTTTTAATACTATTTGAGCGACCGGAAATGCCAGTGGCATCTGAAACTGTAGCGTTTATTCACTCGTAGCTGCGCTAATGAAGTGGCGCTTAAAGCAGCTCAGCAAACGCCTCAAAAGTTTCGGACAAGTTCAGCTTAAAAGCCGGCAAATTTCTCGGAAATTTGATCAAAATATTTTTTGATTCAAAATATTGGTCAGAAAATTATCTTACCAAATTTGGTTAACAACATTTTATCTAGTAGAAATAGCTTAGCCATTAATATTTTTGCTAGTTTTTTTTCTGGAAAAACTTCTAAAATAACTTAAAATTAAAATTGTTTAATCTTATTTGCATAATTAATCATAAACTAGTATTTTAAAAGATTGATTGAGCTTTAAGTCTATTCTTTGATTTATAAATTTCTTCTCTAATAAATTTGACTTTAAATGATTTTCATGATTTTCAGATCCTTATTCTACAGAACGATTCCCAAATAAAATTTTGATACCTTTCTAAAGGTCAATCAATTTTGAAAAGTTCTAAGCTAAACTTAAAATCGAGCCAATATAGGAATAGTGTTCCGAAGTTTTAGTTTTTCCTTACACAGAGAGATACTTCTGAATTTATTCTCAATACTTTAATTTTAAATGTTGTGGTTTTTGGCTATGAAATGTATTTATTTTCAAAGATATGGACATAAACTAGTTTTCATTATTTTGTATAGACTCAATAGTAATAAAAAAATAAATAAAAAATAAAAAAATTTTAGTAATTCCCCTACTAATACTTCCTACTTCTTTCCCCTAATACAAAGTTAACTAACTAAGATCTTCTTATATGTATGATATGAAAGGACTCGGACCATAACAGCCCATCATACTACTTCATGAATTTCAGTCCATACAAAGACCACATAGAATTATAGAGTTCAAGGTCTTATAGGTTTAGCTAAAAAACTGAGCAACTAAGTAACATGCTAAGTATAATAAACATACTATGAAAAATTTTTAACCCACAGGGTCTTTTAAAACATAGGATGTAAAAGGATTGGATCATATGGATCACACTATATGACTATACAATACATATACAATTCCATAACATAGATTATCCAATACTTTTCAGGGAACACAGTATCTTGAAATTTGAATCTGAAAGACAGCACACTTTTGATTTAGTTACCTTATTATTTGCCAAAGTTCTAAAAGGCTTAGATATTTTACAAAGGTCTTCTATATTTTAAGCTAAATTAGTTATTCATTAAGTTGTTCATAAAATTATCAATTTTGTTTTTAATTCAGTCTATTTATCACAAGAAAAATTATCTATCAAAATCGCTTTCTATCAATACGCGCAATATCTTGTTTTGATGATGTGTTTTTAAGCCGCTTTGAATCCACACATCCTTATAATAATTGGTAGTAAAGAGAAGATCAAGCTAGAAACCAGCCAAAGGCATTTATAAAGGAATCTGGTCAATGCTAATGCTGGAGTTATCACCGAGTGTGTTGAAGAAAGGGGCCCCCAGAAACTTAAGCTTAGTTCTAGCCAACCCTGGACATAGGCATAGCTGGTGTTATGATGTTGTTTCTTTGAGAGCTGATAGACACGCATTCCCACAGGGCAAGCCTAGCTCCATGCCATTCTATGGTCCACTACCCTGTTGACTGTAGAGTTTTCTGAAATGTGAAATGTTCATTACGTTGTTCTTAAATTATTTAAATTAATTTTTTTGTAATTATAATATGACAATTTAATTTATATTTTGTAATATATAGCTATTTTAGAAAATTTACTTTTGTTATGACTATAAAAAACTATGATTGATATTTTGAAAGGTTTCTGATCAAAAAATATTATAACAAAATGCCTAACTTAATTAGTGTAATTATCAGTATAATAAAATACTGCTCCCGAAAACCTGAAGAATATTTTTTCATATATTTCTACCGTTAATAATCGATTTTGTGATGTCAATCACTACAAAGTCCTCAATGAAGTGGATTTCTTTCTTCCATGATCCCAAAGGTTTTTATGTAGTGACAGAAGCAACTCATAATTATGAGAAAGAGTCAATAAAATATACATTTTAATTCATTTAGTTTGAATTTCTGGAAAAAGATCCTCATATCTGCGATCAAGAGAAAAAAACTTTATTAAAATTAAAATTGCACTACATTTTTATTTATTTTTTAGTTGAAATGCGTAAAGCCGCAAATCAATCCGAATGCGGTTTTACAGATGTTGGATTTCATAAACCCGTACTTCATAAACCCGTACTGAATTAAGTAAACATTGAAGTACCGCTACTTGCAACAACAATTACGAGTAGGAAAAAGAAATCTAATTAATTAAAGCCAAGATACTTTGCAAATGCTGAGCTCAGATACTCACGCACTAACAGTAAAATTAAAACTAAACCGAAACCGAAACCAAAGGTTTTAATAAAAAATGACAGACACGCACTTCGAATCCGTTTTCGGACAAATCGACGAAAATTACGAATTGTGCAAAGTTGACAGCACATGCCCGAAAGTTAAGAAGCCCACAAATTACTCAGATCTGTAAGATATGAAAATGCTACTTCAGAGCCATTGTGTTAATCAAACGGAAGCAACACTTTCGAATACTATTTGCCATTAATTTTCATTTGTTTGCCAAATTTTCAGGCGATATTCGCATGATCTTCCAAATACAATTGCAAAAATACTAAGAGACAACACATACACACCGAGGTATGTGTACTACTGTGAGGGTATATCGAACTGTCCGAACCTTTGAAAATGAATCGCAAATGAAATCTTTTGGCCCATAAAACGAAATTTTGTGGTAAGCCTGTCGGTGTTGGATTAACCGCAGCAACTTCCGTTTCATAACTCTGAAAAGAACTTTCGGAGCTACATGGACGTGTTTGTATCTGTGTGTGCATTCAATCGCACTCATTTTGTATAGAAAATTGGAATTGATTTTTTTTTGTTTTTAATTTTGTAATCAGTTTCTATATTCTACATTTATGTTATAAAAGTATTTGCGTACTTAACGAAGTGAAAATTGAGTCTTCAACAGAATTTGCTTTAATGGAGCAAGTATGGCTGGATGAGACAACTTATATCTGTGCGAAGAGTTGAGAGTCAAAAAGGGCATGAAGTACTTCTACCTATGGTGTGAGAACACTACTTGGTACTGTAGGCAAATAACCTAAAGAAGTTATTGTGGTCAGTGAGAAGAATGCGCGAAGAAAATAAATATGAGATTGGAAATTTATTCAAAGGAACTAAGCGTAAATCGCAGATATCCGGTATACGTTTTGCATGCGATCACATGAACTGTAATAAAGATGAATATGCGTATTAGTGATTTTTATATTAAAAAACATTTGATGGGAAATTTTCCATAGTATATATTACTAATTTCCTGGCAATTGTGTTTATTTTAATAGGCCATGAAAAGTTATAGTCAAGCTTTTGAAAACTATATTCCAATTTAAGTCCGCCTACGTTTTCCTTGAGTTTGTTTTAAAAAGTGACTGTTAGCTGAAATGGTGCCTCAAGCCTTATCTAAACTTTAGTTTAAAGAATAATTTTAAGAAATTAAAAAGTTTTTAATTTGTTTTCTTATTAAATTAATATATACTTCAATATCTGTGAATATTGGTATCGACCTTAACTCTTTTTAAATTTTTTTTCTTTTGCAAGCACATAAGTATTTTTTTTTTTGCCGAGCTATAGATATTTTTTTTTACTTTACATTACTTCAAATAATATAAAAAGTAAATAAATAAAAACAATAATTTTATTTTTTAATTTCAAACAAATTGCATGTTTTATTATCTCAAATAATTATTTCGGTTTACGGTTTACTATACTATATCTTTTTTTCTTTGTATTAAACTACTTGGTAGAGCATAGACTAGTGCTTTCGTAACCAATATATTCCATTTTTCACTATATATTTTTGCTGGGGTTTTCTTTGGTGGACCAGTGTTTCCGTAACCAATCCCTTTGATTTTTCCTAATCTGATTTAACGAATCTTCAGTCACTCCCAAACGCTTCTTTTGCTAAGCTCGCCTATTATATCTTTGATATATTGCTTTGTAAAATTGCCATAGCGACACCCATCAATCAATACCCTTCTAAGTGTTTGCTTCCCAACTTGCATAGGGTGCACTCTTTATTTATGCTCTATTATCAAACTCGCTATTGTACCGGGTTTGGTGCCTGCATTTTTTGAAGAGGACTTCTCTCATGTGCCAAAAATCCATTTCACTTTGTTAAGATCGGCTATTATATCACCGATCCATCCCGAGTCACCGAGTCATTCCTTGTAACATAAGTTTTCGCCCCTTTCTTGGAGCGCATTATTTATATATGCCCTACCGGAATCGGTATCGGAATTTTTTGAATTGCTCTTTTCTGATATGCTAAAAGCTGACTGGCTTGATGTGCTTTAATCATATATGTCTTGCATCTATAGCATGTAATAGAACTGAGTGAATTAGAGGCTTGCAAATACATGTTGATTTTTAATTTCTTCACCGATTTTTTGAATTGAAAAGATTCATGTGCTTAATTACGATTCTAACCATAGTTTTTATGTACAAGTATTGCTGTAGTTATGTAGTCGGTTGAGCTCTATTTCATTCCCTGGTGTTTAAATTTTTATAAACTCATAAATATCTTGTTATCTATTAGAAACGGGATATTATAAGATTTAGTATTTGATCTTTAATATATAACTTATAAGTACTACTAATTGGCTATCATAAATCTATACAAATAAGTCCCCACGCAGCTTATCCTCTATCTCATATCAATAAAGACATTACCAATTCTGAATGTCTGCGAACAGCATGCTTCAATCACAACAATTCTTAATTAAGGACATCAAATGTTAACCATAATTAATTATGGTTTTGTACTTTAACATTTACGGCAAAGGATCTGTAATTACCTTGAAATAACCATAATCATGACTATCATTAACAGTAAGCGTTCCCTGAGAAAAATAAACTGAAAATTCAAGAAAATCCTTCGCAATTATCAAACGTCAATTTAAGGTTAAATTAATGACAAAAAGTAAAAAAAAAATTAACTGAACCTGCCAGGTTATATCCTGACAGTCAACCTTTCTGTTTTTCTCTTACAAAATTGAGTTTTTCTCCGTTTTGACCGGTGCAATTCGCTTTGTTCTTGTCTACACTCGCGGAACACCCAGACTTGAACGTAGAGAAATGCACCGCGGCGTGCGTAGTTGCAGTAAAAATAATCACCATGCCACCGCACTGCAAATTATACGGTCCTGACTGTTGCAACATTATAATTTATTTACTTTAGCAGTGGCGGTGGCCAAGTGGTGGCCAAGCGGCTTGCAACTGAAGTGCAGACCTGACTGACGACGGCTACTGGGCATGCACGACTTAAATGGTCGACAAAAGCCGCTATACACAGAAGGGTTAATTGTGTTGTTGGTTGTTGTTAGTGTTGTTAGTGTTGTTGCACATTTAGTTGCTGCAATTTTTCCTCTAATTGAAACATTTAAAATGTGATAAGTGTCAGTTTGGTAGTTGTTTTTCGCAGTGTATCTGCACTCACTGCCTTGCTTTGCCCATAAGTTTTTATTATTTCAAATTGCTGCAAATTGAGTTGTCAACAAATAATTGCAGCTAAATTAGTTTAAAGGATTTTTTAAATGTTTATAAATTGTTGTTTTCAAATTTAATTTAGAGTGAAGAAATTGTTTTGTATATCAAACTTAATGAAGTCACTGAAAATTTGATTAATTATTTACCTAATTTTGAGTTTATCAGCGTTTCTGTCAAGCACCTGCGAGATACTTTCTTAAGTTTTGATTAAAAGAATTTTTGTTTAATTAATTAAGAAATTTCTTGAGACGCTGATGGCGTACCAGAAAATATGTTTTGATGTGCTTTTGGCACAAAATAATTGTAGTCCTTGCATGAATGGAATTTCGCTTAACCCTTTTCTACATTGACAGACATGCCACCCCTTTCGCTTACACAATCTGTGGAATATCATTTATTGGCATATCGCAGCAGGACTTCATATACTCGCATTAGAGCTTCCAGCGTATCCACATGTGCTTATTTTCAGACTTTTGATATGAAATTATTTTTCAATTAGCTGGATTTTAGCAACAAATTGGGATGAGTTTGTCAACATATATTTTGTTTTAAATTTTTAATAACTTTTATGTTTCTGACATCAAATATTTCCCCAAAATTTTAAATGAGTATAAATTAATAAGCTTATACAATATAGAATACATTCATAATTAATGTTCAATTTAAAAAAAAACCCGAAAAAATTAAATAAACATTTTTTTATTTAACAGAAAACAATCTGATGGGCGCTGCTGATTGGACTGGTTATGGGCATGGCACAGCAACTTCATCAACCGCTTACTCTACTTATCACCACCAGCATCCACACCATCATCATCAACTACACGCTGGACTGCCTCCACCACCGACAGCACCCACAGCTGCCCCAGTATTCAATACACCTTCAGCACTTTCACACTACGGTAGCATGTCAAGTTATGATACTAACGCCGCTGCACTCGCCGACCACGCCAACATACACTTACCAACTGTGCTCACAGACATGCAACCGTTCTGTTCTTCCACAGACTACGCGCACACAGGCATAGCGCCGACAGTTGCTCCTAGTAGTGCAATAGTACCACACGCACCAGCACCACCAATCTGTAGTCCGACTTACGGCTCAAGTAAATCCGATATTGAAACACTAAATGCCGGCTATACATCGTACAATAATTGGTCCAATGGCTATAATAATTATCAATACGGTAGTTGTCCTGCACAGGCACACTATCCCTCACGTACAGGACCTGCAATGATGATTTGTCCGCAATTATATTCCGTCAACCAAAATCAAATACACCTACATTTACACGGTGGTGATAAACTGGAGTTGGGACTTGAGAATTCGCTTATGATCAGTTCACTAGGTGGCAGTCGGTCTGGTATCGAAATAGGTGTAGGCACCACTGATCATGAACAAAGCACACATTTGCAAGATAGCCAAAGTAGTGCTAGTGGTCTTACTGATCAGCAACAACATCATCATCATGTCAGTCAGCAACAGCAGCAGCATGAACTGCAAGCGCAACATCAGCATCAACACTTGGAAAGTCAACACCCAGAGGTCCCCGTTAGTGAGCAAATAACACATACACAACGTGATGAAGATGTTGGTGATATGGGCAATGTGTGGCGTCCATATGGGAATATGCTATAAATGACACCAACACCAACGTATGCTGGAGCACTAGGCGTTGGTGTTGGATATCAGCTGGGAACAGGAGTTGGATTAAAAAAGACTTATCTGCACATTGAACTGAATCGATATTAAAAACAAATTATTGTAGGGAAAGAATTTGTAAATTTAAGATTGAATTGAGAGATAATGAACTAACTTCCGATTAATTTTTAGATTATGTATATATAAATATTATTCTGTGTATATATATAACCTTCATATGAAGCATCTATCTTTTGAGTGTATCTAGAGATTAAGTATATGTTGTCAGAACAAATCAGTTCAATACTCTTTTACTTATGTTTACGCTGTACATGTTTTTAATTATAATACTATGTATATATACATATATATATAGATATATATATATGTATATATATATATGTGATTATTGATATTTTTAGTTGTAAATTTCGTAAATGATATATATGTAATTATTTTGAGTTGTTTTAATTATTAGTATTATTTATTTAGCTTTAAATATTTAGTTAGTGCTTGTATAGTTAGTTGTAGGCATATTAATTAAGAATTTATTTTTTATAGCATTTAAATAAAAATTTTGTGTTATTTAAATAATTTTTTATTAAAAAATAATTAAAATTAAATAAAGGATAATTACATAATTAAATAAATAATTTCTTTGTAATAATATAAAACGGATTTTTTTAAAGAATGGTAAGTGTTCTACTACATTTTATACAACACAAGTAAGGCTAAATAAGGCTAATCAGCTAGCCAGATAGAAATCCTGTAAATTCAAATTTTCCTGTAAAACACAATACTAGATAAGAAGTTTCCACTGCATATCGATATATGGTTCTTATTAAATAAGGAATAAGATAGTGATCTCATTGAGATGATGGGTACAGAGGTGATAGTACAGATATACTGATAGATGATAGAACACTATCAGTTAGTAGATCATACTAAATTATTCAATATTCTCTTTAGCAATATTTGCAATAGAAGTCAAGAAATGAAAAAATTACCGCAGATCTGCTTTGTGATTGTCCAGACCACCCACAATGCTTATGGAAACATACTAGGAACTAACTTTCTGGAAGTAATAACTCTGCTTTCTGACAATTATTTTATTTTTCATTGACATGGCAAAGTGGTTTCATTAACAATATTATATGAAGTACTCCGATATTAGTACTCCGATCTACCTTTTTCATTGGCATAAAATAGAAATTGATGTACTATATGGGGTCTCCAAATAAAGTATAAAAACATCGACTTCTTTTATACGTCAAGCAATATTCATAGCGCATTATTATATTCGCTAAACTGATGGTTTGTTCGGTCTTTCTTTAGCTTTTAAGATTCAGCCATCAATAAGGTTTAACGGAGTTCATTGGCAAGTTATTTAATAAAAAAACATCGGACTCTAAACTTCTTACAATAAAATACATTTATGATATTTTGTTTTATGTGACATTTTTCATAAAAAGTCAATGAGACGTCACGACAAATTTTATTAGACTGTATCGACTGTATTTTTATCTTAGTACAAGACCTATTGTGTTTGAGTAGCACACGACTCCATTACTTCTTAAATAACAGTGAAAAGATATATTGAAACGTCTTGCTTTTATTAGAAATTAGCTTCTTCCGATTTTTTTCGATTTATATGTTATATCTTATATTACCTATAACATTATTATATCTAATATTATTTGCTGTGTAATATTCTGAAATATTTTCCTTGTTTCAGAAATTAAATTTTATTTAATAAACGTTTATTATAATACATTCAGAAATGAAAATCTCAATGCTAAGTACAGAAAGCTGATATATAACCAAATACTTCTAACGTCCGTCACTTCTATATGGTTGTGTAGCGTTTAGCAAAGCTTCAAACACTACTATTCGCCAGCTAGAAATTGCACATAGCCAAGCTCTGAGAAGACTTTTCAAAGTACCATGATACATTAGGACGAATGACATCCTCAGGGACCTCAAGATTAATACCATCAAAAAATACATAAAGTATAGAGCCCTGAAATTACACAGACTCACCAACACCGCGTTATCGAATCTCAGATTGGTTACAGGTCAAACGGGGAGGTATGCAGATCTGGGTTCAATTATTGCTTAGTCTGATGAAGTAATAAACAATAATCCAGTCAAGGCGTAAAGAGGGGTTTTAAAAATATTTCGAGTTTTAAGAAAGAGTAAAAGTGCTGCAGTGCACTGAATTAAATAGCTTCAACATAATAATATAATATAAAATTATTAATATAATATATATTTATTTAATATTAATTTAATTGCAGCTAATTTTCAGTTGTTCATGAGTGATTTAATTGCCGTAGACTTCATGTATCTATGACATAGATACTCGTATTTACCAATTTGTACTAAGTTTGTACTAAGACACCTGTAATATACATACTATATTAATTGTTTTTATAAAATTTTTCTGAGCGCTTAACTAGTTTAAGCCTCACTGTTACTGATATTGTGGACTATGCGATCATTTATTTTCGTCAATGTATCCGTACGGAATATTATATTGCATATGCGTCAGCTTAAACAATCTGTAAATATGTTTTTGTTCAGAAAGACGAGTGTTCCTCTCGTGTATTCGAAATATAGTGCACTTCTCTGTGAGACAATGCTGCAATTTCTCCAACAGAAAGGGATTGAATAGGACATCCGAATATAATACTTTCATTTGCCTTTCATATTCTAGTTTTGTATTTTGGGTTGTACACTTCGTTTGCAAAACACATGTACTTTTTCATATCTTCGGTAACCTAAAATTCTTTCTGTTAATAGTTCTCATTACTTATTACTTCAAATCTTATTTCGGTTATAAAATGGATTACTTTTGTATTCTGTGAAGAAAGTCAGTGACGCCGAATATTCCATGATTTTTAATCCATGTCAACTGCTGGCGCGGATTGCAAGTACCAATTATTGTTCTCTTTGAATTATAAGCTTGCATAATATTTTCATAGTTTTCATTAGATAGAAATTATTTATATAATTTCATAGATTTTTCAGATATTAAAAACTACGAAGCAATATTAAAAATGCATTTGCATCCATATGGAAAATAATAAAAAATTATAATAAATATTAAAATATGTATTGTTGCATGTATCTGTATCTGAATCTGTATCTGCGTAGTGAGTGCATTGAAAAGAACTCGAAAAATTATTGTTGCAAAATTTATGAATTTTGAATGAAACCTTAAAAACGCGCGCAAATAAATTGCAAATTTACAACCACAAAAGTGCAAGATGATCGTGCAAGTTTTGTGGTTATGAGTTATCCGTGGCGTGGCATAGTTAAATTGCACACCAAACACATAAACACGGGAGCAGCTACATTGGCAGATACAGATACATTCGCCAGTGCCTATAAATGTATCTGTATCTGACATATAGTTGCAGTAGGTTGCACTTATATAAGTTGAATGCAACGTACCAATGAATATGTAGGAGTAGATAGTTGTATTCTCTTAATTAGACTGAATACGCCATTTTGTATTTTATAAAATAATATTTAAAAATATTTGAATAAAATTTAAAATTAAATTAAATTTAAATAAAAATTATTTATGCAGTGTTGCAAAATTCTAAATTTTCGAGGAAGCCAAACAAGATCAGTGCAAAGATAAACCCAACAACGAACTTGCAAGCCATGCTTGAGTAACACAATCTCCCCCCTTTTTGATTTTGCCTACTACACCGAATATGCAACGCATAGAATTGCAGGGATTATCTGCACTCTGTAGATCTGAGGAGCAGATCTACAGCGCAATTCGATCGTTGCTTGTATCGATCATCATTTTTCGTTTCAACTTCATTCCCAGCGGACGCATGTGCATCAGCATTCAAGTGTAAAATTGAAATGACATGAAAGTCTCAACTTTACAACTCATAAGAAATATGGAATATCAAATTCGCTTACCAACTGCCAGAGCATGAGCAACTTACCGGCTCCAGCAGAGGAGAGTCGGGGTATATACGACGGCAAAGTTGCACTGATGGCATTCGAAGCCAAGGGTCTTGTACGAGTACTCCAACATAAAGCAGAAAATATTAAGAAGCCCTTTGAAAGCTTAGCACTGTAAGATATTGAGCAGAAAAAAAAAATTAAAAGTATTTTATAAAACAAAAAATTACAGATACACGCGCTCACGCCAGCAGAAGAATAAGCTTGGCTTTAGGCAGCGTTCAACTCTTGTAAACGTAATTGATACCCCCATGTCTGTCCCTTGTTTGATGCTAGAAGTGTGTACATTTGATCACCTTGCGGTAAGCAAACTTTCTAACAATTACGGGGCTTGCTCGTCATTGATGTTGGAAAACATTATAATGAGGAACACAATCCAAAGATATGAGTACTCGTAATGCACGTAATGAAGAAGAACTTTGTCATCGAACTATGCAAACAGCTTGGATTTCTCGTACTTGTATGGTAATTATATATTGGCAGATTAGTTGTGACATAAAGGGTGATCAATCGATTTTCAATTACAAGTAAATCACTAAAATTCAAAGCTTTTTGCAAAGAATTCAGAAAAAATTTGAATGAAGAGAACCTTTTTTATTCATTATATACATATAAGTTATTGAATCTATTTAATTGCATAACCCTGTATTAATTATTGAATATAATAACAAGTTAACATGTTATTTACTATTTAACCTCAAAATTCATACTTAATTAATTTACTATAAATTGTTCATGTGCATAAAATATGTCAGTAACAATATTGAAAGGTGTTTAGGAATTATCATAAACAGTTGGGCGGTCTATGTTAATCGCAATTATTTACAGCACTACTTTAATTCTATGCGGTGGGTCTTCATCAATAGAATCCAATTAAGTTACATAAATCAGGGATGTCACAAAACAAGATCGCTATTAAAATTGGTAAATTCGGTAAAAAATGGGTGGTCTATTAAGCGCAATTACAGCATTATAATAAATCTGTATATACACAACATCGAAAATATTCAATAAATCATGTTAATTAAATAAATCATGCATAATAAAAAACTTGACGAAGAGCTACAAGAAGTGGTAAAGATAATAAAACGCAGAGGTGAATATTTGTTGTGACACTATCAGATTCCAAAAAAAATCAGAACTATTCTTTATCTACGTTTGCGGATCATAACAATTGATAAGATATGAATTCCTATATTCCAGAAACTAAAGTAGAGTTCCATTCTTTTTCGGAAATTCGATTCTATTCTAGAAAAAAAATTCCATTTTACTGTTAAAGAAGAAAAATTCTATTCATCTTTAGAAGAAGGAGAATTCGATTGTTTTTTTGAAGAAGAGTTCGATTTTTTTTTTGAAGAAAAAGTGTTCGATTCATCTTTATAAGAGGAAGTGTTCGATTCCTCTTTTAAAGAAGAAGAGTTCGATTCTTCTTTAGAGTAAGAAGAGTTCGATTCTTCCTTGGAAAAAGAAGAGTTCAATTCTTTTTTGGAAGAAGGAGAAGAGTTTGATTTTTCTTTAAAAGAGAGAGAAGAGTTCGATTCTTCTTTGAATTTAGGAGAAGAGTTAAATTCTTCTTTAGAACAATCGTCTTTCTTCTTTTGATTGTTCTTTAGACGAAGAAGAATTCAATTCTTTTTTAGAAGAAAAAAAGTTCGATTGTTCTTTAGAAGAAGAAGAAGAAGAATATAAAACAGTACTGAAAAAGAAGACTTAAGAAGACTGTCTTGTCAAAAGAAAAATATTTTTGGGATAGTAAAGTAAAATTACTAATAAATTATCTGAAAAAGATATGAATACTGAAAATACCGAAAATTATTTCCATTTATAGAGGAAAAAATTTTGGGTGAGAACATTGAATTCATAACGATCTCAATGATCAATTTCAGAATAAAGAATAATATAGCTATCGTAAGTAAATATAATAATAACAATTAGCGAAATCAAAGAAGTTATTATTATTCACATCATAGTTTACAATGAAGGTCGTGATGATGATGATATATTTTTACTCGTTATCAGTTTGTTGATTCACCGTGGGTTTTTTATATCTTATAAAAATAAGACAGTAAAAATTATGACTATGATTGTAGTAAAAACCAAATAATCTGAGTTAAAATATTTCAAAAACTAGTTTTAATTAGAAAACAAGAATTATCACAGTTATTTTAATTGAGAATAAATTTTCATAGTTAAAAAAAAGAGAAACAAGAAAGACTGGGCACTTAAATTCTATAGGTCAACATATATGTAAACCACGTAGTACATTACATGTACTAAATATGTAGTATGAAAACAGATAATAACGACTCTGATGTCCTCTGTAATAATATGAAAAAAAATTACTAAATTTAATATAAAGGAATTTAATTTACTCAAATAAAGAATTTACTCAAATAAATACTGAAAAAATTATGTTAATAAGAACGGGAAGAAATTATCCAACCTTTTTCTTCGTTCCGCTGTCTAGCGTAGAATAAAAAAAGAATGACTATATTAGATTATTATATGATTGTTTTAGGAAGGATAATGTAATTTATGACACCACTCAAATGTTACAACTAGAAATAAAAATGTAATAATAGAATCTACTACAATCATGTGGAAAGTTTATTCACTCTTAATGCAAGGGTCTCCAAATACAAAAACCCGACCAATTATCGTAAATGCCTAACCGCTATGAACGCAATTTAATTTTAATTTACTTACAAATAAGGTTTATACCTCTATCTTTAATTATATCTTTAATTCTTTAACATAATAAACTTAATTAAATTGACGTCTTGAAGATTCGAGACCGCTTTTTGAATATATAATAGATAAATTATATAAGCACAGAGTGAAGGACATAGTAGTTCAGTGCTTTATTCATAGCTAACTTTAAAATTAATTGTAATTGATTTTTAATTAATTAATTTAATTATTTTACAGCTGGTTTATGATTTCGTTCTAATATAAACACAGCAAGTGAATTTGTTAATAAAACTTCCATAGCAAAATAACAAAACTCCAGAAAAATGTTCGACCATAAAAGTATATCACTTGGTTAAGGTGCGCTGACTCTAAGCTTCAAATTTGGCAGAGCAAGAGTTCGATTCCTGGTACTTGTAGTCTCAAAAAATTTTTAAGGAATTATTTTCAAAACCACTGATGTTGGGTATTTGGCAATACTCGAAACAACTGTAAGGTCAGCCAGAAATTAAATTAATTGAAATAATATAAAAATGAATTTTTTCTGTTGTAGTTCACTACTTTTCGAAAGTCCTCTTAATCATTTTAATTTAAAGTTAACTCACGAATAAATAAATATATATATAATGGATAAATTAACAACACTTATATATTTACAAAAAAATAACAAATTGTACATGAAGCAAGTCTGAGTCAAGAACACCCCTTAAATTCGGAGTACTAATTTAAATAACTATTCAACTATATATAGATTTTTAATTTTAGAATAATTAACAACTGATTCATTTATATGTTATATATTTTGTATTGCAGACGTAAAACATAATTAGTCAGATGAACGTACGTGTATATATAATGTATAATGTTAATTTATTTTTGCCGAGAGCGACGCGTCTTTATGATGAAAAGAGATTATTTAAAGGTCAGACGGATTCGAATAGTAAAGAAAAGACAAGCACAAAAATTTATTTAATTTATTTATATTTGGCTGACTATACAACTCTGTTTCGAGTATTGCCAACTGCTCATCATCAGTGGTCTTAGGAAATATTCGAATTTCTTTTTAATTAACTTACAGTCCGTATATAATTAAAATTAATATTAATTGTTAATTAACAATTAATAGTGAATAATAAATTATTTATAATTCTACAAATATTCCATTTCCAAAAAAAAATATTTTAAATATATTTTACTCCTTATTGGAGCATTGATTATTTCAGTCCAATTGTACTGAAAGTCACTACTGACGACGTAAGTCCACATAAAAGAAAATCCATTTTGAAATGAATGGGCAAGCAAACTGCACAAAACTATTAGAAGACAGAACACGTTTACACCAGCGTTTTAACCACCAATCAGGTTCTTATCAAGCCACCCACATTTTCAGCGCTGCAACACGCAAACGTGAAAAAGAGCGAAGCAATCAATACTCTTTGCTTACTGCTCTCTGCTATTCCACACTCTTTACTGTACTCTTCGAACTGTGGCGCTTCAGATGAAAGAGTAGCTTTGGCTTAGATTTCACAAAAACAACAAGCAATAAAATTAAACGAAATTCTTAGCAAAAAAAAAAACTTATTTATTATCAAATTTAGCGGGCGTCTGAATCACTACACTTCGTTGGTGATTTGATTTTGACGTAGGTTAGTACGTATTCACCGCTAAGAGCTTCGCTTCTGAGTATTTCGTGGACTTGAAGTTAGCTTACATTATTTTTCCAGCTTTTAAGCTTAAATGCAAATCGGAGTCAATTAATACGTAAAATTGTCATCGAGCGCTTTTGCTTCAATTTATTAGAAGCGCTGCTCCACATACAAAGTATCTACAGCACTTAATTAGCTGCAGTGGGGAATATTTTTCAGTACAAAATTTTTTTTATTTTTTTTTTTATTAATTTGCTAAGATAATTTTTATATGAAATTACATGCATTAAATCGGGAGTGAAATTCCACTCGCTTCGTATGAAAAATTCACTTTTCACTTGGATATTGCAAAACTAGTCGAATTTACTTTAAAATTACATAGAAATTATTGGAAATGCTTAGGTCAGTACTCGCTCTCAAATCGTACGACTAAACGTACTTAACGGGATTTTTATAAATAAAATCTATGAATAACCCAAACCCGATTACGTATAAAATAAGTTTTTGCAACAAGATTATTAAATAATATTATTACTCATAAACTTTAAATAATCTGAAATCTCTGAGAAATTTATTTATATTAAATAATCAACTGTGCAAATTATTAATAACTTTACGCGTTAAAGATTCTATATAAATTTTAATAATTTTTTTTACAATAATGTTTTTTTTTACTTGAAATGTCTTTCATAATAAAATTACTAATAAAAACAAAAATAAGCAAGAATCAGAGTCTTATCTCTACTTAGACTATTTTAAACATTCCATGAATCCACTTGAGTCTGAGTGCTAATTGTATTTCCTTATATAATTTAATGGTGAAATCATTTCGAACGTTTAATAAAGCTTAAGATGCTTTTCATGGTGACATCTTCCAACTGACTAAGATCCTCTACCAAAAAATTTCCTATAGCACATATTTATACGTATAAGAGATGTGAAACACTTTCTGTGTCTTTCACTCCACTAGCCAGAAAAGGGGCGGCCTCATATTATATTGTGCCACAAGCATTCTGCGGTCCTTCATGGAGTTTTTTCAAACTTAAAATTAATGAGTGGCTGACGAGGCAACTACCACAAAACTAATATCTATGCGGTCTATCTCAATGAGACCGCTGTATTTTTAATAGATCTCGGCCAATTAGCATAGAAATGCTTGCATATCAGTGTTTGCATGATATCAATGACATGCCCAAATTTTTAATGTGATCCAAATAATTATCTCAAGATCAAGATTTAAACACATATAGGCGCAAGAGTGGCACTAACTATAGACCAAAATGAACAACAGCAATTTTTATTGGTGATTATTATTTGATTATTAGGAATTTATATTCCAAAGAAAGTAATAGTGCTTGTAGTTTGTGTTTGCTCTCGTTTTGTGATAGTCTGTTAATTGCATACCTTACGGTTCTTTTTGGGTCCCTTTTTTCTTTAATTAAAACAAAAAATTACCTAAATACTTGTCTTTAACAACACATTCGGCTGTTTATAAAATATGTAACTGTATTTAATTTCAGCCTAATAACTTAGTTTTTTTAAGTTTTTGTTTTGGTTTATGATTCTCGGTTCTTGTAAAGCGTTTGCTAGTCGTTAATAACACGCAGTATCCTTATCGCTGACTTCCTCGTCATTTTCATTGGAGCGGTGGTTTATATGGTGTCTTCCAAACCCAAACGTTTGCTAGTGTCGTTAATAACATGCAGTATCCTTATCGCTGACTCCCTCGTCGTTTTCATTGGAGTGGTGTTTTATATGGTGTGTTCCAAACCCACCGTATTAAGCTCATGTATTCATGAAAAAAGTTTCGCTGCATAGATCAGTTTACTACGCATGGATCGTTGTAGCTAACCCGAGAGTGGCATACGTCAGGTGAAGCCTGTATGTTAACTTGAAAAGAACAGTAAAAAGTATTGTACTGCTAGTTCCAAATTAAATACAATCAGACACTTTACCTTATACTTTACCTTACTCCCACTCCCCCAAGAGTAATTAACTTTTGTAATGGCCAACTAAGTAAGTATGTAAATAAAAATGACTATGAAAATCAAAATTTAATTTATTTTGAGATACTTTCTTAGTTTTAATATCTTTTGGAAGGAAAAATAGCTATTAATTAAATTTCATGTTAGTAATTTATTGAAATATTTATTGCAACATTGTCATATTGAAAGGTCACTGACATTGCACCCTTTGATGGTGGTTAACACATTATTGCCTTTTTGTCCTTAATTTTTGATATCACGCAGATGAAGTAAATCCTAAAAATCTAAACGTCAAACTGTCCATCAAACGTATTGATGAGTTGCGTAATTTTTTTTTTTTTTTGCTTTGTTTTTGCAGAATATTAAATCCAAACTAACTCCAATTATAGAAAAGATTAAAATTTGCAACTTGCAACATTACAAAGAACAAAAAAAAAAAGCGAACACCTGTCAAGGCGAGATTAACTACAATGTATCGAACACATCTGGATTTGCACAAAGAAAAAAAATACTAATATTAGGTAAAAAATCTTAATCGAAAATCCTTTTTAAATTTATGCTAATTTTTTTAAATAAAAATTAATTTTGACTTGAAAAAAAAGTTACTCTTTTTCATTTGAAAACGTGTTAAAAAATGCAAATTGCTTTCAAAGCACAGCAAACGACTTTGCTGCCCTTAAAGAGTAGTAAAAATTGCACTTCCACAGCAAAAACTTCAATAGAAACAGAATTGAGCCGCAGTTTACGTAGCAGCAGCAGTGGCAGTCGCAGAGGCAGAGCAGCAGTGGCAGGCAGCTAAACAACAGCTCAACATCAAATTTTTTTTTGCTTCAGCAGGAAATTTGTACACAAACAGCGAAACGCAAGCCATACCACAATATGGCGGCCGAAACGACACGCTTTGCCTTATGTGCAAATTTGTATTGTATTGTTGTTTTTGTTGTTATTGTTGTTAGAGTTTTTTCCTTTGACAATAATAATTCAAAAATTGTGCACCCAACAATTTGCATGGAGTTTTTTTCATATGCATAAGCATATGCTTTTTTTTCTACCAATGAGTAAAACACGGCGAATTAATGTCACAGCTTCCGTTTCGCTGCCGCGCCACTGCCGCTGCTCTAACTGCTGCTCCCATTGCACATCAGCTTTTGTGATGCAGTGGTGTGAACAGAATGTGCGCTGTGGCCAGTTTCGTTTTGACCTATGAACTTGATTAGCGGTTTTCTTGGCTATACTTTTTGACATGCTTATTTTAGTTGTTGCTACTGTAATAGATACATTTGACACGTCGCTGCTGGCTCATACTAATGCCAATGGTGATGCAGCTGATGTTGTTATTGTTGTTGTTGTTTTTGCACAATTGTTTATTCAATTCTGTGTCATTTATCTCTTTGACTAATAAGCAAATTACGCCTATTGCATTTATAATTCATTGACAGTGATTGTTTTTAGCACGTCTTTCACACCTCTAAGCCCACTAAATTCACCGGATGTCGATTTATGATGCTACTCTAACTGTTGTTAGAGCTTTGGTTTATGTTACTGTTTTGTGTAGTCGCAGTTGCAGTTGCAGTTGCAGTTAACCGCTTATTAAATATTTGTGGAAAAAAATTTATTTAATTGAAAAACTTCACTCCTGCCCGCAAATTGTCCAATGTGTGTAGATACAATTGTGAACTAACCATGAGGCATAGTGAAATGGGGAATTTGTGATGAAATTTTAACTAAATAAATTTCTAACTGTATATTAGTAATAATTTAACTAAAATGAATAATACATTGTGGTCTGTTTGATGTATCATTATACTAAATTATGTATTTCTAAAATATTTATACAATATTTATTTAAATTGAGAAAAATTATTCAGTATAAATCAAACTAATTATTGATGAGTGGTTTGCATTTTAAAGAAATAGTAGTAACTAGTAGCGATAGACAGACAGTTTTTCAAATACTTTATATTTAAATCAACTATATGTAGATTATCTTTATATATAAAGGAAATGCTTCATATTTCTTTGAACATTAAAAATGAACACACATTCAGAAAAACAAATACTAAAGTAGTTAATTTTCTATAAAATTTTAACCCGTACATCATCATTATCATTTGGCTTCACCGCCATATATCTGAATATGTTCTCAACATAACGTCAGCTAGACGGCTCCATCAATCTAACATACTACAATAACATTTTTTCGGGAATGTTCATTACAAATACACATTTATACGACAAGTTACTTAATCCAAGTTAAACCTCATTAGCATATTTTCGTAAATGAAGGCACATTCATGTGACAAGCTAAATCCAACTCAAACTATCGCTAGTAACCGCATATCCTTGGCGTAAAGACAAAACAACTTCTATAGTCCATTAATCGATTAACTCAAAAGGACACCTCCGAAGCGTCGCCGCTTGATGGCAGTGGCCTAGACATTCACACATGTTGGTCTGTTAAATAAATTTATTTGATCAGCGCTTTTTAAAAACTAATTTGGGGATTTTATAAAATTATTTAATTTAAAAATTCCAAACTATCTAGTGTAAATTGGAACCACATATTTTAAGAAGAGTTTGAACCCTAAAATCCAATTTAGATTCCCAACAGTTTAGGGTATACGAAGAAGATCTTGGTGTAGGAATTAAGTACGATATACTTAACTGTAAGTGTACAAACACATGGTTATCATTCCCTTCTTGTTCCTGTGCTGTACAACTTATGTACATACTTAACAGAATATATATGAAGCTACTTTAAGCTAAGAGGATTAAACACTCAATTATTATTAGTATTATTATAATGTGACGATATTAAATCGAGACCTTAGAATCTATTCTGTCCCCTACTGGGATATCAAGACGTATCCATTTATTAAATCGTAGTATTTGTTGTATTCTTTAAAGTTTCAGTTTATCTTTAGATGTTGATTATCCACAATAGGGTTATGCGTATACTAGCAACGATCCCTCTTCTTTCTTTGCTGGCACATCATCAAATTTCATTTTTTTTAAACACAACATGTTCCGGAATCTATAAAATCTATACTTAACTATTTTGATCCAGTATATTCAACTTTTCTAAACACTTCATGGCCAAGTTCGATATTACTTCATGAGAATTGAGAGTCTTAGTGGCTGCCAGGCAGTCTGTCAAGATGGTTATTCCTTGATTCCTTGAAATAAACACACCTTGAAGGTGGCGTATTTTTCTGCCTTAAAAGTGGTCTAGAGTCAAGTAAAAAACAAAACAATTGATTTGTATTAATCACGGCTCCTCTCTATTACTGTACTAAGTGGACAGTGTACAAAAATGTCCATTATACGGTAGTTTCCATAGTACAATAGTGTTCACGGAACAATAATATCCATTGTATATTAGTTTCCACTGTATAATATCGTCTATTACTGCAATAAGTAGTAAGATAGTAAGGTATGCCAACCAAATAGATGCTTTTTTTAATAACTGTCGAAATTTAGAGTTAATGGAGAAGCAGTAAAATTTTGTTAATTGTTC
Organism: Teleopsis dalmanni; assembly: GCF_002237135.1. Classification (NCBI taxonomy): domain Eukaryota; kingdom Metazoa; phylum Arthropoda; class Insecta; order Diptera; family Diopsidae; genus Teleopsis; species Teleopsis dalmanni. Next base: position 202,352,207 of record NC_051846.1, read on the forward strand.
TGTCACTGACCCTTATTCATCAGAAAGCATTTGCTCACGCTTCCCGTTATGTCAATCCTGAATATCGCCAATATATGAATTGCATATATTAGGCATTCTATTTTAAACAAAACAGTTATTTTCCACTAGAAACTAGCGATATATCTATCCGAAATATGTTAGTTGGCTAGCTTGCTTTACAGGAGTCCGACTTCGGACTAAGCCGTTTTTTTATGAGAAACGCAGCAAATAGCACCTAGCTATCTATGCGACAGAACTGATATAAATATTTTATGTGTAACACTATAATAAATATTGTTGACTATTTTATTATGACGATGATATTAGTAATAATTCTTCTATTTAATTACCTACAATGTATATTATCGTATAACTATTTCGCTTTATGTGGAAAAATTAGATTTGAAAGATAATATTGTTCGGGGGAACTTATGCATATAGTAAGTGGTATATTTATATAAAGTATTTGTTTTCTTACAAAATAATGAATAAATTTAATATTATTTTTGGAATATTTTGTAAATCATTGTTAAAATGACGTCAAACACGACTTCAGAAAGACGATGAATGAACGTATTCTTATCGGTGAAAAGTCAATAAAATGCACAAGTCATTGACGGATCTTACATCAACTGAGTTTAAAAAAAAATTAAATTACTAATAAACTATTAGAAGACAATTGTCTAAGCCTAAAACTAAAAACTCAGACAAAAACTAAAAGAATGTATGTATATATATAATTATTAATACTGCAATGAATAGTACTTATATAATTATATTAATGACGAATGTAAACAAACGTTTAAACAAAATAAAATAAAAACTAAAGAAAAAAAATGCAATTGAAATTAAAAAAAAATTATTACCCATTAAATTTGCATAGTCAATCTCACACTCAAACGCTATCAAATCAATTTGCAAGACAAAGTGTCACTTCTCTGTTTTCAGCGATTGATTTGGGAAATCCCAACTTTATTTCGGGCCGTACTCGCACTCATGCTTTATTGTCTCACATAAAATTTACATTTAATTCCGATACAATTCTGGTATCAACTAATGCTTTCAAACTAACTCCAACGTAGTACGTACGAGTGCTGCAGTGAATCATACTGAAATTATAAGAATTCGAAAGTACTAAAATTGGAATGGAAACCTCAGTTTATGTGGAGGGCTAGAGTGCAGGGTGGCGCACACAACACTGCAGAGTACTCGGTACACCAACTGGCGCACGTACACCAGATACGTTTTGAGCTCGTACGTTTTGAGCTAAACCTAACCACTGGATTTTCAGTTCGTAATTAGTATGCAAAGCAGACTCAATCATTCAGTCAATTCGTTTGTAATGAACACATATCTGGACAATAATCGCACAGCACATAGATAAGACGCTATACCACAAGAACACAATAAAAAAGCTATCAAAAGTAAGAGTCACGAGAGCGTCACGTTACTGGCGATTTGTATAGAAGTACTCATATTATAACGTATCGTATAGAGTCACTATGCTCACACCACTGAGAAAAGAGGCGTTTAAAAGTGCTTGTAACATATTGTGTCATATAGAAACCTATGCTCCCACTACTGGTAGAAAACTCATATATGAGCCGACTTCAACATGAAAATTCAATAAATCCTGTTGAGTATTTTAATGGAACTACAATAGCTAATAAACTTCAGGATTCAGTACAGCCTAACAGCAAAAATACTAGTACTGTGTATACTTAATATTATATGATTGTTTAAAAATTTTATGTTATAATATTTTTTATGAAGACTACAACCGCGTCGTTGACATATTGCCTCTATGCTTAACATGCAATGGAATCCTTGAAAGGAAGTTTATTTATTATTCGTTACTTTCTGCTTTAAAATGGAAGTGATTGAGTTCAACTGCCTACGCAGCAAAAAGCCACAATCTGCTAATTTGTTTGTCTGCTCCAAATGCGGAGCGTATGGTTAGGAGTTTGGCTCAGCTTTAAAACTGAAAGTGCGGAACGCAACGTATTCTGTCCGCATCTTATTTTATGATGTTGAGGTAGTAAATCTTCGAAGCTGTCAACAGTACTGACATAATTTGCTAACCGCACTTCCTCTTTAATTAATTTACACCAAAGAAGATGAATGAAACTGTTTCAAAAGGATAATAAAATTTATAATATGTAAAAAGCAACAGGTCCCGCTAAAGTCGATATTAATTACAAATATAATATTGGCATCAAAGGAGAATATAACACTAAGGAAAAGCGATTTGAAGTCTTTGCAAATCACAATTGTCAAGTACAGAGTCTTCGACTTCCGCGTTCTACAGAACATACATTAAGCCAGATATCAGTTTGTACGAGCTGCATAGAGAGACGGTAGAATACGTTTAAAAGTTTTAAGAATATAAAATGAAATCAAATCAAAACTTGGTAAAAACAGCCTGACCAAGCTTTTTGAATACAATAGACTCTTTCAATATGTCTTACAACATTATACTTTTTTGCAATATATTAAAAACTTAATAAAAAATAAAAAATCTTATGCTATGCTAAAAGAGAAGACAGTGCAGGTAAATATTATTAAATTAATAAATTTTAACTCCCTCTCTAAAAAATAATCAGGTTCCGACAAAAAAGCTTTACGCAGAAGCATATACATCATATTGCAGAAACATATATTGCGAATTCTTGTGGACAGCTGGAGAACTCCAGTCAATAGCGCTTCACGTAATATTTTAAAGTTACGAATCGTAAGACCAATCTAGTTTAACTTACATTTAAAAATCATCATACCTTTTACCGCATATTTTGCTCTGGACTTTAGCTCACCACTTTATCTGCCAGCTAGTGGATTTTTGTGGGTAGCTCTACCTGTAATGTCGGGTTTACTGATCAGCTCCATTGTTTCACCTCCATTGTTTGCCAGCTAGAAATTCCAGTCAACGAACTTACTTATGTAAGTTCTCGAGTTACAGATCATCTAAACAATTTACTTTAACTGATTCTAAAAAAACGTCGTACCTATTGCTTCCTGTTACACTATTAAACAGAATTCCAGGGAATTGTGGTTAGCTCTACTTGTAATGTTAAGCTTACTGTTCACCTTGTTCACTACCAGCTCAAAAACTCCAGTTTATAGTCTTTCTCGTACCGTATTCGAGTTACGGATCATCTGACCAATCTACTTTCACTTACTCTAAAAAATCATCACACATATTGCTTCTGTTCTGCTTTGCACCATAGCTTACCACTTCACTGTCATCTAATGGATTCTTGTGATCACTCTTCTTGTAGTATCGAGCCTGCTTGTCACACCTTTAACCCCTAGCTAAAGAATCTTAGCCAAAAGTCTTTCTCGTACTGTGTTTGAGTTACAGATCGTATAAGCAATGTACTTTCACTTTCTCTCTCTCTCTCTCTTATTCTAAAAAATCATCATACCTTTTGCCTCCTCTTTTCCTCGATATCATAGCTCGCAGTCATTGTTATTGTTAATAAAATATGGTTTAAATCATATGGATTTAATCTCATTCAATATTTTAAATAATCTTTGAATTTTTCCATAATTCACTAAATAATTCAATGTCTATTTAATTTTTCAAAAACAAAAAAACATTCATCTAATATAAAAAAATTTATTACTGTTTACAAAAACATCTTTCTCAAGTATTGCTCAAGATATTGTGGCAGGTGATAAACCCCAATTAACAACAATTTTATTGTTAGTAATTCAAAAACATTTAATTCAAAAAAAAAGCAACAAAAAAAAATATTTTGGGAAAAAAAACTAATATAATTTATACTTCCATTTGCTGTTGATTTATTCCGGAAATTCTTTCTATGAAGCGCAGCAACGATTACCACTCACTCGTACTACCAACACTAACACCATCACTAACAACATCAACAACAACAGCAAAATAGTAAACAAAAACAATGACAAATCGAACTGGCCAAACACTGATCGCATAGCAAAAGGCACCCACACACTCATTCCACCACAGTTGAACTCGCTGAAGCCGTAATCGATTACCTGCAGTTGCTGTGCGCCTGGTAATCGCTTATTGATTCGTTGAATGAGTTCGAGTTGCTCAATCAAATTCTGTTATTCAATTTTGTCTCAAACGATAAACGTGATATTGACAGACTGACTGGCTAATTGACAAACTGAGGAATAAGTGTTTGCATTATCATTCAGCAAATTAGTAACGTCATCCGAACTACACGTTTTTTTCAGTTTGTTTGGCGCTAACGTATTTTACGTTTATTAGCATACGTGGAACTGCATTCAATCGATTTAAAAAAATTATTTATTAATAATTTAAACGATTTAATTAACTCGAAATGCTTTTCAAGAACTTACTTATATTTTAAGTTGAATAATAAAAATTTGTTTTGATTTTTAATAAGAATTAATCGAAAAGGCACTTCTCAGCATTAGAGCAAATTTTAGTTTACTTAGTTTTTTGTAGGAAATCAATTTACCAGACTGCATTAGTACTTAGAGAAATCGAATAAGAACAGTACATGAAGGTATGGATCGCTATGATCGATAGGTACCTATAGTAATCCAACAACTAATTTGAGTTAATAATATAAATATATTCACAACTTCCCGTCTAAAAAAAACTGACCGTCTAGCCATTAATTAAAATTCAATAAGTACAAGTAAAAATTCCAGTCTTTTCTTAGTAATCTGCTCATTGTTTTCTTAATAAACTACCTAAAATTCATTCCAATAAAATTTAACCCATTGATTTAAGTGAGATCCGTAATACAAGGTTTAGTTATTTTATCTCATATTATAACATACAATGTATAGTAAATATAAAAATTGTAATATTTTGTAATTATTGATAAGATTTTAAAACCTATTGCTCGTATCAAGAGAATATAAAATAAATAAATGTAGATGCAGTTATTTAAAAATAATACCTACTGGACAGCACTTGCAGTCCAAACAAATTATATACGGACTATAAACTAATTAAGAAATTCGAATATTTCCTAAGCCCACTGATGATGAGTACTTGGCAATACTCGAAACAGCGTTGTTTGGTCAGCCAAATTTTAATAATAAATAATTTATAAATAATATAAATATTGGATAGTTCTCTAGTACTTGCAGACACTGGGATATGTAATCTATCGCGCATCTATCTATGTCCTACGATTATAATAAAATAAATTCGATATCTTCACCTAACTTGTACTCAATCAAATGAGGACTGAAGTTTAGTCAAGAAGACTTTCTTCACAACAAAAATATTCTTTAAATAATTGTGTTAAAATGAAGACTAACTACATAAAGGATTGTTTTTGAATTATGATCGATGTATTATAGCCTCAATAATTCAAATACGCAGCCATTTACAATGATCTAATATATCTTAAAACAAAAAATTAAGGTTAGCTCAGTTTACAGTTGCCAAACTTCTTGTGAAGATATAAAAACAAATCGTTAATCGGCGGTCTTGTACAGCTTAGCCCACTTGAGCTCAAATAATGTTGTGTAAACATTCTTCATATGCAGACCAGAAGGACCACTAACAGCACCACAGTGGTTACCGAACAGACATAAACTTGGCCAAAAGCCTAATTTTGCATGGTGAGAACTCTGTCGGGTTGGTCCATAAAAATTAATAATATTCTCTTGGCTAAAGACAGGCATTAACAAAGAAGATTTAAACACAGATTCATCCTCCTCAGTACCACAAACGCAACAAATTTAATTATAAGGTACACCCAGTCTCATGTTATGTATAGATACCTTTCTTTGATATGTATATTTTAGAAGTGACAATGTTTAACGTTTTTTCTTTTATTGAGATTTAGCTAATGTGAGATCAATATAAGTTAAATAACTGCTTTTTATTATGTTAGATATACGCCTAACCTCTTTACCTATTGGGTGAGGTTTTATTTCTGATTTATAAAAAGTTAATGCTGCAACGACTTATATTATCTCTTTTAAATTTCTTCAGTCAATAAGTTATTAAAGTTTCTTTCGTTTAACCTTTAATATGTAGTATTGATATAGGTACATATTACTTAATGCAACTTGGATCAATATAGGTGAAATCACTACTTATGGCGTAGACTCAGTCTCCTGTCATATAGTATAGGTAGGTACCTTTTCTCAATGTTTACAACGTTTACCCTATGTTTGTTGAGAATTATATGGTGGGGATCAATATATGTTAAATAACTGCCACTATCGATGAATCTGGTAGAATTCTGTTACAAAATCTTAAAACCTCTTATCTCTTCAGTCAATAATTTATTAAAGTTTCTTTCGTTAAAGCTTTAATATATAATATTAACACGCTTATTTTCTAACAAATAAACATTTTTAAGGCAATTAACTTTCATAAATGAAGTCATGACAATTAATAAATATTTTATAGCATAAATTCTTCTAGCAAATAGAAGAAAAAAACTAAAAATATAATTTATGCCTGAAAACCTCAAAACCATTTTTCAAATTGAAAAGTACCTAGAAAACCGCAAATACTTAACTGTTTTTGGTATTTTTGCAATGTAGACATGCTAAGCATTTAAGCCTAAATACACGTTTTAACAGCACTCACACCGGAATACTTCCGATTGGTAACGATATTCATAGCACTTTTTCAACTTACGCACAATTGCAAGCCACAATTCTTCCAAAGGATGTTCCTCATGGAAAAATACTGCACCGAACTCTCTCAACGATTTTTGTGAAACTCGTAACCAACAATTTGATTATCATGTGAATTGCTACACTTGTACGCAGTAGACAAAAAAAGGAAGGTCAACCTTTCAGATTGGTGCCATACGCACTGAATGGTACGTACTACGTAGTTCCTTTCGATACCAACATTTCTTGACTGCCTTCCTTGCGATGACGAAATTTGCAACAATTACGACAACAGATACAAACAAGCATTTGCTGGTATTTGCAAGCATTTGCAAGCATTTGCTAGTATTTGCAGGCATTTGTTGGCATTTATCATGAAATGCATATGTGTTGTAAATTTTAATGGTCAATTTCTCACACTAAATGACTTGTAACCTTACAAAAGCTAACTAAGCACTCATACTTAGTAATGAATATCCTCATTCGATGCCAAATGCAGTCGGCATACGTGCAACAGTAGCACAACATGAATCCTGTAAAAAAATATGAAATTTTTGACTCTATACTCGTCGTAGGACTAAATGGACTAAATACGTACAAAAAGTATTTTATTCTTTTGTCCTGGCATTGTCAAGTTTAAACGCATTTTGTCTTCAATGTAAATGATCTGTCGTTAGTTCAACAAGTGCTGCTAAGATTGAAACGTATCCTGAAGCACATAAAATAAAGATTCCATTGCAAATAGGCACAATTCCATGTTGCACTGCATGTGCACAAATCATTTACAGATGTTCCCAACAGTTTCGCATATCCTTCCATACTTGCTCCTACTACTCGCTCTATTGAAAACTTGAATCCCTATTCGTCTGTCGCAGTGCGTAGCTTAAAACGTTTGTAATTGGCAGGAAATGCATACTCATTTTCTAACGGAAGTCACTACAAATGAGCTTTTAGTTTTTCTCACTTTTTCATGCGTTCCGTAGAAAAATTTGTCTAGATTCTGCACTAACAAATTAGGTTTTGCATTTGCATTTCCGCTTAATCGCAAAGGTGAAATTTCATTATCGATTTAGTTACGAACTCTATTTTCTAATTTACTGGCGCATTATCATCCAATAGGATCCTGGTCACTTGCTACACTTTTAGTTTTTTATTCCATTAGACAAACGGAAACGATTGTCTGATAGTCTAATCAAATATTTTCTAAAGACTAAAAATATCGAATATGGTAGAGATGAAATATGATTGGATAAGGGATAATTGCTTACATCGTTAGTTGTAGTGGCAGGTCAGTAAACATCATTCCACTTCCCATAGTCATTTTTCACCATTTTGCGAAAAACCAAAAATCCATAAAAACGAAATCAAATTCAATCCAATTTACCAATTCAATCCGTAATCCTAACCGAGGAATAGTCCGGCAAACTATTCATAAGCTACACAATTCTAATTCTTGAGTCTTATTGCAGAATTAGTTTATTCGCAATTTAATCTCTGACCAATGACTGGATAAAACTAAAAAATGTTACTATTGGTGCTACACTTCAAAGTACTGACTAACAAAAAACCTGGTTTGTCCTTATGACTTCAAAAAGATATGTCTCCTAAGTATAACAGAGATGATGTAACTATTACCTGACGGAACATCTAACCTGGCATATGCGATGACACAATATCATATTTATCTGAGGGAAAATGAATAATATCAAAATTGTTGTCATATTTTGACGGCTCTGTATAAACCTGAGAATATTAGGATATGATCTTTTATGCCCGTTTGATATTATGAACTCCTCAACAAAGAACATTCTGGCTTTCAACCGAAGGATTATGTACCGTTAATACGAGGGAGGTCAGTTGAAGCCCAAAGTAGTAATGTAGTCGAAATACTCTGCTTCACTGAAATCCTAAATATTTAACCTGCTAAGTACTGAATCTTATATTCTTCCTTATGTATCTGACAATTCATTTAGTATCAGTTACTGATTACTTTTTCATTTTTCATTTTTATAAAAATCTTATCGTGTAGATTATGGCCAATATAGATATGGGTAATGTAGATATGGCTAATGGAGATATGGTTAATGTAGATGTGGGTAATATAGATATGGCTAATGTAGATATGGGTAATGTAGATATGGCTAATGTAGATATGGCTAAAGTAGATATTGCTAACTTCGATATGGCTAGTGTAGGTATGACTAGTGTAGATATAACTGATGCATATATCACTAATGTATATATGGCTAATGTATATAATGCTAATGTAGATATAACTGATGCATATATCACTAATGTATATATGGCTAATGTATATAATGCTAATGTAGATATGGCTAATGTAGATAAGGCTAATGTAGATATGGTTAATGTAGATATGGCTGATATAAATATGGCTAGTGTAGATATGGCTAATGTAGATATGGCTAATGTAGGTATGGCTAATGTAGATATTGCTAACTTCGATATGGCTAGTGTAGGTATGGCTAGTGTAGGTATGGCTAGTGTATACCGCTAATGTATATATGGCTAATGTATATAATGCTAATGTAGATATGGCTAATGTAAATATGGCTAATGTATAAATGGCCAATGTATACATGATTCATAAAGATATCGGCTATGTTACTTTATATATCAACTTTTAAAAAATGGTTGACACCATAAAGTTCGCTATTTCTCATAATATTTTAATCATTACTGTCATTAGTTAAAAGAACTTTTAAAAACAGTATATACACATTATTGTAAAGTAACTTTCGTCAGCATAAGGCATCAGTAAATGTAAAGTAATTAATTTTTTTAATAAAGAATAACTCATGGCATAGCAAATATTTATTAACTGCATTATAATAAAAGTTCTTAAAAAATAAACTACAACAAAAAACAAATAAAATTAACCTGACATGACTTTCATTGCTTCTGAATGGAAGTTTATGAACAATTAAGTCTGAACAAAGCCAATGCAACATGTTGCTACCAAACGCAAAAGCCATAAGCCATGAGCCATCGGCTTCGCCACTTACAGTAGCCGGGATAATAAATATAAAGCAGCTGAAGTTAATTGAAAGCACAAACTCGTCCCAAACTCAAACTCACCACACACACACATACACAAACACACACACGCACAGTACATTCGATTTACATACATGGGAGCACACTAAATAAGTGCTAAGAAAGTCTAATGCTGGCATTAAATTACTGTGAGCGCTTTGAAGGCGGCTTGAGTTACGACCAAGAAACCGTGTGGCAAATGCGGCATTTGCTTATGACGAAGTGGCAAGAAAAAGCTCTACCACGTGTGTTGGATCAAGCAACTGTGAAATCATGAATTTACATAACTATTTTCACAAGAGAAATTAATAGAAATTTAATAGAAATTTAGTAGATATTTAGTAGAAATATAGTAGAAATATAGTAAAAAATTAAAGGAAAAATGATTAAAATTTAGAATAAATTTAGTGAAAATTTAGTAGAAATTTAATATAAATTTAAAATTTTTTTAAACGTCAAAATTTGGTTCCGGTTTCCATATATGCCATTCGGTCATGTAAAGTCAGAAAAAAAATATGAAAAAAAATGTCTAGCGGTCGCACATGCAACACACATTAAACAATTGTCTCGTTGTCACATGGCATTAGGTCCTTGCTGCAGTAGTAAATAGTAAAATTTTCCAAATTACCGACACAAGTAAATATGTCAAGTGCAGTCGTGTTGCATTGTCCTGCCAAGTTGCAATCAGCCAAAAAGTCAACAAAGGACGAAATGCATTTTTATTTTATTTGCATTTAGACATGATGAGCTGCAGTTATGGCGACACCAACCGACACTACATATGCGTATACATTTCCGGTAGCTATCGGTAACCCTCTTTGTTGGCTTTTACTCAGGCCGGTTGATGTTGACGATTCAACGCTTCCGTGCGTGGTAGTGGATGAAGCACATGCACAAGTACATATGTAAACTTTGGAAAGGTTTTTTCTTTTGGGTTGGTGTAAATTGGTCAACTAAATTATGCAACATGACTACTATTCTGGTCGCTGTTGCCTCTGCTGCTGCAGTTGCAACTTTATTGCATTGCATTATGCCTCGTCTGCATCATGTAGAGTCGGATCCATTGTTGTGTGAAGGTCGCTGTTATATCCTTGCAGTTACAGTTTGCAACACGGCAATGTTTAATATAAAATGAAATTTTAAACAATTTTCTCCACATTTCGTTACATGTTCATTTAATGTTCTCTTTACAGCATATTGTTGTTGTAATGGCTGCCGCTGATGTTGTTGTTGTTGTATTCGGCTTTGTTGTAATTTGTTAACGCGTTCATAATTTCTGGCACAAGCCAGAAACATGTGTTTCGTGGTCATTATTTCGTGGTCAAACGTTATTCTCTTGCTATCGCAGTGATTTGTCACTTTTGGCCACTTTCCTGGTTTACATAAACTTTATTCCGGAATAAAATAAACAAAAACAGTTTAAAATTATTTAAACAAATTAATTGTTTGCAGATTTTAAAATAAAAAACAATAATATATCAGAAGTTCTGATGCGAAGAATATCAAATCTCATGATTTCCTTCAAAGGACATTTATTTCTTCTCTTATTTTTTTAAGAGTAGTTATAAAGATATACGCAACAACGAACACTAATAAACTAGCTGACGATAACCCACATACACATCAAAATCACCTCATAATCCTCATGAGACACCTACAAGTCCAACCACTCAATGGAGTAGAGAGTCCATAATAATTAATGACTAATAACTTCAATACAAGTAATAAAGTATTGTGGGCTAAGTATTGTGTGTTTTATGTGTCCATAGGACGATTCAAACCTATTATATTATTACTTCCTTGCCAAATTAAAAAAAATTCTAAAAAATTCATTATCGATAATGATATGATATGACAAGGGCCCTATAGTATACAATGCAACGTATATCAGCACATCCTGTTCTTTGTTTGCTTTCTGCGATAACAGTTTTAACCCATATTTGCATGGGTCGATCCTGTCGACAACTACCTTATGAATGTCATTGATGTGCCATCTTTTCCGTATAATTATTCTCTTCTTGTACAATATGCCGATTCCTACATCCATATTTTATTCTCGATTTTTGTTTTGATAAGAATGTTGTTTGTCAAGTATATGTCATCTTTGAAAGTTGGTAGTTTACATCACTACTTTCCAGTTTGGAAAATAGTTGTGATCTGTTCATACAAGATACTTATCAGTATTTTTATTTTTTACACGAATGAGCTATTCGTATTTAGCTTATGGCTCCCACAAGTGAGAATCCCGTAAATATATGAAACTTTTGACTCGATCCTTTACAAGTTTACCTACGATATTATTACTATCGAAACTAAGGTCTTGAGGCATCATATATCAGATTTTTGAAATTTTTAATAAACTGGGATTTAGTGATCGAAGATTAAATAGATTTAATAGCTACTAGACTTCCTTTTCTCCATTCCTTAAATGCTGTTTATTCAAAATACATGCAATATATACATAAATGTATCTTTTTTAAATATCCGAATATTCTGAATCTATTAAATAAAATACGTGTTATCATATATTAGAGTAAAAATCCACACATTGATTAAATTTTTAATAATAACCTCACCACTTTAACATATTTTTTTAAACCAATTTACGAAAAAAGTGAAGGAGTAAACCAAATTTAACAGTTTTTGAAAGCAGTGTTCATAACCCCACAAAACACACCCATGCACCTAAAATACACGAAATCTTCTTAACCAAAGTGTGAAACCGCAGAAAAACAGCGGTAGCGAATCTCAAAAATTGGCTTTAGCGATCCTGTTCCCTGACATATTCAAACTCACAATCGCTGCAACTCATTTGTGTGATGGTGTCTGCTCCATGATTATCATGATTTCGTTTTGATTTGTTGGAATGAGCAAAAATAATCAATTCCAAAACCAAATCAACAATCGATCAATTTTACATTAAATCAAATAGCGAAGGAAATCAAATGTGAAACGAGTGTAGAACTGAGAAGGTCTTTGATTGTTTGTGCTGATCTTTCTGCTCCAGGTTAATGTAAACGTAACGCAATTGCATCGTGAGCAAATCTTGCAATCATCATTAACATGATACTACGTAGGTAATTCCTTTCAATTTCGCTTGACTGTTTACTGCTCACCTGTCAGAAGTCAGGAAAGTCAGAAAAGCAAGCAACAGGTTCAAAAGTCTTTGATCCATTATGTTTACATATCCATTTTTGTTCTACCAGATTAAGGTTGGCTGGGGCAAAACTGTCTTTGCAGACACTGTGCGCGCATGCAAATCATAAGTTTCATTATTGAAATTTTTCATTTTCTCATTTTTGATCTTCATAATGAACCAACACGTAATGATCCTGAACCCACTTTGCAGTGTGTTGTTGGCGGAGTTAAAGTTGCAGTTGCAGTGTGGTACGTGTGTACGCGCCGCGCCATTCATCGCACTTTCCGACTTTGGCCGTTGGCCGTTGGCCGTTTGCCGTTGCCACTGTTGTTGTTGATTTAGCGGATTCATTTTCGGAAGTTAATTGCATGGTGTCCGGAGTAGTAAATTGAAAACGAGATCGAGCGGCTAATTTGAAGTCATCATTATTTTCATGATCAAACTCAATTGCTTTTGTTTTATTAAATAATTTTTTTTTCATCGTATAGTTTTTATTTGAATATTATTTTCACATATTATCGGTTAAGTGCATGAACTACGGGTATCGGCTTTACTACTTAACTTGTGGTGTAGCAAGTTTCTCATTTTGTTACATGTGAATTTGATCATTAAACAAAATAGCTACTGTTATATTGTATTAAATTGATTAAAGTATTTTTTTGTTAATAAAATAACCCATAAATGTTTGTGGATTATATCTCCGAAGCCTCGACTATGAAGTACCTGAATTCATCTAAGTTCAATTTTTAATAATGACAAAAATTTGAAAATCTTAAAGAAATGATTTATAACTGGCGCAGATTCTAGTTCTAAGTATGTAGAAAGTATAAGTTATCTTCACTTAATTTACAATCTATTACTTTTTGCGATTTATAGAATTTTGACAGTTCAATAAGCGTGCCCATGCTAAAAAGGATGCCCTTTGAATAAAAATGAAAAAAATAAATAAATAAAAAGATATTTAAATAAGAAATTAACAAAATTCCAGAAGAAGGTGCGCTGACTCTGACTCTGACTCTGAGCTTCAAATTTGGCAGAACACGAGTTCGATTCCTAGTACTTTCACTCTCCAAAAATTATTTACGAATAATTATACACAAGAATTATTTCCAAGACCACTGATGATGGGTGTTTGGCAATATTTGAAACAGCTGTATATATAGTCAACCAAAAATTCAATTAATAAAAATAATATAAAAGTGAATGTTTGTTGTTGTAGTTCACTACTTTTCGAAAACCTCTTTATGAAATATACTAGTTTCTATTAAATATAATAGTCACTTCCGTCTTTAAAATAACAACTTATATTTAAAAAATAAGAATTAAATATTTTCTATGTATATCGCCAATTACGGGCTAATTTATTAATTTCAATATAAAGGCCTTCAAAGTAACATCTCTGGTCAAATTCCGAATAACGGAATTGTTTTTAAAAAAAAAAATATTCTCTTATATCAACTGCACGGATAGATTAAAATTAGTATTCATAAGTGTTACTTCTAGATGTGCAATAACAAAACGGTTCTTATACGTTATCTATACAGAAAAGACACCTCTGCTATTATCGAAACCATGATATTTATTAGTAAATATTAAGTTGAATAACAACATAACTTGGAACAGGCACCTCTAAACATTTATAATCACCATTAATATGAGATGAGATCTAGTTAAACAAAATAATATTCATATACTTCTTTTTTTCTCGAAAAATCTAATGTGTAAAAGCTAATTGTGTTACTAAAGTATATCCTTGACAAATTATATCTTAACGTATATAAGATAATTCAGAATACAAGGGGATTGAATTTTTGAAATCACGCTAATCACTAAGTGGTAAAATTATAAATGTCTGAACACTCTTTCCGATTCTTTCTTGGAAAAGTTGTAAAAATAATAAATCAAAGTTCGAAGATACTTTACTTCTTGTGAAATAATAATGATAGTTAATGTTTTATTAAATTCCGGAAAAATGTTCAAATTTAATGGCTCAGTAACTTATGGTGTTTTTCAGATTTACTCTTGAGTTGTTACCATGTTATACTGAATTCACACGAGAGTTTTGTTTGTAATTTCAGCTCTGTTGTTAATTTTAGCTGTCAATTGTTGTTGACATTAATGCAAAATAAAAATTTTTGACATAAAAATTACAAACACAACTGTCATGTGAATTCAATATTGAAGATAGCTAAGAATTTAATCTTAAACCTTTATCATAAAATAATATATGAAACATTATTATGCACAACTAAATTTTTCATATTTATTTTAAAATTAGGAGTATAACTATATGCATTTATTCTTAATATCAAAAATTTGCAAAATTATTACAAAATTTTTAAATTTTTAATTAACATAATCGAAATATGTATCTTCAACTATCAATATTTACGAACACATTACTTGTAACTTTCAATTCTTCCGAACACTTTATTTATAATTGACAACTAATGAAAAAAATGACAGCTGTCAAAACAACAACGCAGCTTAGTCAAGCAAGAGCATTTCATATAAAGTTTCTGGAATTAGTTATTAGTTTTCGTTTTTACATATCTAATTTCTAAATTTTGAAGTAAAATGACTACAGCAGCACGTCCTACTTTCGATCCAGCTCGTGGTGGTAGTGGACGTGGCGAAAAAGATTTAAGTGCACTCAGCAAACAATACTCAAGCAGAGACTTACCTGGGCACACAAAACTGAAATACAGGTAAATATGATAATTTTTCTATTTTATTAATATTACTAAATGAAATTATGTTTGTTTAATATTTCAATAGAGAAACTGGACAAGGTACCTCTGAAGAATTGCGGAACCGTGATTTCCGTAAAGAACTTGAAGAACGTGAACGTGACACTCGTCCCAATAAAACGTTGCCATCAATAGTGCGTAAAGCGATTGAAGCAAATAACTCTGTTAGCAACAACAAACGTGCGAAATTAGACCAAACACCAGCTGCAGTTAATTTAGATGCTGATGATCCAGTTGACAATGACAGCTCTGAGGATGATTCTGACGACTCGGATTCTGAGGACGATACAGCAGCACTTATGGCTGAATTGAATAAAGTTAGACAGGAACGTTTACAGGAAACTGCACGCAAAGAGCAAGAAAAGAAACAAGAAGAGGAACGTATTCGTATGGAAAATATTTTATCTGGTAATCCATTAATTAACTATGCGCCGGGAACAGCTGCCACAGCTAGTAAAGCTACCGGTGGAGATTTGAAAGTAAAGCGTCGTTGGGATGATGATGTGGTTTTTAAAAATTGTGCGCGTACTGAACCTGAGAAAAAATCACATTTTATTAATGATTCACTACGATGCGAATTTCACAAAAAGTTTATGGAAAAATATATTAAGTAAATTTAAAACTATGTGCTTTCAAGTCAAATATTGTGTTTCTGTAGACAAATAATATTTAAATTAAAACAAAAACTAACATTATATTCCGTTACATTTAAAAACATTAGTTAACGTTTATAATTTTAAGAAAAATATGTCTGGATCTTATCAAAGATATAAATCATGTTCAAAAAATAAATTTTCTAATAAATCATTATGTATCTAAGCTCATATATATGTTTGTGTAATGTATATTTATTTTTTATGCTGTTGGTTAGGACAGATTAAAATATAATAATTTATTTTAAAAGCGGGTTATAATATGGTATTTATATTACGGGATTTACTGTGTATAAGTACATTTACAACTTTATTTTGTTGGTATCAACATATAACGTCTGCATCGATTTAATGGATGCAATAGATGGTTGGACATAAAATTTGTCATACATATTACATACGTCAGTTATTCTACGCTTATTCAACGAGTTAATAAGGTTACATCTTGACTGTACTCATATCTGCTTACAGCACTTGTCGAGATTTGACTATTTGCAAAAAAATATATCCGTATATACTTCCACAGTAACCGTGGAACTAAGCTACAAATTTAAATTTATCTAAATTGGTTCATCTCATAGATAATATATGAATATTACACATTCTAGCACATTTAGAACCAGAAAAAACCCGAAAACGAGATTATTATTATTATGGATATGCTATACGTGCACTGCGACCTGAAAGATCTTTTGTGAAAAATCGCGGTTAAGATCAATCTTCAATAAAGATCATCTTACTATTGATGTAATCATAAGAAGAAGAGATGCTTGTAAACTCTATGAAAAAATTTCTAACAGACCAGAAAAGACAAAATGAACCAAAAACAATATTGACTTTATTAAAAAATTCCAAACATTATAAGAAATTTTTGTATATTTCATATTAACTGCATTTATTAAACTTAGTTTAAAATTACTTAAGCATTTATCACAACTAAGTGTCAACCTCTTAGAAAAGAACGTGAATATCGTAATACACTCGGACCCAAAATGGTCTTAAGAGACCACGAAAGATATGGTTAAGAATAATCTACCATAAAACATCCAATTCGCGCGCGCGTCAACGGTAAGAATAATGCACTCTTTTAAACTCTATAAAAAAAATAATCTAAAGAGACCGCCAAAAACAACACAATAAGACAGTGAATTTGCTTAATGGCAAATTGGATGTATGTAATAAATTTAGTTTTTGTGCGATAAATTGATATAACAAAATTTTAAGATTAAAGAAATTTTTATTATGGTATTTATGTAAATTTTTCATGTAAAATGGCTGTTAATACTAAGCTTTACTTAGAAACATATCGTAACTAGCGGCGCTCAGAGATTCTACGTGAAAACATCCAATTTGTTAAGATAACTCATATGAAAACTTCATAGAAATTGTATATACTGAATTAATTTTTACTTATTTAAAAAAAAAATTACAATGCACATATATAATATATAAAACGAGTTAATGTATATCATACAAAAATTCATATCTCATTACTTGATAGTAAATTGCCAGAAAAAATTCATGTAATTTTTTACAGTGTATTGACATATCCATTATTTTACAAACACAACTAAAAAGTAGATAAATTTATCTACAAAAATAATAACACGAACAGCTGATAGTGACGTATTGCTTGTTAAATGCTGCAATGTCGATAGCAGCAGCTATTCATAATTTCATAATATAAACTATAACGTAAAATATATAAAATAATTTAAAATTATTATTATTTTCAACGATATATAAAAGTTTACTCAAAATAATAGCTTACCTGTGCTGCCGTCGCTTACTAATTTGTTGTGAAATTAAAAAACAGCTGAGCGTAAGAGTGAGAGTGGGCTGAGATTTTGCCCCTCGAATCGGATCCGCTTGTAGCAAATTGAGTCCAAAAATAAAGCGCAGTAGTTTTCCCGAGTAGTATGTTTCGGTAAGCAGCGGTACGTGGATCGCAAAACTAAATGGCTGAAAATAATTTGCCGCGGAAGAAGATTTTATTAAAATAGATAAAAATAATTAAACAAAATAAATGCCATAAAAGTAAAACAAAAATTTGCAAGTTATTTATGTGCGAGTTGCTGCTCCTCCGTCCGAAGTGATTAGCAACAACAAAGCCATATAAAAATACAAAACGCAGAAAGAATTAAATTCAAAATAATTACGTGGTCTTCACACAAGTTCATTTTAATAACAAATAATAAATAACAAACAAAAGTTCAATATTTTTTAGTGCGAATTATTTTAATTGTTTTTGTTTTTCTACAATAAAATTAAATTGTATTTCAAAGTCTAAAATTTAATAAAAAAAAAAGCAAAACTGGAGAAGTGGAAGAGAACACGTAGTTCCACCAAAAAAATGAGTCAACATGTCAAAGGTGGTACGCCCGCTGGAGGAGGCGGTAGCTTATCATCTGCACCTGATAAGCACACAGTTTTGGAAGGTAATTGAACTCAACTCCATTGAAAAACAACAACAACAAAGAAAAACATTGGAGTTAAAGTGCGTTGTTTTGATTTTTTTTTTATTTTAATTGAAAATGTATTGATAAATGATTTATGTTTGTATTGCAAGTCACTACATTATTTTCCATGAAAACACGTAGCCCCCATTTCCATATTTATTAGCAAGTCGCGTTCGTCACGGGCGCTGTGTGTTGTTGTTATTTTTATTGCTTCATCAATCGTTTAGATAATTTGGATTGCGTTCAGATTTATTATTGCTTTCCGCTGGTGATGCCTTGCTTGCCACTTACACTGTGAAGTACATAAATCTTGAGTGTAGAAGAATGGCCGTTAATTACTTAATCAGTTGAAAGGAATTCAAAACCTTAACAAGAAAATGATTTTATCGAAATGGAAAGTAAAGAAATTAATTCATATTTACCCATACTTTCGCTCTTTACTATACTAGAGCTGACCCTTTCTTATAAAGTCTGGGATCATTTTTTTCAATCGAGATGCTCTCTTAAAGCACTTTTAGCGCAATTTTCATTTTCGATTGATAAATTTGGGGCAAAATGTGTAGCACTTGAGGTTACTTCATAACACTCTAGATATTTTACCAGAGTAGTAAGATTACTCTGAAATTAGTAGGTGTTTTGTGTATGATTTGGCAGATAAACTGTAATTTGATTCGAAATAAGTTTGTTTGATATATGTTTCGATATATTGTTGTCTACTAACACAACTAAAAAATGTTGGATTACTTTAAAAATGTTCGGACTGGACAACAAAATTTGACAGATCGAGAGTAAATCTAGATTGAAATCAGATTTACCAAACGGAAACAATATATCCGCAACCATGCTTGACATACACAATAAAACTCGTTGTTGTATCAGCCTGATATATTCCCTGTTGGAATTGGGGAGACTGTTTGAACGTCGTGGTTAACTAGAACTATAACCCCTGGTCGTTTACATCAGTGAAAATTTAAATTTATATGTCTATCATTATTATAGTAAAAATTAGCATAAGTCATATATATAGTTTTGTACATATATGTATGTTATCTATTTATATAAATATGGTTATATTTACATCATACTTCTGGTATTATATTTTTATTAAAACTCTAAAATAAAACAAATCTATTAACTTTAAAAGATTTGAATAAATCAGGAAGCCAACCTCGGTTTAGATTAATTAGAGAAGCCTTGATCTAATTTTCGAAGTGAATGGCTTTTAATTCTAGACTTATTAATTAATTCACATAAACTGATCTCTATGGGAATTTGTGATAAGCAGTTTTTCTATTTATTTGATTAACTCCATTGTTTGTTCTTTATATATCATTGAACATAGCTAATCTGGGATATAATAGCAAGCTATGTGCAGGTCTTTGTTGTTGTTGTTATTGTAAGCAGATCTGTTGTAGCGTAAGCAGATCTATATAACATAACATGAAAAGAATCACAAATATGTATATTTGGATTTAGACAAAGGAAATGTAAGAGATAATGAGATTTGCTTGGGATTAAAAACGAATTATGAATGAGTGGGATTTTTAATGAATCTAGCTTGGGTCGAGGTGGGAGAATCTTGTCACTACAATAAAACTGAGTCAAAGATTAATTCAATTCAAATTAGTGTCTGCTTTCCGACATGAAAATGCATACGCGACATTATAGGGGTTAGAAATGCAGCCTAGGTTATGGCAACCTCATTTATCACCGCATCTCACCACAATAACAAACACTAAACTATGATTTAAAATCAGGCAATAACCGAAGTAAAACTCAAAATAAGTGGCTTGGTCACATTATATGTATATCGGCAGCAGATATCCAATATATGTTATATATATGGAGTTCATTCTTTGTCCGACATTTTCATATTTCCAAACTTGATGAAATTACTATCATTTACAAAAAAGTTACTATTTACAATTCACTCACTCATGACGTATTTTAGTTATTATTGTTTACTTTTTATTATTTATAATAAATAAATGAAAATAATAAATGAAAAACTTACATTACGGAAATAAACAAATAACTAAATACGCCCAGATTTATTTATGTCTATCACTTATCTCTAATGATTTTTGTAAAATTACCAAATTGTTAAATATATTAAATATTTGTTAAATATGTTTAAATCTGAATATATTAAATATGTTAAATATTTTAATATATAATATTGCTTTTAATAAACATTATGCTAACGTCCAGTCCTAAAAATTAAAGTAGTCTTGGAACGCGTGATTAAATATAGCCGAGTAGTCCCGAGCATAACTGGCGCCTGAACACACTATAACTAACGCTCTCCGTAAATTTTATATTAATATGATGTATATAATATACTGAACTTAGGAACCATTTAACACCTGTCTGCAGGTGGTATTCATGGCATGGTAGGCATCTGTCTCTACTTATCTGCTATGTACTGTTAAAATAAAACAAATTTAACATATTTAATGTGTTTAAAGCTATTTCCAGTCTACCACATTAAACATGTTTAACAAGCAAACCTCAGTATAAACATTTTCCAATAATCAAAATATTCCAATATATTCACTTCTGCAGTTAACTAAGAAAAAACATTATCTCTTTGGGTTTATTGCCTCACGATTAAAATCGTTTAGTGTAAAACAGGCTTTAAACTTGCTTGTCTTGAAACCGTTTGATTATTTGGTGATGGAAACTGAATATAGCTCGTAAGATTGATGGGATTAATAATTATTGGTAGCCATTTTAACAATTTATAATTGTTGCTGCTTCTGTTCTATGAGTGCACCTTACATGTCACAACTTTTTTATAGAGGCTTGATCAATAAACCTAATAATGTCGGAACTTAAAAAATTTGTTAATAAAAATGCTGAAAATAAAAGACCCATTATTTTAAAATATGAAAAAAAGTACAAAAGATTGAAACAAGAAGTGAAAGACATGATATTTGTAAGTGAAGTAGTAAATTTATATTCAATTTTCAATGCATTGATATATGCAATTTTCGAAGATATTTTGCGAATCTAGAGCATTTTGTTAATGCTCTATATAGAAAGCCGTAACTTAGTTTATAAATGTTTGATAATTTGTAGATTAACGCAGCGGTTTGTGATGAACTTGCCGATGTACAAACAAAAATCTCAATAGCACGCGAAAATAGAAAATTTTTAGCGAAACGTTTGATGCGTTGTGAAGGTCACGAACCTGTGGATAAAATACCTAAAAGACTACAAAAGCGTCTGGTAACAAAATCAAAACCCGAACCGAAAGAAGAAACCAAACCAAAATCAAAAACTCAAAAAAAATCAGATGGTGGAATAAATTCGGGGACTGAAACAGAGTCAGAGACTGAAACAAAGTCAGAGACTGAAACAAAACCAGGGACTGAAAGAAAGTCAGAAACTGAAACAAAGTCAGAGACTGAAATAAAACCGGGAACTCAATCAACCGAAGAGCACAAAGAATCAGCGCCACAAAAAGGAATAATATTAGTTGATAAACAAGTAATTCCTGCAAAAAAACGCGAGCATATAAAACGTAAAGCTAAAACTGATAGTGTTAAGAACGATAAATGTTTACAAAATGATAAGACATTCGATCGAAATGGCAAGCTAATATATCCCATCGTTCTATATAATGTTTCAATTCACTCAATTGGTAAAATCATAACAAACAATTCAAATTTTCATACGAAAGATTGGATATACCCAGTGGGATATATTTCGACGCGTATATATGTACATCCGAAAAACCCAAGGGATAAGTGTGTCTATACCTGTAAAATAGTTAATAACGCTGGTATGCCACAGTTTCAAATAATACCAGAAAATGATCAAAACAATATAATCATTGGGCGCAATCCTAATCTTTGCCATCAACAAATTGTGAAGATTTTGCAGCGTAATTTGACTGAGGTTACCTTATTACCGTTGCGTGTAAATGGAGAAAAATTTTTTGGTTTATCACATCCTATAGTAACTAATGTATTAAAATTGGATCCTGGCTATAAAAGTTTGAAAAACTTTAAAGGATTTGGCACAAGTAACGTGGATGAATACAACTTACTAGAAGCAATTGATCCAACCATAAACTTTGAAGCATTACAATCTGTCATTGCATTATCTGTATATGAGACTGTAGTGGAAGTAAAAGATAAACCACCAGACGACTTATTGCAGTGAAGTTGATATACATACCGAAGTTCTAGATATATTGCGTTATTACTATATGAAATACTAAATGATATAAAATTAAAATTTTGAGTAATAAAAGTAACACTAAGAATGTATAATATAAAAGTAGCTCCACATGAAAAATAGCTCCATAAAAAAAAAAATACGACAGAATGTCAAAGATAGTACTCCTATTGCCTAGGACGGCGAGTACATAACTGACACTCTACGAACAATATATATTAATATAATATATAATTAGAAAAGAATTTTGAGGTCATTTGATCCCGTTCTGCAACTGACGTCTGGGTTACATTAGTCCCTGCTTCTTACTCCATGTTTCTTACTCCCTATTGTCACTTTATAGGGTGTATTTGCTGAGCTAGAACTCCATCAAAACAATAATGGATTAATTTCGAATTATTCTTTTTTATTATTTCAATGTATGTACATATATAGTTAAAGGATTTTTTTTATTGGAATTATTTTTATTGTTTTCTTTTCCAAACGTTCCAATTAAGTACGTCGCGTTCGTCCAGGCGTTATTCGGTGTTGTTATTATAATGGTTTATTTAATCGATTAGAGAATTTAAATTGCATTCGGTTTTGTTTTTGTTTTCTGAACCAACCATCCATAAATGTAAACATAATTTCGCAAACATTTAACAGAATTGAATTAATTTACTGTTTATTAGAGAAGAAAATTGTTTATTCTAAAAATTTTATTTATTTTTTATCATTATAATTTTCATGTGAATGATAAAAGACAAATTGCTATGCTAAACACATTGCGTGACACACAGTTTCAGTTCATAGAATCACTGTAACGGTTGGAGTGTTTACCTAACCCCAACAGTCGTATGAGTTAAAATATCATATTGAATAGGATGGGGTTATTGAATTTCGATTATATTCAGAACTACGCATATTAATGAATGATATGGATGCTGAAACATTAAATCTTGATCAAGCATAAGCTTTAATCCACATTCCAAGTGAGATACCAACAGATCCACCTACAGAATAGAGTAGAGACACTGTTTGATATTTACTTAAAAAAAAAAAAATTCAATAAAATTAAAAAAAAAAAATAACTTGAATATGCATAAAATCCATTTATGTTCATTAAGTTAGAATTATAGATATCTACATGCTATATTTATCGAATATTTTTATAGCATACTAGACTTTTAATGATTGTTATTTTTAAATGTCAAATATTTATGAAGAACAAATATTAAATTTAAATAAATATTTATTTACTATTGATTATCACTTTATAAGTAGTAAGAAATAGGTAGACAGGTTAGACTGGCGTATCCAAAAGGCCCACTTGAGCTTAAATAAGGGCCCATTATAGTACCAGAAAGATCAGTCGTATGTATATACTACCAACGCCGAAAAAGACTGCCCCATTAAGTAAAGAAAAACCAACCTGACAGTTCTATAAATTTAACTAAGTCCTTAGTATTACAGGATAACAGGTCGGTAAAAAAAAGGGACCCGACAATTTTTGATCTTCTAGCTAAAGAAGTGCATCGACATATGAGATGGAACACAATTGTCTCTTTATCCTCATCTACACAGCTACGACAAATGTTATTATAGATTAGACCCAATCTTAGGTCAACCTAGATATCTGGCAATAGGCTTCGTCAGTCCAGTATTGCTTGGCTATGCTCAGGTATTTTTGTATTATTGCTAGTTTAACTGTAGCAAGTGAAACACTGAGAAGTAAATGTTAGGAATAAGAGCGCCTGCCTTGCCAAGCTCGTCTGCCATGCAGTTCCCCGAGATGTTCCTATGGCCCGGAACCCATATAAGTTCGACCCTGATAGGAAGGAATAAAAGAAGAAAAAAATTCTGTTCAAAATGTGTGGTGAACATTTTTTTATCGGGAAGTGAAGTTAGTGGTTGTTTATTCTGCAAAAGAAATTTAGTGAATTAGATCTAATTATATTGCAAATATTTAAGCGACCATTTAAATATATTCTGTGAATAATAAATAATGAACTTTCTTTTTAATATATTTAAATATCATTTTATGATTCATATCCCAGATTGTCGATTATAAAAACCTTTTTTAAGTTCCAACACAGTAATTTGACTTCCAATGGTGTTTCTTCTAAAATTAAACATTTTTTTCAGATTTGTGTTGATAAAGCTTGAGTTTTTTTTTTTGTTGTATTATTTAAGTAAGCGGTGACAGCATTATTATGTTCTGTTTTTAATAATGTAATACTACAATGGAAATATTGACAGGAACATTTTAATACAAAAGTGAATTTATTTACTTTATATATAGACTTTTTAAGAGACGAGGGTCATAACCAAAATATGCATTTTATACAAACTGTTATGGATTCCACCTCATTGTGTTAAATATTTATAAAAATAAGTATGTTGTAACAAATGTGAGGTTATGTCAGTTACCTATTAAAAATATATACATATCTGATAATCGAGTAATGCTAGTAGGACTTCATTTTACTAACTTATGCAGTCACATCCAGTTGGTTCTTTTCAATTCAGACAAAAAGTATTATCATAAATATTATTAAATTATTTATACTTTTACATTAGCATGTACTTGTATTATATTTTATTATTACTTTTAAACCTCTACATGAGCACAGTGTCCCATTAAAATCTTACTACTTTTCTTTATTAATACTTTTTACGTTACCCTCGTTACGATTTGCTGTGAATATATTGAGTTTCGTTTTACGACCAAATAAACTCTTGCAGGCTTTCACACAGACAATTTCCATTTTGTGTGTTGTGTACATTGCATTGATTGAGGGGAGTTACCCAAACTCTCTCCAAATGGAAACATGCTATATATTTTTATCGTTGACGTGCACTTAAAAGGTTCTGCTCCAGAAATAAGCACATGAAAAAGCTCAACAGTTGTTCTGGAATGTGCACGAATATTTCATTTCAAGGGAAACCTCATTAAGCTGCTATTAAGCGTCTAATTAAATGTCATTTTTGGGCTTATGATAATCCTTTTATAAATTAAGTACGTATTAAGTTTAATTAAGTTTAATTATGTTGATTAGTTTGTTATTTCGGTTGTTGCTAAAGTTCAAAGAGAACTCATCAGTTCATTAATTTTTGTAGCCCATACGCTACGTTACACTCAAAATGTACTGTTGTACATTTAAAAGGATTTTTAATAGAAAAGGAAATAGCTGGAAAATAAAATAAGTAAAATTTGAGTTTAACTGAAGTATAAATGGAAAATAGTTATTATTCATAATTACTATTTTCTGTATTTTTTAATAAATGATTGCTGACGCGTGATTTTGATTTTCCTGGTACGCCAATTTCACAAAGGGTTCTAGTTGAATCAGATATTTTGAGCAGTTACTTCTGCTATGCTGTATGACGATATCGCTTGTTCCTCGATATTTCGACAAAAACTACATATGCTATGTAACGTCGTGGAACTGATAAGAATAAATAGACCATGGCGCGTCCGGTATATCGAAAACCAAGCTATCTTAACATTACCACAGTGGAAATAGTTTAAAATAGCTAAAAGTTTGATAAACTCTTTTGTCCGATGACCGTGCCCGAAAAATCGAAATTATGCCAAAACACTATATGTGATATAAAAAGAATACAATATAATAAATATATATTATTATTAACTTACTATGGATTTTATTCTTAAAGAAACTTATCTGTGATTATCTGTTTACACATTCGTAACAATTAAGTATGTCTAAAATTTCATGTCCAGTTTTTTCAACTTTTTTGTGGATTCAGATTATAAGTGGTAAATTGACGAAAAAGATACTTTGACTTGATTCCTATTTTCCTAACCTTTTAGTGGATATCCACTTGACAGAAGGCATCAGTACTAAAAAATATCGAATATAATAAGACGCCTTAACTTTATTCCATTATCTTAATACTCTGCAGGTTATCCACTTATCAGACTATATATTTTCTTAAAAATATCAAATATATGAGAATCCTTAACTTTATTCCTATTATTCTTAGTCCTCTGTCGGTTATCTACTCTTCTATTCGATAGAAATATTAAATAGAAGAACATGACAACGTTGTTGTCTTGTGTTCTATGGGATTTCTACACACAAAAATCATTTAAATGAATAGTGTAAAATAGTGAGAAGAACGTGGTATATCACCGCAACAAAGTTGAGTAATGAGAACATTTTCAATGCCCAACTTAATTACTGTAGTTAATAATATTGAGAGATTTTTTTAAAGACACATATATATACATTATACTTCTGATTATATTGAGTAAAATATTTAGGTTGAGATTGCAATAATATGTTTCACAAACTTTAAAGCTGCTGTGATGTCACTTAATCTTTGCGTCCCTTAGTCATGAAATCAATGAATTATAATAAACTTCAAAGCAAAAGTAAATATTTGAGATTGTGATTATATGTTCCTTATCAGCTCCATCAGTTATTTTTCATATTTTATAATATTTTTTCGCATTTCTTGCACTTTTTGTCTAAAATGTAAAAAAAGTAGTTTATTTACATTAGAGAAATTATTAAATGACTAATACCATGCGGTATATGACCCCGTTTAATTATAATATTTATATAAAAATAAGTCTTTTGTTATTTTTATCGTTAATGTGTTAATAATAGTTCCACGAGGGCGGATTTCTGTACAAAGACTATTTGAATATTAAGGGTAGTTAGTATTCATTGTATGAGCAACAGATACTTTTATATTCAGATTAATAATAATAATATAAATAGATTAATAAATGATTATGCTTTAATTTATAAGAAAACAAAATTACATGGAATAGCAAAAGTCGTTTGTTGTCGAGATTAAAATGTATAATTCAGTTGGTTCTGTATGAATAAATATTCCTTGAATAGTAAAATTGAAGTACGTATTTTTATTATCTCAACACTAAACAGTTGTGTTAATGAACTTGAATGATTCAGTTAATAATGTGCCATATTGTTATTAGTCACATCAGTCAATATATGGTATATTCAAAGAGTTATGGCAGTAAATATATTTTAAGAATGCCTATTACCTAAAAAACATATTTTATTTGTGATGTAGAAGATAAGTGTGTAAAAAATAGAATCATCAATGCTATTTTGATGAGAAGTTTTGATCACCTTTCAATTCATCCACTCAAAAAACGACGTTTGTGATAAGAAAATACACCATTTTTGAAACGTATTATCAGGATGAAATATATGAGGATATAAGGATGAAAAATGAATATATTAATACATTAAATCCTTTAACTCCTAGGAGGATCATAGGGCCACAATTAATTCCTTTATTGGAGCAATGAATAGTCCATAACAAGTTAAACACATCAATATTAGTGCACATTATGGAATGAAAATGATAAATTGGTTCAAAACTTTTCGAATCTGTTAGGTGGGATTTCAAAGAATTGCTTTTTTTTAGCTTCTATTAGACAACACTCATGGAACACAGTGATTCAAGGCTAGGAAATATAGCCTCTCTACTGTCTTTCATTAAAGAAATCGGACTTGGAGAAACACTTTAATCCGACTAAGAGGCTAAGAGTTATTTATTTTACGGCTACCTATTGGTAAATACATTGATGGATTGGGTCAGCATACAGTGGTATAAGGACGGAGACAAGATGGTCTATAATGCTTCGTGTTTAATCACAGAGGTGACGCCAAGTGGGTTTTTGGGCAACTCTAAGAAATAATGCTTCTTTGGCTATCAATTATGTTTGCGACGCTATGGTCACCTATTTCTATATGCACCTAGTTATAAAAAATCATTTGCCTATGTAAGGAAAGCGTGTTATGAATATAGTAAACATATGTAACGCTTAAGCTCACATCCTAAGGAACTATCATCTTTAACACAATATATCTGCAAAATCTGTATTTTTTGTCGTTCGAATATCATGAAATTTGTGCGCCACATTAATGAAGGATCTACCTTACCGATTATTGTGATTGGTAATAAATAGTCTCCGCATAAATACCTTTGTTTAAGAAGTCTCATATACTTTCGAATCTATGGTACTTTGTAGAAGAACATACCTAAATGTGATTAATTTTAAAAAGAAAACCATTCTATTGTGCAATAGAAAAATATTTCTAATAAACTTTAATCTATTTTAATAGATTCGAAAGTCAATGCTAAAAACACCTGTTACGCATTTTACATAATTAAATTCCAATATACATATATGTATATATTATGATATACATATATAAAGGTATTTAGATAAAAATGAAATGAGTATGTACTGTTAGCTTTAAACGTGCCTCTTTTTTGCGCATATTTTGGTCTACTCTATTTTTTCTATTTTTTATGTCAGGAAGTAAATGTATCTTTTTTGTTGACACAGTTGATTTATTGATTAAAATTTTCGTCTATGTGTGTTACGGAGCGAGAGTGTTTAGCTTAAACGTTTGCTCTGTTGTTTCTATGCTAATCCGCAGTGTAGATAGATATATTTATCTATTGAGATAGATACACGTTCCATCAACCTGTTGCGTTTAACTACGCAATGAGGGAGGTGATATGCTTTTTTCTTTTTGGGAAACTGACACACTTTTGGGAAATACTTTGATTTACTTTAATAGCTTTAATGAAGTTGATAAGATTGCTAAGATAATTTACTTCACACAAAAATGGTTTTTAAAATGATAAGATAAATAAACTATCACAGGTAAAAGCTCATAAGGAATTTTCATACAAAAATTGATATTTATTTCGAAATAAACTGAAATATGTAGACATTTATCAACTTTTGGGATTTAATTAGTGACGTGTTAAGATTTATTTTATTGTAAATTTTTCTATTGATTTATTGTTTATAAATTTAATTAGTAATAAAAAGTTATGTACAAAACTTTTTACGTAAACAATTTAGTTTAATTTTTAGACTTCATGTGTTTTCATGATTCATTTCTCACTTCCTCTAAAGGGGGAATTTATTTTTAAAGTTTATCAGAATGAAAATTTTTAGACAACATATATGCCAAAATATTAATTTAAACGATAAATAAACAGGTACAAATACAGAAAAATTTATTGTGGCTATTTGACTGTATGAAGAGATTAAAAAATTGGAGGTATATATGTTTGAAGATAGTTAAAATTATGAAAGAATAATGGTTATGGATGGAGAAGCTAATCCAGAATTTATTTACCAACTTCCGAAAGTATGTCCCATTCAACATGTCCCATAAAACGCTCATTCTAAATGCTTTTAGACTGTTTAAGTGGCTATATTGAGTCAGTTTAATCGAAATAAGTCAATTTTTCTTAAAGAATGAACTGGTTTTTATCCTATTTCTAAAGAAGACTGTTTACTTTAGAATACTCCTTTTAGTTCTAAACTGAGACTAATCAGTGGTTTCTTAATTGGACACGCTGCTGCAGAGTCTGCAATATACATATAGAATGAAAGATCCACCTATTTTATCTGTGCTAGTTTTGCGATTATCAGAAAACGAATCCAATATCTTTATGTAACCTAAACTAAATGAGATCTGGAGTCAGGAACTAAGGGTAGTAATACATAAATATACTTCTTAATAATAATAATATAATTTTGTAATGGTGAAATATAATGTATCATAGACAAATCATACAGTGGGTGGTGAACGATATTTAGACAATTTGGACAGCGTTCAATCGTAACTCTGCGAAACAATATCTAATAACACTTAGTTTTTGCAAAAGGTGGTTTCCTGAAAGCACATATTTTAAATATTTAATTATGGTCAAAACATAATCTAATAACACTTTTAATTTTTAAAAAAGCTAGTTTCTTGATAGCACATTTTTAAAATATTTAATATCTGTTGGCACGATATGTATTTACTGGACCAATCTATGGTATACAGTTATTGGGTTTAAATCCCAGTAAAATGTGATCTAAAAACACGCTTTAAAAACTAGTTAAAAAAAGTTTGGTGACTCTGTTTGAGGAATAGTGCTTTAAACACTTATTTAAATTTGTGTGAATGTATTCTACAAAATTTACATGGAGTCATAACTCTATCTGGTATCACTAGTAACCGAAAGGTGTATGCGGTGCTTATAGCCAGTCAGATTAATCTAAGGTTATCTAACCTATGTTAAACAAAAAAAGTAACTTTTTCTAACATTTGGAGAAACTACTTTTATTTAAAATCTCAAAATATCCTTACTTTGGAAACTTCTAATGTTTGTTTCTTTCTTCTTGTATTAGTCGTGAAACTAATAAACTTAGGTCTCTTTCAAATTGACCTATTATTACAATATAAGTCTATTAAAGGTTATATCTAGAGTCAGCCCCGATGTTTTTAAAAACTGAGTTGATATTTATAGCTACAACAAAAACTGAGAGAATATTTATATTTCAACGAACTCTCCGAAGAATAAAAGTAGATTAATCAATGATCAAAGAAAAACTACGTGTTGAAGGCTCGCTTCTAGAATATTAAGTCCAAAACATGATATTATGTCTACATTTTTTTCTTAATTTAAATAAGAAATAAAAACTTAAAAATTATTTGGGTAACTTTTGTGATTGCCATTTATATCTCGAAGTAAATTTAAAAATTGTTATTTTTATTTAAATGTGAGTTCGTGCTTATAAACTTTTATTACAATTAATGAGTCACATTCCTTATATTGAAACTGTATAATATGTAATATATTTTATTACGCAAAAGTAAGAAATCACTGTACTCTAATAAATATATTTATATATAGTCAATTAACTTGATTCATTCAAATTGCTGAACTTTTTATAAACTATTTTAATTGTGAGTAATCAAGGTAGAAATATTCATAAAAAATTATTTTTATCAACCAAAAAAAAAAAATTATAAAACAACATGTAAAATAATAAAACAATTCTTTTATTATTAATAGAAACTATAATTTTGTTGGAATTAATAAATAGTTTTTGCATTAATTAATGGCAATCGATGTCAGTGTCAGTTATCAGCGTAACAGTCAGTGACTACGAAATTGATAATAATTAATTTTGCCAGAACTTTGTTCGAAAAATCCATAATTGAACTTTACTTTTCATATTCAGTTATGTTATTTTACTTATTTCTATACACAGAAATAACGCTTAATTAAACACAAATAATTAATATATTTGTTTGACCGGTTTATGCTTTCTAATAGCACTAAATTTTTATTGCCATATTGTGTTGATAGTGAAACTTCACTCACATTTAAAAGATATCAGATAAACGTTAAGGTAAAAATATATTCAACCAAACTAAATTGAAATTGAAAGCATAATTGAAGTGATGATGAGATAAAAATGTTTTCCACTTAATTTTATAAAAGTTTGAGACATATTATAGACAACTTAGGGTGGGAGTATTTTTCCCCAAACTATAAAAAAATTAAATCTTATCTCAGAAGATGCAGAGGTGGCAGTATCTTTTTAAATATAGATTTATAGATAAAACTTATATATTTGAAGTATGTCATACGCTAAGTGACAATATCTTCCTCTTATCTGGAATAAAAAATAATAGTTATATTTTCTTAAAAATAATACTTAGAGAGCGCCAAAAGTGTGGTTTCAAATTATTTTTAATCCACGCTTAATTCCAATTAAAAGACACATAATCTTTCATAATCTTTTAATAACACATAAGAATAAAACTCTCTGCTCAAATGTTCTCATCATTTATCAGATCAAAGCCAGACAGTTACAAATAATGCACCTTGAAACCTTATATCTTTTTAGGCAGACCCAATATTTTAACCCTTCCTACAAACCTATCTTTTTGATGAGGTTAACCAGGTTTTCTATTAGCAATTTTTTCTCATCTAACTATGCTAAGAATGAATATATACTACACATTAGTAAGGCTTCAAAACGAATTCATAAATAAAAGCAGTTAAGGTCGCCTACCTGTGTGGTATCACAGTAGACCCGTAGGGTCTAAGTTGATCAAATAAACTGATTGTCAATATAATCTAACCTAACCCTTTGTGAAGGTTCAGTCTAGCACAGGCCTCAACAATGTAAACTGATGCTACAAAACAGTGCTCTAACACCCAACGCAAACGAGTATCTAGTATTGGGACTATTCAATCATTTATCAACTCTGGCACGATTTCGGAAGCATAACGGTACACCATGGTATTACTTTTGGTTCCAGATCAAAATGAGAATCGTTTTTTCAATCGGTGTTTTCTGCTGTTCTTTTTTTTAAATTCTTAACTTCATTACAGATACATTTGGAAATCTGCTTTGTACTCTTGTGTTCGCTTTTTCATATCATAAAGATACTAATCGTAAGCGTTTACTCGTAAGCTCCTCCATGATTGTAAAACTATTTTGAGCTGCAATAAACATTAACCAAAATAAACGTTTGTTTATTTACCACAAACCGAGTGTAAAAATCTAGTAGAAATATTATCTTTGTATTTTGGTTTCGCCCGGCGCCCTCAGGTATTATTTAACTCTTGATAGCCGCGTACTGAAACCAGAGGCAATAAAAAAATAATTCACAAGATTTTTATTATTGTTCAGTTGCAGTTCAGAAGGCAGTGAATTGAAAAGCAATTGCACGCGATGCTAAAAAAAATTAAAACAAGATTAATTTAATTTTTCAATAAATTAAATTCAAAATTAATTTTATTAATGAAATTCGAAATGTTCGATTTGATAGCGAAAGTAGTGCCAAATTTGTATTTCGAAGCGAGGCGCTCAGCAAAAAGTTCATTGCAAATGCGAATATTCGTGCAATGGAATTTCGATGGTAAAATCAAGAAGATGAGAATAATAAAAACATTTAAATATTTTAAAAATTCATTAATAAAAAAAATAATAAAAATAGCAAAATTGAAACAAAACATTTTTAATTGATGTGCAACAAACTTGAACATTTTCCCTTCCTGCCTTGCACCGCGCTCCTTTCCGCTCGTTCGATAGCAAACATAAAATCGTAAAATTCGAAAAATTCAAGTTAACCAGTTTTTTTTATTTTTGTTTTATATTCTGTCAACTTTTCCATGTACTCGTAAAAGCCACAAACTTGTTGCTTCTGTGCTAATGTAGGCCAATTCGATTACTTGTACGGCTTCCATTCCACTTTTGTGTAAGTAACCTAGAATCAGAAAAAGTTTCATAATTGCTGGAGAAAAGTGTGACAGGCGCATAGTTCACCGGTAAATGATGTCTTTTGTGTTTCTGAAGTCTATTAACGAACCGGTAGCAAAAAATTATAACGACCCTTAACCCCATAACCGCTGCGCATTTGTTTTTGTGTCACGGCAACCAATGCTCGTAAAAATAGTAGCAATAGTTATTTTATTCAAATAAAATAACACGCTTTTTTGAAATATGCATTGCTTAATTTATTATAAACAAAACAAAAAGGAATTTAGGTTTTTATTTGTTAAAACCTGAACAACATATAATCAGATATTATAAATATTAACAATGAAACACAAAAGTACTATATAAAATGACAGCTATGGACGTAATAGTAGAAAGAACTAATATTGAATAATACAATATTTGGCAATAGCTGTATTTCTCAACAAAGTGTTTTTGACAGATCGTATTAGCGTAACTCCCTCATGAGATAATAATCAGGTGGTCTTTCTTTCTTCCTTTTTCATTTGGCTATCTAACTCCAATACACTTAATTATTTGTATTAGTTGTTCCTTATTGAGAGGTGATTTCTTATCATCATATATTGATCTACTCAGCTTGTTAGTCTATTTATACAGTCTTATACCATCCATCCTTTGTTATTTCTATCCAAATTAAGGCTGAATTGATTGGTGTGGACATAGTCAGCGTAGTAAAAGTGATTAGTTGTGACTTAACACAAAAGCACACAACAATATGAAATTAAAAAAAATTATTTTTAACGGTTCTAAAGTTAGGATTATAAAAATATAAATTTGCACTAACTCCAACAAATAATAAAACATTATTTAATAATAGATTCTGGTTGGTTCTGCTTTTATTTTCAACCCGTTTCTAAAAATTCTAAACATTATTTGGTTGCCTTAAAAATTAGAAGAATACGTCAAGTAAATATAAATAAACTCTCATATGTTGAAGTCTTATGTAGTGACCAGACTTGTAGATAGAGCTGCCTGGTTTTGTGAAGATATAAGAAACGACCCATTTCCAAAAAAGTAGAGAGCATCAGCTGAAGCTTATGGTGGATTCTCTTGATATTGTAAATCCCTGTTTAGTCCATACTTTCTCGCGACTTTGTCATATGCAAGAGCATCGTATCTGTATAAACCCAAGAGAGAGAGATTGCGAACAGTATAAAATGGACACGCTTATACCGTCTTATTAAAGTTTTCTCCTCTAATTAAAATTGGAATCATCTTAAACGGAATTTTTTATTTTTAGGTGTTCTACACAATCTTTTCGAAGGCTTAGCTGATAAAGATGAGACTGTTCGTTTGGCCATACAAAGTGCACTAGTCAAAATACTAGAAACCCATCCAGTGCGTGCCACAGATATATTAATTGAATACAAAGAAAAAAACCCTAAAATGCCAGAGCAAACGGTTATCATATTGCTAAAGTAAGTGTCAACGTCAAAGATTATAAATTAATGTTAAATTAATAAAAATAAATATTTAAAGAGCAATTGAACGTGTTGTCAGTGCAAATGTATTGGTACCGCCAGAAGCACACAAGAAACTTATTGATTTAGCAATTGAAGAACTGACTCGTTCCACTGATCACATGCCCAACATACAGAATCACGCACTTTCCATACTAGTAGCCATTGGACGTGGCGATGACTGTAAAATGGTAATGGAAGCTTTAATGGCGCATACCAAAGAAGGCGCAGTAGGTCATTTTATGGTAATGCAATGCTTGGGTTCGCTGGCTACGGCGAATATACAAGCTGTAGTGCCATTTATTAAGCCCATACTAGCTTCTATTTTACCAAATCTCGGTGGTATTAAAACGGATCACATAAAAACAGCACATGCATATGGTAAATATTGTAATAGTTAAGTATTTATTTTAAGGTATATATATATATATATATATTTATTTAATAGCGATTGGTCGATTTAGTGAGGCATTGTTGGAACACTCCACTTTGCACACTACTGGTGCGATAACCATGAACGGTGGTGTTGCAAATGATGTAGAAGCTATTAATAATTGTTCCACAGAAATATCCGTGGCATACGATGTGCTCTTCAACCAATGGTTGCATTCAAGAGAACCAAAAGTTTGTGTTGAAATATTGCAGGCATTATGCACAATGTATCCACTGCTGCCGACCGACAAAATACAGGATCAATCACAACGCTTAATACCACAAATTTTAGCGCTATATCGACGCTCGATAGAACGAAACTCAGTCACACAATTTTTGTCATCTGTTTTGAAAACGAATATTTCATTACAACCCAATGTACTGGACAATGTTTCCGAACAGTTAATATCGAATCTCTTCGACTTGGTTTGCGTTTATCCAGACTACGAGAAACCGCAGACAGTAAAGGGACACTACGAGGTCTTACGTTGCTTTCATTTGCTCTCCAGCGTTTATGCTACGAAGATTATGGATACACTACTTATGCATTTACGAAATAACAGTGAAAGAGAACGCATAAAATCACTGCTTATTTTGACTCACCTAATGAATACTTCTACCGTGAATATCGAAAGTAAACTGGAAGGTTTCATAGACTGCCTTAAGCAAATGATACTTGTAGAGAAAAGCGTCAAGATGAAAATGACTTTGCTAAAAACAATTGTGGCACTGGCTCAGAAATCCTTCATCAAGCAGAAAGAATTTGTGTGGTTCATTACGCGTTACAGCTGTAAATATTCCAAAGTCAATCAAGAACATGGCTCACTTGAAGAACATGCAAACTTCGTGCTATCCTGTGAGAACTCACTTTTCATGCTATCTTCAACCGCCGGTACCATGGATGAACTACTTAAACGCGAACTACTGAATTACTATGTATTGTTGGACTACACTGACATTTGTTCGAATTTGACTAAATGTCTCAGTAGTCTATTTGCTAAATCACCACATATAGAATATGAGCCTCTGGATATTGACGAAGCTGAGGAAAGAGTAGATGCTGGTGATGATGAACCAGCTGCGTCGAAACATACGTCAATTATAAAACAAGGAAAAATTATCGTACCGTGTGCGGAAACAATTTTTGCACGTTGCTTAGCGTTACTGGGCAACTACCACAACATCAAACGTGCTACGAACATTTTAGCCTTTATGAAGTATTACTATCCGCATTTGAATCCAGCACTGGGTCCATTGTGGGACAAACATATTTCCGATTTACTTTTATGTATTAATAAAGAGTCACTTTTCTTCGGTAAATTGATGGAGTTCATTACAGAGACTATTGATTTCCTACAAGGACATGATGAAACTTTTGCTGAGCGCATGGTTAACAAAATGGCAGACCATTTACTTATGTACCCAATTACAATACCAAACAATGAATTCGTTATACCAAATCTAAGTGCTGAACGTGGTATGCTAATCAAGTGCATTGGTTTAGGATTGTGCTCCGTGACTGATGTACAAGCTATACACTCGAAAATAGAATTAATCATAACCTCGGCTAAACAAGAGAAACTGGATAAGCATACTAAGCATACTGAGTACGAAGAAAAGATTGCGCCCTGTGCACTTGCGCTCGGCTATATTTCACGTGTGCACCTGCAGCATCTCATCAAAAAGCTTGCTGAATTAGCACATATAGGCGGACGCAAACACTCCACTGGTTTCTTTAGCAATTTGCATTTCATCAAAGATACACACAAGGAATTGGAAAATTATAAAACGAATTTGCTAGTTATAAAAGCGTTTGGTCATATAATGGATGAAACTGATCCATTGTTAAGCCTATTGAATTTGGATGATACCATCTTAAATTTTTTAATTGCACAACTTACTGGTACAAAGGATCAGGTACTCATGTCAGCTATATTGAAGACACTGTTAAGCACATGCAATCAAATTATCGCCATCAAAGAGGAACTAACCGAACCATTAAAGTATCGCAAGCAAATAATGGAAGCCGTTTTCAGTATACCAATCGAGGCCCCATTCGATGATTTACCATTGCTACCCACAATACTCAAATTGGGCACTGACTTTATACGCATAGGTAAGTGCAACTTTTTTTATTATAGGAAGTTCTTTACAACTAAAATATAAATATATTGCTTAGGTGGCGATGATAATACGGAATCAGTTGATGGTGGTGTTATATTCGAAATTGCCTGCAAGAACTTTTTCTCATGTGCACAAAATTTGAAGATGAAATTTGATTCTCAGGAGGAGGATGAACGGAATAGTTTTCTAGCGAAGCATTTGAACGAATCATTACCTGAATTAAATGCACTTGTTAAAGTTATTATTGAAATGGATCCATCACCTGCTACGTTGGATTTAATTATACTTATATTGGAAACATGGACAAGAGATAAAAATTCCGAAGTACGAATTTGTTCCAGCCATGTTTTTAACCATACTTTAGATGTTTATATAAAATCCATGAAGATTGGCTGCGAAGCACCTTCTAAATTTAATCAAACTGGACTAATGCTTGGCAAAATTGTGCCACGTTGCATAGATTCAAATGGCACTGTTAGACAGGTTTCAGTTGACATATTACAGAAAACATTGGAAATATCTTGTATATACGAAACTCTTACGATTGCTGATAGTGAAAGTCCGTGGCTAAAAGAGATTGAGCTTATTAAGGAGAAAATCATTACCGATGATCCAAAATTGATATATAATTTGGCTGGAGATATAGCAAAAACTATAGCTATGCGTATTTCAAATTTTCAGTATTTACAATTTTGGTTTGTGAATTTAAAATATTATTATTTTACAATAAAATATCTTTTGATTTTATTATAGTCAAACTCTTTTACGCGGCTTACGTGATCCGGAACAAAGTTCATCAATTGGAGCTTCTGTAGTTCTTAAGTTCTTTGTACAACAAAAGGGTTCTGACTTGTTCTATGCGATACCTGATATAGTTAAAGACTGTTTAGCGGTAAGTAAATTAATCAAAAGCGATTGTTAAGCGAGTTTAATAATTTGTGACCGAAAAATTATATTTTAAAGTAAGATTGAACGTAAGTTTAGAACCGTACCGATAAATGCGGATGATACTCATTAAATCCGATATCATCATACCATCCTTAAAATCCTTTATTACTAAGGATTTTAAATCTCTTATCACTCCTAAGCAACTAAACACTCCTTTAGTCTTTTATCACTGAGAGAAAAGCACTGGCTATACTATTTAACTATATTTTTTATATTCATTTTCTGCATATAATATAAAGTCTGAATGATCATTACGTACATTATTACTAAATATATATATATATAAATCTATATATAGATATTTATTTTAAATATTTAGTAAATACAATTAAAATTCAAATTTCAGGCTTTACAAAACTGTGAAGTGAATCGTGCGAAGTCAGGCGTTCTTAAAGCACTAGTAGCCCTAACCAAACATCATCCGAAATTGGTTTGTGCAGAAATGCTACAGCAACATTTGCCCTACGAAGAGTAAGTATTCTCTATAAAAAAATAAATCATGAGACTATAATAGTTAAATATATAAATAATTGCAAACAACTATATCTATAATCACTTTTTGATTTCTTTTTAGGAACATAATTGAATATTGGCATTTACTCTGCTCTGATACAGAACTTACTAGTATAATTATTGACGATTTTCTGCAAATACTCACATCCTCTTGCTTCTTCGAATCCAATGAAGCACCAACGGAACGTCAAAAAATTGCCAGCGTGCAACCATTTGCCATATTCTGTGCACTGAGAGAAATGTTGCCTTGCAAAGAAATTAAGGAGGTAATCAACAATGATTTTATTTTAAAATTTAATTATAGAACTAAAATATTATCTTTTTCTCATCAGGAACTCAATAAAAAGTTTCCGGAACTATTTACCATGTTACTCACATCATTAGCTGCTTATACAAACCTTGCACCACCAATGCATACAGGTCAGCGCAGTATTTCACCAACAAATACAACTTCATCGCATACGAATGCCACAACCAATACAACAAAATCAAAATTCGGTTTTGTACCCAATAAAGATTCCGTAAAACTAAATCCATGCCAAATTGTTTTGGATACATTTCAATCATTTCTAAACAATCTGGGTATGGAACAAATCTCGACAGTTCTAACAGTACACACAAAACTTGGTTCCAGCGCTGATTTAACCAATTATATTGAATTACTAACTCCAATGGCTATAGGTTTAGTTAATCAATTGGAAGTATCTTCTAGCGCTATGAAGCAGGTGGTCAATGCATTAAGTAAATATGTCTCATCACCATACGATGGACAACGTGTGGCAGCCGTGGGCTTGTATTCACGTTTAGTGCCACTTAAACCATGTGGTGACATCTCATCAACTATAATGGCTCACTTGACTTCGGCACTAAGTGATCCAAATGCAACTGTACGCGGCTTAAGTATACAAGGTTTGGGTTATGTAGGACATCTAACTGAACGTGATATTGAGAAACACACTGAGACTGCTATAACCGCACTTTTAAAGGGCATAGATGACACTGTTAGGTATGACGTTAGATGCACTCTATAATTTTTTATATTTACTAAATAGCCATATTATGTATTTTTAGTGATTGTCTAATCAATATACCATTGGAGAGCATGCGTGGACTTTCACGTATATTGCAGGCTTTACCCAGTGATCGTGTGGAATCGTTTCATGTTTCTCTTGCGATTCGTATACGTCCTTTCTTTGGTAGTTATTCAATTGAAATACGTGAGGCAGCCGTTATACTTTTTGGTGATCTCTGTGAGTCTAAAATGTCATTAAATGACGGTAGCGTATCGCCCAATTCCTCGACAGAAGCTTTACGTGAGCAATTGTTCGCTAATTTCTTTCCTTTGCTTTTGCATTTGAGTGAGGGAGAGGCGACGATCATAAGAGTAAGTTAAATATTGATATTACTATATAGTGTTTTATTTAATGCTTATATTTATATTTGAAGGCGTGCAAAGGTACTCTACGTAAAGTTTGTGGCCTGCTCAATTCCACCAAAGTCAATGATATGGCACAGAAGCATTTAATTGATCACGGGCAACTTAACTATAGTGTATTTGTATTAGACTTTGTTAAATTAATTGTAAGTAACAATATACATAATGAAGTTATTATATATACTAATATGTAAATTAATAGGCTATAGAATTACCCGAGCATATACAAGATTTCATTGATTCGTGCATACCAAAATTACGTAGCCAATGGCCTGAAGTACGTGGCAGTGCGGCAATAGTTATAGGTAATATATATTTATATTTTAAATTGTACTTTATATGGTTGGTTCCTAAACTGTGACGTTATAAACCTCATCAGTTAAAAAAATTAAATGAAATAAAGTTTAAAGACTGAATGCTCACTCCGTTGAGTTAGAGAGAAACTACTATATATATCTTAATATTACACGAAAAACGATATTAAATGGTAGAATTACATCACAAGATTGCAGTTATTATACAGAGTTTTTTTTTTTCTTAATTTTAAAGCACCATAAAATCAAGAGACTCTGTCAGTTGATCATTGTGCCCGAATAGGTCACTCCAGCTTGAATTTTTCACTTTCCTCAGTGAAACTAAAAGAATTGCGAAGAGAGAAAAAGAGAACATGAAAGTTATTATTAGAGCTTAATGAAAGAATATAGTGTCTGTAAATATTAGCACACCCCAATGGACAGTTAAGGTATTGAACCCAGCGTTATGGTCACTATTTTGGAAATACACGTAAACCTTATGATGGATTGCTTTCTCACAAGCGTCATTACCAGATTCATTAATGAATATTTAGCAATGCTTTCGTATTTTGTAATTCCTTTGATGTCTCGTGCTATATATGTAGATCTCATCTGGGTACAATTTAGTAAAGTCATAACGCTTAGGTGTAAGTGTCAATGTGTTTCTACCTAAATTTTTTTCACAGTTTAAGAGTTAATGCAATCATTTATATTTACTAAGAATTAAATTATATATATTATATAATTAAATAATGAAACTGTCTTTTTCATTTTATTTTAGGTATATTGCACAATTTCTTAACAGAACGAAATGCGCAAACAGAATCAGTTGGTAATAAAATTGCCATTCTGCTGAAGGATGAAAACCACTTCGTGCGTATCAAAGCTGCAACGGCATTAGGTTACTTCTTTGGTGATATCTAACATTGAAAAATCAACATTTCAATTAAAAATGGAAACAGTGGACCTAAATTTATTTCTTTAATCGTAGTCTATATTTTGTGATCCTTGTGTGAATGTGATTTACCTTAAGCTAATTATTGTATCTTTTGTCATTATGCCATTGCATATGTTATTATGTAGTCGTAGAGAATATACATTTAGTTATTTAAGTATAAATTAACAAATGTTTAAAGAAATTTTGTCAAAATTTTTTTTTACATAATTTAACAATCCTTAAACTACTCCGCAGAGCACTTTGCTTAGTTATTTATTAATTTTTTCAAAATTCATTAGTCATCAAAATTTTTGCAACAATTAATAAATAATTTTTCTATTTGCACATAAAAAACAACATTTTTAGACATTAAATTTTATTTAAATATCTTAAATGTATAAAAGAAATAACAATATATAATCTTAATGTTAATAATAAAAAGTGTATTATGTACATTAATTGCATCGCATATATGAACGTTTGTTAGATAATATCATCAGTGAGTGGCACATACTGTATTCTCCCGTTGGACCAACCAATATTTAAGATAGTTTCAGAGTTCTTCTTGTTTTTACTTTGAAACGCTATGCATGTAGGATATTCGTAGCCCGCACCACTTACAAAACACAATGGTGATACTCTCAGCTGAAACGTTTTAAACGAGGTTGTATATATTGCTACGCAATTCGTATCCTTAAACATAATAGCTAAGTATAAACCCTTTGGATCCCAAACCAACGCTTGTGGTTGACCGCCTATTTCGCGATTATCAATAACAATGGATGATAAATCAATAACAGGCACAGCTTCTGTAGGTGTACCGCCAGCTAAAGAGAATAAATAATTAATAAAATTGTAAAAAAATATAAATTTTATATAAAAGATATAGATAAATTGTTGGCTGCATATACGACTTGCAACTGAGCTCACGCTGCAATTCACCTGGGACATGCCAAATTTGCTCTGGGCAGTTGCTTTTATGCATTATTGAAATCAAACGAAAACAATAAAAAATTTAAGTTCATACTAAATTTTTTTTTTAATACAAACCAAAACTTTACTGCCCAAATATCAATAAAGTAATAAATGAAATTGAAACTCACACTTAAAAACTTGTTCTTCATAAAACTGTAGTTCGTATAGTATTGGTTCTTCCGTGGTTATAAATAGTAAAAAGTTACTGCATGGTGACCAGCAAGCAGATTGTACGGTGCCAGAAACAATATTCCAACGTTCGCCAGTCCATTTCTTTTCCGTAGACCACACACGAAACATATTACTTGAAGTTGCAGCGAAAAGATAAGCGTCACCTGATGACCATTTTATAAATGAACAAGTTGGCCCAACACACTTTAAAGCAGTACATTGCATTGAATCCATATTCCATATCAGTATATCTGTATCACCTATTGAGGAAGCTGCTATGAGTGTGCCGTCAGAATTCCATTGTATTGAAGTAATAGGACTGCTTTTAGGACTGTAAGCAAAAAAACAAAATTATTAAATAATATATTTGTTAATTAAATTTTTGATAACACTCACTGTTGCAGTAGTGTGGCTTGGGAAGTGGCACGTGTTATATTCACGTTGCTTTCTACGGTCCAGAGACATATACCTCTATCGCAGCCAACTGCTAGTTCCGAAGTTGTAAATGGTCGCCACGCTATTGACGTCACACTTTTCTGATAATGCGTCTATAACATTAAAAAAGGGAGTTAGAAAATAATATAACATAGCATGCGGCCAACACACTCATAAATTTATAATCACCTTTAAAACTGGTATTTCAGCGAAACTTTCAGTGTATATTCTCACAGAATCGTCACCACCTGCCACAGCTATTTTGAAGCAATTCGGATGCCAGGCTATGCAACGTATATTTGCATGACACCAGTCTCTATAATAAATACTTCAATAAAATTTAATTTTTATTTATTTTGTAAACTTA
The DNA here is from genome assembly GCF_002237135.1 of Teleopsis dalmanni. Classification (NCBI taxonomy): domain Eukaryota; kingdom Metazoa; phylum Arthropoda; class Insecta; order Diptera; family Diopsidae; genus Teleopsis; species Teleopsis dalmanni. The sequence continues at coordinate 202,396,241 of NC_051846.1, forward strand.
TACCTCGTTTCCGTGAAGTTTACAATATCATTCACACCCAACTGCCGCCGCTTATGAGGAAATATTTTTTGCTTATATCTATTAACAGCGTCTAACGCATCACATATATATTGTGCTACCTTCGCAACATTAGGATTAAATTCTATAGTTTCTGGGCTGGTTGCTTCTTGTAGTGCGACTCTGAAGCCATTTTCGAAAAATGTGCGCACAATGCGTTTGACGACACCTTCGTGCACAGGCACCAACACGCTGCGATAACCGCTCAAATTCGCTGATGAAACATTAGCAAATTCGCAATGTATATAAATTTGTGGATATTTATTAAACTATTAACAAAATAAATTTAAACATTTAACAAACATATAATATTAACATTCTTACATTGTTGGAATTACATTCAAATTTTTGTCGTGGTATAGAAGAAGGTATGCGAACAGGGTTCGCACTTCCATATTCTTTTAAATTACTTACTGTGTTCATGGCATTAAATATATAACACTACGAACCTAAAATCTAACGCAACTCCACAGACGACGCTCAACTTTAAAATGAAAATTCTTCACACAAACGACAAAAATGCCGGGAAATGGTACAGTTCATTAATTCTATTTGTCATGTTGGTAACGTCAAAATAAGTACAGTACGTTAGAAATTTATGGACTAGATTATATTTATATATATCTTACATGAGTAAGAAGTTTTTTCAATATTATTCACACCATCCACTAATAATATATTCACATTGTCTTATTTAGACACTTGCTTATTTATATTAATGTTCACAAAATAATGAGAGCTTTTATAAACTTCACTTAATTATATATCACACAAAAAATTTTATATATAATTGGTATATTAAATCATTTATATACATTTTATATATCGATTCCATATTAAATTAATAAAAACAAAGATTTTATTAAATACTTACTTCATAAGCACTTATTTTGTTTACAGCTCAGCTGTTGTTTGTTTACATTAAAATGTCACTTACCACTTTATTTCGCTCTTCAGTATTTATTTCTGAAAAGTTTTTCACAATTCATTTTCAATCATTTTAATATCGTAAAACAAATTACGATATTAAGACATTTGCAGCGTTGCACAGTAAGAAAATTTTAATTTCACACCAAATTTTTTATTAACCTTTACTAAAACAAGATTTTTGTTTCTAAATCTACAATCGCCGTAATTTTTTCTTTTAGAGTAGCAAAAAAAATACTCTCAACTTACGAAAGGAAACATGTGAAGCAACAATAATGCTCTTAAAATTCTCAGAATTAGGTTTTATTCTCAAAAAAATTTAAGTCTAAATTTTTTGTGCGGCTATATACAAAAATCAGTCTATTATAAATGTTCGCTGAAAATTTGTTAGAAACTCATGCTGCTCGTATCATATCATATTGTACACAACTCAACGAAAAATATATCTCAAACAAAAGCATTCAACATATTTTAAAAGTACTGCCAATTTCTTTTAATCAGACTCAATGTTATTTTTTTCCTACTCTGAAAGAAAAAATTACGGATAATGTAACAACTAAATTAAAATGAAAACCCCGATGATTGCTTAAATCTACTGTTAATCTTATAATGTAAATAAGATTAAACGAGTTTATGATGTTATTTTAAGCGTTATTTGGCTACGTTTCAGCTGGGACTTAATATCGAAATAACCAGCTCAAAAACCTAGTTTGAAACATGAGACACGTCACTTTATTATAATAGGTAATGTCACCTTAAATGTAAAATTAGTAATTTTTTTTTATTCATTTAAAATTTAATAAAATAATCTATATATATATAAATTTATTTAAAGTAATGTAGAGAATTTAAAAAAAGAAAATAATAGTAATAAATTGCAACACTTTTTATCTGACATTGTGCATTTTCTCCACTTTTATCACGATTTGTTTTTAAATGCCAACAACTTTATTAGTCAAAATATTGTTGGCCTAAATTGTCAGTATTCTGTTATACATCGGTTAGTGAGTTTGTTGTGAGTGGAGTGTGTCAGTAATAAAGAAGAGAATTAAGAGTTTAAGCACTTAAACAAAAAAAGAATACTTGACATTCTACACAAGGAAGTTTATAATAAAATATTTTATATAAAACAAGTCGAATCCAGTAACATAAAAGTAATAAATTTGTTATATGTAAAGTGTGTGTGAATAACTTGAAAAAGTCAATTTAAAAATTAATTAATTTAATTGATTAATAAAAATTCTGTAAAACTTCAAAGTGGCTTTGCATGTATCTTAAACGCGAAGATTTGTGCTAATTAATTAATATGAAAATGTATTGCACCACAGAAAAAACCTAAGAAAACGTCGCGGTCAGAACATATGGTGGAATGTGAATGCAATAGCTGAGGTTAAAGGCTGTTGGAATTCAATGCAAATTTAATTTATTCATTTTATTGAATTTTATATTTATAAACTGCCAAGTGTTCTCTCTATTAAACTTTCTATTACTATTGCTAATTAAATACATATTTAATGCGAAGTGTAACAGCAAAGTGTGTTTCTTAATCAGGCGAACAAAGCATACGAACACACATGCATACCAACAAAAGCAATAACAACTGATCGCTTTCTAAAATTAATAAAGTTAAGAATGGATAAACAAGTTTGTGTGCTGAGCAGAGCGAAGAATGGCAAATTACCGATATCTGACCGACACAAAGGAGATATCAATCACTTCAAGCTCGTAGTTCAGCAGGCGGAAGTTCTGCAGAGCGGCTTGTATGCCCTTCGTTCTAATGATCAATTGTGCGATATAACTTTGGTGGTGGAAGGTCGCTCTTTTAAGGTGAATAAACTAGTCATAAAGTTTGTAATATTATAATAAAAATAATTACTTCACACTAGTTCATTTAAACATACTAAAAACTACTAAAAAAGTTCTGGTTGTCGTTTAAAAATTTACTTGTAGTTAATTATTATTATTGTAATATGATTAACGAGTAAATATACGCAAAGTTAGTTGCTATTATTTTTAACGAGTAAATATACTTGTAGTTATTTTTTATTATTGTATTTTTATCAACGAGTAAACATCCTCGTAGTTAATTTTTATTATTGTCTTATTATTAAATTGTAGAAAGGCTCATATTTAATTATTGTTACAATAATTAACGAGTAAAATGGTTATAGTTGATTAATATTATTGTATTATCATTAACCAGTAAAAATTCGCATAGTTAATATTATTAATACTATTAACTAGTAAATATACTCGTAGTTAATTTTTGTTATCGTATTATTTTTAACATGTAAAATTACTCATCTAATTATTGTTAACATATTTAAAAGTAAAATGCTCGCAGTTATAAATAATATTATTGTATTATCATTAACGAGTAAATATACGTATAGTTAGTTATTATTATTGAGGAGTAAAAATACGCATAATTATTATTAACGAGTAAATATACTCGCAGTTAATTCTTTTATTGTATTATTATCAATGAGTAAAAATACTCATATTTAATTATTGTTAACATAATTAAGAATAAAATGCTTGCAGTTAATTAATATTGTATTATCATTAACGAGTACGCATAGTTGATTATTATTATTATTAACGAGTAAATATACCCGTAGTTAGTTTTTATTACGAGTAACATAATTAACGAGTAAATTACTTGTATTTAATTATTTATTATTTTATTATCATTAACGAGTAGATATACACATATCTAGATATTATTATTAACGAGTTAATTATTATTATTTTTTATTATTAGTAATGAGTAAAAATACTGGTAGTTATTATTAAACTAAAATTATTATTATTAATATTATTTCTATTTATTTATTTCTCCTTAATGGGTAAAAAAAATACATTTTGGAAGCCTTAGTTTAAAACAAAATATATTGTATATTGTATATGAGAATTAAGGTAATGAAATTTCTGGTGATATGACAGGTATCGATGATCACTGACTTTTGCATAGTGTCAACGAGATTTTGCGGGAGTCCAAAGGTGCTCATATTTGCACAGAGTTAATATAATTACCATTATTATTAAGTAAAAGTACTCATAGCTAACATAACGATGATTACACCTTACTTGTGGTAAACTACGTACTATCTTGAGTAACGACCTTCGTACTCGCGATCGTGAATACCACTATAATATCATTTTTTACCATTAGAACATTTTCCCGTTTTATTCAAATAAGCATTTTATGACTGAAAATGCTTTTGATTCTCATATAGTATAAACAATAATTATGCCGAAGAGTGAGGTTCATTAACTTTCGATCACTTTTATTTAACTGTAAATACTATTATTTGTGGGGATTTTTCGGTTTTGAACAAAATGTTTGATATTATTCATTTTTGTTTTTCATATGAATTGATTCTATATTCATGACTAATGAATGAACTGAATTTCAAATGCAAAACATCACAAAAATAATAATAATTATTAGAGAAACAAATGTTATTCTGCGTTATCAGTTTGATTGTGATCGCATATGCTTTCAATTCCATATCTCTACTCCACACAATGTCGGTACTAGGTGTCAGCACATCTGTGCTGTGAATCTGTATCTATGTATGTAGGTATGTAGGTATGAATAGGACTGCGTGCCTACAATAGTCTAAAGTTGTTGTGCCAATTTTTTGATTATTTAATCGCTTTGTTAGAGAGTTGTTTGTAGTAGACTCCATAAAGCTGATTGCCAAAATTTTTAAAAAAATCGCTTCTTTTTTGTAATGAAAATTTCGTAACATTGGGTTTTGTTTGCGTGCCGTGCCAGTGTATCTTCTATTGAAGCGTAAACCGCGGTTTCAGACTTGTGCTTCATTTCTTTTTAAATTTAGTTCGTTTCGTGCTAAATTTGATAATTTTTATTTTGGTTTAATATTTTTGTTTTTTTTTTTTTCATTTTAATTGTTTAAATTATGTGTAATTTTAAATAATTTCAGTTGGGCGAATCAGCTTCCGGCTTTTGTTAAACCGTTAGTTACTTTTTTCCCAGAAGAGAATTTATGCTAATTTTAACTAAACACGAGATCTTTAAATTTCTTCTGTTAATTAATAGATCGTTTATAATTGACATATATTAGCATAACCAATTAAATATCTAATTGTGATTGTTTTAGTTTTTCTATTTAGTTTGTTTATTTTCTTATAAAGCAACTGATTAATTAGCAATATATTTTCTCTACATAATGTAGATTATAATATCGCAAAACTGAACTGGTTTAATATATTTCTAATAACAGAACCTGTCGGTAAAAAATCTACCTTCTGTTCATTGTATTGTATTTAAAGTATGTAATAAATATGGAGCGTAGTTCTCTAATTAAAATATGATAATTCCAATATTATACGAGTGAATATGAATGAGGAAGACAAGGAAAAATATTTAGTAGTGCAAAACAATGCGACAATAGTATTAAGAATAGAATATACTTAGTATTGTGATGAATTACTAATTAAACGGGGTCAGGAATCTTACCATGATTCTATCTTACTGAACTGTGTCGAAGCTAGGTAATTATTAAAAGTTTCACCCGCTTCCAGATAGAAATAGCATTCTGCTAGGAACCTCAACTATGTCTTATCGAAGAATATACTAGAATTGAACTTCTTGCGTACCATATAAATGATTATCCCAATGATAATACGATCAATAGATCTCTTATTTTACGTTGATCTCTTTTCTTGTATCATGAAAACATCGACACCTTTTGCAGTAAAGTTAATATCAGTTAAGTCGAATACAATAATGGCTCTTCATACAGATACAGTAATTTATTCGAAACAATTTTCACAAATTTAAAATTTTTCACAGCAACAAAGTCTCAACAGGTCATTGCGTGATATTTATAGGATAGAAAGACGGTCTTCACCCGCAGTAATAACTGTTCCTAGCGCCATTAAGGTCAGGGTATAGTCATGTTTTAAACAGTTACTTGTAACGCATAAATACTCCAATTCCCAATGGTTGCTCTAACTGCAGTTCTATGCCACATGATGTGGCCTATCTGTGCACATAACCTAATGCATACACAAATTTTAGAGCTATTGAACTTTGGTCTTGACTTGTTGATTTGGTTATTATTCGCAAAAAATCCCATATTCTAATCTATGTATTCAAATCTGTTATTCCTTTTATGTCTGCTGATATATAGATCTCCACGAATTATATAAAAAAAGTCTAAGAAGCTCTCCATTGGGTGTTGAGTTTGGTGACCTTAGACTAAAAACGCAATTAGAGAAATATTTTTATAACTATGCCTGAGGAATTTAAGCAAAGCAAAGACAATGTTTATGTGGAGACTAATAGCTAATGATGAAGTGCGGATCTGGGACATAAAAACAAGTATAAACAAGCATAGGAAAAAATTAAAAGAGAAACATAGAAGGCAGATTTATCGTCAAATGGGAATCGATGCTGATCGTAGCATCTATTAACTGCTACTATATATAAGCATAACGTTGGAGAGTGACTTCGAGTTTATATTCATTATATTGGATTATCACTAGATCTTGGGTTACTTTTATACACTCATACCATTTTTCTACCCATCTCTTAAAGTCATGATGCATATTTTGGTATGACTTTTTTTCAGGAGTACTAGTAATATTGCCGTTTGTAACTGGTTATTTTTAATTACTCATTAATTTTAAAACGAAAATGGTTTATGATGTTTGTTGTTTAATCACATTAGTTGCAAATAAACATAAATTATTTTTAAAACTGCGCTTTTTATAATAAATAACCCAATGTACGTATGACTAACATCTTTGATTACAAAAACGTTGGGTAAATGCTGCACATTAAGTTATGCAATAAATGGTATCCACTAGCCCTAAGTATTTTGTAAGCAATTTTAATAAAATTACAAAAAATTCATTATATCTTTATTAATCATCAAATGATCCAACTTGATTTCTCCTTAAGTGCCACACAGAAGAACTTACGCCAAAATGACTAGAGCCCTCACTACTCATTGCATACGTCGATCCCATTCAATTCAATTGTTACTTCTAATGGATAAATACGTCCATTCTCTATGAGTGCCCTAACTACAGCTCTACTTTACATCACCATCGCCCATAAATTTGGATCCTATTGATTTATGGTTCCACTTCGTCGTCTTGACAAGATGCCTTCACCATCACGATTGAATATCTCGAACTCTACCCTACTTACTTCTCATCTCCATATTACTTTTCTTATCCCACCTTATTTTGCAATGTCTTGTCAATCTTCTATGTGCTTGCTTTCAGGTTAGCTTTTGGTCCCAATAATTGTAGTTTAAAAGCACGTTTGAGTTAGGATCACAATTTAGATCCCATTGCTCTTTATTTATATCACATTTATTGCTTTTGGTATGATCCTTAACAAATCGTTTTCATGTTTATTTTAGTTTATTGTTTAGCTTTTAAATTATTTTATCATTACTATTATATTACTTATCGATCATTATTATTCTATTTCAGGCACATCGCGTAGTTCTAGCCGCTTGCAGCGACTACTTCCGTGCTATGTTCACGGATGCCATGCTCGAAGCGCGACAATCCAAAGTACAAATACATGGAATTTCGGCTCGAGGTATTGAATTGCTGATAAATTTTATTTACACATCGAATTTAGTGCTCGATTACGAAAATGTACAGGATGTTCTTGCGGCAGCGATATTTGTGCAAATGAAAGATGTAATCGATGCCTGCTGCAATTACCTCGAATCTGACATCGATCTAGAGAACTCTGCTTGCATAGCTTCTTTGGCTGATATATATTCATTAGATAAGCTTCAAAACAAGATTTATCGTTTTATATGTTCGAATTTAAATGAATTCTCAGAACTCGATGACTTTTATCAATTAAAATTCGAACAAGTTAAATATATTCTATCGAGTAATTATCCTGTGAACTGCACCGAAAAACGCGTACTGATGATTATTTTGGGATATTGCAGAAAAACAAATCTGAACGCTGAACCTGCTGCGAGTCTGTTTTCTGAAATACGCTTTAGCGAAGTAGGAGGCTGGGATACTATTATTAAGCAAATGAAAATGTTAACAGATAATGAGAAAAGTGGGTTTTCCTTTATGCAAGATCAATATATAAAGGCCATGTTAGCAGAATATAAAGAACAGCAAACACAAGTAGCAAGTTTTGACATCCCCAATGAAGCTATAGCCTCAGGAGTTTTACTGAATTCACGGGGCTTGGAATTGGCTTTGGTGAAAATTGGTGGTTTTGAAACGCATGGCATAACGAACCAAATTAATTGGTACAATCCATCGACTCTCAAATGGGAAGTTTTGACGGCCATACCACATATTGATCAATGTAAGTACGGTTTGAATTATAAATTCAAAGAATTAAAAGCTAATGTATTTTTTTATCGTACACACACACAGGCAACTTTGGCACTGCTGTTTTAGGCAACGAATTATATGTCGTTGGTGGAGCATACGATGTCAATTTAAAAGAATATGTCCACCCTTTTGGTTTCCGTTATTGTCCCACCAAAGATGAATGGAATGCAATTGCTCCAATACAAATCGATCGGTGTCGGTTTTCATTGAATGCCATAGGCAATAGGTATCTCTATGCGGTTGGTGGCGTTTGTGAACCAAACGATCACAATAACCGTGATGGTGTGTGGAAACCAAGTTGGCCATTATCAAACGTTGAACGTTATGATGCAGTAACTGATACTTGGCAATATATGCCAATACTGGAAGAGAACAGGAGTCAGCACGCTGGTGTAGTTATAGGAGATCAATTGTATATATCAGGTGGGATATTTGAAAAAATAATATATCTCATTTATAATATTTAATAAATTGTATTTTAGGTGGAACTGATCAGCACTTGGTGCTGAAAACATTTTGGCGGTTCGATAGTAACACGGAAAAATGGCACAAATTAGCACCAATGTTAACACCACGAGCTGATCATGCCCTCATTGCTTTAAATGGTTTAATTTATGCTTGTGGTGGTTGGTATGAAAATCCAGAAACGGAAGCGATAACACTTGCCGAAACAATGGATGTTTATAACATTGCTACCGACGAATGGACGATTGAGACGAATAATCCTACACTCAAGCATCACAGCGGTATTGCAGCCGTCCAACGTAAAATCTATTTCATTGGCGGTTTGCTTTCGGAACCAAAATTTAACCGTGCAACTTGCGGCGTTCAATGTTACGATTTGGATACGAAAGAATGGAGTTTTAATAAACCAGAGAAATTTCCAAAAGACGTTTGGGAATGCGCTTGCGTTGCGTTATATGTACCAAGTGTGCGAAGTGAGGAATGTTAGAATTACATTAAAATCGAAATGTGAATTTAAATATAAATTGAACTGATGAACTTAACACTTATTAGATGATTTTCTAAGGTATTTTCATAACCTTAAGTTTAGTCACATCTATATGTATCTATGTAGCAGCTATATTCCTTTCACTGATTAGATATAATTTTTCATATAGTTTTTTATAATTTAACATTTTGTGTTCATTATGCCGAATCAAAAACACTACTTAAAAGAACTAGCCACTCTAATAAATATATTTTAAAACTATAAGCGCTTGGTTGACAGTCGTAATTTAAGTCTAAATACTGACTTAAGTATAGATTATGTCAGCATATAGTTGATTTATGTCAGTGTTGAGACTTAAGTTAAGATTGTGAAATCGGCGCCTAATATTTACTTTATAAAATCAAAAATCTCATATGTGAATTTATGAATCTTTTTAAAAATATTTTTTGTGTATATTTATTTATTTAGTTGTATTATTTAATTTAGATGTTAACTAATTTTTATTGCCAATTATTTATTTTAAGCAAATATATTCCTATTTTAACAACAGGACTATTTAGAGGATTATAAACAAAAATATTTCTGTATTATTTTTATATAGTTTATATATGGATACACACTATATACGCAATATTGTATTTTTTAAGTTAATTGTTTTTTTCTATTTTGTAATAAATGTATACCATGCTTTTCGTATAAAAAATAAAATTTTGTTTAAATTACTTTTAACAGTCAACGTCAATTATTTATAGATAACCAAAAATATATTATTTTGTATATATTATTTAACATAAAGGAACCTATATCACGTATAACATTTTTGTGACACGTAATTATTTTTCACAAAGTATAGCCAGATTTAAAAATAATAGTATAAGGATTGTATAATGTCCAAAGAGATTGCGCAATTGGGACGATATTAATATTATTACAGCTGCGTATGCCTAAAGTTTGGTAACAATAAAATTCTAACATTTTTTAAACGTTTATAAAAAGGATCGCTATCGTGGGTATATATTGGTTTTACACAATCCGCTAAACATTCAATTAACGATTAAAATACTTGTTTTATTGCATACGAGTATTATTAAGTGACAAATATTACAATTTATATTTGGTTCCAAATAGGGATCTACGTCCCGGTAGAGCTATGGAGTGGAGCTACATTATCCATATCGTAACCTATGTATCCGTCTTGTAAATTCTTTTATGCTATCTGCTTTCCAGATCCTAGCGGGTTACAACAACAAAGTCCCGGAGCCGTTCCTGAAGTTTAACAATCGTTAGACCGTTCACTATTCCCAAAAGGGACTATATGAGGAGATCTCCGAGGGTTATCACTCCAACAACAATATATACTACGACTCAGGTAGTTTATTGTGTTTACCCCAGTTGACATATTCGATAATTTGGATTTTAAGGAATGTGAATACCTTCTATGATTTGTTGTTATTGTATGACAACACGCACACAAATAGGAATGCACTAAATAGGTGAGTAAGATAATATAATAAATGGTGGGTTGGGTAGGAATAATTGAACCAAGCTTGAATTCAAATAGAGAAGCTTGTCACCGTTTTTGGGGCGGAACCATAAATCGATAGAGCTCAGATTGTTGTGTGTTGGCACTAGCGAAACGATGAACGAAATCATTGGAAATATATTGCATATATTGGTGATGTTGTGGTTCTATATATTGTCCGCACGCAAGATGGTTAAGTCTGCTGCTGTTTAGTTTTAGATTTTCAAAGAGAATGTTCTCAGGCGTTTTCAATATCCATTTCACAACAGTGGCAGATACTGATCAATACTATATTTCTCTACTGATTGTATATAAAATATTTATTAAAATAACTAAAGACAGAGGCTCAAAACTTTTCTCTACACATATAAACAATAAGTAACAGTTATCACTTTTCAATATAATATTTATTTCATCAATAACATATATTTAAATAAAAAAAAACGGTTTTTAGTTTGGTATAGTCATTTATTGCATTATATTAATTTATGTATCTTTATTTGAACATATGGCATATGTATTTTTTGTTATATGTGTAATGTGTTTTACAAATATGACATTTGTTAAACTTCAAATTTTATTTGTTTTTTTTTTCATCTACCAAAAAACAGTTTTATAAATTATACAATTTTTCTAATTAGTCATTTTATTGACTTGTCTGAACTGATTTTAGTTTGCTAATTGATTTACATTGTGATTATAATTTCAATTCGTAATAATTCAAATAATATTGCAATAAATCTAACATTTATTTTTTTTAAGTTATATTTAAATAATTAAATTTTTTTTTAATAAATGATCAATTATGATTGGTTTGGATGATTAAAGATATTTTCGTAAAATGTATATAATTTTTAAAAATATATTTAATGCAAAATAAATAACATTAAATTCGCTAAAGCTTTACTAATAAATTAAATTAAATTAATTAAAATAAAATATATTTAATAGAAAATTAAATAGTCTTTATATACAGAAACACATTTTGGTATTAATTGTAGTGTAAAAATTAAATGAACTCATAGAATTTATATTAAAAACAAATAACATTATTGCACATTAAAATTAAGCTTAAACTTTATAATTGTGTGGTTTAAGGATAACACAAAATATCACATATAAAATTATTTAAAATTAAAAAGGACTAGCTTCGTTCTTCATTTATAACAAAATGTTAATTTGTGATTAGTATTTGGGATAGTTTTGGTACTAAATTAATTATTAATTAAATTAAATTACAATTAAATGTGCGCTAAGCTGTTTGTTTCTTTTTGTTTTTTTTTTGTTTGCTTAAAAACAAATACAAAAATTATTTTAAGTTTCATTTTCGTTAAATATTTTTTAAAAATTTATTATATTTTGTTAAAAATTTTAATTTATATTGAATTTATTTTATTGATTTGTTAAAAAAAAACATTTTAGAATACAAAACAAAATGCTCATGAAAGCTTTAAGCGGCAACAAAATTACTCAAAGCTTATAGTATATATCTTTGATAGCGTTTTTCTGTTAATTGAACTAAGCGCATAAGCGATTAATTTTAATGTAATTAAGCTACTAAGAGCTCTTCGTGTAGTCCTTCGTGTAGTCCTTCGACATCGAGTGATTTATTCGATTTAAACATGTAATTATTGTCACCTTGACTGGACGCCTGAGACTTGGAGCTAGATGTCATATTATACAGATCGTCAAGATCTTGACTGCGCCTATAGCTAAATTGGGTAGTGAAGAATAGTTCATAGATTATATCAAGTGTAATAAAGTGATATATTATTTAATAGACTTACCTGCTTACTGGACGACTATATGTGGACATGGCTGGACTTGCGGGATTAATACTACTGTCATTGTCTTCACTCTCCTTATTTGTATTTGTGCTATTGTATAAATCGCAGTTGTCTAAGTATTCGGAATGCAAATAGGTATTTAATTCGTTTTCGTCTTCTTCATTGTCAGCATAATCTTGTTCATTATCATGATCCTGCAGTGATTCCACCATACACAACCATTGTGAATTGTGGTTACGGAATTTTTCAAGCTGCGAGAAAAAGTTGGTTAAAATATTATTATTTTAGTTTATATTGGAGAAAAATATACTATTGCTCACCTTAATCCTTTTCGCCCATTCGCTATCACTCACAGCAATAATATCTAAACAATAGTCACAAACTTTACGTATTTCCGCATTCTTATCATGCATCAAATCAATAAGATAAGCTGGTGACTCAGTCTCCTTAATCATGTATTCACGTGTGCTCTCATGACGTAATATTTGTTGGAATACATAAATAATCTGTAAAACAATTTCATCGTCTTCTTGTTTCGCCTTCAATAATTCAATCAGTGAAAGCACCACTTTAGCACGACAAAACAGAAGTGCACAGAGTTCATCATTGGCACATGTGCCCAAGTAAACAATTGTGTCGAGGACAAGATCATCCAATTTAGCACCTGGTGCTAAAGCGCTACGTATCCATGGTATAAGCTCAAAGTTTTGTAAAATTTGTGAGTAATCAAGATCGGCTAATGAAAGATTGCCCAAAATGCCCAAGCATTCCACAATAAAAGCCTCTTCGTCGCAAATCGTCAATATGCGTGCTAAGTCCCCAACATAATCAATGAACAATGGTTGAAGTGTTTCATGTTGTGATAAATTTCGTAACAATTTCATCAATAACGAATCCTGATATTTAAAAGCACGATCCATCAGGCTATGTAGTCGATTTCCATCTACCATAATTTGTGCATTCCGTTTGTTCAGCGATAAATTAATGCAAAGCGCAATCAAATCGAGATCTACTTTTACATTGAGATTGAGTATGATCGCATCTGTGGCCAACTGCACGCACTCAGTATGTGTAAACATACCTTTGACCTAAGTCAAGAAAAAAAAAATTGCAATATATAGTACATATAGTAATATTTAGATAATTAAGTTACCTTATCGTCCAAACTCATGTGGTAGAGTATTTTAACAGCAATTCCGTGATGCTTCTCATCATTAACGAACATTACTAAGATTGGCAAGTAACCTGCAGCAATCATTTTCCTACGCACTGTACCATCAAAGGATAAATTAAAGACTAACTTAAGTGTTACTTGTACGAGATCTGTGTGTCCAGACTGAAATAGGCGTGGCAATTTAGAAATTATATTCAATTCACTCATATCATCTTTATTGTCGCCAACAATGGAAAGTTTTTTTAGAAATGTTGTGACTAACATAAGCAAATCTATGTTCTGTCGATCTAGAGCTTTAACGAGCATCTTAACAATATTCTTACGTCTCATCTTCTCTTCTAGCTTTACATTCTCCGCCATGTTGAGTAGCAAATAAAATGCTACTCGCAATAATTGCTCTTGCTTTTTAGCAAAAACTTTAAGTTGTTTGTTAAGACGATCCATTTCTTCTTTTTTCACTTTAGGATCATTACGATCTAAAGCCTCATTACTTGTAGCCTTCATATCACCATTTGTGGAAATGCCAGAGTCTGGGGTGGTGCCACCAGCGGAAAGTGCTTCATGATAGCTAGTATTGAGTACTTGACTCTTAATTAGTGAGGAGGACATGGAGCCATGAAAACTTGACCAATTTCCAGATTTTGGACGTTGTTTTAGTTCAGGTATGCGACGGCGCGGTGGTTCCATCTGTAAAGTAAGTTGACAAAAATAAATTTTACAGGCATTATTCAATGGCATCTGTTGAAAAACATTAATGTGATATATGTTTATTTGATTTTATTGAAGAAGAACAATTATGAACCATATTATTTCAGTCTAATTCAAGTGCATTTATTTGTCAGTGTTTTAATTTAACTGTTTTTGTCATATATACTATATACATTAAACTATTTCTATTTTGAATACATTTCCACACCTCTACATGATAACGTTTACAGAAATGTTTCATTAAAGTAAGTAAGAATTATAATTTCACCAAATTATATACAGTCAAATTTCAATCGAATTCAAAATATTCAATTAAGAGTATTAATACAGACAATTGTATGAATTTGAATACTGCGATAATTAAAAATGTCTATAATAATAACATCTATATTGAACTACTTCCATTTTGAACACTTTAAATTTAAATACTCACTTCTTTGGGTTTTTCTTCATTCATTATATCTAGAAAGTCATCAGAGCTGCGATTTAATTTTTCTTTGCTTTGCTTAGCTGACATAGGAGTGGAACTACCAGGATTTCTTCTAACATCCAATTCGTGACGCATGCTTTCATAACGTCGCAATTCATAATCGACTACATCCATACAAAGTGAACCAATCTAGAAAAAGACAAATTTAGTTGTTGTTTGATATTAAAAAATATTTGGATGTAAGCATACCTTGTATTGTACAATGACAGGATGAAATTTTGTATAAGTCGAAAAGCAAAAAAATATATATATTATATTTGTGGATAGGTCCAAACTCTTGCGCCAGTCCTCACGTAGCACACGTGATAATGCGCTTAGACAAGCCTCTAAAAGATTTTACAATAAATTAGATTTAAAATTTAAATTTTCATTTTGTGATCATACCATTTTTCTCCAGTTCTTCTAAATTATCTGGATTTCTTGCTACTTGCAGTATCATGGCTGAGCCACGTATTCGATCGCTCAAATCCTCATACAATAGTTCCACATATTCATCAATGTTATTGATAGAAACCTCAGATGCAGTCGGTGTGGAGGTTGCGGTTGTTGTGGATGTATGCATTGTTCTAGCCGATGTACGATGTAGAGATGCGGAACGATGATGGCTATTGTTATCGGCTATGTCTGAAAAAAGTAGAGGGTTAGGAGATAGATGTACACTTATAATATAGACATGTAAAGAATAAAATAAAACGAATGTAGTAGTGTAAACGTAGATTGATCTCAATATCGCATAACGAGATCCGATCGGCATAAGGTTAAAGCTAAGAAAAAAGATTATTACCACTTCCTGCATTATCCTTGCGATTTTTTAAATAAAATATTATTTGTTCTACATCGGCTAGCTGTGACTTATGTATGAGATCACATTTGTCCACAACTTCTCGAGCTAAGGAAGCTGGATCTGTCTTAGCATTCAGCGAACGTAAGCGTATTATTTTCTGACAATTCTGCAAGAAAAAAAATTTTATTGATTAATTTGATTTTTTTATACGTACTTAACATAGCTAGAAAGTAATAAATACTAGCAAGAAGGTCAAGTTCGTTTGTCAGTATGGAAAAATAATTTCACTCAGACGTGAACGCCTCTCAATACAAGTAACTAATCAAATATGCCCATTCGTTCGATAATATTAACAAATATTTTTACAATTTTTTTTATTATTGTACGTAAATATATTGTATACTCTAATTTAGCCATTAAGTATGTCATTACCACTAAAAGTTATTAATAAAATAGTTTTTTCTTTATTGCTCTGACACAAATGTCGCCTTTCTTTGGTAACTGAGTTCAGTGAACACGTGAAAAATAATTAGATTAATGGATAGTTATGACTGCAATGAATTTAATTATACTATTTTTAACTTAAAGAATAATAAACATAGTAAAGGTGCAATAATTTTTCAGAATAATACAAAAAAATTATTCTGGATTTTACAACTTAATTTGCTATAGACATTTCTTTTAATGTGTGAAGAAAATTAATTGACTTTACAGTAGAGAATATCAAGGCTATTCTATTTTTGAGAAAGTGCTTTCTATATAATAATTAAAGCATTCCCCTCTTACGAATATTTTAGCCAAACACAATATCAAACACCGAATTAGAGCTCAGAACCAAGTAATCACTAATTATTTAGGATACTTAGGATTTAATGACCCGGAAATTTAAGTGACTTTTTCACATTCTACCTAAGCAGTAGATATAAAAAAGGAAAGAAAGAATGAGGATTATAGCCCCTTTGGCTACAGATGGATCAGAAGTCCACGTAAGACATAGAATAGGCAATTTGAACCAGGGCTACAGACTGTTATAGCAAGAACTAGACTATAGTTAAGCGATTGGCATTCGATAAGACTCAATAAAAATTATGCACTATGGCCTTATATTTTTGTAGAGATTGAAGAGTATATAAAAAACACAGTGTAAATACATAGGGTCTTAGGTTCCCACTAAAGTAGAGCTCTTCAACTATAATAAACTATAACTTTTATTCTGCACCTTCCTTATATTGAAAAAAGTAAGAGATTATCAAACTTTCAGAACAAATATTATCCATACAATAGTTTTGGTGAATATAAAGGCCTTATGGCCTTATGGATTTTTATTGCCTATTATTGATAATCATGTGGCAGTATCGATAAAAACTCAAGGTTTATGTCATAGTTTTGTCATATTCAAGAGAGTGCCGGTTTACCACACTTCCAAATCGAAATGTTACACTATACAGTGACTGCTTGTGGATGTGGGTATCTTTTAAGATTTATTTGTTCATTACCTAAGATTTAATAGTTTACTGTGTTAATATTTTTACCTCATCACTTAAGAAAATGCATTCCGAAATATATACCCTTTCTGTAGTAAGTTTTTATAATTTTAACGCGTTCAGTGGTTGTTAAACGATCTGTATTGTAAAATGTCAAATCATAACCTAAACATATGTTGATTGAGATCAGGTCTGTCCAGACCAGATACGATCGCGGGCCAATACAAGTCACTGTGCAGATGAGAGGGTTGCAGAAATATATGTGCTTGTTTCTTTTTGGAAAAAAAAATACGATGATAATGTTACATTTAGTTTTATTAATTATTTATTTGAATTCAGTTGTTTGGAATACCATAAAAATAAAATGATGTAATTTTACTAAAATATATCAAAAGAAAATTTGCGTAATTGTGGTAGATTAATATGTCGTGGGCCGTACAAACATTAGCCGCGTAGGCCGTGCTTTGGACAGCTTTGATTTAGATATTACTCCTACTTCCAAGTGCGACTAAAACATTGCTGCCAACTAGACCATGATCTATTACATGGTCCACATGTAATAGACCCTAGACCCTTATAAAGAATTGAGTTTCCAGGTAGATGTTGACCTTTAACAAATCTTATCTGAAAACAAGTAACATATTTGAAACTTTGATTCGTTCCAAATCCCTTTGATGAACCTTAGAGAAAGTATTTAGTAATCAGAAAACTTGAACTTTGACGAATGTGCTTAAACCAATGTTATTTGGAAACTATTACCATCGAAAACTCTTTATGGAACTGTCAATAAGCATAATATAACCTTTTAATATATCAAGAAATACATCAAGTTCGCTTTAAATAGACCTTCAGAACTATTTTAATAGACTTTACTGAAGTAAACAAAACAATATTTTGGTTATGCTTTAAAGACGTCAGTTAACACATGCAGTGACTATTTATTGATTTTTATGTATACGAGTATCTAGAACTTTTTTAGGATTGCCTCTCGCGTACTTCCAGCTATACAAAAACGAAGCATACTTAGCATGCGAATCCACCAGCTTAAGATAGCTAGACAAAGAAGTCAATGGCACACGGAAATATCAGTGTTTCCGATTTGCATTTCATGCAATTACACGTACTTAAAAGTAAAAAATAAAAAAAAGATATTTATGAAATGAAATATGAATTGCAAATTGCAGACAAAAGATATGCAAATACAATCATCCTAAAAGGTAAGTTGAACTCGCGTGTCAAGCAGAAGTTTATTTTCCCATTATACTTCACAGTGTGTTGTCACAAAAGTTTTTCTATAGATACAAATTAAAGTTACTCGTATATGTATACTTCCAAGCCGCTCGAAGCTTGAAGCTATGCGTCTTGTAACCATGATTCCGAAAATAGATAGTAAACAAACCTAACGAATTTCTATCTGTTATCTATCGTTTTTATTGCCAACCAAATACATAAATGGTAAAACTAAATACATAAAAGGAACGTATATTGTATATAAAATCATACATAGGTACCATATAGTGAATATTGCATAATGTGTAATTTCCGTTAACTTTAATTGGAAAATTTTAGCACCAACGAGTATCTAAAGAACTGCCGGCAGAAGTATCTGTATTTGTACGAGTATCTACGCACATTTCAGCGTAAATATTTACAAATCAAATATTTTTGTAAATACGCCGCCGGCACTGCCCGCACTAAAATTTAGATTTTGATCGAAGGGGCGACAAGTGATTTCGAACACCCCCGTCGATTTTACGAGTACATAAGTCCACACACAAGTGGCTGTAAAGTAAGAGACTGTTTTGTTAAGTGGCACGTAGAATCGTATGAAGACCCCGAAGAAAAGAAATAGACGTATGTTTCAGAGATAGCACCAACCACTGCCTTTCCACTTACATTCAACAAAATTAAATACGTTTCAATTAGATTCAATTTGATTCAATTTTGATTTCAATTTCAATCGCGCCGTGTTGAATGTTGAATCTCTATTCCGCGTATTCAATGTGTCATGTCTTTTATTTGCTTTAATTTTATGAATGAATTATGCTTTTGAGTGTAAGTGCGAAATTTGTATTTTTAAATTTAAAAAAAATTTTTAAGTTTACACAAAATATGTGGGCGTTTCGGTCTGAAGTGTTGCACGGAAGTTTTAATGAAATTTCAGATATGCAAAGATCAAGACTTTTTAATTGTTTTATATCTGAAATACACAAACTTTGCGTTACTGAAAATGTGTAATGACGTATGATTCGATTCCATTTGATTCGATTCGAATATTAATCATTTTACAATATGGTGTGCTGAGGTCAGAGAACTCTTTTAATATTTTAAGAAAATATAATTTTTTTATTATTTAAAATAAAATATTTAAATTTAGTTGTCACCAAAATGTTATTATTAATAAAATATGAAGTCAAGTAAATGCAGATTTAAGATAAGATGATATCACTGATAATCATTTATAATCCTTGTTCACAGCAAAGAGAATTAATCACATCAGCTCGGAAGCTGTGAAAAAATATCAAGTTTGAAGCAACATTTACTAAAGTAATGAAGTCATAAGTAAGTAAGTAAGTAAGGAAAGAAGTGGACTTACTTCCTTATTGATATTTTTATTCTTCAATGAAATATAACTAAAGGGAAAACTCTTATAAGAGTATGGATATATAGACCCATTTCGATAATTGCGTGAAGTAAATGCTATGCTTCAAAACTATAAGAACCTCAGCAATAGAAGTTTTTACTTAAGTTTCATTTGATCTTCTTTTTGTCTATTTATTGCAATATTATTAATTATTTAATTATTTCTTATTATACCCTATTATCCTATATTTGAGTAGCCTTCCCGGAAAACGCTTTGTGGTAGATTATATGGTAAGTGGCAGCCAGAATTATATCTATAGCGTAGCTAAAGGCACTCAAAACCTAGTAGTACCCAATTGGATGACATCGGCTAACAGCCAGGATCGGTGGATAGACTTCTTTGATGAGGCTAAATTTAGACACCGGTGTTGCTACTGTTTATGATAATGATGAAGCAAGAAGAAAGGTGCCTTTAACAGTGGAAAGCGAAGAGAAAAATGTAGCTATATAAGACTTTAAGCAGTTCCATTACTTTGGTTATGATATAATAAAGACCAATGGTGGTAATGAATACTTAATAAATCACTACAATTGTTGCTATAATTTTTCTTCGTTTTGTTATTATTGGAACGAATGTATGCGTATATGCGCAAGTATAAATATAAGTAAATTTCACTTGCTTGAAAATAAAAAATTGATGATATTTTTATATTCAAATTGTTTGTGCAGTGTTTTTTATAGAATTTATATTTAAATTAGCATTCCATTTTAATATTAAAATCTTTTATAATTAATATTTTCCAGAAATTTTTTTTTCGTTAATTTTTGTTCCATATCTTTTGTGCAATTATTTTAAAATTTTCTATTTCTATTATTTTATTTTAATTATTTTTTACTTTTAATAATAAAGCTTATTTTTTAATTTGTTTTTATTTTATTTTATTTATTTTTTACTTTAACATAAAGCTTAATTTTTATGAATTGTTAATATTTTTTTTATTTTTTTTTTATATTTTTTTATTTTATTTTATTTTTTTTTTTTTATTTTATTTTATTTTATTTATTTTTTACTTTTTAAAATAAAGCTTATTTTTTATGCCTTATTATTATATTTTTTATTTTATTTTATTTATTTTTTACTTTTTAAAATAAAGCCTATTTTTTATGTCTTATTATTTTTTTTATACTGTCTTTCATTAAAGAAATCGGACTTGGAGAAACACTCTAATCCGACTGAGGCTAAGAGTTATTTATTTTACGGCTACCTATTGGTAAATACATCGATGGATTGGGTCAGCCTACAGTGGTATAAGGATGGAGACAAGACGTTCTATAATGCTTCGTGTTTAATCACAGCGGTGACGTCAAGTGGGTTTTGGGCAACTCTAAGAAATAATGCTCCTTTGGCTATCAATTATGTTTGCGACGCTATCACCTATTCCTATATGCACCTAGTTATAGAAAATCATTTGCCTATGTAAGGAAAGCGTGTTATGAATATAGTAAACATATGTAACGCTTAAGCTCACATCCTAAGGAACTATCATCTTTAACACAATATATCTGCAAAATCTGTATTTTTTGTCGTTCGATTATCATGAAATTTGTGCGCCACATCAATGAAGGATCTACCTTACCGATTATTGTGATTGGTAATAAATAGTTTCCGCAAAAAAACCTTTGTTTAAGAAGTCTTATATACTTTCGAATCTATGGTACTTTGTAGAAGAACATACCTAAATGTGATTAATTTTAAAAAGAAAACCATTCTATTGTGCAATAGAATATTTCTAATAAACTTTAATCTATTTTAATAGATTCGAAAGTCAATGCTAAAACACCTGTTACGCATTTCACATAATTAAATTCCAATATACGTATATGTATATAGGTATAATGATGTACATATATAAAGGTATTTAGATAAAAATGAAATGAGTATGTACTGTTAGCTTTAAACGTGCCTCTTTTTTGCCCATATTTTGGTCTACTCTATTTTTTCTATTTTTTATGTCAGGAAGTAAATGTATCTTTTTTGTTGACACAGTTGATTTATTGATTAAAATTTTCGTCTATGTGTGTTACGGAGCGAGAGTGTTTAGTTTAAACGTTTGCTCTGTTGTTTCTATGCTAATCCGCAGTGTAGATAGATATATTTATCTATTGAGATAGATACACGTTCCATCAACCTGTTGCGTTTAACTACGCAATGAGGGAGGTGATATGCTTTTTTCTTTTTGGAAAACTGACACACTTTTGGGAAATACTTTGATTTACTTTAATAGCTTTAATGAAGTTGATAAGATTGCTAAGATAATTTACTTCACACAAAAATGGTTTTTAAAATGATAAGATAAATAAACTATCACAGGTAAAAGCTCATAAGAAATTTTCTTACTAAAATTGATATTTATTTCGAAATAAACTGAAATATGTAGACATTTATCAACTTTTGGGATTTAATTAGTGACGTGTTAAGATTTATTTTATTGTAAATTTTTCTATTGATTTATTGTTTATAAATTTAATTAGTAATAAAAAGTTATGTACAAAACTTTTTACGTAAACAATTTAGTTTAATTTTTAGACTTCATGTGTTTTCATGATTCATTTCTCACTTCCTCTAAAGGGGAATTTATATTTAAAGTTTATCAGAATGAAAATTTTTAGACAACTTTATGCCAAAATATTAATTTAAACGATAAATAAACAGGTACAAAATAAAAAAAATTATTGTGGCTATTTGACTGTATGAAGAGATTAAAAAATTGGAGGTATATATGCCTGCCCTGAAGATAGTAAAAACTTTTGACTTAAAATCTGCTGTAGTGGATCAGAAAAATAGTTGTAATTGTTTGTTGAATAAACAAGAAGATCATAATAAATCAGATATCGCCCTTAATAGAAATATAATAGTAATTATTGTAATATTATGAAAGAATAATGGTTATGGATGGAGAAGCTAATCCAGAATTTATTTACCAACTTCCGAAAGTATGTCCCATTCAACACGTCCCATAAAACGCTCATTCTAAATGCTTTTAGACTGTTTAAGTGGCTATATTGAGTCAGTTTAATTGAAATAAGTCGATTTTTCTTAAAAAATGAACTGGTTTTTATCCTATTTCTAAAAAAGACTGTTTACTTTAGAATACTCCTTTTAGTTCTAAACTGAGAATTATCAGTGGTTTCTTAACTGGACACGCTGCTGCAGAGTTTGCAATATACATATAGAATGATCCACCTATTTTATCTGTGCTAGTTTTGCGATTATCAGAAAACGAATCCAATATCTTTATTTAAGCTAAACTAAATGAGATCTGGAGTCAGGAACTGAGGGTATACTTCATTCCAGTACATTCACAGCGGAACATTGGGCCATAAGGAACTAGGGGTAGTAATGTATAATTATACTTCTTAATAATAATAATATCATTTTGTAATGGTGAAATATAATGTATCATAGACTTAAATCATAAATTCTTATATTAAATTTAAATCTCATTGCGCAGTGGGTGGTGAACGATATTTACACAAACTGGACAACGTCCAATCGTAACTCTGCGAAACAAAATCTAATAACACTTAATTTTTGCTGAAAGCACATATTTTAAATATTTAATTATGGTCAAAACATAATCTAATAACACTTTTAATTTTTAAAAAAGCTAATTTCTTGATAGCACATTTTTAAAATATGTAATATCTGTTGGCACGATATGTATTTACTGGACCAATCTATGGTATACAGTTATTGGGTTTAAATCCCAGTAAAATGTGATCTAAAAACACGCTTTAAAAACTAGTTAAAAAAAGTTTGGTGACTCTGTTTGAGGAATAGTGCTTTAAACACTTATTTAAATTTGTGTGAATGTATTGTACAAAATTTACATGGAGTCATAACTCTATCTGGTATCACTAGTAACCGAAAGGTGTATGCGGTGCTTATAGCCAGTCAGATTAATCTAAGGTTATCTAACCTATGTTAAACAAAAAAAGTAACTTTTTCTAACATTTGGAGAAACTACTTTTATTTAAAATCTCAAAATATCCTTACTTTGGAAACTTCTAATGTTTGTTTCTTTCTTCTTGCATTAGTCGTGAAACTAATAAACTTAGGTCTCTTTCAAATTGACCTATTATTACAATATAAGTCTATTAAAGGTTATATCTAGAGTCAGCCCCGATGTTTTTAAAAACTGAGTTGATATTTATAGCTACAACAAAAACTGAGAGAATATTTATATTTCAACGAACTCTCCGAAGAATAAAAGTAGATTAATCAATGATCAAAGAAAAACTACGTGTTGAAGGCTCGCTTCTAGAATATTAAGTCCAAAACATGATATTATGTCTACATTTTTTTCTTAATTTAAATAAGAAATAAAAACTTAAAAATTATTTGGGTAACTTTTGTGATTGCCATTTATATCTCGAAGTAAATTTAAAAATTGTTATTTTTATTTAAATGTGAGTTCGTGCTTATAAACTTTTATTACAATTAATGAGTCACATTCCTTATATTGAAACTGTATAATATGTAATATATTTTATTACGCAAAAGTAAGAAATCACTGTACTCTAATAAATATATTTATATATAGTCAATTAACTTGATTCATTCAAATTGCTGAACTTTTTATAAACTATTTTAATTGTGAGTAATCAAGGTAGAAATATTCATAAAAAATTATTTTTATCAACCAAAAAAAAAAAATTATAAAACAACATGTAAAATAATAAAACAATTCTTTTATTATTAATAGAAACTATAATTTTGTTGGAATTAATAAATAGTTTTTGCATTAATTAATGGCAATCGATGTCAGTGTCAGTTATCAGCGTAACAGTCAGTGACTACGAAATTGATAATAATTAATTTTGCCAGAACTTTGTTCGAAAAATCCATAATTGAACTTTACTTTTCATATTCAGTTATGTTATTTTACTTATTTCTATACACAGAAATAACGCTTAATTAAACACAAATAATTAATATATTTGTTTGACCGGTTTATGCTTTCCAATAGCACTAAATTTTTATTGCCATATTGTGTTGATAGTGAAACTTCACTCACATTTAAAAGATATCAGATAAACGTTAAGGTAAAAATATATTCAACCAAACTAAATTGAAATTGAAAGCATAATTGAAGTGATGATGAGATAAAAATGTTTTCCACTTAATTTTATAAAAGTTTGAGACATATTATAGACAACTTAGGGTGGGAGTATTTTTCCCCAAACTATAAAAAAATTAAATCTTATCTCAGAAGATGCAGAGGTGGCAGTATCTTTTTAAATATAGATTTATAGATAGAACTTATATATTTGAAGTATGTCATACGCTAAGTGACAATATCTTCCTCTTATCTGGAATAAAAAATAATAGTTATATTTTCTTAAAAATAATACTTAGAGAGCGCCAAAAGTGACTAAAGCTTGTGGTTTCAAATTATTTTTAATCAACTTTTAATTCCAATTAAAAGATACATTATCTTTCATATAAAAGAAGGTTTTAATAACACATAAGAATAAAACTCTCTGCTCAAATGTTCTCATCATTTATCAGATCAAAGCCAGACAGTTACAAATAATGCACCTTGAAACCTTATATCTTTTTAGGCAGACCCAATATTTTAACCCTTCCTACAAACCTATCTTTTTGATGAGGTTAACCAGGTTTTCTATTAGCAATTTTTTCTCATCTAACTATGCTAAGAATGAATATATACTACACATTAGTAAGGCTTCAAAACGAATTCATAAATAAAAGCAGTTAAGGTCGCCTACCTGTGTGGTATCACAGTAGACCCGTAGGGTCTAAGTTGATCAAATAAACTGATTGTCAATATAATCTAACCTAACCCTTTGTGAAGGTTCAGACAAGCACAGGCCTCAATAATGTAAACCATTGCATATAAAGCAGTAGCTCTTACAAACGAGTATCTAGTATTGGGACTATTCAATCATTTATCAACTCTGGCACGATTTCGGAAGCATAACGGTACACCATGGTATTACTTTTGGTTCCAGATCAAAATGAGAATCGTTTTTTCAATCGGTGTTTTCTGCTGTTCTTTTTTTTAAATTCTTAACTTCATTACAGATACATTTGGAAATCTGCTTTGTACTCTTGTGTTCGCTTTTTCATATCATAAAGATACTAATCGTAAGCGTTTACTCGTAAGCTCCTCCATGATTGTAAAACTATTTTGAGCTGCAATAAACATTAACCAAAATAAACGTTTGTTTATTTACCACAAACCGAGTGTAAAAATCTAGTAGAAATATTATCTTTGTATTTTGGTTTCGCCCGGCGCCCTAGGTATTATTTAACTCTTGATAGCCGCATACTGAAACCAGAGGCAATAAAAAAATAATTCACAAGATTTTTATTATTGTTCAGTTGCAGTTCAGAAGGCAGTGAATTGAAAAGCAATTGCACGCGATGCTAAAAAAAATTAAAACAAGATTAATTTAATTTTTCAATAAATTAAATTCAAAATTAATTTTATTAATGAAATTCGAAATGTTCGATTTGATAGCGAAAGTAGTGCCAAATTTGTATTTCGAAGCGAGACGCTCAGCAAAAAGTTCATTGCAGATGCGAATATTCGTGCAATGGAATTTCGATGGTAAAATCAAGAAGAAGAGAATAATAAAAACATTTAAATATTTTAAAAATTCATTAATAAAAAAAAATGATAAAAATAGCAAAATTGAAACAAAACATTTTTAATTGATGTGCAACAAACTTGAACATTTTCCATTCCTGCCTTGCACCGCGCTCCTTTCCGCTCGTTCGATAGCAAACATAAAATCGTAAAATTCGAAAAATTCAAGTTAACCAGTTTTTTTTATTTTTGTTTTATATTCTGCCAACTTTTCCATATACTCGTAAAAACCACAAACTTGTTGCTTCTGTGCTAATGTAGGCCAATTCGATTACTTGTACGGCTTCCATTCCACTTTTGTGTAAGTAACCTAGAATCAGAAAAAGTTTCATAATTGCTGGAGAAAAGTGTGACAGGCGTATAGTTCACCGGTAAATGATGTCTTTTGTGTTTCTGAAGTCTATTAACGAACCGGTAGCAAAACATTATCACGACCCTTAACCCCGTAACCGCTGCGCATTTATTTTTGTGTCACGGCAACGCTCGTAAAAATAGTAGCAATAGTTATTTTATTCAAATAAAATAACACGCTTTTTTGAAATATACATTGCTTAATTTATTATAAACAAAACAAAAAGGAATTTAGGTTTTTCTTTGTTAAAACTTGAACAACATATAATCAGATATTATAAATATTAACAATGAAACACAAAAGTACTATATAAAATGACAGCTATCGACGTAATAGTAGAAAGAACTAATATTGAATCGTACAAAATTTGACACTAGCTGTATTTCTCAATAAAGTATTCTTGACAGATCCTATTAGCGTAACTCCCTCATGAGATAATAATCAGGTGGTCTTTCTTTCTTTCTTTTTCATTTGGCTATCTAACTCCAATACACTTGATTATTTGTATTAGTTGTTCCTTATTGAGAGGTGATTTCTTATCATCATATATTGATCTACTCAGCTTATTAGTCTATTTATACAGTCTTATATCATCCATTGTTATTTCTATCCAAATTAAGGCTGAATTGATTGGAGTAGACACAGTCAGCGTAGAAAAAGTGATTAGTTGTGACGTAACGCATAAAGCGCACAATAATATAAAAATATTATAAAATGTCTTCTCTACAGTATCTGCAAATCGTTACAGTCATTCACACGTGGTGTTGTAAATCCCTGTTTAACCCATACTGTCTCGCGAGTTTGTCATATGCAAGAGCATCGTATCTGTATAAACCCAAGAGAGGGAGGTTGCGAACAGTACGAAATGGACACGCTTATACCTCCTCTAATTAAAATTGAAATCATCTTAAACGGAATTTTTTATTTTTAGGTGTTCTACACAATCTTTTCGAAGGCTTAGCTGATAAAGATGAGACTGTTCGTTTGGCCATACAAAGTGCACTAGTCAAAATACTAGAAACACATCCAGTGCGTGCCACAGATATATTAATTGAATACAAAGAAAAAAACCCTAAAATGCCAGAGCAAACGGTTATCATATTGCTAAAGTAAGTGTCAACGTCAAAGATTATAAATTAATGTTAAATTAATAAAAATAAATATTTAAAGAGCAATTGAACGTGTTGTCAGTGCAAATGTATTGGTACCGCCAGAAGCACACAAGAAACTTATTAATTTAGCAATTGAAGAACTGACTCGTTCCACTGATCACATGCCCAACATACAGAATCACGCACTTTCCATACTAGTAGCCATTGGACGTGGCGATGACTGTAAAATGGTAATGGAAGCTTTAATGGCGCATACCAAAGAAGGCACAGTAGCTCATTTTATGGTGATGCAATGCTTGGGTTCGCTGGCTACGGCGAATATACAAGCTGTAGTGCCATTTATTAAGCCCATACTAGCTTCTATTTTACCAAATCTCGGTGGTATTAAAACGGATCATATAAAAACAGCACATGCATATGGTAAATATTGTAATAGTTAAGTATTTATTTTAAGGTATATATGTATATATATATTTATTTAATAGCGATTGGTCGATTTAGTGAGGCATTGTTGGAACACTCCACTTTGCACACTACTGGTGCGATAACCATGAACGATGGTGTTGCAAATGATATAGAAGCTATTAATAATTGTTCCACAGAAATATCCGTGGCATACGATGTGCTCTTCAACCAATGGTTGCATTCAAGAGAACCAAAAGTTTGTGTTGAAATATTGCAGGCATTATGCACAATGTATCCACTGCTGCCGACCGACAAAATACAGGATCAATCACAACGCTTAATACCACAAATTTTAGCGCTATATCGACGCTCGATAGAACGAAACTCAGTCACACAATTTTTGTCATCTGTTTTGAAAACGAATATTTCACTACAACCCAATGTACTGGACAATGTTTCCGAACAGTTAATATCGAATCTCTTCGACTTGGTTTGCGTTTATCCAGACTACGAGAAACCGCAGACAGTAAAGGGACACTACGAGGTCTTACGTTGCTTTCATTTGCTCTCCAGCGTTTATGCTACGAAGATTATGGACACACTACTTATGCATTTACGAAATAACAGTGAAAGGGAGCGCATAAAATCACTGCTTATTTTGACTCACCTAATGAATACTTCTACCGTGAATATCGAAAGTAAACTGGAAGGTTTTATAGACTGCCTTAAGCAAATGATACTTGTAGAGAAAAGCGTCAAGATGAAAATGACTTTGCTAAAAACAATTGTGGCACTGGCTCAGAAATCCTTCATCAAGCAGAAAGAATTTGTGTGGTTCATTACGCGCTACAGCTGTAAATATTCCAAAGTCAATCAAGAACATGGCTCACTTGAAGAACATGCAAACTTCGTGCTATCCTGTGAGAACTCACTTTTCATGCTATCTTCAACCGCCGGTACCATGGATGAACTACTTAAACGCGAACTACTGAATTACTATGTATTGTTGGACTACACTGACATTTGTTCGAATTTGACTAAATGCCTCAGTAGTCTATTTGCTAAATCACCACATATAGAATATGAGCCTCTGGATATTGACGAAGCTGAGGAAAGAGTAGATGCTGGTGATGATGAACCAGCTGCGTCGAAACATACGTCAATTATAAAACAAGGAAAAATTATCGTACCGTGTGCGGAAACAATTTTTGCACGTTGCTTAGCGTTACTGGGCAACTACCACAACATCAAACGTGCTACGAACATTTTAGCCTTTATGAAGTATTACTATCCGCATTTGAATCCAGCACTGGGTCCATTGTGGGACAAACATATTTCCGATTTACTTTTATGTATTAATAAAGAGTCACTTTTCTTCGGTAAATTGATGGAGTTCATTACAGAGACTATTGATTTCCTACAAGGACATGATGAAACTTTTGCTGAGCGCATGGTTAACAAAATGGCAGACCATTTACTTATGTACCCAATTACGATACCAAACAATGAATTCGTTATACCAAATCTAAGTGCTGAACGTGGTATGCTAATCAAGTGCATTGGTTTAGGATTATGCTCCGTGACTGATGTACAAGCTATACACTCGAAAATAGAATTAATCATAACCTCGGCTAAACAAGAGAAACTGGATAAGCATACTAAGCATACTGAGTACGAAGAAAAGATTACGCCCTGTGCACTTGCGCTCGGCTATATTTCACGTGTGCACCTGCAGCATCTCATCAAAAAGCTTGCTGAATTAGCACATATAGGCGGACGCAAACACTCCACTGGTTTCTTTAGCAATTTGCATTTCATCAAAGATACACACAAGGAATTGGAAAATTATAAAACGAATTTGCTAGTTATAAAAGCGTTTGGTCATATAATGGATGAAACTGATCCATTGTTGAGCCTATTGAATTTGGATGATACCATCTTAAATTTTTTAATTGCACAACTTACTGGTACAAAGGATCAGGTACTCATGTCAGCTATACTGAAGACACTGTTAAGCACATGCAATCAAATTATCGCCATCAAAGAAGAACTCACTGAACCATTAAAATATCGGAAACAAATAATGGAAGCCGTTTTCAGTATACCAATCGAGGCCCCATTCGATGATTTACCATTGCTACCCACAATACTCAAATTGGGCACGGACTTTATACGCATAGGTAAGTGCAACTTTTTTTATTATAGGAAGTTCTTTACAACTAAAATATAAATATATTGCTTAGGTGGCGATGATAATACGGAATCAGTTGATGGTGGTGTTATATTCGAAATTGCCTGCAAGAACTTTTTCTCATGTGCACAAAATTTGAAGATGAAATTCGATTCTCAGGAGGAAGATGAACGGAATAGTTTTCTAGCGAAGCATTTGAACGAATCATTACCTGAATTAAATGCACTTGTTAAAGTTATTATTGAAATGGATCCATCCCCTGCTACGTTGGATTTAATTATACTTATATTGGAAACATGGACAAGGGATAAAAACTCCGAAGTACGCATTTGTTCTAGCCATGTTTTTAACCATACTTTAGATGTTTATATAAAATCCATGAAGATTGGCTGCGAAGCACCTTCTAAATTTAATCAAACTGGACTAATGCTTGGCAAAATTGTGCCACGTTGCATAGATTCAAATGGCACTGTTAGACAGGTTTCAGTTGACATATTACAGAAAACATTGGAAATATCTTGTATATACGAAACTCTTACGATTGCTGATAGTGAAAGTCCGTGGCTAAAAGAGATTGAGCTTATTAAGGAGAAAATCATTACCGATGATCCAAAATTGATATATAATTTGGCTGGAGATATAGCAAAAACTATAGCTATGCGTATTTCAAATTTTCAGTATTTACAATTTTGGTTTGTGATTCTAAAATATTATTATTTTACGATAAAATATCTTTTGATTTTATTACAGTCAAACTCTTTTACGTGGCTTACGCGATCCGGAACAAAGTTCATCAATTGGAGCTTCTGTAGTTCTTAAGTTCTTTGTACAACAAAAGGGTTCTGACTTGTTCTATGCGATACCTGATATAGTTAAAGACTGTTTAGCGGTAAGTAAATTAATCAAAAGCGATTGTTAAGCGAGATTAATAATTGGTAACCAAGAAATTGTGTTTCAAAGTAAATAATATAAAGTCTCAATGATCATTACGTACATTTTTACTAAATATATATAAATCTATATATAAATATTTATTTTAAATATTTAGTAAATACAATTAAAATTCAAATTTCAGGCTTTACAAAACTGTGAAGTGAATCGTGCGAAGTCAGGCGTTCTTAAAGCACTAGTAGCCCTAACCAAACATCATCCGAAATTGGTTTGTGCAGAAATGCTACAGCAACATTTGCCCTACGAAGAGTAAGTATTCTCTATAAAAAAATAAATCATGAGACTATATGAGTTTAATATTTAAATAATTGCCAATAACTATATCTATAATTTCTATTTCTAATCACTTTTTGATTTTTTTTTTTAGGAACATAATTGAATATTGGCATTTACTCTGCTCTGATACAGAACTTACTAGTATAATTATTGACGATTTTCTGCAAATACTCACATCCTCTTGCTTCTTCGAATCCAATGAAGCACCAACGGAACGTCAAAAAATTGCCAGCGTGCAACCATTTGCCATATTCTGTGCACTGAGAGAAATGTTGCCTTGCAAAGAAATTAAGGAGGTAATCAACAATGATTTTATTTTAAAATTTAATTATAGAACTAAAATATTATCTTTTTCTCATCAGGAACTCAATAAAAAGTTTCCGGAACTATTTACCATGTTACTCACATCATTAGCTGCTTATACAAACCTTGCACCACCAATGCATACAGGTCAGCGCAGTATTTCACCAACAAATACAACTTCATCGCATACAAATGCCACAACCAATACAACAAAATCAAAATTCGGTTTTGTACCCAATAAAGATTCCGTAAAACTAAATCCATGCCAAATTGTTTTGGATACATTTGAATCATTTCTAAACAATCTGGGTATGGAACAAATCTCGACAGTTCTAACAGTACACACAAAACTTGGTTCCAGCGCTGATTTAACCAATTATATTGAATTACTAACTCCAATGGCTATAGGTTTAGTTAATCAATTGGAAGTATCTTCTAGCGCTATGAAGCAGGTGGTCAATGCATTAAGTAAATATGTCTCATCACCATACGATGGACAACGTGTGGCAGCCGTGGGCTTGTATTCACGTTTAGTGCCACTTAAACCATGTGGTGACATCTCATCAACTATAATGGCTCACTTGACTTCGGCACTCAGTGATCCAAATGCAACTGTACGCGGCTTAAGTATACAAGGTTTGGGTTATGTAGGACATCTAACCGAACGTGATATTGAGAAACACACTGAGACTGCTATAACCGCACTTTTAAAGGGCATAGATGACACCGTTAGGTATGGCGTTAGATGCACTCTATAATTTTTTATATATACTAAATAGCCATATTATGTATTTTTAGTGATTGTCTAATCAATATACCATTGGAGAGCATGCGTGGACTTTCACGTATATTGCAGGCTTTACCCAGTGATCGTGTGGAATCGTTTCATGTTTCTCTTGCGATACGTATACGTCCTTTCTTTGGTAGCTATTCCATTGAAATACGTGAGGCAGCCGTTATACTTTTTGGTGATCTCTGTGAGTCTAAAATGTCATTAAATGACGGTAGCGTATCGCCCAATTCCTCGACAGAAGCTTTACGAGAGCAATTGTTCGCCAATTTCTTTCCTTTACTTTTGCATTTAAGTGAGGGAGAGGCGACGATCATAAGAGTAAGTTTTATATTTATATTACTATATAGTGTTTTATTTAATGCTTATATTTATAAAGGCGTGCAAAGGTACTCTACGTAAAGTTTGTGGCCTGCTCAATTCCACCAAAGTCAATGATATGGCACAGAAGCATTTAATTGATCACGGGCAACTTAACTATAGTGTATTTGTATTAGACTTTGTTAAATTAATTGTAAGTAACAATATACATAATGAGTTTAATATATATACTAATATGTAACTTAATAGGCTATAGAATTACCCGAGCATATACAAGATTTCATTGATTCGTGCATACCAAAATTACGTAGCCAATGGCCTGAAGTACGTGGCAGTGCGGCAATAGTTATAGGTAATATATATTTATATTTTAAATTGTACTTTATATGGTTGGTTCCTAAACTGTGACGTTATAAACCTCATCAGTTAAAAAAATTAAATGAAATAAAGTTTAAAGACTGAATGCTCACTCCGTTGAGTTAGAGAGAAACTACTATATATATCTTAATATTACACGAAAAACGATATTAAATGGTAGAATTACATCACAAGATTGCAGTTATTATACAGAGTTTTTTTTTTTCTTAATTTTAAAGCACCATAAAATCAAGAGACTCTGTCAGTTGATCATTGTGCCCGAATAGGTCACTCCAGCTTGAATTTTTCACTTTCCTCAGTGAAACTAAAAGATTGCGAAGAGAGAAAAAGAGAACATGAAAGTTATTATTAGAGCTTAATGAAAGAATATAGTGTCTGTAAATATTAGCATACCCCAATGGACAGTTATTAACACCAATTTTTGGCTATCTAAGTTTGAAAGAGATTGAACTCAGCGTTATGGTCACTATTTTGGAAATACACGTAAACCTTATGATAGATTGTAATTCCTTTGATGTCTCGTGCTATATAGGTACATCTCATCTGGCTACAATTTAGTAAAGTCATGACGCTTAGGTGTGAGTGTCAATGTGTTTATACCTAAAATTTTGTTAACAGTTTAATACTTAATGCAATCATTTATACTTTCTAAAAATTAAATTATATATATTATATAATTAAATAATGAAACTGTCTTTTTCATTTTATTTTAGGTATATTGCACAATTTCTTAACAGAACGGAATGCGCAAACAGAATCAGTTGGTAATAAAATTGCCATTCTGCTGAAGGATGAAAACCACTTCGTGCGTATCAAAGCTGCAACGGCATTGGGTTACTTCTTTGGTGATATCTAACATTGAAAAATCAACATTTGAATTAAAAATGGAAACAGTGGACCTAAATTTATTTCTTTAATCGTAGTCTATATTTTGTGATCCTTGTGTGAATGTGATTTACCTTAAGCTAATTATTGTATCTTTTGTCATTATGCCATTGCATATGTTATTATGTAGTCGTAGAGTATATACGTTTAGTTATTTAAGTATAAATTAACAAATGTTTAAAGAAATTTTGTCAAAATTTTTTTTTTACAAAATTTAACAATCCTTAAACTACTCCGCAGAGCACTTTGCTTGGTTATTTATTAATTTTCTCAAAATTCATTAGTCATCAAAATTTTTGCAACAATTAATAAATAATTTTTCTATTTGCACATAAAAAACAACATTTTTAGACATTAAATTTTATTTAAATATCTTAAATGTATAAAAAAAATAACAATATATAATCTTAATGTTAATAATAAAAAGTGTATTGTGTACATTAATTGTATCGCATATATGAACGTTTGTTAGATAATATTATCGGTGAGTGGCACATACTGTATTCTCCCGTTGGACCAACCAATATTTAAGATAGTTTCAGAGTTCTTCTTGTTTTTACTTTGAAACGCTATGCATGTAGGATATTCGTAGCCAGCACCACTTACAAAACACAATGGTGATACTCTCAGTTGAAACGTTTTAAAAGAGGTTGTATATATTGCTACACAATTCGTATCCTTAAACATAATAGCTAAGTATAAACCCTTTGGATCCCAAACCAACGCTTGTGGTTGACCGCCTATTTCGCGATTATCAATAACAATGGATGATAAATCAATAACAGGCACAGCTTCTGTAGGTGTACCGCCAGCTAAAGAGAATACATAATTAATAAAATTGTAAAAAAATATATACATTTTATATTAAAGATATAGATAAATTGTTGGCTGCATATACGACTTGCAACTGAGCTCACGTTGCAATTCACCTGGGACATGCCAAATTTGCTCTTGGCAGTTGCTTTTATGCATTATTGAAATCAAACGAAAACAATAAAAAATTTAAGTTCATACTAAATTTTTTTTTAAAACAAACCAAAATTTTACTGCCCAAATATCAATAAAGTAATAAATGAAATTGAAACTTACACTTAAAAACTTGTTCTTCATAAAACTGTAGTTCGTATAGTATTGGTTCTTCCGTGGTTATAAATAGTAAAAAGTTACTGCATGGTGACCAGCAAGCAGATTGTACGGTGCCAGAAACAATATTCCAACGTTCGCCAGTCCATTTCTTTTCCGTAGACCACACACGAAACATATTACTTGAAGTTGCAGCGAAAAGATAAGCGTCACCTGATGACCATTTTATAAATGAACAAGTTGGCCCAACACACTTTAAAGCAGTACATTGCATTGAATCCATATTCCATATCAATATATCTGTATCACCTATTGAGGAAGCTGCTAAAAGTGTACCGTCAGAATTCCATTGTATTGAAGTAATCGGACTGCTTTTAGGACTGTAAGCAAAAATACAAAATTATTAAATATCTTTATTAATTAAATTTTTGGTAACGCTCACTGTTGCAGTAGTGTGGCTTGGGAGGTGGCACGTGTTATATTCACGTTGCTTTCTACGGTCCAGAGACATATACCTCTATCGCAGCCAACTGCTAGTTCCGAAGTTGTAAATGGTCGCCACGCTATTGACGTAACACTTTTTTGATAATGCGTCTATAACATTAAAAAAGGGAGTTAGAAAATAGTATAACATAGCATGCGTCCAACACACTCATAAATTTATAATCACCTTTAAAACTGGTATTTCAGCGTAACTTTCAGTGTATATTCTCACAGAATCGTCACCACCTGCCACAGCTATTTTGAAGCAATTCGGATGCCAGGCTATGCAACGTATATTCGCATGACACCAGTCTCTATAATAAATATTTCAATAAAACTTAATTTTTATTTATGTTGTAAACTTATACCTTGTTTCCGTGAAGTTTACAATATCATTCACACTCAACTGCCGCCGCTTATGAGGAAATATTTTTTGCTTATATCTATTAACAGCGTCTAACGCATCACATATATATTGTGCTACCTTCGCAACATTAGGATTAAATTCTATAGTTTCTGGACTGGTTGCTTCTTGTAGTGCGACTCTGAAGCCATTTTCGAAAAATGTGCG
Source organism: Teleopsis dalmanni (assembly GCF_002237135.1). Lineage (NCBI taxonomy): Eukaryota > Metazoa > Arthropoda > Insecta > Diptera > Diopsidae > Teleopsis > Teleopsis dalmanni. The sequence goes on from NC_051846.1 coordinate 202,432,852, forward strand.
CACAATGCGTTTGACGACGCCTTCGTGCACAGGCACCAACACGCTGCGATAGCCGCTCAAATTCGCTGATGAAACATTAGCAAATTCGCAATGTATATAAATTTGTGGATATTTATTAAACTATTAACAAAATAAATTTAAACATTTAACAAACATATAATATTAACATTCTTACATTGTTGGAATTACATTCAAATTTTTGTCGTGGTATAGAAGAAGGTATGCGAACAGGGTACGCACTTCCATATTCTTTTAAATTGCTTACTGTGTTCATGGCATTAAATATATATAACACTATGAACCTAAAAACTAACGCAACACCACAGAAGACGCTCAACTTTAAAATGAAAATTCTTCACACAAACGACAAAAATGCCGGGAAATGGTACTCTTCATTAATTCTATTTGTCATGTTGGTAACGTCAAAATAAGTACAGTACGTTAGAAATTTATGGAGTAGATTATATTTATATATATCTTACATGAGTAAGAAGTTTTTTCAATATTATTCACACTATCCACTAATAATATATTCATATTGTCTTATTTAGACACTTGCTTATTTATATTAATGCTCACACTATAATGAGATCATTTATGCAGCTGATAGAGCTTTTATAAACTTCACTTAATTATATATCACACAAAAAATTTTATATATAATTGATATATTAAATCATTTATATACATTTTATATATCGATTCCATATTAAATTAATAAAAATAAAGATTTTATTAAATACTTACTTCAAAGCCACTAATTTTGTTTACAGCTCAGCTGTTGCTTGTTTACATTAAAATGTTACCACTTTATTTCGCTCTTCAATATTTATTTCTGAAAAGTTTTTCACAATTCATTTTCAATCATTTTAATATCGTAAAACAAATTACGATATTAAGACATTTGCAGCGTTGCACAGTAAGAAAATTTTAATTTCACACCAAATTTTTTATTAACCTTTACTAAAACAAGATTTTTGTTTCTAAATTTACAATCGCCGTAATTTTTTCTTTTAGAGTAGCAAAAAAATACTCTCAACTTACGAAAGGAAACATGTGAAGCAACAATAATGCTCTTAAAATTCTCAGAATTAGGTTTTACTCGCAAAAAAATTTAAGTCTAAATTTTTTGTGCGGCTATATACAAAAATCAGTCTATTGTAAATGTTCGCTGAAAATTTGTTAAAAACTCATGCTGCTCGTATCATATCATATTGTACACGACACAACGAAAAATATATCTCAAACAAAAGCATTCAACATATTTTAAAAGTACTGCCAATTTCTTTTAATCAGACTCAATGTTATTTTTTTCCTACTCTGAAAGAAAAAATTACGGATAATGTAACAACTAAATTAAAATGAAAATCCCGATGATTGCTTAAATCTACTGTTAATCTTATCTTATAATTTAATATATAATTTGGCTACGTTCCAGCTGTGACTTCATATCGAAATAACCAGCTCAAATACCTAGTTTGAAACATGAGATACGTCACTTTATTATATAGGTAATGTCACCTTAAATGTAAAATTAGTAATTTTTTTTTATTAATTTAAAATTTAATAAAATAATCTATATATATATAAATTTATTTAAAGTAATGTAGAGAATTTAAAAAAAAAAATAATAATAATAAATTGCAACACTTTTTATCTGACATTGTGCATTTTCTCCACTTTTATCACGATTTGTTTTTAAATGCCAACAACTTTATTAGTCAAAATATTGTTGGCCTAAATTGTCAGTATTCTGTTATACATCGGTCAGTGAGTTTGTTGTGAGTGGAGTGTGTCAGTAATAAAGAAGAGAATTGCAGTTTAAGCACTTAAACAAAAAAAGAATACTTGGCATTCTACACAAGGAAGTTTATAATAAAATATTTTATGTAAAACAAGTCGAATCCAGTAAAAGAAAAGTAATAAATTTGTTATATGTAAAGTGTGTGTGAATAACTTGAAAAGGTCAATTTAAAAATTAATTAATTTAATTGATTAATAAAAATTCTGTAAAACTTCAAAGTGGCTTTGCATGTATCTTAAACGCGAAGCTTTGTGCTAATTAATTAATACGAAAATGTATTGCACCACAGAAAAAACCTAAAGAAACGTCGCGGTCAGAACATATGGTGGAATGTGATTGCAATAGCTGAGGCTAAAGGCTGTTGGAATTCAATGCAAATTTAATATATTCATCTTATTGAATTTTATATTTATAAACTGCCAAGTGTTCTCTCTATTAAACTTTCTATTACTATTGCTAATTAAATACATATTTAATGCGAAGTGTAACAGCAAAGTGTGTTTCTTAATCAGGCGAACAAAGCGTACGAACACACATGCATACCAACAAAAGCAATAACAACTGATCGCTTTCTAAAATTAATAAAGTTAAGAATGGATAAACAAGTTTGTGTGCTGAGCAGAGCGAAGAATGGCAAATTACCGATATCTGACCGACACAAAGGAGATATCAATCACTTCAAGCTCGTAGTTCAGCAGGCGGAAGTTCTGCAGAGCGGCTTGTATGCCCTTCGTTCTAATGATCAATTGTGCGATATAACTTTGGTGGTGGAAGGTCGCTCTTTTAAGGTGAATAAACTAGTCATAAATATTTGTAATATTATAATAAAAATAATTACTTCACACTAGTTTATTTAAACATACTAAAAACTACTAAAAAAGTTCTGGTTGTCGTTTAAAACTTTACTTGTAGTTAATTATTATTATTGTAATATGATTAACGAGTAAATATACGCAAAGTTAGTTACTATTATTTTTAACGAGTAAATATACTTGTAGTTATTTTTTATTATTGTATTTTTATCAACGAGTAAGAATACTCGTAGTTAATTATTGTTAACATAATTAACGAGTAAGATGCTCATAGTTATTATAACATTGTATTATTATTAACCGGTAAATATACTTACAGCTAGTTATTATTATTATAATGAGTAAATATCCTCGTAGTTAATTTTTATTATTGTCTTATTATTAAATTGTAGAAAGACTCATATTTAATTATTATTACAATAACGAGTAAAATGGTCATAGTTGATTAATATTATTGTTTTATCATTAATGAGTAAAAATACGCAAGTTAATATTATTATTACTATTAACTAGTAAATATACTCGTAGTTAATTTTTGTTATCGTATTATTTTTAACATGTAAAATTACTCATCTAATTATTGTTAACATAATTAAAAGTAAAATGCTTGCAGTTAAATAATATTATTGTATTATCATTAACGAGTAAATATACGTATAGTTAGTTATTATTATTGAGGAGTAAAAATACGCATAATTATTATTAACGAGTAAATATATTCGCAGTTAATTTTTTTATTGTATTATTATCAATGAGTAAAAATACTCGTATTTAATTATTGTTAACATAATTAAGAGTAAAATGCTTGCAGTTATAATTAATATTGTATTATCATTAACGAGTAAATGTACGCATAGTTGATTATTATTAGTAGTTAGTTTTTATTACGAGTAACATAATTAACGAGTAAATTACTTGTATTTAATTATTTATTATTTTATTATCATTAACGAGTAGATATACGCATATCTAGATATTATTATTAACGAGTAAATATCCTTGTAGTTAATTATTATTATTTTTTATTATTAGTAATGAGTAAAAATACTGGTAGTTATTATTAAACTAAAATTATTATTATTAATATAATTTCTATTTATTTATTTCTCCTTTATGGGTAAAAAAAATACATTTTGGAAGCCTGAGTTTAAAACAAAATATTTTGTATATTGTATATGAGAATTAAGGTAATGAAACTTCTGGTGATATGACAGGTATCGGTGAGCACTGACTTCTGCATAGTGTCAACGAGGTTTTGCGGGAGTCCAAAGGTGCTCATATTTACACAGAGTTTATATAATTACCATTATTATTAAGTAAAAGTACTCATAGCTAATGATGATTACACTTTACTTGTGTTAAACTACGTACTATCTTGAGTAACGACCTTGGTACTCGAGATCGTGAATACCACTATTATTTCATTTTTTACCATTAGAACATTTTTCCGTTTTATTCAAATAAGCATTTTATGACTGAAAATGCTTTTGATTCTCATATAGTATATAGTATATAATAATTATGCCGAAGAGTGAGGTTCATTAACTTTCGATCACTTTTATTTAATTGTAAATACTATTATTTGTGGGGATTTTTCGGTTTTTAACAAAATGTTTAATATTATTCATTTTTGTTTTTCATATGAATTGATTCTATATTCATGACTAATGAATGAACTGAATTTCAAATGCAAAACATCACAAAAATAATAATAATTATTAGAGAAACAAATGTTATTCTGCGTTATCAGTTTGATTGCGATCGCATATGCTTTCAATTCCATATCTCTACTCCACACAATGTCGGTACTAGGTGTCAGCACATCTGTGCTGTGAATCTGTATCTATGTATGTAGGTATGAATAGGACTGCGTGCCTACAATAGTCTAAAGTTGTTGTGCCAATTTTCTGATTATTTAATCGCTTTGTTAGATAGTTGTTTGTAGTAGACTCCATAAAGCTGATTGCCAAAATTTTTGAAAAAATCGCTTCTTTTTTGTAATGAAAATTTCGTAACATTGGGTTTTGTTTGCGTGCCGTGCCAGTGTATCTTCTATTGAAGCGTAAACAGCGGTTTCAGACTTGTGCTTCATTTCTTTTTAAATTTAGTTCGTTTCGTGCTAAATTTGATAATTTTTATTTTGGTTTAATATTTTTGTTTTTTTTTTTTTTCATTTTAATTGTTTAAATTATGTGTAATTTTAAATAATTTCAGTTGGGCGAATCAGCTTCCGGCTTTTGTTAAACCGTTGGTTACTTTTTTCCCAGAAGAGAATTTATGCTAATTTTAACTAAACACGAGATCTTTAAATTTCTTCTGTTAATTAATAGATCGTTTATAATTGACATATATTAGCATAACCAATTTAATATCTAATTGTGATTGTTTTATAAAGCAACTGGATTAATTAGTATTATTAACATTATTCGTTTAATACAATATCTGCAATATATTTTCTTTACATAAAGTAGATTAAAATATCTCAGAACTGAAGAGGTTTAATATATTTCTAATAACAGAACCTGTCGGTAGAAAATTTACCTTCTGTTCATTGTATTGTAATAATGTATTTATGTAATAAATATGGAGCGTCGTTTTCTAATTAAAATATGATAATTCCAATATTATACGAATGAATATGAATGAGGAAGACAAGGAAAAATATTTAGTAGAGCAAAACAATGCGACAATAGTATCAAGAATAGAAGAATACTTAGTATTTTGATGAATTACTAATTAAACGGGGTCAAGAATCTTGCCATGATTCTCTCTTCCTGAACTGTGTAGAAGCTGGGCAATTATTAAAAGTTTCACCCGCTTCCAGATAGAAATAGCATTCTGCCACGAACCTCAACTATGTCTTATGGAAGAATATACTAGAATGAAAATTCTTGCGTACCATATAAATGATTATCCCAATGATAATATGATCAATGGATCTTTTATTCTACGTTGATCTCTTTTCTTGTATCATGAAAACATCGACACCTTTTGTAGTAAAGTTAATATCAGTGAAGTCGAATACAATATTGGCTCTTCATACAGAAACAGTAATTTATTCGAAACAATTTTCACAAATTTCAAATTTTTCACAGCAACAAAGTCTCAACAGGTCATTGCGTGATATTTATAGGGTAGAAAGACGGTCTTCACCCGCAGTAATAACTGTCCTAGCGCCATTAAGATCAGGGTATAGTCATGTTTTAAACAGTTACTTGTACCGCATAAATACGTCTATTTCCAATGATTGTTCTAACTGCAATTCTAAACCAACTGATGTGACCCATCTGCTCTCATAACCTAATGCATACACAAATTTGAGAGCTATTGAACTTTGGTCTTGACTTGTTGATTTGGTTATTATTCGCAAAAAATCCCATATTCTAATCTATGTATTCAAATCTGTTATTCCTTTTATGTCAGCTGATATATAGATCTCCACGGATTATATAAAAAAAAGTTTAAGAAGCTCTGCATTGGGTGCTGAGTTTGGTGACCTTAGCCTAAAAACGCAATTGGAGAAATATTTTTATAACTATGCCTGAGGAATTTAAGCAAAGCAAAGACAATGTTTATGTGGAGACTAATAGCTGATGATGAAACGCGGATCTGGGACATAAAAACAAGTATAAACAAGCATAGGAAAAAATGAAAAGAGAAACATAGAAGGCATATATATCGTCAACTGGGAATCGATGCTGATCGTAACATCTATTTACTGTTACTATTTATATAAGCAAAACGTTGGAGAGTGACTTCGTATGTTTAAATTCATTATATTGGATTATCACTAGATCTTGGGTTACTTTTATATACTTATACCATTTTTCTACCCATTTCTTAAAGTCATGATGCATATTTTGGTATAACTTTTTTTCAGGAGTACTAGTAATATTGCCGTTTGTAACTGGTTATTTTTAATTACTCATTAATTTTAAAACGAAAATGGTTTATGATGTTTGTTGCTTAATCACATTAGTTGCAAATAAACATAAATTATTTTTAAAACTGCGCTTTTTATAATAAATAAGCCAATGTACGTATGACTAAAATCTTCTTTGATTACAAAAACGTTGGGTAAATGCTGCACATTAAGTTATGCAATAAATGGTATCCACTGGCCCTAAGTATTTTGCAAGCTATTTTAATAAAATTACAAAAAATTCATTATATCTTTATTAAGCATCAAATGATCCAACTTGATTTCTCCTTAAGTGCCACACAGACCAACTTGCGCCAAAATGACTATTGCCCTTACTACTCATTACATACGTGGATCCTATTCTCGTATCCTGAATATATTGATCTCCAGTAAACCAAAGCAGTATTTTGAGATCAGGGTTTTCTAAAAGCAACTTTCTCAACAAATGTCCTGTTGATAAGTGTGGGGATGAAAGATTTTTCTTCATGCAGTTTATATACTGTACGCATTATATTGACTTCAATTGTTACTTCTAACGGATAAATACGTCCATTCTCTATGAGTGCCCTAACTACAGCTCTACTTTACATCACCATCTCCCATCTATTTTCTATCCGAAACATGCACATAAATTTGGATCCTATTGATTTATGGCTCCACTTCGTCGTCCTGACAAGATGCCTTCACCTTCACGATTGAATATCTCTAACTCTACCCTACTTACTTCTCATCTTCATATTACTTTTCTTATCCCACCTCATTTTGCAATGTCTTGTCAATCTTCTATGTGCTTGCTTTCAGGTTAGCTTTTGGTCCCAATAATTGTAGTTTAAAAGCACGTTTGAGTTAGGATCACAATTTAGATCCCATTGCTCTTTATTTCTATCACATTTATTGCTTTTGGTATGATCCTTAACAAATCGTTTTCATGTTTATTTTAGTTTATTGTTTAGCTTTTAATTTATTTTATTATTACTATTATATTACTTATTGATCATTATTATTCTATTTCAGGCACATCGCGTAGTTCTAGCCGCTTGCAGCGACTACTTCCGTGCTATGTTCACTGATGCGGTGCTCGAAGCGCGACAATCCAAAGTACAAATACATGGAATTTCGGCTCGAGGTATTGAATTGCTGATCAATTTTATTTATACATCGAATTTAGTGCTCGATTACGAAAATGTACAGGATGTTCTTGCGGCAGCGATATTTGTGCAAATGAAAGATGTAATCGATGCCTGCTGCAACTACCTCGAATCTCACATCGATCTAGAGAACTCTGCTTGCATAGCTTCTTTGGCTGATATATATTCATTAGATAAGCTTCAAAATAAGATCTATCGTTTTATATGTTCGAATTTAAATGAATTCTCAGAACTCGATGACTTTTATCAATTAAAATTCGAACAAGTTAAATATATTCTATCGAGTAATTATCCTGTGAACTGCACCGAAAAACGCGTACTGATGATTATTTTGGGATATTGCAGAAAAACAAATCTGAACGCTGAACCTGCTGCGAGTCTTTTTTCTGAAATACGCTTTAGCGAAGTAGGAGGCTGGGATACTATTATTAAGCAAATGAAAATGTTAACAGATAATGAGAAAAGTGGGTTTTCCTTTATGCAAGATCAATATATAAAGGCCATGTTAGCAGAATATAAAGAACAGCAAACACAAGTAGCAAGTTTTGACATCCCCAATGAAGCTATAGCCTCAGGAGTTTTACTGAATTCACGGGGCTTGGAATTGGCTTTGGTGAAAATTGGTGGTTTTGAAACGCATGGCATAACGAACCAAATTAATTGGTACAATCCATCGACTCTCAAATGGGAAGTTTTGACGGCCATACCACATATTGATCAATGTAAGTACGGTTTGAATTATAAATTCAAAGAATTAAAAGCTAATATATTTTTCTATGTACACATACACAGGCAACTTTGGCACTGCTGTTTTAGGCAACGAATTATATGTCGTTGGTGGAGCATACGATGTCAATTTAAAAGAATATGTCCACTCTTTTGGTTTCCGTTATTGTCCCATCAAAGATGAATGGAATGCAATTGCTCCAATACAAATCGATCGGTGTCGGTTTTCATTGAATGCCATAGGCAATAAGTATCTCTATGCCGTTGGTGGCGTTTGTGAACCAAACGATAACCGTGATGGTGTGTGGAAACCAAGTTGGCCATTATCAAACGTTGAACGTTATGATGCAGTAACTGATACTTGGCAATATATGCCAATACTGGAAGAGAACAGAAGTCAGCACGCTGGTGTAGTTATAGGAGATCAATTGTATATATCAGGTGAGATATTTGAAAAATTAATATATCTCATTTATAATATTTAATAAATTGTATTTTAGGTGGAACTGATCAGCACTTGGTGCTGAAAACATTTTGGCGGTTCGATAGTAACACGGAAAAATGGCACAAATTGGCACCAATGTTAACACCACGAGCTGATCATGCCCTCATTGCTTTAAATGGTTTAATTTATGCTTGTGGTGGTTGGTATGAAAATCCAGAAACGGAAGCGATAACACTTGCCGAAACAATGGATGTTTATAACATTGCTACCGACGAATGGACGATTGAGACGAATAATCCTACACTCAAGCATCACAGCGGTATTGCAGCCGTTCAACGTAAAATCTATTTCATTGGCGGTTTGCTTTCGGAACCAAAATTTAACCGTGCAACTTGCGGCGTTCAATGTTACGATTTGGATACGAAAGAATGGAGTTTTAATAAACCAGAGAAATTTCCAAAAGACGTTTGGGAATGCGCTTGCGTTGCGTTATATGTACCAAGTGTGCGAAGTGAGGAATGTTAGAATTATATTAAAATCGAAATGTGAATTTAAATATAAATTGAACTGATGAACTTAACACTTATAAGATGATTTTCTAAGGTATTTTCATAACCTTAAGTTTAGTCACATCTATATGTATCTATGTAGCAGCTATATTCCTTTCACTGATTAGATATAATTTTTCATATAGTTTTTTATAATTTAACATTTTGTGTTCATTATGCCGAATCAAAAACACTACTTAAAAGAACTAGCCACTCTAATAAATATATTTTAAAACTATAAGCGCTTGGTTGACAGTCGTAATTTAAGTCTAAATACTGACTTAAGTATAGATTATGTCAGCATATAGTTGATTTATGTCAGTGTTGAGACTTAAAATATTTCTGTATTATTTTTATATAGTTTATATATGGAAACACACTATATACGAAATATTGTATTTTTTAAGTTAATTGTTTTTTTCTATTTTGTAATAAATGTATACCATGCTTTTCGTATAAAAAATAAAATTTTGTTTAAGTTACTTTTAACTGTCAACGTCAATTATTTATAGATAACCAAAAATATATTATTTTATATATATTATTTAACATAAAGGAACTTTTATCACGTATAACATTTTTGTGGCACGTAATTATTTTTCACAAAGTATAGCCAGATTTAAAAATAATAGTATAAGGATTGTATAATGTCCAAAGAGATTGCGCAATTGGGACGATATTAATATTATTACAGCTGCGTATGCCTAAAGTTTGGTAACAATAAAATTCTAACATTTTTTAAACGTTTATAAAAAGGATCGCTATCGTGGGTATATATTGGTTTTACACAATCCGCTAAACATTCAATTAACGATTAAAATACTTGTTTTATTGCATACGAGTATTATTAAGTGACAAATATTACAATTTATATTTGGTTCCAAACGAGGTTCTACGTCCCGGTAGAGCTATGGAGTGGATCTACATTATCCATATCGTAACCTATGTATCCGTCTTGTAAATTCTTTTATGCTATCTACTTTCCAGATCCTAGCGGGTTACAACAACAAAGTCCCGGAGCCGTTCCTGAAGTTTAACAATCGTTAGACCGTTCACTATTCCCAAAAGGGACTATATGAGGAGATCTCCGAGGGTTATCACTCCAACAACAATATATACTACGACTTGTGTTTATCTCAGTTGACATATTCGATAATTTGCCTTTTAAGGAATGTGAATACCTTCTATGATTTGTTGCTGTATGACAACACACACACAAATAGGAATGCACTAAATAGGTGAGTAAGATAATATAATAAATGGTGGGTTGGGTAGGAATAATTGAACCAAGTTTGAATTCAAATAGAGAAGCTTGTCACCGTTTTTGGGGCGGAACCATAAATCGATAGAGCTCAGATTGTTGTGTGTTGGCACTGGCGAAACGATGAACAAAATCATTGGAAATATATTGCATATATTGGTGATGTTGTGGTTCTATATGTTGCAAGCAAGCTGCAACGAGTTTGCCCGCACGCAAGAAAGTTAAGTCTGCTGCTGTTTAGTTTTAGATATTCAAAGAGAATGTTCTCAGGCGTTTTCAATATCCATTTCACAACAGTGGCAAATACTGATCAATACTATATTTCTCTACTGATTGTATATAGAATATTTATAAAAATAACTAAAGACAGAGGCTCAAAACTTTTCTCTACACATATAAACAATAAGTAACAGTTATCGCTTTTCAATATAATATTTATTTCATCAATAACATATATTTAAATAAAAAAAAACGGTTTTTAGTTTGGTATAGTCATTTATTGCATTATATTAATTTATGTATCTTTATTTGAACATATGGCATATGTATTTTTTGTTATATGTGTAATGTGTTTTACAAATATGACATTTGTTAAACTTCAAATTTTATTTGTTTTTTTTTTCATCTACCAAAAAACAGTTTTATAAATTATACAATTTTTCTAATTAGTCATTCCATTGACTTGTCTGAACTGATTTTAGTTTGCTGATTGATTTACATTGTGATTATAATTTCAATTCGTAATAATCCAAATAATATTGCAATAAATCTAACATTTATTTTTTTAAGTTATATTTAAATAATTAAATTTTTTTTTAATAAATGATCAATTATGATTGGTTTGGATGATTAAAGATATTTTCGTAAAATGTATATAATTTTTAAAATATATTTAATGCAAAATAAATAACATTAAATTCGCTAAAGCTTTACTAATATAAAATTAAATTAAATTAATTAAAATAAAATATATTTAATAGAAAATTAAATAGTCTTTATATACAGAAACACATTTTGGTATTAATTGTAATGTAAAAATTAAATGAACTCATAGAATTTATATTAAAAACAAATAACATTATTGCACATTAAAATTAAGCTTAAACTTTATAATTGTGTGGTTTAAGGATAACACAAAATATCACATATAAAATTATTTAAAATTAAAAAGGACTAGCTTCGTTCTTCATTTATAACAAAATGTTAATTTGTGATTAGTATTTGGGATAGTTTTGGTACTAAATTAATTATTAATTAAATTAAATTACAATTAAATGTGCGCTAAGCTGTTTGTTTCTTTTTGTTTTTTTTTTGTTTGCTTAAAAACAAATACAAAAATTATTTTAAGTTTCATTTTCGTTAAATATTTTTTAAAAATTTATTATATTTTGTTAAAAATTTTAATTTATATTGAATTTATTTTATTGATTTGTTAAAAAAAAAACCTTTTAGAATACAAAACAAAATGCTCATGAAAGCTTTAAGCGGCAACAAAATTACTCAAAGCTTATAGTATATATCTTTGATAGCGTTTTTCTGTTAATTGAACTAAGCGCATAAGCGATTAATTTTAATGTAATTAAGCTACTAAGAGCTCTTCGTGTAGTCCTTCGTGTAGTCCTTCGACATCGAGTGATTTATTCGATTTAAACATGTAATTATTGTCACCTTGACTGGACGCCTGAGACTTGGAGCTAGATGTCATATTATACAGATCGTCAAGATCTTGACTGCGCCTATAGCTGAATTGGGTAGTGAAGAATAGTTCATAGATTATATCAAGTATAATAAAGTAATATATTATTTAATAGACTTACCTGCTTACTGGACGACTATATGTGGACATGGCTGGACTTGCGGGATTAATACTACTGTCATTGTCTTCACTCTCCTTATTTGTATTTGTGCTATTGTATAAATCGCAGTTGTCTAAGTATTCGGAATGCAAATAGGTATTTAATTCGTTTTCGTCTTCTTCATTGTCAGCATAATCTTGTTCATTGTCATGATCCTGCAGTGATTCCACCATACACAACCATTGTGAATTGTGGTTACGGAATTTTTCAAGCTGCGAGAAAAAGTTGGTTAAAATATTATTATTTTAGTTTATATTGGAGAAAAATATACTATTGCTCACCTTAATCCTTTTCGCCCATTCGCTATCACTCACAGCAATAATATCTAAACAATAGTCACAAACTTTACGTATTTCCGCATTCTTATCATGCATCAAATCAATAAGATAAGCTGGTGACTCAGTCTCCTTAATCATGTATTCACGTGTGCTCTCATGACGTAATATTTGTTGGAATACATAAATAATCTGTAAAACAATTTCATCGTCTTCTTGTTTCGCCTTCAATAATTCAATCAGTGAAAGCACCACTTTAGCACGACAAAACAGAAGTGCACAGAGTTCATCATTGGCACATGTGCCCAAGTAAACAATTGTGTCGAGGACAAGATCATCCAATTTAGCACCTGGTGCTAAAGCGCTACGTATCCATGGTATAAGCTCAAAGTTTTGTAAAATTTGTGAGTAATCAAGATCGGCTAATGAAAGATTGCCCAAAATGCCCAAGCATTCCACAATAAAAGCCTCTTCGTCGCAAATCGTCAATATGCGTGCTAAGTCTCCAACATAATCAATGAACAATGGTTGAAGTGTTTCATGTTGTGATAAATTTCGTAACAATTTCATCAATAACGAATCCTGATATTTAAAAGCACGATCCATCAGACTATGTAGTCGATTTCCATCTACCATAATTTGTGCATTCCGTTTGTTTAGCGATAAATTAATGCAAAGCGCAATCAAATCGAGATCTACTTTTACATTGAGATTGAGTATGATCGCATCTGTGGCCAACTGCACGCACTCAGTATGTGTAAACATACCTTTGACCTAAGTCAAAAAAAAAAATTGCAATATATAGTACATATAGTAATATTTAGATAATTAAGTTACCTTATCGTCCAAACTCATGTGATAGAGTATTTTAACAGCAATTCCGTGATGCTTCTCATCATTAACGAACATTACTAAGATTGGCAAGTAACCTGCAGCAATCATTTTCCTACGCACAGTTCCATCAAAGGATAAATTAAAGACTAACTTAAGTGTTACTTGTACGAGATCTGTGTGTCCAGACTGAAATAGGCGTGGCAATTTAGAAATTATATTCAATTCACTCATATCGTCTTTATTGTCGCCAACAATGGAAAGTTTTTTTAGAAATGTTGTGACTAGCATAAGCAAATCTATGTTCTGTCGATCTAAAGCTTTAACGAGCATCTTAACAATATTCTTACGTCTCATCTTCTCTTCTAGCTTTACATTCTCCGCCATGTTGAGTAGCAAATAAAATGCTACTCGCAATAATTGCTCTTGCTTTTTAGCAAAAACTTTAAGTTGTTTGTTAAGACGATCCATTTCTTCTTTTTTCACTTTAGGATCATTACGATCTAAAGCCTCATTACTTGTAGCCTTCATATCACCATTTGTGGAAATGCCAGAGTCTGGTGTGGTGCCACCAGCGGAAAGTGCTTCATGATAGCTAGTATTGAGTACTTGACTCTTAATTAGTGAGGAGGACATGGAACCATGAAAACTTGACCAATTTCCAGATTTTGGACGTTGTTTTAGTTCAGGTATGCGACGGCGCGGTGGTTCCATCTGTAAAGTAAGTTGACAAAAATAAATTTTACAGGCATTATTCAATGGCATCTGTCGAAAAACATTAATGTAATATACGTTTATTTGATTTTATTGTAGAAGAACAATTATGAACCATATTATTTCAGTCTAATTCAAGTGCATTTATTTGTCAGTGTTTTAATTTAACTGTTTTTGTCATATATACTATATACATTAAACTATTTCTATTTTGAATACATTTCCACACCACTACATGATAAGGTTTAAAGAAATGTTTCATTAAAGTAAGTAAGAATTATAATTTCACCAAATTATATGCAGTCAAATTTCAATCGAATTCAAAATATTCAATTAAGAGTATTAATACATACAATTGTATGAATTTGAATACTGGGATAATTAAAAATGTCTTTAATAATAACATCTACATTGAACTACTTCCATTTTGAACACTTTTCTACACCTGTACAAGATTCTAAAATTTAAGTTTAAATACTCACTTCTTTGGGTTTTTCTTCATTCATTATGTCTAGAAAGTCATCAGAGCTGCGATTTAATTTTTCTTTGCTTTGCTTAGCTGACATAGGAGTGGAACTACCAGGATTTCTTCTAACATCCAATTCGTGACGCATGCTTTCATAACGTCGCAATTCATAATCGACTACATCCATACAAAGTGAGCCAATCTAGGAAAAGACAAATTTAGTTGTTGTTTGATATTACAAATATTTGGATGTAAGCATACCTTGTATTGTACAATGACAGGATGAAATTTTGTATAAGTCGAAAAGCAAAAAAATATATATATTATATTTGTGGACAGGTCCAAACTCTTGCGCCAGTCCTCACGTAGCACACGTGATAATGCGCTTAGACAAGCCTCTAAAAGATTTTACAATAAATTAGATTAAAAATTTGAATTTTCATCTTGTGATCATACCATTTTTCTCCAGTTCTTCTAAATTATCTGGATTTCTTGCTACTTGCAGTATCATGGCTGAGCCACGTATTCGATCGCTCAAATCCTCATACAATAGTTCCACATATTCATCAATGTTATTGATAGAAACCTCAGATGCAGTCGGTGTGGAGGTTGTGGTTGTTGTTGATGTATGCATTGTTCTAGCCGATGTACGATGTAGAGATGCGGAACGATGATGGCTATTGTTATCGGCTATGTCTGAAAAAAATAGAGGGTTAGAAGATTGATGTACACTTATAATATAGACATGTAAAGAATAAAATAAAACCAATGTAGTAGTGTAAACGTAGATTGATCTTAATATCGCATAACGAGATCCGATCGGCATAAGGTTAAAGCTAAGAAAAAAGATTATTACCACTTCCTGCATTATCCTTGCGATTTTTTAAATAAAATATTATTTGTTCTACATCGGCTAGCTGTGACTTATGTATGAGATCACATTTGTCCACAACTTCTCGAGCTAAGGAAGCTGGATCTGTCTTAGCATTCAGCGAACGTAAGCGTATTATTTTCTGACAATTCTGCAAGAAAAAAAATTTTATTGATTAATTTGATTTTTTTATACGTACTTAACATAGCTAGAAAGTAATAAATACTAGCAAGAAGGTCAAGTTCATTTGTCAGTATGGAAAAATAATTTCACTCAGACGTGAACGCCTCTCAATACAAGTAACTAATCAAATATGCCCATTCGTTCGATAATATTAACAAATATTTTTACAATTTTTTTTATTATTGTACATAAATATATTGTATACTCTAATTTGGCCATTAAGTATGTCATTACCACTAAAAGTTATTAATAAAATAGTTTTTTCTTTATTGCTCTGACACAAATGTCGCCTTTCTTTGGTAACTGAGTTCAGTGAACACGTGAAAAATAATTAGATTAATGGATAGTTATGACTGCAATGAATTTAATTATACTATTTTTAACTTAAAGAATAATAAACATAGTAAAGGTGCAATAATTTTTCAAAATAATGCAGAAAAATAATTCTGGATTTTACAACTTAATTTGCTATAGACATTTCTTTTAATGTGTGAAGAAAATTGTTTGACTTTACAGTAGATAATATCAAGGCTATTCTATTTTTGAGAAAGTGCTTTCTATATAATAATTAACTCATTCCCCTCTTACGAATATTTTAGCCAAACACAATATCAAACACCGAATTAGAGCTCAGAACCAAGCAATCAC
This sequence comes from Teleopsis dalmanni, assembly GCF_002237135.1. Taxonomy (NCBI): domain Eukaryota; kingdom Metazoa; phylum Arthropoda; class Insecta; order Diptera; family Diopsidae; genus Teleopsis; species Teleopsis dalmanni. The sequence goes on from NC_051846.1 coordinate 202,449,362, forward strand.
TAATTATTTAGGATACTTAGGATTTAATGACCCGGAAATTTAAGTGACTTTTTCACATTCTACCTAAGCTAGCAGTAGATATAAAAAAGGAAAGAAAGAATGCGGATTATAGCCCCTTTGGCTGCAGATGGATCAGAAGTCCACGTAAGACATAGAAGAGGCAATTTGAACCAGGGCTACAGACTGTTATAGCAAGAACTAGACTATAGTTAAGCGATTGGCATTCGATAAGACTCAATAAAAATTATGCACTATGGCCTTATATTTTTGTAGAGATTGAAGAGTATATAAAAAATACAGTGTAAATACATAGGGTCTTAGGTTCCCACTAAAGTAGAGCTCTTCAACTATAATAAACTATAACTTTTATGCTGCACCTTCCTTATATTGAAAAAAGTAAGAGATTATCAAACTTCCAGAACAAATGTTATCCATACAATAGTTTTGGTGAATATAAAGGCCTTTCGATAATTACTTATGGATTTTTATTGCCTATTATTGATAATCATGTGGCAGTATCGATAAAAACTCAAGGTTTATGTCATAGTTTTGTCATATTCAAGAGAGTGCCGGTTTACCACACTTCCAAATAGAAATGTTACACCATACAGTGACTGCTTGTGGATGTGGGTATCTTTTAAGATTTATTTGTTCATTACCTAAGATTTAATAGTTTACTGTGTTAATATTTTTACCTCATCACTTAAGAAAATGCATTCCGAAATATATACCCTTTCTGTAGTAAGTTCTTATAATTTTAACACGTTCAGTGATTGTTAAACGATCTGTATTGTAAAATTTCAAATCATAACCTAAACATATGTTGATTGAGATCAGGTCTGTCCAGACCAGATACGATCGCGGGCCAATACAAGTCACTGTGCAGATGAGAGGGTTGCAGAAATATATGTACTTGTTTCTTTTTGGAAAAAAAAAATACGATGATAATGTTATATTAAGTTTTATTAATTATTTATTTGAATTCAGTTTTTTAGAATACCATAAAAATAAAATAATGTAATTTTACTAAAATATATCAAAAGAAAATTTGCGTAATTGTGGAAGATTAACATGTCGTGGGCCGTACAAACATTAGCCGCGTAGGCCGTGCTTTGGACAGCTTTGATTTAGATATTACTCCTACTTCCAAGTGCGACTAAAACATTGCTGCCAACTAGACCATGATCTATTACATAGTCCACATGTAATAGACCCTAGACCCTTATAAAGAATTGAGTTTCCAGGTAGATGTTGACCTTTAACAAATCTTATCTGAAAACAAGTAGCATATTTGAAACTTTGATTCGTTCCAAATTCCTTTGATGAACCTTAGAGAAAGTATTTAGTAATCAGAAAACTTGAACTTTGACGAATGTGCTTAAACCAAAGTTATTTGGAAACTATTACCATCGAAAACTCTTTATGGAACTGTCAATAAGCACAATATGTATAACTTTTTAATATATCAAGAAATGCATCAAGTTCGCTTTAAGCAGACCTTCAGAACTATTTTAATAGACTTTACTGAAGTAAACAAAACAATATTTTGGTTATGCTTTAAAGACGTCAGTTAACACATGCAGTGACTATTTATTGATTTTTATGTATACGAGTATCTAGAACTTTTTTAGGATTGCCTCTCGCGTACTTCCAGCTATACAAAAACGAAGCATACTTAGCATGCGAATCCACCAGCTTAAGATAGCTAGACAAAGAAGTCAATGGCACACGGAAATATCAGTGTTTCCGATTTGCATTTCATGCAATTACACGTACTTAAAAGTAAAAAATAAAAAAAGAAAGATATTTATGAAATGAAATATGAATTGCAAATTGCAGACAAAAGATATGCAAATACAATCATCCTAATAGGTAAGTTGAACTCGCGTGTCAAGCAGAAGTTTATTTTCCCATTATACTTCACAGTGTGTTGTCACAAAAGTTTTTCTATAGATACAAATTGAAGTTACTCGTATATGTATACTTCCAAGCCGCTCGAAGCTTGAAGCTATGCGTCTTGTAACCATGATTCCGAAAATAGATAGTAAACAAACCTAACGAATTTCTATCTGTTATCTATCGTTTTTATTGCCAACCAAATACATAAATGGTAAAACTAAATACATAAAAGGAACGTATATTGTATATAAAATCATACATAGGTACCATATAGTGAATATTGCATAATGTGTAATTTCCGTTAACTTTAATTGGAAAATTTTAGCACCAACGAGTATCTAAAGAACTGCCGGCAGAAGTATCTGTATTTGTACGAGTATCTACGCACATTTCAGCGTAAATATTTACAAATCAAATATTTTTGTAAATACGCCGCCGGCACTGCCCGCACTAAAATTTAGATTTTGATCGAAGGGGCGACAAGTGATTTCGAACACCCCCGTCGATTTTACGAGTACATAAGTCCACACACAAATGGCTGTAAAGTAAGAGACTGTTTTGTTAAGTGGCACGTAGAATCGTATGAAGACCCCGAAGAAAAGAAATAGACGTATGTTTCAGAGATAGCACCAACCACTGCCTTTCCACTTACATTCAACAAAATTAAATACGTTTCAATTAGATTCAATTTGATTCAATTTTGATTTCAATTTCAATCGCGCCGTGTTGAATGTTGAATCTCTATTCCGCGTATTCAATGTGTCATGTCTTTTATTTGCTTTAATTTTATGAATGAATTATGCTTTTGAGTGTAAGTGCGAAATTTGTATTTTTTAATTTAAAAAAAATTTTTAATTTTACACAAAATATGTGGGCGTTTCGGTCTGAAGTGTTGCACGGAAGTTTTAATGAAATTTCAGATATGCAAAGATCAAGACTTTTTAATTGTTTTATATCTGAAATACACAAACTTTGCGTTACTGAAAATGTGTAATGACGTATGATTCGATTCCATTTGATTCGATTCGAATATTAATCATTTTACAATATGGTGTGCTGAGGTCAGAGAACTCTTTTAATATTTTAAGAAAATATAATTTTTTTATTATTTAAAATAAAATATTTAAATTTAGTTGTCACCAAAATGTTATTATTAATAAAATATGAAGTCAAGTAAATGCAGATTTAAGATAAGATGATATCACTGATAATCATTTATAATCCTTGTTCACAGCAAAGAGAATTAATCACATCAGCTCGGAAGCTGTGAAAAAATATCAAGTTTGAAGCAACATTTACTAAAGTAATGAAGTCATAAGTAAGTAAGTAAGTAAGGAAAGAAGTGGACTTACTTCCTTATTGATATTTTTATTCTTCAATGAAATATAACTAAAGGGAAAACTCTTATAAGAGTATGGATATATAGACCCATTTCGATAATTGCGTGAAGTAAATGCTATGCTTCAAAACTATAAGAACCTCAGCAATAGAAGTTTTTACTTAAGTTTCATTTGATCTTCTTTTTGTCTATTTATTGCAATATTATTAATTATTTAATTATTTCTTATTATACCCTATTATCCTATATTTGAGTAGCCTTCCCGGAAAACGCTTTGTGGTAGATTATATGGTAAGTGGCAGCCAGAATTATATCTATAGCGTAGCTAAAGGCACTCAAAACCTAGTAGTACCCAATTGGATGACATCGGCTAACAGCCAGGATCGGTGGATAGACTTCTTTGATGAGGCTAAATTTAGACACCGGTGTTGCTACTGTTTATGATAATGATGAAGCAAGAAGAAAGGTGCCTTTAACAGTGGAAAGCGAAGAGAAAAATGTAGCTATATAAGACTTTAAGCAGTTCCATTACTTTGGTTATGATATAATAAAGACCAATGGTGGTAATGAATACTTAATAAATCACTACAATTGTTGCTATAATTTTTCTTCGTTTTGTTATTATTGGAACGAATGTATGCGTATATGCGCAAGTATAAATATAAGTAAATTTCACTTGCTTGAAAATAAAAAATTGATGATATTTTTATATTCAAATTGTTTGTGCAGTGTTTTTTATAGAATTTATATTTAAATTAGCATTCCATTTTAATATTAAAATCTTTTATAATTAATATTTTCCAGAAATTTTTTTTTCGTTAATTTTTGTTCCATATCTTTTGTGCAATTATTTTAAAATTTTCTATTTCTATTATTTTATTTTAATTATTTTTTACTTTTAATAATAAAGCTTATTTTTTAATTTGTTTTTATTTTATTTTATTTATTTTTTACTTTAACATAAAGCTTAATTTTTATGAATTGTTAATATTTTTTTTATTTTTTTTTTATATTTTTTTATTTTATTTTATTTTTTTTTTTTTATTTTATTTTATTTTATTTATTTTTTACTTTTTAAAATAAAGCTTATTTTTTATGCCTTATTATTATATTTTTTATTTTATTTTATTTATTTTTTACTTTTTAAAATAAAGCCTATTTTTTATGTCTTATTATTTTTTTTTATTTTATTTCATTTATTTTTTACGTTTTAAAAAAAAGGTTTTTTATTTTACTCCTGTTGATTTTTATTTTTTTTTTGTGCCGTTAGATGGTATGTTGACTTACGTTTATTTTTACATATGCATATTATTTAAGTGTCAATAGAGTTTTTTCTTTTCGATCTCAGTAATTTGTAAGTGACATTTTGTAGTCCATCAACAAGTAGATGATAGATGGCATATCTACTTATTGGTCAGTTTCATGTAAAAATTTTCAACTTTAAAGAGCTGGCACCGTATCTCAACCACTAGGTTATATTGACTAAGTAGAGTAGTAGCAAAACTTGTCTAAAATAGTTGCATTTACTGAAGTCCGTTGTCAAATAGGCGTACACAGGAAATCGAAATCATGTCCCATTTGCTTATAAAAAAATTTAGTATTTTTTTTATATTTATATATAATTATATATAATTATATGCAGCATATTGTTAATGAGTTACTAAAAACCCAAAATATTGCATGCAAGTTTTAACCATTCAATGTTGCAAAGAATAGCTTATAGTTTACAGTCTAGAGACTCCATACAAATGAGACCCGGAAATTAATCGGAGATAGACTTCACATATGCATATTGCTAACATATGTTGCCACAAAAGCCACAATTGCTAAATAGATTTTTTTCCTATTATGTTTAGTATATTAAGCGATTTATTAAAACTGTTATTGAATATTGTACTTTTAAAGTAATTGTTCAATAAGAAAATATTATTTTAAATAATAATTACATATAATTGCTTATACATATATTTGTGTGTATGAATGTAAATATTATTTTCTGTCTGGCCTTCATTTTGAACCTATATCGGTACAAACTAGTCTAACCCATTTTGACATTTCACAAGGTCCAAATTGACTGACTGAGATTTATGTTTGTCTTTCTCTTTGTGTGTGGATGAGGCCTACTAAACGCAGTTAAGCGTTTTAATAAGCATAATTAAATAATTTATTGAAATTAAATAAAATAAAATTAATTATAATTAACGAAACACAGTTAAAGTCAAAGTTATGTAAAAAATAATTTAATTGCTAAATAATTATTTATGCTAGAGCGATTGCTTAAAATTAGTTAAAACTAATTATTAACGATGTTGCTTCGTAGTTCAAATTATGCCAATTTATGGGATTACATCATCTTTTGCAAAATATTATAAAATATATATATAAGTAGAGGAAAAGTATCTATTTTAGTTAATTTTTTTTTTTTTTGGAAAAAATCTATACACCAAAAAAACGAAAATTATTTCTGACAGTCAACAACGGATCGAATCAACTGCAAAGTGAATTCTCGCACTTGAAATTTGTCGGTCATCAGAATTTGTTTGCCTGTGCAGAACCCAAAATAAATTCAAAAAATGAATAATGGCAACAATTAAGAAAAATTGAGATTAAAAATTTTTGTACAAAAATTGATGATAAATTTTTTTCAGTTGCCATTTTTATGACGCACACCACATTTCGTTGCTTCTCAAAATAATCGCTGAGGCAAAGCTTTGCCGGTGGGTGGGTGGAACCAGCCGCTAATGAGGCACCGCGTCTGCTAAACGTTACTGTTTGACTTGTGGATGACAGGAAGAAAAACAAAGCGACATAAAGTAACAAACTAAACTAAAACAGAACATATGGGAAAAAAAATTTGCAACTATTTTCCTCTTCCTCTTATTTTTTTTAAATAAATATGAAAATTTCATTTGAGACGTGTAGGGTGACTCATACGAAAATGGGGTTCTTCACGCTAGCATAGGCCATATCGGGTTGGATAAAAAGTAGTCGACGATTTTCTTCATTTGGCTCCAACTTCAACTTTGTATTTATTTAATCCAAACTAATATTTCTCATTTTTCAATTTAATAAATGAGAGATAAATGGATTATCTATGTATTTTTATTATATATTTATTATTAAAACTATTATCGTGAAATCACCTAACAGTTGATATTGTGGCCAGAACAGTCCTATAGTACCATTTTTATTATATAGAGTTATTAAAAAAAGTTATTCCGAAACAAAATACGAGTATACTCTATCCATAAAAACTGCCATAACATACTAAGCTGCATTATCTATTCTATGGTCAGTACTCTCTTGCAACAGCAATATTTAATAAAATATTAATATTATATAATAATGGTAATATTTGGTTATTAATATCTAAAATGGCAGATCACATGGTCTCAGTAATATTAGATAAAACTGTACAATTTTCTGTCCTGATATTATGTGTTTTATTGGATTCTTATGCTACTATATCATCTATTATAAGTAGCTATTATACGTTTAATGAAATTTTAAATTTAGTATGGAAGCATTGGCTAGAATGTAACATATCATGATAAAGCTAGCGCATCACCTTTTCCGTAACCTGATAATAAATTATATATAAATAAATTTATATATTTATAATTTTGATATACTAACTATACATTATTAGATTATTATTTATTTGATGCCACAATTTCTTGCTAGTGTGAGAAGGGTTTAAAAAAATCGTGAAAACCATGTGTATCAGTTTTTCATAAAATTCTACAAAATTCTACAAAAAGAAAATTAGTTCTGACCGGAAAAATAGAAAAATTGAATCCCAAAAAAAAAGTATACCATGTATATATGTTTCAAATTTTGTTTGGAACGAAAAAAAACTTGTTTGAAAACAACAAATACTAATGTTGAATATGAGCACTTATAATTCTCACATACTTAAAGAAAATGTTTCTTTAATACGATTACTTAATTTAGTTGTTGAATGTATTTTTACTTTAATATATGAATGAAATATGTGCTTTCTTCCAATTTTAATTTCAATATCGCCGTTCTAATTCAGATCTATTGAAATCTGATTAAAATATTATTTTAAAATTCAGCAATTTGATGGAATATAAAGAGTATTTTCACATATATATTGAATGTTTTGTTGCTAAGACCATAATGCAACCTTTTGCTTTAAAGAAGGGTGTTTTAAGATAAGTTCGGTAGTATTTTTTTTATTGTTAACACAAATACTACTTTGAATACAATATAAACATATGACATGTATTATTGATCAACGTGATAGATTGAGACTCTATGCTCCACTAGGTAAGAATGCAGTAAGTAATGATAGATTCCAGTTATATCATGATATCCATCTATTTGTGCCTGTTTCTCATTTTTGTTTTTTTATTATTATGCTAATTAATCCTTCAGTTTAAAGTCAATAAAATATAAATTATGCATAATAATACTTTTGAATTTAGTAAGGTTAAGCAGAGAATTGATGAATTTTAAGACCATTTAAGACGATGTTCCTAGCTGATTACTAAATGATGCTTGATAATTGGTTGGCTTAGATTAAAATTGTGTAATTTTTTTACAGTATAGTATATATAGCATATAATACTATATAGTATAAAACTATTATTCATTAATTAGTTTTATTTTGAAACCGCAATATTTTTAAAACAGTTTTCTGCTATATGATTTATTAAAATATATTAACAAATATATTTAAGTGATTATATTTAATTAAGTTCAATTTGCTATGCAACCCTAAAGGTATGAAATATAAATTATAAGCGTAAAAAATGAATTTGTAGCCATAAAAGTGCGTCGGGCAGTGGCCGCAATGGTCACATAGCCACTCGCCAAACAAAAGCTTTTGCGTGGACGTATTCAAAACCGTTCCACATGCAGTAAACATTATCATTAGCCACAACCGCAGCCGCGACAACAAAAGCAATTAAAGTTTGGATGACAACAACAAACACCCGGAATGACAATGATGACGAGATGACGAGCCAGCCATAGAGCAAGCGCAGTTGTTGACTAAGGTAATGAACTTGACGCATATTTAATATGATTTTTATGTTGTTTTTTTCTTAATTATTTAACAATTTATTTTGCTCGCTTTGTACTCTCATCAAGGCGTTGGCAGTTAATAATATTATATCTTATAATTCTTAGCAGAGAATTTGTTGATTAAAAAAAAACAGAAATAATAAGATAGATACCGTATAGTTTTATAGTGCAGTACTAAAGCACTTTGCAGATTAGAGGGCTTCCAACAGGAAACAAAATTATATTAGAATTAAAATTATAACTTAATTTTAGTTTTTCGCCTTTGTATGAAAAATATTTGAGTCTCCATGTATAAATCGTCAAATAATGCAAGTTTCTTCTAATGGGGGCAAAAACTTACATATCTGGCCCATGAACGCAGCTTGAAAAATGCTCAGAGTAGGACGAAGGCACGGGGTCATATTTGAAATATTTTCCTTTATAAACACTAGTCGTCAACAAAAAGAAGGATACCATATAGGGATATCTGAATTCATTTGTTGGTATGACTATCGGCAGATATATGGTAGATTACCATATCTTCGCTATCGATCTGTGACATTTAATTAAAGTTACCTTATTAGTCCTCTTTTCATTACAAAATAATATGAAATGTTGCATCGGAAAGATTTTAAGAGGCTGTCTTGGCTACACACATGATCTGGTCAATAACGTTTTAACTAAAAGCAGCATTGGAAAAAGACGTTTTCTAGTAAATTTTCTAGTTTTCTAGTAAATTATATTAATAGAACGTACTAAACGTTGGATGTATAATGCACTTATAAAGTATGTGCTCAATATAGTTCAGAAACATTGTTTTTCACAGCAGAAACAAAGATGATATTATGATTTTTTATTAATAGAAGTCTTATTAGATACTAGATAGTGGTACAGTACTAGACGTAATGAAGATTTGTAGTAATAAAAATTTGTCCATGTATAAATTTAGACAAAATTCTACAAATACAGTCGGGTTGTATGTACATTTTCGAAACTATAAGACAGCATCTCACATATAACATTTATATGAAATCCTCAAGGTAATTATTGACGTCAGAAGGATGACAAAATAGAACTGGCAAATTATTTAATAAGTCATGGTCATTATCTTGTTAGACCTTAACCCTAACCCTAAGAGTATAGATTAAATATTAACGAAATATAAGTAAGATATAAAAAATATTAAGCTTAATGAAAAATATAATTTAATTATATATTATAGTTTTTTATATATATATATATATATATATATATAATATATTTAAAAATTAAATCAAGGTAATTCAATTTTTTATTATTTATTTATAATTATATTTAAACTGTTTATATATATATTATATTATATTTTACATAGTTCTTTTTTATACAAAGTTACCAACGTTTTGAAGCATTTTGATTTCTTTATCAGGGCGCAATGATTAATTTATTTGATTATAAACTTTTATTAAATAAAGCAATTAATTGTTTAAGTTATTAATAGCTTTAAGTAAATCAAGTAGAAAGTTTTCCCAAACTTATTTGAATATATAGTTTATTTAGAAATAATTAATAAATCAAAAAGATATCAACAGTATATAATTTTTGGACACAGATCTCAACGACTAATCTCTTCTTCGGAGATTAGTAAACAATTCAACAGTAAAAAGACACAATCAGTTAAGAAGAAATTTCATTCTGGGATCTAATCTGACACCAGAGGGAGCTATAACTAATCGTCATATGACTGCCTGCATAACATGACTATAATATTTATATCCAAGTAATCAGATACAAAACAATTCATTGAAAAAAGTACTACTAAATTAGTTGCAGTTTACTATAAAGCTTTTTAGTGATTTACCAAAGCACTTTTTTTATTTAATATTAAAGTTTGTGTGAAATATAGTAAGAAAATTAGTATCGAAGTGTTTGAAAATAAATGTTAACTCTTCAAATATACATTAAGTTCATAATGTAGAAATAAGTAAATTTTAATATTTATATGACAAAGTTGAGTACAGTTTAATCTGCTACTCTTTAATGAAATGCATTTGCATCCATTTTATGCTTTTTGCAAACCCAGTTGTAAAGGATAAAGTAGCAACCATTACGCCTAAAGAGCCATAAAAGCCCACGGGTATAAAAAATATTTTTATATGACATTTATTTCCGTACCACTGCTGCGTTGAGGTTCAACGCTACTGGCAACTGTATAACACTATATTGTATAAAAATGGGTCAATGTCAAGCCCATTATGAAGTAAAATAATATTCTTTATTTTTCTTAGCAAAAAAGGAAATATTGAAAGGTCACATAACAAAAATATTTTATTTAATGGTATTTACATATAAGTACATTACACACAATTTTCTAGAAGAAAAAAAAAACATTCATTACTGCGAAAAAATTTTTTTTGATAAAATTCAAGGCTTTTGCTGTGCAGCTCGGAAAGATACAAAAACAGTCCCCTCCCCCCTAGCGTAAACACAATTACAAATTTTGATTTTTTTTCTTGGATGTATGCCCAATTCGCTCGATGACACTAAAAGCCAATTTCCTCTTAGTGCTCTTACTGGCTGCAGTCAATTTTCATAAAATGGAAGTGGTTTGGTGGCACTGTCCCACATTGAAAAATAATAACATTTTTCGATTGTCTCCACGACTAACGCTATTAGAATTTTAATAGGAAATTTTATGTATGGTTTAGCATCTGACATACCCGCGCGGGCACGCATACAAGCAAACCAAAAACAATAACAAATTTACATATTTCTATGCATACGAAATTTTATGCGCTTTTATGCGGAATAATAAATATTTATAGTAAATTATTTTATTTTACATAGATTATAGTCGTAATTCAACGAATTCGGTCGAGGGTGGAGGTTGGGCAGAGATGCACATTTTCAACTTCCCACGATTGACATGTTATTGTGTAAATATGCGAATATATTGGATGTATTGATGCGCTACTTTTAAGATTTTTGACGATTTAAAGTACTATACTATAGAATGAAGAACCCTAAATTATATTTTCACATATAGATAGATTCGCTATTGTGAGTAACCAGATTTGTGTACTTGACTTTATAAGCACATACTGAAAAGTAGTCGTAATTGTACCTATAACCTAAAAACATGTAGCTGGTATTTATTCCAGAATAATTTTCATTTTTTGGATTAAAAAATCATAGCAATGTATACATATAATATAAATACATTTGTGAGAGATCGTATGATCCAGTGCTACTAAAAGCTGGATTACGAGTTCGCTCTTCTAATAAAGTAGCAGAATGGGATAAGATAGCTAAGTGAAGTAAAAGAAATTCACTTTAAGCATCTATTAAAACAAGTAGGTATAGGGTAAAAATGGATGTTAAAGGGAGTAAATCAAGAAAAACATGATTCGATGAAGTGGTAGTTAGGTTAGATTAGATTAAGTAGTCGAGTGCTGTCGGCACTTCAATTCGGAGACATCTATCGCCTATTGCGATGCTCTCAAAATTGCCTGGCGAAGCGATGATGTTGTAAATAACCTTAAAAAACAGTATGTGTTTAATTGAAAAGCCTATATAGCAAATTGAGGATTTATGGCACATCTAGGAGGACAAATTAAAATACATATGTATCAAATTGGTTGATGTAGAAAACATTGTTTATAGACGAACTAGTCTATCGAGAACTGTTTAGCTTAAAAAGAAAATAAGGAACTTACTTTCTTGGATATAAAGTTTGATGATAAAATTTGATGAGTTATAAATTTTTTTAAACTATCTATTAGTCCATATAGAATATAATTATTATTAAGATAGTTAAGCAAAAATCTGCGATAGTTTGTACGTTCTTATGAAAATGGAATTAATAAAACTATAAATAAAAATCGTCCGATAGATGACTATACCAGTCATTGCCGGAAGTGCTTAGCTTTTAGTATATATGAATGAATTTAAATATCTGAATAAATAATCATTACGACTATTGCTGCATAAGAGTTGTAAGATTTTACCTCATTAACCTCTGTTTGATTGTGTATATCGTAAACAAAGAGAGTTGGAAGCTTTATTAGCTATATAATTTTACTAGCTTACCACCCTCTGTCTCATACTATTCGATATATATTTCATTTTTAGTGTCCTCTAAAATTCGTTATTACTCTTAGTATTTTCAATACAAATTTAGTATTTTTTGTCATTTATCACGATATAAGTTTAAATTCATTTGACATATTTAAAAATAAATATGCTAACGATATATAATAAATAAGTAATTAGATTTATGCAAAGGCTTGGCCAATGAACGAAGCTTCTGCTATATTTATGAGTATTAGATTTTGAAAAGATATTAAATGATGGGAAATAGAACAATGTGTGCTCTGCATGATAGATGAGCCATTCCATAGATAATTAAAGTACATATATATTCTCCTCACTTTAAACTAAGCTATTGTCATTTAAAATTATTAAAAATATTTATACAATATTGAAGACTGACATGTAGGCGCCTAAATGCAAATAGATAGATAGACACACTTTACTGCCGATTAAGGAGAGCCTATTGTTTGAATATTGAAAAAACATACCCATACTTCAGAGTAGTAGCGCCTATTGATTATTTAATAATAGCTATTGATAACAATAGCAAATAAAAAACAATTCAATATTTTATCTTCATCTTTATCTTTCGCATTAATTGACTTTTGATAAACTAACTAATTGAGATTATTGGAAATGCACATTTATACGTACCAATACAGAACCTGTGGCCATGATAAGCGATTTCTAGGCAATAAATAAGCACTTTAAAACGGAGGTTATCACTTTTTTTTTATTAAAAATGACCGTTCACACTTGCATATCAGAATGTATTTATTAACAAAAATTTATTAAATTATTTAAATAAATATTAGAAATCTGAACTCAGCACAGATGCAACCGACAAAATTCAATTTAATCGTTGTACTATCGACTGTATATGACATCATTTATTTATTTCTGTTTCATCTCAAATCTTAATAAATTATTTAAATATCAAAATAGCAAAATATTTTGTGAATACAAATTTTAGGTACTTCTGCTATGAACCTATGTCTCGAGAACTGCAAATAATTACGCTTTACATATGAGAAATAACCGCAAGTGTAGTTTGTAGATACTTTTCGGTACAATGAGTTTTTAAACGCGTCAAATTTTCAAGATACAAACCAGACGAACGTTTTTTCGTTACTGATTTTTGTTGCTCGATTTTAAGTGGTTTAGGCTTAATATTAGCACAGAAATTCAATTTCAGTTTTTATACTTTTATGAGAATATCTACATCTGCAGTCGCAGTCGCAGTGGCAGTGGCAGTCGATTTGAGTATTTGAATTATTAAATGCCTTTGTCTGAGATGTCAGTATTGAAGATACGGGTATGCAGGCATACCATACTTCAGACGTTAGGCAGGCGTTTATGCGTGTGTGGCGTTTCTCCTAATTGGCTGGAAATGATTAAGAATTTATAATTTATTCTGTGTGATATGTAAAGATATACAATACTCTTTAGCATGTACTGTTGAACGTTGCTTCAAATTTTAAATGTCAATACGAGTATTAAAAATTTATGTTTACACACTTGAAAAGGAGAGAGACTCTTAACCTTTGGTGGGTGAAGGCTATATGTAATTATATGAGGATTAAGGATCTAATCCCCTATTAAAGACAATTGACAAATAATTTTTACCATATATAAAAGAATGAGATATAATTATTAAACTGGAGTATTATTATTCTACATTAAATATTTATATTTACACACTTGAAATGGAGAGAGACTCTTAACCTTTGTTGGGTGAAGGCTATATGTAATTATATGAGGATTAAGGATCTAATCCCCTATTAAAGACAATTGACAAATAATTTTTACCATATATAAAAGAATGAGATATAATTATTAAACTGGAGTATTATTATTCTACATTAAATATTTATATTTACACACTTGAAATGGAGAGAGACTCTTAACCTTTGTTGGGTGAAGGCTATATGTAATTATATGAGGATTAAGGATCTAATCCCTTATTAAAGATATTTGAAAAATAATTTTTACCATATATAAAATGATAAGACATAATTACTAAACTGGAGTATTATTATTCTAAATTAAATATTTATGTTTACACACTTGAAAAGGAAAGAAACTCTTAACCTTTGTTGGGTGAAGGTTATATAAAATTACATGAGGATTAAGGATCTAATCCCTTATTAAAGACAATTGACAAATAATTTTTACCATATATAAAGAGATGAGACATTATTACTAAACTGGAGTATTATTATTCTAAATTAAATATTTATATTTACACATTTGAAAAGGAGAGAGACTCTTAACCTTTGTTGGGTGAAGGCTATATGTAATTATATGAGGATTAAAGATCTAATCCCTTATTAAAGACAATTGACAAATAATTTTTACCATATATAAAGAGATGAGACATAATTACTAAACTGGAGTATTATTATTCTATATTAAATATTTATATTTACACATTTGAAAAGGAGAGAGACTCTTAACCTTTGTTGGGTGAAAGTTATATGTAATTATATGAGGATTAAGGATCTAATCCCTTATTAAAGACAATTGAAAAATAATTTTTACCATATATAAAGAGATGAGACATTATTACTAAACTGGAGTATTATTATTCTAAATTAAATATTTATGTTTACACACTTGAAAAGGAAAGAAACTCCTAACCTTTGTTGGGTGAAGGTTATATAAAATTATATGAGGATTAAGGATATAATCACTAATAAAAGGATGAGATATAAATATTAAACTGAAGTATTATTATTCTAAAATCATATTTATCATCCGCAATTATAAGTATAATATATATAATATAATTTGTATCATGTATTGTATACCAAAAATACAATAATAATGAACATCCGAGAATTTTTACACTATTAGATATTTCTAGCATACTAAATGATTTTTTTTTTTAAGTCTCAAAAATTTTTTGGAGAATTTTCTATTAATATCTGTGCTCTGCCAATTTATATAAAAGAAGTTTTAGTTGATCTAATATTTATTATGCAAACTATCAAATTATTATGGTATATTAATGGTATATTAGGTATGCCTTGTAACACGAAGAAGGATACAATATATATTAGAAGTATTTTAAATCATTATATTGTAGTAAAAAAAAAAGATTAAGCAACATTCGTCTATCCGTCTGCATATTCATCTGTATAGTCGCAAGGTATTAGATTTTATGGGCGATGGTTTGTACGGTAGAAATATGTTATAACGACTAAACGGATTTAATGACCATTTCTTACAATCAAATTTCTTACAATGAATTATATGCCAAATTATTCATTTATTTGTATTATTACTTATAACCACTATCGACTATAACGACTCGATTAAGTTTGTCATTCAAAATCGTTTTAACAGGTTTCGTCTGTATATCAAAATATGAGAACAAAGAAGGCCCATGATATAAAGGACTCTCCTAAATATGATATATCAATAGCGAAGGTAGGACCGTTTGGTATTTAAAATGATTTAATAATATAATGAGCTTCCAAAAATGTTAGATTTACGGTGAAGGCAGATATTTTATATATGAATATAAAACAATAGAAAAATTTTCTATGCAAAAATGTGATAGATTATTAACAAAGGTAAGGACATGTGACGTTTCATATGCGCTTATAAAATAAGGCTCATGTGATAGACGAAGCCAGATATTTTTAGCGTTTCCTTGAGAAAATAATCCCTTAATATAGTGATAGACTATTGGCGAAGGTAAGAGCATGTGATGTTTAAAATGAGAACATAAAATTGGATAAGGAATACTCTTAAATATGATAGATGAAGTCAGATACTTTTAAAGTATCCATGAGGAAATTAATTCGCAATATTTTGATAGACGATTGGCGAAGGTAGAGATATGTGACGTTTTAAATGAGCCCATTAGATATGGCACAGGAATATAATCGACTAATGATAAAAGAAAGGTCATTTCAATTATAACAAAAATAGATGTATTATAATGTGAATTACTTTTTGTAGAGCAACCCTGCGTCCTAGGAGCAAGCGTGTCTATTTAAATACTGGAAAATAAAGAAGCTTATTTTCGATTTTTTCAGCCATTAAGTTGCAAGTTGAGAATTGAGAGAAATATATACTTCACTAACTCTAAGAAAAACTTCATTTGGTTGCAGTGGCAGGCCATAAGATAACTTCAAATGTACCTCAATTAGCGATTTTTCGCCGTTTTGTTAAAAACTTCATTTATCATACATAAATTTTTTAATTAAAATTTTTCACATTTTTAACGATAAGCTCTAAATAGTTAGTAATAAAAAAAAATTACTCATCTGTTGCAAATTTAAATTTTATCCCGAAAAATAGCTTTGTTAGCCGATAAGAAAAATTGTTGTAAAAAAATTTAAACTGAAATGAAATCATAATTTAAAAAATGTGAAATAGCGAAACAAATCCGTAATGTATATAAATAATAATAAATTAAAAAAATTAGTTTTTAAGTGTTGTATTTTTTTCTTAAAATATATATATTTTTTTAAATAATATCGAATATCGAACACGTTTTTCAACTTATAATTTTGTAAACAAAACTTCACTTAAGAAAATTAAAATTATGCAAGTTTTTTTATTTGCTCACTCATTTGTGAAGGTTCTTAATTTATATTTACAAATAATAAAAATAACAAAAAATAAATAAAATTAAGTGAAAAAAATATAAGTTAAATTATCGAAAATGTTGGTAAGAAATAAACACGTAATATTTCGACACGCGATAATAAAATCTTCAACAAGTACGCAGACGTTGAGAGCTGCATATTCACATTCACATCCACATCCACTTCATCCACTTGGGTTCATCGGGAATTTGTCAGAATACCTCAACGCCAAGTAGTTATAATGCAACGGACAGTAGATGAATTAATTAGTAATTAAGATAAGTAATTAATGTTTGGTTTTTTATTTTACTAATTAATGTAGAAAAGAATATAATTCGAAAATGTATTAAAGTATCTATGTTTCCGGATTAGATACATCCATTGCACACTGGGCTGTATTGCGAAACTCAGTGGAAAAAAATCATGCTGCCATTTTAGCGATTGCAGTATCTCTTGCCAAAGATAACATATAAACAATGTTAAGAAATGCATATTTTGATCGTATTCGATCGTTCAAGTTATGAACTAATATAGCTATAGCTATAAACCAATAATGCATTTAGATCAAAAAACAAAAAGCGAGCATATTTTTAGTGTTCTAGAGACCTTCAAAGGTGTGACACGTGAGTAATTGTGTGTTAAAAAAATAATTTGTTTATGGATGATAGTTCCATTTGTAAGTACTGTTAAATTTTAGATTCAACTATTTAAATCATATTCATTAATTAATAGAATTCTAAATTAATTTAAGAATAAAAACGCAAGAGTTTGATTTTATGGGAGTTTAAAAACAACAAACACGAGTACAACAGCAATAACTTTAGGAGGTTGAACATTAACTCATATAGTATGATGTGCTTTAAGTTAGAATATATGTAGATAATATAAAGTAATATTTCAATAAAGGCAGATAAACAGATTTTTTAAATCTCATATAAAAATGTCTTTAGTACTGTCTACCTTCGACTTCGCCTGCAGATAGTCGAGCAGAGTTGTAGGTAATTGAATCTAGAACTGTCAAATCCAGGATTCTATGACATGTAACACCTCAGTAATAAACATTAAACATCACAAGATCACTGAACATAGAGATATCGAAAGAATCTATATAAATAAATAAAATATAAATAAACTACTACATGTGATAGCTAGAAGATATTCTAAAATGTACATAAACAAGGCAGACATCTCAATATAAGCCACGATATGTGAATTGTTTGAAAAGACAGATAAATATACCATTACGGTCACAAATAATTTTCGGACTATTCGCACATACTGTGAGGTAGTTAAGACCCGACAATCTTTGTTAGAAGTGGCTCTAATGTCTATGAGGTCGTTTTTCACTGCTGTGACAGAGATAACAAAAGTTATTGAAGTAGTAACGGGAAACTGTATTTGTTGTTATGACGAACAGGAGGTAGAATCTATCAGCGATTTTAACGTCTTGGAGACTGTTTTCTCATGTCTCATGGCTCTAATCTTTATGAGATCGTTTTTCTCTGGTGTGACAGAGATAACAAAAGTTATTGTAGTAGCGGGAAACTGTATTTGTTGTTATGACGAACAGAAGGTAGAATCTATCAGCGATTTCAATGTCTTGGAGACTGTTTTCTCATGTTTCATGGCTCTAATGTCTATGAGATCGTTTTTCTCTGGTGTGACAAAGATAACAAAAGTTATTGTAGTAACTTATCCTCCTGTTATGACGAACAGGAGGTAGAATCTATCAGCGATTTTAATGTCTTGGAGATTGTTTTCTCACTGTCCTGGCAGAGCTAAAAAAACTAGATTTATTGGACTTCATTAATTTCATCTGGAAAATCAATGGTTTAACAAGGATAATATAAAGAGTTATATAAGTAGTATTAGTCAGTGTAACTTGTCTCCTCCTGGTCACTTTAAGTACTTCTTAATTGGTGAAAACTGTATCGAAGTTTAAGTGTTGAAAGCTAACCTAATAATGTCTTACTTAACAGACTGATATAATAATAATTTACGGTTAGGTATTGATATTCATCCATAAATCCATAAGTGTCCTTCTAACCAAACCTGACCTAATAATATTTTATTTCCTTCCTTTTATACCGTTTTTCTTGTTACAAGCAATTATCATTGGTTTAGTCATTTAGTTAGCAATTTCCTCTACAGAATGCAAAGGTGCTAATGATATTTTACCCATAAAAATGGAATACGGACTTTGTAAAAGCTTCGGGTGCAATTTATTAAATTTAGTAATCATTTCTTTAACGTTCACTGCAGGTTTATTATTGCTGTTCTAGACTTTGTATACAAGTTATATATATCATAAAACCTTCCAAGCCGTAACATTACTTAAGTTTGTATTTATAAACTATTAGACATAAAAAATTATCCCTTCCAAGTCAAAAAAAAAAACAAAGAAAATAAAGTAACTAGCATTTATAACCTTTTTTATCCATACAAACTTTGCATGTCTGAGATATTTGGGTAAGGCATTTCGCATGCTAACGTTGGACTAACTGACCAGTAATTGACACGCCCTTAGTAAATGCAAAAATTTCCATTATCAGATAAGTCCTGTAAGATTTCTCTTACTAGACTTGCGTGTCTAGTGTCAAACATGAGTCGTGTTTTTACTGCATTTAAAGGACCTTTCATAACTTAAAGTTGCGTGTGTGACGCTGACATAAAAATATGTTAAATCATAACTTTTTAATTGGTTTTAACAAATTTCACTTTTATTTAAAAATTAACGTAAAACATGTAATTTAATAAACGTAACATAATTCATGGGCTCACTTTAAAAATTACTTAAAAATTAATAATAAAATAAAATATTTAAATATATAAAAATAAATCAATAAAAGTGTATTGAAAAATACAATATTGTTGTAAAGTTGTATAATATTAAAGTAAATAAAAGACTTAGTATCTGTTTATTTTTCACTATGAAATTTAAGTCATTAAGGTTATAGTGAACGCCCTAAAACCAACAACCGTCAAACCTTCAATAATTCGAAAAAGTCCATAAAAATTATAGGAACGTACGTCGATCGCCAACACTTGACTTAGACGCAGCGTGCTGAGCAAATATTGAACTTTCGCATAAATTAACACCTCAGATGTTGGCATGAAACCTCTCCGTCACATATCGTTAATCAATTTTAATGTAAAATAAATATATGTATATATAACTATTTAAATATATATATTAATATTTATTTACATAAGCAAACAATAATAAATTTTAAAATAAAATTTTGCCTATCTGATATATGTATCTGCAGTCATACAAGTATTTAACATGTATCTACTATTTCACGTGGACGTCAGAAAAAAAAACGCTTAATATTTTTAAATAATGTTAATTAATTAGTAAATAATGTATATGTTAATAATCATTATTTGCAAACAATGTATAAATAATTATAAAACTTATTACTTTAAAGACGTTATTATTTTTTTTATTATTTTGCTTCACTGAAGGCAAAAAAGTATCTACGAATTTAATTTGTAAATGATGCCGACAAATTTCTTTGAAATTAGTTTCATAAGAAAAACATTGTTATTTACATGAATTTTTTTTTAAATTTAATTTTAATTAATTTGGTTTTATGAAAAAATTAAATAATGACAATAATTTAAAAAAACATATCATAAGAGATTACCTCGTGCCCTTGATCTTGACAGCTAACAATTTCTCGTCAACTGTCAAGATTGTAAGGCTCCTCCGGTACTCCGTTCAGCTTTTGATGTCATCGCAAATTAAGCATAAATATAATCCCCGAATATGTTTATACTTTATCAGACTATATTTAAAAATAATGAATTTTTAATTATCACCAAAACATGATTATTTGATTGAAAATACCAACAAATATTTTTCGTATAAAAAGGCACTTAAAAACCGGCTCAGGTGATTTTATTCATTAATCCAAGCCAACAAATCATTCGACTATGTTTTGCGAGTGAGAAGGTCAATAAGTTTCGGTTATTTTTACCGCTTAAAGCATAATTTTTTTATCTTTGTTTATTTCCTTACTTCACAATAATTTGTTTTTAATTGAATACCGACTAAAACCTATAAACAGGTAATATCCATATTTTGCGCTATGCCCAGTCCACAAAGTATTCAATGAATTTATAAATTTATTAAATGGGCCACAATATTTTAATATTATCTTTTAGATACTATCTATAAGATACACCATATTATCCAATAGATACTACCTATCTTCGACAGAATGCTAGATGTCAATCAAGTATCAGAAAAATTTTCATTTAATAATTAGAATTATATAAAATTAATATATAAGAAATTGTATCTTGAAAGTGTTAACAATTGTATGCAGAGTCCATCAGGCGCGTACCAGAAAATTAACTCCCAACGGAGTTTAGAGATTGCAAACAAAAAATTTTGAAACTAAATGATTCAGTGGATTATCAGTACCATCTGAATCTAAATCAACTGCAGTCTCCTAGTGAATCAAAATTATAATGTAGTAAAATATTCCCGACATTCTACCTCTATTTCTGGTGGGATAGTCAAAATCGTAAGAAGATACTTCTTTTCCAGATAATAAGTTATATTAATTACAAAACCTTATCTCATGCATTAACCTTTAATTGCTTCCACATTAAAATATACACTCGGTTTTCACTAGAGATAACGACATTTTATTGCATTCTATTTGTGTGAATATAGCTCATCGATTCAAAATGGAACGAGCTTCAGGCACCCGAAGCCCTTGCTGTAGTCACGACATCTCTGGAGATCCCATAATTTTAAACAAATCTTACTTGAAATGCTAATAAATTTATAATACTATCCCATAGGTTTCATGAGAATAACACTGTCGAGTGGAACCTATAGCTTACCTTCAAGTAGATGATATAATGGAATAGATATATATTTATTTTATCAATCACTTTGCAGTTGACGTCTTTAAGTTAAGTTTAAAATACATGTATCATGTTTTTTTGACTCCTATGGGTCTCTGACAAAAATAGAATGTTTACTTTTCTCTTCCTTGTGTTCCCGATAAGAGGCATATCATAAGCAATGACAATAGATGAGTTAGGTAAGCAGGGTACGATTAAAAGACATTTGAAACAGCTGAATATAATATGAGCATCATGCTAATTTTTCTGAATGGAACGGTTATATATAAGAAATGTAAGAATAATAACTCATTAATAATTAGTTTAATAGTTTTAATCTCTTTGATATCCATACGATAATAAAATAGGTCAACAACCCTAAGTTGGCTCTTATTCTAAAATTTCATTGAACAAACTTTAAGTAGTTTAATTGTAGAATATGAGACATATGTTTAATGTTAATTTAAAATTAATATAAATCTAATTTTAGTGTAATTATGACCAAACGGGAAATATAGTAAAGATAAAGAATTGAAAGATAGGCATTTTAGGGTCTCGTAGCAGCCGTTAGTAGGCGTTATTTTAACTATAACTTTATCGCATAATATGATATTTACAAAAAAAAATAGATATAATAATAAATAATAACAAACTAGCATTTTTCTAAAGAATTACTTGAATATAATTGAAGCACTTAAGTGCGCTTTACTAGCTTTTTTTTAATATTTGAAATGATGTGCTATATAAAAAAACACATGCTTTAGCTATAGATTGTCAAGAACAATGTTTCAGAATAATATTTAATATATACGTAACTACTTTAGTTAAATATTTGACTCTCTTTTTTACCATAGCAAAATGCTTTTATATTGATATAAAATTTAGTATATGCATGTTCCTATATAAAATCTGAGTTTTGGTACTTATTTTAATTGGTCGTAAATATTAATCATTTTAATTTGTGCAAAAACAGTTTAACCAATTTATCTGCAGCCAGACAAACAAATAAAGAGACATAAACATGTGTCTTATAAACTTTCCTATGGGTATATCCTATATGATTTGCTTAGTCAATTCTATAGACTTTGTTATGAGTCAATCCTATAGTATTTGCTATTAGTAATCCTGTAGGATTTGCTATGAGTCAATCACATAGAATTTGCTATAAGTAAATCCAAAAGGCTTTGTTACGAGTAAATTTTAAAGGCTTTGCTATGAGGAAATTCTAAAGGCTTTACTATGAGCAAATCCTACAAAAAAGTACTATAGTAGGTTTAATCTCGGGTCTAGTATTTTAATTTCGAGGACTTAGCTAAAATCAAACCCACGGCAGTTGTCATATTTTGACCTGATTGTTGGACTGTACAATATATCTGGTAATATATAGGTATATAGCTCATACTATTATAATAAATAAATTTTTCATTTTCCATCGGATTTCTAGTTATTCCTTCAGTTATTTATACACTCTTATTGCAACGGTAGTATTGTGTCTCAAGTATATTTTAAATTTAAAGGTCACAGAACCCTAGTATAAATGCATACGAAGGTGCTTTGACTCACTTCCTAAATTTTCATTGTTTTTACTTTTTAATCAACTTGTTTTTTATTATAGTATTTGTCTTGTTTTGTTTAAGTAATACATTTTATCAAAGCAACTGTTAAGAATTATAATCGCCATGTCGAAATAAAAACAAAACGGCAAAAGTATAACTGCGCAGTCCAAATGAACAAAAAAAAAACAAAAATAAACGTTAGGAAAGCCAATAAACTGACCCGAATCATGAGTCATGAATCATAACATTCGCACATCTATGATGCCTCATAACACAAAGCCAATCCGAATATGGCAAGACGTCTTGGACAGGTGGCTAACGTAACGAGGCCCCCGGCCAAAAATAGTAAATTTGCTATGCATCACAAATTTTTTAATAAATGCAACAAAATAATAATTTTATTGCTCCAACGAATGTGTGTTAACTTATTAAATATTATTAAATAATACATAAATATATATGTATATATTAATACATAAACAATGAGATAACTCAAAAGTCTTTAATTAGCAATGAAAATTGAAAAGCGCAAAAAGCTATTAACTGCATAATTCCATTCCATGCCAGCGAGTATCTGAGCGATTCACATAATCCGCAGCAAAAAGCAGTCTTGGCCAAATCGGAGTGCAACATTAAGCAACACAAAATGATTGTTTGAGCCAAATTTCCTCAGCGTATACACGTTTGTCAGTTTGTCCACATGTCAGTTGCTATGATGACGAAATTGTTAGTAGCCATTTTCAGTAAATCGCTTCAAATTCTCTATATTTACAGCGCACTTAGCCTAAATCGTACTGGTTAGCCCAAATACGGTAGCGCAGAAGGAAGGAACTACAAGTAAATGGAAATTTTGGCCTTAAAACAATAGTCGAGTGCAGTAGTTGGAGAAAAATTTTTACTGTTAGGCAACTAAGGAGCTACGGAAGGTACGAAGGACCGAAGGACCGAAGGGTTGAAACACGCACGTGTGGTGAATCAGAATAAATGTATAAATGAATTTTCAAACTAAAGTGGAATTGAGAAAAATCAATACTAAAAGCGAAATAAACACAGAAAATTGTTAACAAAACTGTTGACCACATCGAGATCCTCCAACTTGAAAAACTTTTTACTTTGCTTTCATTTGCATCAGCTCGTAAGGACCTCTCGAAGCAGAAAATGAAAACGGGCTAAAAGCAGCAATTGACATTGTTTCAAGTGAATGCATTGAAATGAATATTGAAGGATAAATGAAAATAGGAAATACAACAAGAGCAACGCTGTTTATGGAGCTATTGTCGGAGGAGGGGAAGTACTTGAGAGAGGCATAATTGTTTTTTTTTACTAGGACGCTAGAATGTATCCCTGCAGCGGATTGGGGCAATCCAAAGGGGCTTGTAATAGTGTAAACAGGAAGTTTAATTTTTAGATGCCACGGAAAAATCATGCAGGCTTTAGGTAAATTAAGACTTTTTAAATAACAATGTGAAAATATGGACTTTTTTGTTAATTGCTTAACTAATTAATAATGTTTAACTAGAAAAAAAAATTTTTTAAAGACCATATTTCAACATTTCCCAATGGATAAACTTATATCATACATAGGGAGTGTCCCATATAAAAAATGTACGTAGCTACGTTGCTACTGCAAACTTACTCAGCAAGAGATATGTCATTCATTTGTATTTATTATTATTATGTCTATCCCGACCACAAAAAGTGTTGGGAGATGCATACGACCGAGACCCGTCATGTTACGACTGTGCGATTTACCTCACTTTCTTAGCTACCTATTGTAAGTCATCATGATTTCATTAGGAATAATAACAGTTTTACTAGGTCAACCATACCCAAATTTTTAATATTTTAATTGGAAAACTTTCTTTACTATACAGTTAACTTTAGTAAGCCATTTCTTTAGAAAAAACAGAGCTAAAGTTATTAATGGGTTACCCAGCAGGCCATATTAACCTCAGCTATCATCTTAAAGAGGTTGAGCTGTCTAATATTTTAATCATATCAGTTACTGTTATTTTTTTATCATTGTTAACGGATAATATTGTTTATTAATATTGTTTGTTTAATTTTGTGACTGTTAAGCGTTTTTTTTTTTGGGCCAATATGAGGTTACGGAGCCATGAGCTCAGTAACCTAAAACTACTTTAAAAACTATTTGTTTATCGTCATTAATTAATAAGAATTTCAGTAGAGTCATTGGTAATGAGAAACTTCTCGAAAAAATATATTTTGGCCTTCATTTTGCAAATAATATGTTTTCGTTTTCTGAAGGTAGTCAATATTTCAACTGTTCGATTTGGGTCTTACCTATTTAGAAAAAAAAACATTAACGCAGTGCTCTATAGAGAGGTCCTGTCTTCATCTTACTCTTATTATTACTAATATTCCTAACTATAAACATCAAATTCATTAGAAAATATTATTTTGAAAGTGTTCGTTTCTCTAATATTCATATATGTATGTGTACAAGATCATAACTTCATATATAGATCTATGATATTTACTGGAAGAATGTCAATTATTATGGTAACCATATACGTTACAATAAATTGAACAATTTGAATGAATATCAAATATTTTAAGTGATCAGTTATTTCTGACTAAAATCAAAATTGAAAGTATATAATAAAACAAACATAAATATCTTTGTGTTTTAATAAAACCCCAAAGTAATCTATGAATTACAGGTCACTGATGTAAGGTCGTAAACAAAGATCTCTATGCTAATTAAACGAAAGAATGTGTGGAAACTTGCACCATAGAATATTATAAATACAATTCATTAATAAATTTAAAATATGTTAAAATAAATGAAAAACATCAATAACTCAATAAAACTTATTCCTATTATTTTAATAAAAAGAAAGATAATGATAAGCATATTGTCTATATGGGATATTATCTGTATGGGATATTGTCTATTTGGGATATTCTCTATATGGAATATTGTCTATAACAATCACCTTCCAAAGATAGTTCTTTCAATTGAAAGAAAGATAATTATTATTATCTATAAAGGATAAAGTCTATATGCAATCACCTTCCAAATATAGGACTATAGAATGCTGACAACAATAGATTTTATAAAAATCAGGATGTCAATTTTAGTGGTTAGCTTTAATAGTGCCGTATAATATAAAGAAAGAGTTCAGTGCATTCATAACGTTCTCATAAAAACAAAAAAAATCTAGTAAATTCAGAGAAATAATTTTAAAGAGTTTTTTAATAGTCTATACCCCTCTATGCCTCCATTCGGAACATTTTTCAATCAATAGTATATATTATATGTTGCAGCGCACAATTGTCGATTTTTAATATAATAAATATATGTTAATAGTAAGAGATAAATGATATGTATCTACTCAATGTAGCATTTAGAGTTGTTAGTCCTCATAAATCTTGATATGAGCAATGGGTTCTTATAAGGTGTAAGATATATTTGTGTTATGAAATAAAAAGTGTGATATAGAAAACATAATGTGGTAGATGTATTTGTTTATATTTTTATTTATTTTCTTACTTTAGCACTGCTAAGACAACAACATTACCAGCTATGCTCTGAATCAGGTTGCCACCCATTGAATGAGTCAGTGAAAAGGCGATAATTAAAAGCGAAATTGAATTTAAATTGGATTCGATTTTCATCAGTAGAGTTTTCAATTTCATTTGAAATTAAATTTGTGAAGCTTTTACTGTCTTCCACAGAGTTTTCCTCAAATTTCCTCAAATGCTGTAATTCATTTTTAAACTCTTTGTGCCTTTATTGACTTTCAAAGTGGCAGGCAAAACCTCACTGAGTGTGCTTAACACGGCTGTAGGCGCTTATGCTTTGCAGTGTGAAAAGGGCTAAGCTTCTGCTAACATAAATAATTCTTGTTTGATAAAAAAAAAAAAATTATTTGATTAAGCTTCCCTCGTTTATGCAAGTTAATAGGAACAATGTCTGTCTGTCTTTTGGTCTGTTTGTATTTCTGTCTGTCTGTCTGTCTGCGACATTCTGCTTTCGCATAGTAAATAATTTCTTTCTTCTTTGTTGTTGTGATTTCTTGGCAAATGGGTTTTTACTCTTGCTTTTCTTTATTACTTAATCATATATGCACTGCCCGTTACCACCCGCAACTTTACTTACCTTCTTTTCCTCTATCATTGGATTTTTATTTGGATCGCCGAAAACTGTCGCTTCCAATTGATAATTCACTATCAAAGCTTTTTCCGTTGGATGTGGTTCAATCGTACCGCCTTTCCAACGTCTGAGCGGTACGCGTCACAGCAAAGTGAAAGAAAAACACAATTTTTTTTTTTTAATATTAAATAACACGAAACATTTTCTTAAAAATTTATTTATAATATATTTTTTTAAATAATTTTAAATTTATTTAAAATAAAATAAAATAACAAAAACAAATAACAAAGTCACGAAAGAATTTTACACTTGAAAATTCAAAATCAAAAGAATAAAAAATTAAAGGAAAATTCTTAACTAGAACCACCACACAATCAGCGGTTGGCGCATACGTGTGCGTGTGATTGTGCGTGGAAAATACGAGGGAAATGGAAAATCGATAAAGCTGCTAAAACAAGGTAAGAAAATTCTTTTTGCAATTTCGTTATATTTCCTAGAGTAAATATTTGCACTTCAAATAAATTTCCATTTTTTTTTTGCAAATTAAATTAAAAACCGTAATAAAATTCCGTTATTTTTAAAAATTCTGAATTAATTTTCATTCATTTTCTTAATTGTATTCACACACACACACTCACTTTTTTATAAATTTTGCATCGTCTGTGCTTTGCATATTTGTTGCAGATAATTTTCTTAAGTCTTGTGTAGCGATTTGTTGTTGCAGTTGTTGTCTTAATACTGTTAATTCACTTTCTAATTGTTGTAAATGCAAATCACCGGCGATCGAACTAACTATGTAATATATGTAATGTAATAAAAAAAGAAGTAATATTAAGCCTCCGACTATTTGGAAAAACAGCGCTACTGGCATACGAGGAGCACGACGGACCAACGCATACGTCCCAACGCTTCTCCAATTGGATTCGTTCTGAGCTATTGTTGTTGATGGTGGTTGGTTTTGTGTACTGTTTTCTTGCTTTTTGCTTTAACACAGACATTTAACAAGTTTGTTGTGCTGAGTATTTTCTTTGTTTTGTACTCGTTTGCTTGATTTCAGTGTTATAAAGTGTAATTTTTTTTATTAGCTTACCACACAATTCTATGGCGAAGTGACTACAGTTGCGGCTAACAGAGTGAAAAGTTTGTTAATATACATAAATAAATTAACGTAATTTATTATGGTATAATATAATTAACTTGGTAAATATGAAAGTTTAAAATAAATTTACTTAAAGTGTTATGAAAGATTCAATGATATATATAATAGATACTGAAATAAGTATTGTGAGCAAATCTTGAATACGAAATCTTGAATATGCAAATCATATTGACAGTGCTAATCTAGTGATTTTGTCAGTGATCAGTGACAACTGTCAATACAAAAAAATCTTAAAATAGAACCATTTTGCTATGATTATTATATAATTAATCATGAAAATCTTAAGTCCGATTTTGTAAAGCTGCGGTTTTACTTTTACGCTCGTCTCGCGTTGATTTTGTTTTCAGCCCATTTATTATGTAATAAATGACTATAATCTATTAAGACTGTTCGAGTTCGAGTAAATTGATGGTAAATTTATGGATATAGTAAATTATGTCGGTATGGCAGCGAATGTTGGTATTTCAAGTAGGGTAAATTAGATAAAAATTAGGTATTAAAATTGTGAAAATTTTATAAGATGTTTAATAAATTAATTTGAAAACTTTTAACCAAAAATAATAAATAAATGCAATAAATAAATAAATAAATATTTACATAAGTGCAGTGCAAAAAATCCTTAGAAAATTTTAATTTACTTTACCTCAATTTACTCGAACTCGTACACGGCTTAAGCTTATTGACAAATAATTATATAGCTGGTAAAATTAGTTCACTTTAATATTGCCAATGAACAAAATAATCGAATAATAATAACATGATATTTGGAACAACATGACATTGTTTCAACTTTCAAAATATTAGAAAAACAAGAAATTATGGACATGACCACGATTTAAATCAAATCTATTATATTTAACAAGACAGAGAGACTTGGGGACCTTAATATAACTGAATCATTTTTTTCTATTTTAATGGATGTTTTAGGCATGAGACACCCGCCATACGGATTGCTCTATGAGGTCTACTTTTCTTTTAAAAATGTATTGTCAAAAGATATGTTGAGAAATGCTGTATTGCAAGAGTTGTGATTTCACATTTACATCATATGTATGGATACTGTTATAGATTTTGCTTTGTTAACAATCAAGACAATGAAGTACAACAATCTAGTAGCATCCAAAAAATATATACATCAAAATCATACTCATTATTTTTTCATTGATATTCGAATTTGATTTATAACGAATCTAATTCAACGTAATTTACAAATATAATCATAGACTTTTCCTATGAACTGACTGGTAGCTACAAAATATATTAACCTTAAAACAAAATTAAATAAAGAATTTGGTAATATGGTAAGAATATATTTTTTGTTTATTTTGTCGAGTAATTTTATTTTCTTTTTGAAATCATGAATACTTTTAATCTACAGTTTCAGTATTATATATTCAATGTCTTCAGTCCCACAGTCCACTCTGCAACAGTTTTGAAAAACTCAGCATTAAGGTCTTCAATAATGCGCACATTTTTCGGATTTTTATCGACTTCATGCAAATGATCCAAAACCATTTGACCTCGTGTATGACCACCTAAAACATCGACTGTAGCGTGCCATTTGTTTGATTTGCTGACAGCATGGTTTTCAAAAAGATAGACAGCAGTTAACATGGCATCGCAGGGATTCCAGACTTCAAAGCCCGCTGTAGAGTACTGAGCATGCTCAACTTTATTTAAAGTTTTTATAGCTTCATTGCAGGTTTCTGCCAATGGTCCTAGGACCTCTAGACGCCAGTTCTAAAATTAAATTTAATTAAAATCTGCATACATTTTTTTTAAATATGATTGCCTTACAAGATACACAGCAAAACGATCACTCATACAAGGTTCCCAAGGTAATATCGTTACCGGGCAAATTGATTTTTCCAGCACAATATGTGCTGCTTCTGGATCACAATAAAAATTAAATTCAGCAGCACGTGTAAAGTTGCCCACTCCTGAAAATTTATAAATATATGGAATTTCGTATAATTATATAAGTTAATAAATGTCTAGAAAGTTACCTTGATAGTTGCCACCCATTATAAATAAATCTTTAACGTCATTGGCAAAATTGGGATACATCGCATAACATAACGCAATATTAGTTAATGGCCCTGTAGATATCAAAGTTATTTGTTTTGGTTTCTATACGGTATATACGAGAACAACAAACTAATTATAAATTCTTTAATTTTGAAATCTCTTAAAATAGATTCAGAACCAGAAACTCACCGCACTACAAAGTTCATTTATTTTACAAACTCCGTGTTCTGACTCCGATATAAAATCTTTTATATTCAAGTCGTCTTCATTTAACACGTCGCCAAATCCGTCTTCTCCATGAAATTTGAAAGTACTTTCCTGTTGCCTTTTTGGTAAAAGTGGGTCTGATGCACCAAGATATACAGGTATCTAAAAAAATTATATATTTAATTCTATTTTAATATGTTATGTGAAAATACTGATTCAATTCTGCTCACATTCAGACTATCACTCGCTTTTAATATACGTAATGTATTCTTAGCTGCATTCTCCAAATCGGTATTACCGCAACCACAAATGGTTACTCCTAGCAACACAATTCTCTTCTCTTGATGTGCCTTTATAAGCATTAATAAGGCCCATGCATCATCACTGCCTCCATCGCAATCAAAAATTACATATTTTGTTGTCATAACGCCGATTCAATAGGACCTCTGCAAAAACTAGATATTAAAATCTTTATGTACATCCATTGGTTTATTCCCTTGAAATTCATGAAATGAAATTTTATTTTTGTTATGACATTTTTTGTCAGTTTTGGGGACAATTTTTATTTTGATAATTACATAAAAGGAGACCTATTTTAAACTCAGTCTCAAGCCGGTAGAGATTTATATCACCGAAACAAACAACGAATTCGAAGCTATTGAGATATATAGTACCTATGTCTGTCTATTAAAACTCTCAATAATAAATAAGTATTTCAATGTTAAGTTTATAAATTCAGAACTTAGATTGGATTTCCGATTCCATCCAACCACAAGAATTATTGAGACTAATACAAGCTCAGTGCAGTATTGATACCACTGAAGGTCTTATTTTGATTTCAATATTATTTCTTATTTCTTCCAGTAAAAATCTATTTTCTTTTAAGTAGAAATCTTTTTGAACTGACTAAACCTAGTACTGCCTATTCTTCAGAATAGCAGTTCCACTTTGTCTAAAGAAAGCCGAGTCATAGAACGTGTTTAATCGCTTCTTCCATGTTCTTATTTCCACAGCTTTGAAACAAGTTTCTACTAAGGGTATCTAATCTAGTGCATACTTATAAATCAAAGACGTATAAGGATGAATGATTGACACTGATGTTTGTTGAACTTATAAGAATATATATTATTTTATTGCATATTTTCGGTTAAAGTTGCCATGGTTGTTTTATTCTACCTACAAATAATTTTTTTTTTTGGGATTGTTTTTTGTCGGACGGGATTGAGATAGCTATCTCAGATTATCTTACGTTTGACAAAATGGCAATGCCTGATCTGGCCAGCTCAAAACTGTAATGTCAGTATGACTGAAATCTAAATTGGAATACCGTTGTCGACTATACTAATCTTATTTATAGATGAGTAATCTTAATTTGTGATTTCAACTCTATACTCATGCTTTGATGACAGTTTGGTGTACAATATTGATATATCAATATTGTATCTTAATAAAAATATTGGTATACAATATCGTATTACATTTCTCCATTTGAACTGTCTCATGGATGATTTTATTTTTAGCTTGGAAAATCAATAATAGATAGGCAGTCTGCAAATAAAGGACCTATTGAGAACACCCAACAATTCATGATTAAAAATAAATATATATACTTTTACATTTGGTACATTGGAGAGCAACAAGTCTGACGGTTATAAACTTACTTAGTATAGGATTCAATTGTGTTTTGTGATGTTCTAATAAAATATTACGATTTTAGCTATAAGTGATTCAATTCATCAAAACAGAGAGTTAATAAATGGGCATTATTCTGATTTTTCGAACACGCCAGTTATTTTAAGCAACTTTTTCCACCGGATATTACCAAATTTCAGAGAATGATTTCTGTAACTATCTAGAATTATTCGTATCACAATACTATGACAATTAATATATATTTTTTTGACAACATTTCTAAAATTCTTAGCATACTTAGCATAGACTACTTGAATATAGACAAATAAAATTAAGATCGTAGTGTAATCGGCATTTCACCAACGCCGTTTATATATGCCACATTATTGATATCTTAAAATCGTAGAGGAGAAGAAAAAATTTTTAAACCATTTAGTACCCTTTTTCTAAGATTTATCCGAAGTCTACTACATTCGGTTATAAAATATTTTAGTTTTTATAATGGTCTATATGAATACTAAACCGAATGTAGGGTACCACTAAAACAATATCACTATTTTTTTTTAAACAAATACTTTACCGCTTAATAAACGTTTTTTCCAACTTAAAAGCGACAGTATTTTCCGTTTGTAATAAATTTAATTATTTTATAAAAAAATCGTATGATTTAATGTATGAAATGATTTTTTAAATATAATAAAGTACAAATTTTAAAAAAAAATTTATTAATTACTGCGTTAAAATTTTTTTGGAATTTCGACACGTAAAACTCGATGTAGACATTTAGAATAAATTATTTATACTAAATCACGAAATTTATTTATTAACTCACTGAGTACTTTTGTTAGAATTTTTCTATTAATTTTCGTAAATGGAATTTCTCAAATTATTTTAATAATATCACTACATAAAGAATGTGAGAGTTTTGACCCTCCTTCCATGAGAATTCTAGTTGATCTTTCCATACTACGGAATGATCCGCTTGCTTTTGATACAAAATATTTTCAAATTTTTACGTTCTCTCTCAGAGAATTTATTATTGATAATTTTCAAATTTTACTTGATATAAAAATATTTATTTTTTTCCAAGAGATAATAGATGATAGGTTTAGAAACTCATACTCTTAAGTTCTTAATAAAAATTAGTCAAATAATATGATAATATGATGTTCTGTTTGACAATTAATCATTGAGCCACAACCAAATATCAGTGAAGTATAAAACATCTTCAATTGGCAACTAGAAACTCATTAGATATCATAAATAATAAGGAATTTGAAGAATACTAGATATCCTAAAGAGTGTGGAATTTGTTACGCGACTATACGTTAGGAATTATGGTCATGGCATTGGGCGTACGAATAAACAAAGGACGGCGTTATATCATATCATAATCATAATCATCTTATTCATAAACAGTAATAAACATAAACACTGAACATAAACAGTAAAAATGATAATTAAATATCATCATTTTTATAGTCATGACTCCAAGATCATATATATTAATGATACTTTAAAGAAAAACACGATAACTTTAACGAAAATTATTTTCAAAATAAGCAATGCCATCCTTAATGACACACCAGGAAAGGTCTTTAGATTAAAAATAAAAATATATTACAAATGTATTAACTTATTACTATAGGAGTTATTTTTTAATTTTATTTAGACAATTGTTATATTGGATACCACTTACCTACACATAGATTAAAAAAAAATATTAGAAATAATCCGACCTCCATATAAAATACCAATCTTGATAATGCCTTAATTGGAACCGCACGAATACTGTTTGGGTTATTGCATTCAACTCTGGTTACTGGTATAGAGAAACCTCTTAATACTCACGACAGCAGTCGTAGAGAAAACATAATAATGTATTTTCTTTGTGACTGCTCTGATCTAGCGTTCAAGAAACATGTTTGTAGGAAAACACTTCTTTGACAATTTGTCAGACTGATAATCGGTAGAAAGAAATATCCGTTAAATTATCTAAACTCAAAATGATTAAATGATCAAAATGATGGTAGTAAAACAGCGAAAAATAGTTAACTATGAGAAGGGAATAAATAACTGCTGACCTCCTACTGCACTGGATTATTGTTTATCACTTCATCAGACTAAGCAATAATTGACCTCAGTTCTGCATACCTCCCCGAGAAACCTGTAACCATTCTGAGATTTGAAAACGCGGTGTTGGTAAGTCTGTCAGTTTTCGCAAATAATATCAGGGCTCTATCCTTTATGCATTTTTTGATGTATGTATGTTTCAATCTTGAGGTCCCTGAGGATGTCATTCGTCCTAATGTTCCATAGTACTTTGAAAAGTCTTCTCAGAGCCTGACTTTGTGCAGTTTCTAACTGGCGAATAGTAATGTTTGAAGCTTTGCTAAACGCTGCACATCCATATAGAAGTGACGGACGAATTATTTGGTTATATATCAGTTTCCTTCTCTTATTGATGAAGAATTTTGACACAGCTTCTTTTCAGTTGAACATATTTAACCCATGTGAATCGTTTGTCCAACGTGATGCCGAGATATTTATCGCTATGCACCCAGTTTATTACCATATTATATATTATATTATAGTTTATATATAGTATATATAAGTATGTATATTATTCTATTAACAAGTATATAGTAATAATTGGTAAAGTGAGCTGAGAATTAAATTTAGTATTTTTTGTATATAATT
>NC_051846.1:202484667-202554979 GCF_002237135.1 Teleopsis dalmanni
AGAGAGAGAGACAGAGAGAGAGAGAGAGAGAGAAATAAAGTAAGATTGTGATTGTGAGGAGCAGGGAGTGGATGAGAAAGAGACAAAACAAGAAAAAGGGAGAGAGAGAGAGCATGAGCAATATGAGGTTTTTGCTTGGTAATTGATTGGAATTAAATTATAATAACTGCATTTTAAAACTGCATTTAAGACGTTTGCATTTTAATATTCATAAAAGACTAACAATATTTATAAGTGAACTTACTCTGTGCTGAAATTAGTTTCAATGACTGAATCAATAACTTTAATGAACAGAGTTGTAAAGTTTTTTAAAGGTTTAAAAAGAATACAGGCATTTACGGTTGTGACTTGTAAGAATCTCTGGAGAACAGTTTTAAAATAAATACTCCTGTGATTTCGTTATCTGTGAAACACATGGTATATCCACACGAATGACATGCTAAGAGACCTTAGAATAGATCCGGTCAAAAAATACATAAGGGACAGAGCCCTGAAGCTATACGCGAAAATCGACAGGCTGCCCTACTTAGCAGTAAGTAATTTTAGAATAATCTCTAGCTACACGGGGGTACGCAGATCTTAAATCAATCATCGAATAATTATGTAGCTTTTGAGGAATACATATATTAGTCAGTGAGATGTGCGGGACTCTGCAGAATTCCCCCAGCTATCACAGAGTAAAAGTGCACAGATTCACTAACTCGGAAAATATTTAACATAACATTTTCTTAAACATCAACTTTCTTTAACACAAAATTGTTTAATATTTTATTAATTAATTTGCTAGTTCCATTCAAAGTTGGTGGAAGAATTAGTTTGTTTACGATGGCAACTAGAAAAATGTTTTGAAGCTTAAACTACAAATCAGAGGCCGTCGATCGATAGTTCTAATTAAACTGCCTGTGAAACTCAAATAAACTCGAATCGGCTTATGTGAACGAATTTAACTGGAAACCATATACAGTAACGCGTGGCTATAAATGGGGTTGCCTAGGCGTATACGTGACATTTTTAGAATAGCAGCGCTGAAAATTACTGCGATGAATATTTTGCGCCCGCATAATTTACGGTAGGCGCTTTTAATGAATTTCTACATGCGAATTATAGCAACACTGCAAGCGGAATACCAAATGCGAATATATGTCCCGGGAAGTGGAGTGCAAAAATTCTGCATTGCACATGCGAAACGGAAATGAAAATATTTTGCAAACTTCCGTTAATGAATAAAATGAAATATTCGCATAAATGCGTGCCTTATAAAGTCCAAACTGCAGTTACTGAAGTAAAATATTAAAATTTATTTTAATTTAAATTAGTTTTGCTTTGCAAAGGTGTTTAATAATGGAATTTTATATAGCAATATGAACATTTGCTTTAAAAACTAAATAATATTATCTTGTATATTGAAAATATTATTAATAGTCGTAATATATGTAAATATAATAATTATTCAAAAAAGAAAAATCCATTTAAATCACATTTTAAAATGAGTAATTGAGAGGGTTTCAGTGATCCTTGAAATCGTGTTGGAATAACACAAAAATCTGTGCGAAAACTATTTTATTCACAATTGCATTCAGCATTCACTAGCAAAAAGTATCTCAAAAGGCAAAAATAATCCATAAAATGTTTTGTCAAAATTTTTACACACGGACTTTGCTGGTTCATCACAGCAACTCTGTGCTCTCGATTTGCGGAGCTAGACAGGCGCCAGGATAGGACATGCAATTCAATTCAATTCAGTTTAGTTTGATTCAATTTCATTGAGTTTGGTATTCGTGTTGTTTGGTTCCATTTTATTTGCCTTGTTTTCGGCAATAAATGAAAAATCCTGAACAGGATTGATGCGACATGACCATGGCGGACGTTTATAATTAAATGCTGTGAATGGATTCGTGTTGACGACTCTGCGGGCTTTATTGAGGCTTTGGTTTTGCGGTATTACCACAGCGGATGTGGTAAATTTGCATAAGGGAAAAATTTATCTTTTTGTGATTTTGGAAAATTTGAAAAGGAAAACAAAGTAAAAGATGGAAAAAAACTAGCACAAAATTCTGATTAGGCACTAAAGAAGAATGTATTCAACTCTTTAGTTTTTTTTCATTAAAAACATAGACTAGAAATATGTCAATTTAATTAAAAAAATATTTTATAATATTACAAAATTTTATAGGCTTTTAAAATTTTCATCGATGCACAAATTAAAACTTTAAGCTTTCCTGCTAATTAAAATGTTTAGGCCAACATCGGTAAAGACAGCCATCACTGCATGGGAATTAAAAAATAATATACCTGCCGCGCAGGCTGTTGAAATGGGCTTACAATTTCAATGGCCGCCCATTGAAAGAATGGACGCCAGTTTGGCTGAATTAGTCAAATGTCGCAAACTTAGTCTCTCAACCAATATGATTGATAGGATTACAGGTATCAATAGCCTTACAAATTTAAAAATTCTAAAACTTTCCCGTAATAAAATCAGAAGTCTTAATGGGATTGTAAGTAAACTTTTTGTTGTAAACTTTTTGTTGTATTTACCATATGACCCATTATGACCATATATTATGTTGTTGTATATCCGTGGCAGGAGTTCTTAGCATACACTTTGGGAGAGTTGTCGGTCAGCTATAATTACATTGAACAATTGAAACCAATTGACATAATGAAAGCTCTGAAAGTATTCCACGTTGCAAATAATCTCGTTAGTGATTGGACAAACTTTGATCTAATGGCCGCGCCACCTTTGGAGTCCATGTCATTTCTTGGCAATCCATTAGAGGAGAGCCTGTCAGATGAAATATATAAAACTGAAGTGAAGAAGCGTTTACCAAATTTAAAGTATTTAGATGGTGATCCGATTGTATGATCAATCTGATATGTGCAGCTTAATATTTTAAACAGTATAAATTATTTATATCAAGTATTCAACTTGAAACTGAAAGTCTCCAGAATTAAAGCAGAAAATGCATAGGACCAACATTGTGCTAAAGAAAAATATTTAAGAGTGTATTGTAGAAATTTTCTTTGTAAAAATATTGAGGAATCAAAATTCATTAAAACCCT
The DNA here is from genome assembly GCF_002237135.1 of Teleopsis dalmanni. Taxonomy (NCBI): domain Eukaryota; kingdom Metazoa; phylum Arthropoda; class Insecta; order Diptera; family Diopsidae; genus Teleopsis; species Teleopsis dalmanni. The sequence goes on from NC_051846.1 coordinate 202,487,728, forward strand.
TTAAAGTTAATCAATTTTCTTTTTTTTAATTATTTTATAAATGAATGAATAAAATACACTTTTCTTCATAAGCAATAAATTTCACCTCTTCGCACTCTTTCTGCTTTACTAATTTCTTAAGACCACCATTGGAAAGGTCTGCTATTTGTAAATTTCTGCGAGTTTTCATAGTTCCTTCCATAACCTACTGTATATGTTGCGTTAACTAGTTGGATTATTTTGTTGGCACCTATAAAGGGTTCACTTGTATCAATATTCAACTAATCATTTTTTAATTCCTATTACAAACGTTGCCCCATTGCGACATTCCAGAGAAAATTAACAACACCTACAAAACCATTGGATCTCCGAACATTTCCAATACATTGTCTACGTTCCTTTTCGGGTTTAACACTCCGAGTAGAAGATTTTTGTTGGAAATGACTTGTGACGTGCAAGCCAAATAGGTAACATGAACCTGATCATAAATGGAAGTGAAACCAAAAGAAATAAGGAAGCTTTTGACTTGTAAGACAATAGGCGTTAACTGAACTAATGGTTTAAGTCAGCACTTAAACCTACCAAACTAGAAAATATTTTATTTTCAATTAAGGAAGGAGTTTACATAAATGCCATTAGTCATATCATTATCTCATAGCGTTACTGTTATAGGCGTAAATTGAGATAGATACATTTATTTACTACATTATTTAAGCTTTCTCGCCTTTGTGAAGACTTTACGCTATTTTTATTTAAATCTTTTATAAATCAGCTTTGTTACTATTAATCCACTGTATTCATGGACGATCCATATATTTTATATTTACATACTTAAAGCCTAGAAGTTTCTATTACGGACGATCTTTTATTTTTATTTTTATTATATATCTAGACTAACCTAATCAGTGCGATTTTGTGATTTGTCTTTCTCACATTCATGGAGATTTCGACCACTGTTTTTTTTTTTTTGGACCTAATATTTGTCATGGGATTCGTTTTTCACAAACTCTTGAGCGTTGTTTGTCTGCAATCTTTAGTGTCTATTTTTCAAAACTATATATAAGAGTCTATTTAATAGTATTGTTTAATAATTCGAGTTCACATTAGTGTATTCGATTGAAATTTTCTGTTTATTTCTGCTCAAGTGGACTTAAGTGCACAAGGCTGTCACTCCAACCTAGCCATTTGAAATTTTTTAAGCAACCCAATAAGATGATTTCATACAGTTTGGTTCAGTTATCAGTTCACATTGAGTATGTTTCCTTCTGCTTTGAAATTATTTAATTTTGATATGAAATATATCATAATTCATTTAAAAATCAATTTTTATTTATTTCTATAGTATATTTTTTTTTTATTCCAGTGAACTTCACTTTATAAAATAGACAAAAACTGTAATTTGTCCTGGTTTCCATCTGTTCTCGTCCTTTCATCCTGCGAATAAAAAGCAAACCGCTTTGCTGACACTTTTGTGCTTAACAAGCGGTTTCGTTGGCCTACGTTAAGTGAGGCTGACACTGCAACATCCCAAGCAAAACAACATCAAGGAAGCTGCTGGATGTTGTTCTCTCTTTGTCTATTCTCGTCAAAAGGATAAAAGCAATTACGGCGTAAAAAAGAAGAAGCTGCACTCGCACCTTCCGTACAAAACGCAATACAATTGTGCAAATTGTTTTAAGTGTAGATTTTTATACTTTTCCACTTATTTTTTTTTTTTAATTTTTTCCATTTTTTTTTCTTTTTTGATAAAAATTTCACGCAAAAGTTTTGCTCTTACATTTGCACTTAGCAAAGATGAAGGACAACATTTGATATGCACTACAATATGGCATAGAAAAGTTTGCCTTTTCTATGCCAGAAATTGCAACAATTTTTCTCATTGTTTTCCATTTTCCATTTTATTTTTTTTTCAATTTGTTTTTTTTTTTATTTGTTTATATTTTGGACTCTAGAAAATGTTCAAGTGTTTGTTGTAGTCTAATGGTCGCACTAATCGTCATCCACTTCAAAAGTTGTTAACAATACAAAATTGCTCACGTCAAGGAGTGGGTCCAGTTTTTTGCTGCCAAATTCGCTGAGGGAATTTTTTTAACATTTTTTGGTAGAAAAATTTTCGCAACAACAAATGTAATTAAAAAAGGACGAAAATCTAATGAATTTTTGCTAACTAAAAAGTTTTCTTACTCTGTGTGAAGTGAAGTGAAGTGTTTCTCGCCGGGGACTTCATGCGAGATTTTTATTAGTATTGTTTTAATTTTTTTTTCAAAACCTTTTTTTTTTATTTTTTTCCTACAATTGTTGAGAAATTTTTGGCATTTAATTTTTACTTTTATTATCCTTTTTTTCAACTATTATTATTTGGCAATTGTTTCGAGTACAATCCACTCAATTATGTTGGCATTCAAAAGTAGATTAACTCTTAATTGAGGATGTAACTTTCACGAACTTACATATTTTTGGTTGTTCTTTGATAAATGAAGAAGTACGTTTATTAAAAGAACAAGTACAAAAAAAATATTATTAAAAAAATACAAACTAAGTAATTTTTTTATTCACCAAATAAAAAATTATTTTGAAACTACGCTATTATATATTTTGTCTTCCTAAAATTTAAAATAGACTTTAATCAAGAAACTTAGTACCATTATTTGTAAGCAAAGGACAACCCCAGTCTTATTTAGGCAAGGGAAATTCATAAAACCTACAATCAAGCAATAAAAATCAAGAAAATATTAGGTCTTTAGAAAGGGAATACTGGAATTTTTTAATTAAATATAAAATATTGTCCTAAAGATTATAAAGAATATCTCTTCGGCTTTCTATTATATAAAAAATTCTCAACATGAGAAATTGAAATAAATTATCAATAATCAAATATGAATTGATTAAATTGATCAATAAAAAAATCTATTGATCTGTAATAAAAAACTTAAAGAAACCACGAGGTCTACATAAATTAAGTAACTAGAATGCTTAACAATCATTCTAGGTTAAGTTAGATTGCGAAGACACAAGTACCAATATTTTCACTCGAAGACACTTATTGCCTATTGTGATACCCTTAAGTTGCCAGAGTAAGACTCGCTACAGTAACTATTGTTGTAATTATAATTGAACGTTTTATCCCTATTAGGCAGTTTGATTTTTTATATGAAATTGAAGATATTTGATTTGTTTAATTCCATCATCTCTGCTAGCACAGAGAAGCTACAACCTTCTAGACTTTAAAGAGACTTCATCTGTAATAGGACTATAAAGATACAAAAAGAGATTAATGAATTTTATCATGGATAAGGCCAATTCCTAAATATGTTATCGTTGATTCATAGTCATTATCAGAATGTGCCGTTAATGTGCCGTCACTAATCACATGAAACGTACGCTTACTAAACCCTTTCAGAACTTATGACACATAGTTCTAGCGACCCCACAATTTTTGACTTAATTTATAAGTTAAATATAACAATCTATTAGTGGTATAAAATTTAAGCTTTAAGTCATATATCACTGCAATGATTAATATATATTTTTTTTCTAAGTAGTTATTATATCGGAGCTTGTATAGTATAGAACTCATTTCTGTTGATTTCGAAGCTTCTCCCTTCAATATTTTTATATCCACAAACCCACAAAAAATATTTTGAGACGGCGATAATAACTTTAAAATTATTTAAAAAGATACTTGATCTCTGCTTTCCTGGCTATAGTAGAAGTAAAAAGCACCTACCTATCTCAAATAAATGTCTTTCAAAATACTACTTTTTTGTTCTTTAAAATAACATGAAGTTAATCCAAATTCAAAATGGCACTCTCTCAAATTAAATGCAATACATATTTCGTCAGAAAAATATGCTGGGTTTAAAAGTATACTTCTATTAAATCATCTGAATAACTTATTATTAGAATTCAACGAAGCTTTTATTGCAATGGATGATCAGAGTGGTTACTGACACTATTGAGTAAAAGTGCTGCAGACACTTCTCAATCACTGATTCAATATTCTTATTTTTAAGTATATGGTACATAAGTTTTCCTGTTCTAGTTATAAAAATAAACAAACTTCGAATCGGATAATGCGGGTCTCTTATACAAAACTTCTAATCCGGCTATGTGAATATAAGTGCTAGCAAAGTTCTAATCAATCTTCAGCACTTCATAATAATTAGACTATAGTCTTCCAGCAACTTCATAGCTTGATTCATAATTAAATATGACACGGAATATATAACATATAATATAATATTGTAATAACCGGAATACAATTTTATTTTTTAAGAATAAAGCTTATTTGCTTTCATACTATATATTATGGAATGTATAGAATATATATATTATAAAATATATATAATAAACTATACATATTTAAATATATCTGTATATATATATAAAGTACTCACCTCTACCGCTACGTCCGACAAATCGTAGATCATTAAACTTGGCCACTTGATTTTTCATAACCGCTGTGCAGTTTCGCAATTCCGCACAATAATTCTCGTCATTACCCGCACGTACTGTGACCATTGTACCATCCATAATATCACCGAGAGAGACGACCTTAAATGCAACCGGCAATGTCTTGTTCGAACGCCAATGAGGCGGTAGCACAGTGCACACAAACAGTGGACTGCTTGTGCGTATTAACTCGCCTGGGTGTTCGGTAAGAAAATCGCCCAAGGTGCGTTCGGCTAAGATGTCTGACGTCATCTTGGTGTACGCCTCATTCAGCAGTTGGGCGGCTGTGGGCGGAGTGTTCTGTTCATTCGAAGTGTTGGTGCCATTTGTGGCATTGTTATTGCTGTTGTTGCTGTTCGAACTGGAATTGTTGTTTGTGCTGTTGCCGTTGTTTGCAGTTGTGTTTGTCGTTGTTGTGAGATGCATTTTGTCAGAATGGAATTTGCCTTTAACTACTTTCTTAAAACGTACTATTTTTACTTTTTACTACTATTTTTTATTAAGATGATAAGAACATTTAGTTGTTAGGAGAAAGTTTTTAGAAGTGCATCTGTAAAAGAAAAAAAGAATTTAATAAAGAGAAATAAATTCTTTTTATAAAAAATATTGAAGAAAAAAATATGATAAAATTTGCCACACAAAACTTAATTATAAAAGCTCAGTGACGTGTAATATTTTTTTCTTAAAGGTATATTCTACGGTATATACGTAATTCCATATAGAAATATTTAAATAAAATTTCATTAGAAAAATTCTTCAACATATCCAATATTTTTAATTATTCGCATATGAAATACAGCAGACGAAGCAGTCGACCCAAGACCAATTATTATTTGAATACCTATGAAAGTCTCAGAAAAAATTACTAAGTCCTGTAAAGCATAAAAAAAATTGAAAAGCTTTTCCCAAAAAAAAAGAACAGAGAAAATAAAGGTACCTCAAATGAAACGATTTTCATACCTTTCGCCATTTATATCCATTAAGCCAACGCGGCTGCCGTTATCGATACCTCACGGCAGACATAGTCGTCAAATGGAGAGACTAGTAATACTACATACTACATGTATGAATTTTGATTTACCATAACGATATCCTAGCAAACTTGCTCTAATCGTTGAAATCAAGGTGACAAACCACTTTAAAAAAAACGTGCTTAATATAGCCTCAATAGAGCAGCCACGGATTGTGCACTTTTAATACCGAAAAAGTGGAAAAATGAGAAAAATAAATGAAAAGTAACGGATTGGAGCTGTCGAACAACAATAAAGCATTACAAACACCCATCGACAAAAGAAAAATGTACCAACCGAACAGCAAAAAATCCAAAAAAATGTCCAAAATATACCGTTTAATATCTTGCGGCATGTTGTGTGGCATATAGACAGGAGGACAGACAAGTATTGTTGTCGGAAGTGGCAGGGTTCCAGAGTGTGGCAAAAAGCAGCCCAAAAAAATTACTTGAAATAAAACCGAGAAAAAATCGCGCTTTCAGTTCAGCGCACGTAAACCCTTACAATTTTGGCCAAAAGTCAACCAGCAGCTGCGGCATTTTTAAGTAATTTTTATCGGTCACATTGTATGGACTGGTGAGGCCGTTGTATAATTGGTATGAAACACAACGCAAAATGGAACTCTAATGTCCAGTATTGCCCTTACGTGATCCAATAACTTTTTTTTTTTGTTGTTAGGTTTGGTGTCTTCCATAGTCAGCTTAATATTTAACCACCAGGAGTTGACAGACGATGCTACTTCTCCATTGTGTATGCAGGAACAAGTGAGAGTCAGCATGTTTAACAAGGACATCTTCGTGTTGTGATGCCATCAATGGAACAAACCATCTTACATGACATTTTGATAATAATCGCATTTTAAAATGGGAAAAAGTAGAGAGAGTTGAAAAGAGAAGAATAAAACCATAAAATTAACAAACAGGATCGGAATATATTAAGCAGAATTTAATACAGTTTTTTGTATTAAATAGAAGAAATAAATTTCCGGAAGTGATCAATTACTTTATTTAAATATTGTCATACTCATAATATTTTCTGAAATTATTAACTTTTAAAATAATTATCAGTTAACATATCTTGAAATAATTCAAGAAACTTATAATTAATTTATACCTACATATACATTTTATTCTATCCTAAATCTATACATTGATAAATTACTTACTCCCTATCACAGAGTCCCAGCCTTTTCATATTGGCTAGCGAACGCGATTTCTTGATAGGGCTTTAAGTTCATTCCAACTTAATTTTCGTTGCGACCCCAAAAGGATAGCGGTCTTCCAAAGCTGCTTCTTTTTTTCTTTGGGATAAGGCTTAGAATATTCCCGAGGTATGGGAATTACTAAAATTCATTAAGCACCATCCTCTACAGCATCGTGCTTTTGGAACATAACTATAAGCAAGTGGATTTCATTTGTGACGCCTATTTGGAGGTTTATATACGGTACCATGGGATTCAGGTGTGCTAAATATAGGATTGGCCCTGTACGGAAGTGTCGTAACTGTGGCTAACGTGTAAATTTATTTGAGACGAGTGTAAGTATTTATGCTTTCACCCGATGTGAAGTTGTATTTTCTCAATCGGATATTATAACTCAAAGAGCAGCAGAAGCTTAGACGCGCCTCGCTTCTCAACAAGGTGGAACTAATATCCAAACGTGTCACTTATATTGCTATAGTCAAATGAATTTTAATAGCACGTTTATTGACGCATTATGTTGATAAGAACACCGTAGTATTAAAGTATCACGGAAGACAACTAGAACGCAACGCTACGCCTTGCTTGCTGAAATGAATTCCAGATAACGGCTGCTGTTCTCAGTACCGTTACTACTGTCACCGTACTTTTTTTTTCTGCAACGGCTGGTAGACCTATAGAGTATAACTGGAACATCTATTGATGAAGGTCTGTAGACGCTTTGTTATCACTGAAGTTATTTTTCAAGTGCTGTATTCATTTACCAGAATGCTTAATCTTAAAGCATTATCTAAAATAAGGCATAGCTTTATTTTGACCGAAACTGTTAACCATTGTTGTGATTAAATTAAAGCAGCAAACTGCTTAGACACATCCATGGTCACTCATACATACCACTCACATCCTTCGGGTAATGAGAATGCAAAATAACGCACGTTCCATGCATTTGGTCGTTGGCCGTCAGACGGGCTCAGTGCGTATTAAGCCCAGTAGATGCTGTCAAGTCTTTTTTATTTGTACTTCTGTATCCAGTGTGCAATGGAAATTGGTAAACTTCACTGCAGTTAGTGTGCAGTTGAGGAAAATGAAAGTTGACGTCTAGTGCACAGGAAAATCCAATTGCAGCCATGAAATTCTCTTATGAAATAATGAGTCCTGCTGTACTGACCGCTGTTGATGCTGATGCTGATGAAGTCGGGCACGTTTTAATGCACTTGCAATTTGTTGGGTTCAACTCTATGAAGAAGATACCACAAAGCGGCCACCAAAAGCAACTAAACTTCTGGTCAATTCGAGGTTTCTACTGTTATTTGTGCTAATGTTGTTGTTATTGGTAGTGTTGTTGTTACACGCACACTCACACACCCATATATCCACAAATGTTTGCTAGTGCTTTTATGGTCACATAATATTCACTTTCTGTCTAAAATAGGCGCAAAATCTGTATCATTTTCAAACGTCTAACGTTCTAACGTGCAATCCTTGATAAACGTTTAACAACAAAAAGGCGTATTGTTTGGTGCAATCTTCTCCTTACGCCATCACTCCATAACCACTCATTCGCTTTAGTCTTGCACAGCCGCACACCACATGATTATGCCACTAAGGTGCCACATCAGTTGCAATAAAGTCAGCTTGAATGCAGCAAAAGGATGTGCCACTCAACACATACAAACAACAATGAACATCCAACAAAACACCAACCCATGAGGTCATCCATAGCAACCATGCATCTTTTGAATTTTTCATCTTTTCCTACGCTGCATCCAGTTCTTCTGCGTTCACTTCTGCAGTTCAACATTTGCCGCATGCAATTGCATTCAACAGCAATGCCAGTTGCTGCAATTGCTGCTTGCATGCGTAGGTATGTATGGTAAGTGCGTAAGGTCGTAAATGCATAAAGCAATGCACTTTCCTTAAAGCAGGAAATGCAATTTATGTTTTCGTTTTGCTGATTACTGTGGATTTGTCGATACGCCCAAGTTAGTAAATTTTTTCCTGGTCTGTTATTTTTAAGCTTAAAGTGGCATAATAAGTCTGCCTTCACACAAAGTTTGCCTGCTCTAAATTACGTTTATTTTCCAGCCGTTTTTCATTGCTGCCTGCTGTTTTCATTGCCGGGCCTATTGGTGCAATTGTTGTTCTTAATGTTGCTTTTGTTGTTGTTGTTGTTGTTGTTGCTGTTGCTAGTTGTTGGTTGTTGGTTGTTGGTCGTTGGTTGTTTGTTGCTGGCATTGCAGTTGGTCAGAAAAGATGAATCACTTTTTGGAAAGTGCGTTCACTGGTTTTAGTAACACTTTTCATGTGGTTGTGGTATTTTTGTGGAATCAAGTATTAACATTTTTGGGGTTTTAAAGTGTTGATTGGATTGGATTTTGTGTGCAAATTGATAAATTACACTTTAAAGATGTTGTGATGCATATGAACACGTGCACTGCGGTATACCAGGCAAGTTGTTGCAATTCATTTTGGTTTTCCCAAAATGCAACTTACGAGCAACTCAATCGTATAGTTTGTAGATAGATTTGTGGTAGTTGAAATTAATTGCTTAAAATGAAAAATGGTCAAATGCATTAGAACCCGACTTGATTTTAACACTTTTTTTTAATAGTTAGTATGATTATTTTCTCTGTGTCAGTTATTAAAAACTTCAACCATACGGAAGTACTAAGAATATCTGAGACATGAGAATGAAATTTGAATAATAAAACTAGAATTTCAATATAATTTAAACAAGTCAATCCATCAAGACTGAATTTCAATTCCGAGACAGAAAGCGATGGCCCATATAGGATGAGCTATAACCTTAAGTTGTATCAATTGAAGTATTACGTATCATAATCAAATACTTGAAGAATTAAAGACTGATATGGGGTGGTAATACTATACAAAAGTCTGATAGAAGAACACAGATAAAAGTTTTACTAATAACAAGAGAAGTTAATACTCTTGCATTAAATGGAATGAATTAGTGAGCAATGTCTTACGAATACTAGTAGCTAGCAGCTAGAAACGATACAAAACGCGGATAAAGATAAAAACAATAAATTACAAAAACAAGAACTCAACAAGAATCGACAATAGTACCAACCATTATCTATAATATCGTTAAATTTATATATGACTATCAAACAGCAATAAATACTCCAAATAAGGATGCCAATTAGTTCTGTGGAATATTAATATTAAAAATATTAAGTTATGCACTGGAGTTTTCTTAACATGACCCAAGATCACTTAAGAGAAGAAGAGAACATCGAATTTAAACCAAATCATCTTTGATCATTAAAAAATCAATATAGATTTGTGAAATATTGTCGCGAGTTTTCATAAGATGACCTACGGTCACCCAAGATAACAAGAGAAGATTAGTTTAAATCAAATTATTTTTTATCTTTAAAAAAATTAGTATGCATCTATCCAATCATATTAAAAAATTTTAGATACAAAGATGGGTCAGGTAACAACATCACCCTCCATCAATAACATATAATCCAAATTAAATCATCATTAATCATTAGAAACACCGTAGGGTTCTATACGATTTCATTAAAAAGAAATGTCGTATAACTAGTTTTGGATCTGGACTTTGAATAAAATGTCTGTTTAAAATCACACACCTACAAATCGCTAGTCTGGAATAATCGAGCTAATAAAAAAGAAGATCAAAAAAATTATGTGCTTGAAAGCTTCCACCGCCTTGAAGGTACCATCCTTACCTCAAAAAGCACAATTAAAGATATAAAGAATTATATTCTATATTTTGAGTAACGTGATTTTCCTCTCAGATTCCAACTGGGATGGTGGTCATTAAAAGCTGGTAACAAAATCAGCATAATTTATGAATAGGATATTTGTTAAGATAAAAATAAAATAATAATAGGGAATTTAGAATGAATTAAGTTGGAGTGATATAATCTTGTCCAGCAAAACTCATCTCAACATAAGTAAAGGCCTATTGTGATGCAAAATTATTCCTTTACGGAAGTACAATATACAAATTATTTTCGAAGGAGAATAAATGGAATTTTGTTAAAATTTTATTCTACCCACTCATCATCTAATAAACTATTATATGAGAATATTTCTTTTCGATTGCAAATATCTAAAATCTGTGGCATATGAAATCTGAAAAATGTTAAAAATTCTACTGCAACCTTAACGAGCCAATTAATTCTTATGAGCGTCTAGCAAGCTTCACTGGCTCCTGAGTTTGGGTGCAAAATTCATTAAAACGTTTTCTCAAACCAAATTGACCAAACATTCAATCCAATCAGCAAACAAACGCAATAAATAAAACCCAGACAACACTCTTTAGCTCCGAGAAGCCTTCATATCCTTTCGGCAAACGCAACTGGCAGCTGTGCGGTGGTTGGAGTGAAGCTCAACTGTCAATTAAATATTATGAGATGCAAAGGAGTGGCACTGGCAGTCCTTCCTGAAATTCTCGTAACGACATTTTTGACTGTAATATGAGAGGAACTACGAAAATTACGAGTGCATTGCAATCAACGCCAATTTTCTTCATATCAACTTGGAAGCAATTGGAGTGTCAACAATATTTTACCCCACAAATCAAACTCAGTGGGGTTTGAAGAATTCCTTTCGTTCGATATGACCGCCTATGGCATAACGGAAATGTCAAAACAATGTACGAACCGGAAGTCATTTAATTTGTTAAACTTGCTGATTTGGTGTTGCCGAAGTATGAGTTGATATGCACTGACATATCTGCACCGAGAGTGTGTATAAGGTTAACTTTAGTGACTTGGAGCCGTGCATGCATGATTAAGGCATAGGTATGTGCTCTTACCACTGAGATAACAAGCGATGATGCACAGTGGATATGATAGTGTGAAGATGAGGTGTGAGTATCGATGCATGTGTCTGCGGTTAATGCATTTTCTGCTGATGTTGTTGTTATTGTCAACGTGTTGTTACTGCAAGTGAACTTATGTTGACATTGCTTGTCACACATTCAACTGCAAATGCAGTCACACAACTCGGCATGCAAAGGCGCATATCCTATAAGTTAAGTTGCATTAGAATTGTCCTTGTTGCTTTTGGTTTTTGAATGTGAGTCAATCTATTAATTCATGTATGAATTTATGTTGTTGTTGTTGTTGTGGTAGTTATACACCAACTGCCATAGCCGGAAATGCAAATTATGTAACGTGTCAAGTTACCGGAAAATTCATTTTAATTGCAGTAGCAATGCAATATTCTACTTAAGTTATCCTTTCATTTGCAGGACAGTATAAAATTAATGCACAAAAGTGTTAATTTGATCAAATTTAAACTTGATTTCATGCTAAAGTGGTTTTTGAGGTGTTGATTATCGTTATTTAAATTTTAGTTGAAGAATAAGAATGATGCTAAAAATATGAAAATTTGTGACGGAAATATGAAATAATATATAATAGTGAATTGCCAAAAATATATAAAATAATTGAACAGATAGTTCTCTTATATCTAGATATGCCACTGCAATCAACCAACCAACCAACAGAAATTAAAAGATCACGAAACGGATAAAATTGATATAGGGAGATATCTACAAGTAACAGTTCAAGAGAAAAGCAACAGTGCCAAAGCGGTATAAATGGAATCTGTCACAGATTCACCATTTCACTTATCCATCCTATCTATAGTAAAAATAATGAATTTAAGAAATTGTTTATAGTATGTGTTAACTGATCTACATAATTGCTTAAAATTAAAATTTTATTTAAAATTTTTAGTCTCTCTCTAGTGATGTCATAGAATATAGACATATAAAGTTCTATAAAACCCAATAAAATCATTTTATTATAACATTTATTGGATATTCTATAAAACAGACACACATATTATTTTTCCTTACGATATTCCAGTTCATTAATTTCTCTAACTCACACACAATCTTTCCTCATTCTCATATCACGGCGCTCATCTCTAGATCTCTTCACATCTGGGTGGCACTTGTCAGTTTTGACATTTGCCTTTAAATAGGCACCTATGAACACACACACGCACACGCATGGCCACATGTGCCAGTTTCTGCAGCTATTAAAGGTCATAAAAAATCCAAACAAATACGCTTATTTGCTGGTTGCATCCCTGCCCATTATGCGTCCATAGGCGCGATCACTTACAAGGCTGGACCACCCTTGCGCGTCTTGTGCAATTTGCGTGCTGTTCGTCGCGTTTGTTCGGAAGTCGCTTTAGTCTTTGATGGACTTTTATGACTTCAGCGCTGCGTTTTGATAATTTTATGTCTTTATAAATATTCAATTCGCTCTTCGTATGTGTCTGATGTATCTGACGTACTCATATCTATCAAATCATCTTTTGTTTATCGTCATTAAAAGTTGTCTAAATATGCACTTTATTTTGTTTTGATTATGAGTATTTTTGTATTATTTTAACACAATTCCTCACTTGACTTCATTTGATATTGAACGGCGCGTGTGGTAGGTAATGTTGACTCCCGATTTTATAGATCATTTCTGTAAACAAAACGTACTTCAAAAATAATTTTTTAATATAGTTTTTTCTATACTTTGGATAAAAATGTATGGAAAGAAAATATTATGACTTAGGTCAAGTTTGAGTTTAATCAGTTAGTATTGAATTAGTATGTATAAATGAATTCAATATAGAAAATAAAATTTGACTAATTAGTTTGATACAAATTCAACCCTTATATCCAATCGATTTGATTACAATTTATGTAGGATATTATTGGGCAAGATATAAAATTATTATCGGATATTATAAGTGTTAGGTATTGTAATAAAAACCCAAACTGACAACATCCTGTATTTAATTATCTAACATTATCTTGATATATATATAGAAAAAGAGAATACGTATAAATAATTAAATCAATAAATTCACTCTCGATCTAACTACCAAATGAGTAATACATTACAATTAGATTTGAAAAAAAACTATGTTTAATAAGTGGCTGTCATTGTAAAAAAAGTATCTATTTCTGATAATAAGATACTCACACATTATTTAAAAATTTTGAAAAAATTATTAAAAATGATAATTCAAACAGATTTTGGTTTCTATATAAAAAACTTATTAATGATAATTTTTTCTGGTCGAAAGTGACGCATCTTATAAGGAAAAGAATTTATTTAAAAGTCAAACGAGCCCTTTTAAAGAAACTATTTAAAAGTTGGAAGAGTTCGCATAGAAATGAAAAGATAACAACAAAATTTTTATCTAATTTATTGAAATTTGGCTGACCACATAAAGCTGTTTCGAGTATTGTCAAGTACTCATCATCAGTGGTCTTAAGAAATATTCAAATTTTTTAGTTAATTTATAGTCCATATATAATTAGTTTGAACTGGAAGTGCTAAGCTTACAATTATGGTCAATATGGTCACCCAAATTTCAATAAATTAAAAAAAAATTTTTGTTGTTGTGTTTTCATTTCTATTCGAACTAAGACGCGTTACTTTCGGTAAGAAAAAATGAACATCAAAACATTAGAATTATAGCAAATGTGAATAATATTGTTCAGCTTTTTCTAATCGTGATTAGCGAACTGTAGAGTAGCATTAGTGTAGCTTCTTTATTAAATTCCACCCATAAAGACCAATTTCATAAATATCTATATTGAATATAACCGCTAATTACCGTTCGATAAGTTGAGATATTGACAGAGTAAAATAGTGATATTTTTTCTTTTCACCTTCGCTTACAACTACTGGATATAAGAGTACCGAAGAACAACAATTATATTCACACCATATCCCTGATACTCTTCTGTTTTGCAGGCATACCAATATTATCTATACTTTCGCATTTAGTACCATACTATTTGGTCTGCCTGCTTACCAATAGGACTTACATATGTCTATATGTGTTAATACTAGAGAGCAAAAACCATTCAATTCTTCTGACCTGCTTATATGTGAACCACTTCATACAACAAAAATACTATATTAGAGAATAGTTTGGTTATAATAAAATAGACATATCGCTCACTAATTGAAACTAATAATTATGTTCATTTACACCAGCTAACAATTTGATTTGAAGCAATAGGTTATGTTTGATACTTTTAAAATAAATCTGTGTGATCCGATAAATATTATTATTACCCAAGGGTCATAATATACTGAAAGTCAATAGTCGGAGTCACGTCAAATGTTATCCCAACTAATGTTTTCAATGTAAAATTCAAAATTTGAGAATGGGATCTGATATGAGAATAATAGAGGTATTTCAATTAATATTGGTCGTGGTGATGAGGGTTTATAGACTTCGACGAAGTTGGTCGAAACAGTATTTCTTAATAACATATCAGAAATCGCAAATTTTAAGACCTTATATATATTTGCATAACCAGAAATTATCAATATTGTAATGACAGTACAAATTTGACAAGTGGGACTTGATTGTCTGCATAATATTCCCTCTTTGTTCTAAATAGAAATATGCCTTCTTGGTTATAAAAACTGATCTTACAATTAATCATCTGGCTGTCTGCATATTACGGTTCTTGAAATTATAATAAAAGTGGATTGGAATCTCAAATCACTGGAAGAAGAACTCATACATATATATGGTTTAAGCCGAGAAAAAGATATTTAGTGTTTTAAAAAATTGTAGCACAGCATGAAGGTATGGTACTGATTTTTATTTCTAAGATAAATAGATAGATGTTCGCAGTTTAATTTTAAAGTGTGGCATCACCATTCTAAATATAAATATTTTCGATCTATAATTCGACACATTTTTTTTTTTTGGGCATTTCGTTTTAAATATTAAAATAAAAATAGTAAGTAAATCTCAAATCGAAGAAGTAGGTTATTACCAATAATTTGGTTTGTTATTATTGTATGAATTGCTTTGAAAGTATATTAAATATATATTTATGTAGGAACATTTTTTAGATTATTAACAGATATATGCAGCGCTTTGGAATTTTTAATAATTTTATTTTAACTAATTTATTCAAATATTATAATATTTATATTAAAAAAATTGTTATGACATAATTTATTTTATTTATATTTAATTTAAAAAATCTTAAAAGAACATAAAGAAAATGTTTATAAAAAATTCCCAAATTTTGTTTTTACTTCAAAATATTTTTAAATATAAAATCTTTAATACACTATATAAAAAAATTGCAAACATTTTCATGACAAAACACGTGTATTGTCTTTATAAATTAACAATATTAAGACGATTTAGTTTATTAAAATAATTTTTTTTATTTAACAAACATTTAATTATAAAAAATAAAGCACTTTGAAAATATTTTACACATCTTAAATTTAACAGTTTTTGAATATTTATTAATATTTTTTAACTAAATTTTTATAATATTATTATTATAATATTATTGCTAATATTTTTTTAATATTTAGTTATTTTTTTAATATTTGTTAATATTATTTTAACTAATATTTATTATTAATATTTAATATTAAATAATTCTTAATAATATATTTAATAGTTTTTTAATATTTGTTAATACTTTTTTTAAATAAGTTAAATTTAATAGTTTTTTAATATTTTTTAATACTTTTTTTAACTAAATTATATTTAATAGTTTTATAATATTTGTTAATATTGTATTTGTATTTTGAACAATATTATTATTTCTTATATCGCAATTTTTCATTGCAATAATGTTTTAACTAAATATTTAAATAGAATTTTTTTCTTAATTGTGAATTAATTTTAATTATAATTTTATTTAATTTTTTTTACACTAAAATTTTGAATATAATTAAAATAATTATTAACAATTTTTAATATTACTTGCAAGTTTGCATTTATCCGCCGGTAAATGCAATGTACTTTCACGTGAGCTTCGACTTAATAAAATGTTCTTGCATTTTTGAAACACTGCACTTTATTGCATTAAATAATGCACAATTTTTAACAAATTAGAAATTTACCATATAAAAAACAAAACAGAAACAAAAAATAAATGTAAAGTGAATTTTTTTTGTTTACCTTGTAATTTCACGAAATTCAAATGAACTTCTAAACTTATTTCAAAATTTTATTATTTTTAAATTTTATTTATTTTATTTAATTTCCTATTGTTATTAACAATTGCTGCACTTATTTTGTTGTTGGTTTTATGCGCGTTAATAACTCCGACCGCCGACGCGTGGCCACATTCGATACGTTTTTGGTTAGCGTAGTCAGTAGTCAGTAGTCAGTTGAAATGCTCGTTTTTTGTGAGGCATTCGTTCAGTGGATTCATTCACATAACCTGTGCGGACAAATCACTTGCAAAATGTCTTATATGCGTGAGCATATGTGTGTGCGTGTGTGTTTGTGTGTGGTACTGAATATGGATGTGGCGCTAGTGATGATGTGTGGAAATGTTATGTGTTGATTTGGTTATTTGATTGCGTTTTTCAAGTGTAACGCAGCACAGCGCCAAAGTCCCAAACACACTCACACATACACACACGCACACATGCTATTTTATATTCGCTTACTCAAAAAGCAAAAAGCACTCAAAGTCTAATTTGAGTATAGTAACATATGAGAGCAAAATGTATGGGGAGCAGCAAACTGCACACACACACACACGCACACATAAACCAACCATTCTGCAAAGCACATATTTAATGTGTGTGATCTACATCCGCATCCGTTGTATTAATTAACACGAACTCATTTCATTTACATGTGTTGATGTGTGTGTGCATATTTTTACTCTCAGCATATTTTATTGTTTTTGTTATTTTCATTTGCAAAACATATGCACTCAATCAGCGTTGTTAGTCTCTTGGGGATACTACGACGAAGTGTTTCTTATTGTTGTTGCTGTTGTTGTTGTTGTCGTTTTGTTTTGTTTTTACTATTTTAACCCTTACGGCAAATGATTTTAATGCACAGTAGCAAAGGCTACAATTCGTATGAGTGGTGGTATTTTGCATGAACTCTTACGAGTTTACACTCAGAACTGAGTGGCATCATATATACTCAAGGTGCATTTTGTACTATGGTCAATTTGTTGCTCATGGAGTGCATTTGGTGTATATTGAGTTGTTTAAATTGCAACAATTTACAATTTACAACATTTAATAATCGAAGTCAAATTTATTGAACTTTAGTGCATTTTTTACGGTTTACCAACAAATAGTTTCGAAACTATTCCTGCACTCGACATGAAATGCAACTTCAGCCAACTTTTTGCTCAACATATGCTCTACTGAATTGTTTGCAATCCAATGTCTGTCTGTATTTATGCCAGCTGCAGTTACTTCAACTAATATTGTTGTTGTGTGTGTATTATGTAGTTCCTTTGGGGTAATTCTTTGATTATTCTCAGCCCTCAGCCCACTTTTTTTGTGCCTTTCCTGCCGTCTCAACGCAATTCTCATATTCTGGCACATCCTGGCAAGTGCAGATTTTGCATTATTACCAAAAACTAACCACGTTTTGTGGTATTCAAGTTGTGTGAAATAATATTGGTAGGCCATAAGTTGTTGCAGCTAACTGCACTTACTTTTGTTGTTGTTGTCAGTGTTGTTGTTGTTGTTGCAACAATTTGATTTTAAACATGTTAGTAGGTAGGCTGTGCAAAAATTGCTATTGACTTTATTTGGTATTAATTTCAGTTCAGAATTGAAGGATTTTGTTAATGAATTTAATTTTGAAACCAAAATTTGTGCAAACACATTTCAAATGAGACTCTTAATAAGATTTGTGGAATAATTTTAAGTATCAAATGTATATTTATAGTTATATTGGATTTTATTATATTTATTTTTATTTCATTTGTTCAAATCTTTATGGTAGATTTTTAAGAATGCAATTTAAATTAAAATAAGTTATTTTGTAAGTAATATTAAATTTGCAAAATTGCAAATTATATTTCTACACACACGAAGAATAAAAATAAACTGGCTTCTATAATAAGGATGGAGTTCAATTCTTTTGAAATGTTGCCTTTCAAGATTCCAAAATAAAATGAAAAACAAACCTATTATTTTATTAGAAATATTGGATGTAAAGCAAAAATGTTTGCAATAATATTTTTCTACAAAAAATATTTTTTTGAATACAAAATATTTTTCTACGAATTCAATTTATATTTTTCGTTCTTATATGAAAAAGTATTTAAACATGAATTCTAATTAAATGCTTTATAATTAGGTATATATAAATCATGCACACAATATATTATTAATTCAGCCGACGGCAAAATAAGAAAAAGTGCAGCATCACCCAATTAAAATGCAACCAAACAAAAACTGTTTATGATTTCAAATTGATGACAATATTAACTATATATGGAGTTATCTTCTAATGACAGGTGTATAGATATATCTTTTCATCTTAGTTCATCTTAATTATTAGAGTTGAATACCATAATTTTACTTAAGCGTAATAAAGCGCTAAAGCTAGATCAACGCTTCACAATGGACCTGATCAGAAAATAACTACATATACAGAAGAGGAAGAGATTAAAAAACTAAAATCGACTAATTATGTGGCAAGATATAGTATCATTTTCTGATGTGGATATAATTGAACATACTCCAGATAGGATTTAGCTGAATATATCAAAAACAATATGAAAGGAGTAGTCAAGCTGTAAAACAAGCTTAAAGTGGAATCTTAAAAGACAAGATTCCATGAATTATCAGGAAAAAGAACTAACCTTGCTATAGCAACAGATCTGTTTGCAGAAACTCGCCCAACTAACATGTTTTGTTTGTTTCATACCTCAACAAAATGTTGGAGATTACTTAACTGACAAAGTATATGAAAAATAAGTATTTGGGTGATCACAAAAATTAAGTACCATTGTTTTTGATATATTACGCGACAGTAACACTTCTAAGTATACCCTAATTAGTAGTTTTGAACCTTGCCATTAATAGTAATATGAATATCTACTACAAAAAAATATAGATAACGCTGTAAAATCGTTTGCCACTAAACATTTCAGTGACAGAAAGTAGATGTTTCAATATGTCAAGAAACAACGTCTTCCACTTGATAAAGAAATAAGGTTGCTCAGTTGATCTCCACCGCGGAGTGGTCTTAACAGCTTTAAATGTCAAAAACCGTCGATTAACAATAACTTAAAAACTCTTCAACAAAAGATGTTCTAGCTTTCAGTAAGCATGTTTGCTAAGTTTTGATGGTTTTGTTACTCATACGACATGTCATTTCAGTAGTAAAAGTTTTCATATGGGAGTAAATCTATTAAAAAAGCTTGGAAATGAACATTTGTAACCTTAAGCTACTTTTTTATTTAAAAATCAAATAAATTCCTATAAGTTAAGCTCAAAAGGAGTCTTTAGTTTAAAGCTGTACTAAAGATGTATGTTATGATACAATGGTGCAAATATTTTTTTTAAAAAAAAATTAATGTTTTGATAAAGAAGAACAACAATACGAATAATATTTCTCAAAAAGACAAGTGCAACATAAACAGACTTTTGAAAAAATTGTTCATTTTCAACAAAATTCAACAGTTGACCAATTTTATTTCACGAGCGAAATTTTCGCTTACACTTTTTTAACTTTCAAACCGATTTCTATATTAATATCTTCAATGCTTCAACATTTTGAATGAATTCAATTGCATTGATTACTCGTATATGTATGAAATAACAACAACAAAATAAGTAAAAACAAAGAAAATTGTTTCGTAAGAAAAAAACAATCCATAACAATGACAACAAATACTATAACAAGAATGAAACCAAAAATCAGCAACCAAATGTGGTCACGATACGAAGTACGTACAACAGTGCAAAAATAATAAACAATTACAAAAACAACAACACAAAAAGAAAATTTAAGAAAAATTATTTCATTTCTGAATAAAACAAATAAAAAGCATATTCTGCATAAAAAAAAGTAAAAATAAAGAACAAACACAACAACACTTTTGGGGTTGGTATGAACCGCAGAAGTTGTTGCTTCATCATCATGCTCGTCAAGCAAGCGTTGGGCATAAAAAGCACGATAGCAGCGCTGAGGCGCAAATGGTTTGAGTGCAGCCGCAACGCAACGCAACGTAACAAAGAAAACATCATACATGACCTACAGTAGCGGCGGCTTTCGCTCACAGTACAAAAACAAAAAATGTTGCGAAGAATAAATAAACCGGCGGAATAACAGACGGCGGATATGCGTTGGCCAATTGCACGGTTTCCGTTTCTCTTCGCGTTTTCATATGTAATTTTACCAGCAAACAAAAGTCAACAAAGTTGTAAAAAATACATTAAAAAGCGAACGAATATCAGTGCTAAAACAAAAAAAATCAATAAAAATATGCAACGACAGCATATCTGCACATATGCCTTCTTCTTCCTTACTGACCTCCACAATGCACCGCAATGACCATTTGTATACCACCCATTAGTCCCCACCATCAACGGACAGTTGTATGTCGGTTGAACTACTTCTGCTTTGCAAATTGATTCATGCAGTGTAGCCGCGCGTACGTGTGAAAAATTTCCTCTGTTTCCTGTTCTTTGTTGTTGTTTGCTATTTGTTACCACTGCATTACAATGCATTACATTTCTTTTTTCCTCTTTTTCATTTCTTCGCACTTATTTTCGCCAGTTTGCCGCATTTTCATATTTTTGATTTGCGTTGCGTATGCGTTATTATTATTTTTTTTTCGCTCGCTACAGAAGTTTTCTTCGCTTTTTCGATTATTTTTCGGTTATTTTTCGTGGCAAATAAAATACAAACAACAACAACAACAGTTGTTAAAACGAAGTAAAGAACATTGTTAACGTAGCACTTACCTCTGCTGTGTTTGCATTGTGTTTTCTTTGTACCCCGCACACAATTGTTTGGTGCAGGGTGCGCTGGCAAACTTGTTGACACTGCGATGTTGTTGTGAATGCGTTGACCGATTATTACTGTTGATACTCCATTACTATTGTTGTTGTTGCTGTTGTTGTTGTTAAATGCGAGTTTCTTTGCTTGCTTCAGTTGTTGTGTGTTTGCTTTTGTTTTCTTTTGATTTTTGAGGCCAACATTGAGGCCACCAATTTTGTTTTCTTTTATTCTGCATCCTGTTATTTTCTTGTTTTTGTTGGTTGCATATGAAAAAACTGTACTGAGTTTGTTTTATGGTAGGCACAGATTCGAGTGGAGTCGATTTTTGTTCTTGTAAATTTACACTTTTGTGGCGAGTTAATATGCAAGTGTCAAAATTATTTTACATGCAGAGCATATATTTTTTTGTTTTTTGGTAAGAATAGGTGTATGACTTAAAATAAAAATATATTTTCAATGTTAATATTAATATTGCATACAGTTTATTGTACAATAGAGGGCACAATAGATCTTTTAGGTCGCAGTGCAAGATTCCTCCTTTTATAGAAAGTATTGACCGAAAAAAAATATTATACAATAAATTGTATTTAAATATTTATAAAGACGCTTTTCAAACAGTAGTCAACTACAACAACAAGAATTCATTTTTATATTATTTTAATTAATTAAATTTTTGTCTGACCATAGTACAGCTGTTTCGAGTATTACAGCTGTTTCGAGTATGATGGCAAATACCCATCATTAGTGGTCTTGGAAATAATTCTTGTAATTAATTATTCGTAAATAATTTTTTTTTTTAACTGCAAGTACCAGAAATTGAACTCGTACCCTGTAAAATTTGAAGCTCAGAGTCAGCGCTGACCCAAAACCGTACTTGACTTTTGTGTTAGCTCATTTTTCTAGAGTTTTTGTTAATTGGCTGTGAAAGTTTTATTAACAAATTGAATTTTTGTTTTTATATTATAACCAGCTGTAGAATAACTATTTTTTTATTTTTAATTGTTAAATTCCAATACGTTTCTGTTTAAGTATTTCTAAAATTTTGAAATCTAGAAATAATATATCTATTAATTATTGATATCAGTAGAATTCTGATGGGATCCAGCACTATGGGTATTACTAGCTGAGTGAATCGCGTAATAAAGTACACTATAAGAGAATGGTAGAAGCTCTATGCTTCACTGGGAGATGTAGATGACAAAGGAAGAAGAATTGCTAGCTGAGTATAAACAATATCAATTTTATGGTAAGGGCGTTAATACTTTAATTAACTAAATTGTCTTCACTAGTATTTATTTTTGTATATATAAGCTTTTATATATATTGAAAAAATGTTCAAATGCACTTAAATTAATAAACATTATAAATAACATAAGTATTGCTACATATCATTTCATTATGTGGATTAAAATATAATTTTCAATAAATACGTAAACGTAATCTTCTTTTTATAGTTTACATTTTTTTTCCCTTCAGTTATATGCTAGCCATATCCTTAATTCTTTTTACTTCATTAAATTAATACGCCAACAACAGGACCGCAACAAATTAAAATCAATTTTTTATTGCATTTAATGCATAAAATGTTCAAACAAAAAGATTTTAACTCATTATGACGACAAATTTAAGTTGCAGCTTAATTGAATTTTTAATCCTTTTGTGTTTGCATACGAAACACCTCAAAAACACCAAAAATAAAAAAAGAACACAAAAAAACAAAAAACGCATGTAAAATTATGTGAAGCAAAAACGGCAGCGGCAGCGGCAGCGGCAGCACCATGGCTGCGTTGCAATGCAATGGCTATAGCCACTTACACATAAGAAAAGCATTTAACAACACTCAACACAAGCCACCTGGTGGTCATTTATATTAATAAACTAGCCCCAACAATACTAACAATAATAATAACAACAAAACACACGTAACGGCTTATTTTCTGCTTTTCTTTTTTGTTATTGGTTTTTATTTGTTGTTGTTGTTTTTTATTTGTTGTAAGTGCTTTAATGAAGGTGCAAACGCTTGCTTTACTGTGCAGTAGTGGTGAACTCAATTGAAGCTGTTTGCTTGTAGGTGACAAAGGCGATTGTAGCAGGCAGGTATTAAGTTTATGCCAGCGCTGAGCTTATTTTAATGAATATTGAGGATTAAAGGAATTTGTGGATTTTTATTAAATTATGTACTTTGGTTGCGTAGTACATGCGTTGCACTGTGCTGTGCTGAGCAGTGTTGGGCTGCACTACAAGTGCATGTTTCACATAAAGCGATTTTGTGTCAGTTGGCTGCATGGCTACCAACTGACCAAAACATCCGGTCATTCCATGTGTTGTGCCGCGTACAATAGTGCTGCAATATATGGTTTATATGGTGTATATGGTGTATAACCCAGAGCCAAGCACATTCAATTGTCGCAATTGGCGCAAACGATGATTTATTAAGTCATTAGCAATTGTGGGCGGTGTGGGCGGTTTGTATGCATGGGATACGCACTACCAAGCAATCAGTAAAATTGTATGCAATATTAAAAACGCCAACGGCTGCTTATGCACTCTGCTTGGCGACTGCTCGAACCAACCGCAACGCACTAAATGGACAACTTGTAATTCTTATTAATTGTGCGTGAGCGTATTGTTTGCGTTTCGCTGTGTTGATCATTTGTTGTCCATATGCTTAAAAGGATTGCATATGCATAATATGCTAAATTAAAAATGGCCTTCTGTACGAGATTGCAATATGGCTTGCATTTCAAGTATTTCACTTTACTTGCTTTACTTGTTGTTGTTGTTATTGTAGTTGTTGTTGTTGTTGTTTTTTGTCATTTTTACTGCTGCTATTAATATAATTTCACTTCATACGAATACTGTTCTTTGTTTCATAGTTGCATAGTTTTATTTTATTTTATTTTATTTTAATTTTTTTTATTTTCCCTACGTTTTCATTGTGTCCCTACGAGTTTTATGCTGAAATTATTTTAAAAATGCACATATTCGTCGTCCTTTGAGCGCCGTCTGCACAAGCGAAAAATGCACGTAAATTACAATTTTCACCTACAGAAGCGCATTAATGCGACAAATTAACTGGCAGCATTCATTGCTTACGTTAAGCCTGCCTTCTTTGTTAAAAGCTCATACACCCACACACACACACACACCCAACACACACATTGATTATGCTTTAACGCATATGCGTTAAATCGCTATGTTTATGTGTTTGTTGTTGGTTTGTTTGTAACTGTGGTATTATTTATTTATTAATTAGTGTAAGTAAAAATGTGTTGTGTGTGTGTTGTTTTCGTATTTTTGTGTTTATAATTTTTTTTTGCTTTTGCCTTTTTTTGTTGTTTGTATGGAGTTGCATAGCACAAAAAAAAAGATGGCCGAAGTTAATTTAAATTATTGACACATTAATTGCTGGATTTCTGCGAAGGCTTCACTTAATTTTCATAATTTAAGCATTAAAAATTCTGCGCTTAATTAATATGCAAAACTTATGATCTTTGTTGTGATTTAAAAAACAATTTCACAGATAAATTCTCATAATTTAAGATACAAAAAATATTGAAAAATTTATAAAAATATATATAATTGTTTTTAAGCAAACATTTTTTCAAATTTAATATTACTTATATTTTTAAAAAGAATATACAAAAAAAAATTTGCAAGTAAAATAAATAATAGTACAGTATTATTTTATAACAATAATCATATATATCTTTTAATATTTATATTTTAATATATTTTTGAAAAAAATGTGAACTTAAATATTTATAATTTAAAATAAATAAAAAATAAGCCCATCAACAAAAGTATCTAAAACATATTCTGACAATGGAGCAATAAATCCAAAATTAAAATATTAGGGGTAAATATGTATATTTTTGTATATTTTGATATACACACAAAACATTAATACCTTTTAAAATTAGGTATAAAAAACGTATTAAAATAGTAGTAAAAATGCGAAGTTGACAATTGTGATATGATACTTTGTACTACATATCTCTTGGTCATGACCAAAAACAGCACAGAATTAGTTTCAACATTCAACTTTATAATATCAACTAACTCTTATCAACTAGGTTCTTCTACCTTAAGACCATATGCACCACTAGAAGAGAACGACAGCAGTATTAGTAATAAAAACAGCACAGAATGAGCGTGACCATTCGTCATTATAATGTGCTCTTATTTTTATTAAAAATATAGCAAATCCAATAAATAAAATTACATTAAGAAATTAAAGATTTTGATCCTTTTTATTCTTATCACTAGAAGAGAAGGACAGCAGTATTAGTAGCAGCTTCTTTTACCTTTCTTGTATGTAGTTAAGCTGCTGCTAACAATTCTCCAACAAAATCAGGTCAAAAACGACTAAGTATAGATGGAAGTATGTACGAAGAGCATTATTGGGGGCTATTTTGCTTTTTATTTTAGCATCCTCAGCAAAACTTAATATCGATATACAGCCTGAATTCATCATTTTAAGGCTTTAACATTGATAAAAAATTTTTATGCTAAAACTTTTATATATGAATAATTTCTTAAAGATAATGAATATTATTGTTTTTAGAATAAATTTTATTTTTCTATAAGTCTAGTACAATTTTAAATGTCAGTTTTGCTAATTTAAATTATACTATATACATAGCGTATGAGTAACAATATCGTATGTCTAAAAAGCTCACAAGGGAATGATGAAAATTACTTTAGTTATTACGTTTTAATCCACCCTTTTACAACTAAATCACTTATCCCTTAATCAGAATTGCTAAGAAGAACTAGATATATTAGCTTTCAATAATTTTTTGTACGATAAAATAAATTTTAGAATCGATTTACAAGCAAATCACTTATTTTTAGAAAGTGAAATGTGTTATTTTTTATAGAAATGTTCACTGAAAACTTCTAATTAATAGTTGTATTGAGAATAAATACTTAAATAAATATTTTTCTATGATATGGTCCTTACTTCACTCAAATTCAATTTAATTTCATAATTTTAAATTTCGGAGCTATTTTGAAAAATATTTTATACTATATGACATTATTAGTCCTTTAGTAATGAATATTATAAAATTTTTTTGCACATTAAATGTATCCAAATTCCAAACTAATATTTCACCATCAGCTATATTTGAAACAAAAAAAAACTATTTATAATACTTCCCTAAATGTCTATATTAAAATATTTATGAGAAAAATAAAAAATAAAATTTATAAAAAATAATTAAACAAGAATTGTGTGTTATTGACACAAACTCTTCAAAAAAAAAAAAATAAATAAAATAAAAAAATCAAATAAAATAAATAAATTCACACACAAAATAAAGTGGCAACATCGTCATAAAGTGCGACCGGTTCGCTGCCACAATTGCAAGCCACTTTTGTGGCTTTTCTGGCACCACTGAAAATTGGTGAATGCTCTCGTTCACTTGTCCAAACGTTTAGGCTTTCCTCTTTTTCTACAGCAATAACAACAACAACAGCAACAGCAACAACATCAACAATTACAACATTTTCATATGCAATTCGCGCCTTTGCAAAAATCACACGAAATTTTTTGATTTTCTTTTTATTGACCGCAGCGCCCCGCACGGCCGCAGAGAGGCGCACGACACATAAAATTAAAAGTAAACACTTGAAATTGCATTGAACAAACG
Source organism: Teleopsis dalmanni (assembly GCF_002237135.1). Lineage (NCBI taxonomy): Eukaryota > Metazoa > Arthropoda > Insecta > Diptera > Diopsidae > Teleopsis > Teleopsis dalmanni. The sequence goes on from NC_051846.1 coordinate 202,514,814, forward strand.
AACAAGAGCGTTAAAAAAATTGTCAAAACAAAAAAAAAACAGAAAAGAAAAAACAAGGATGATGTGTAAAAATAAAATGGCTGCCAATTGTTTGCGAAAGTGTTTTAAGCGTTTTACATGTTGCAGTTTTATTGCGACAACCAACAAAATTGCAATGCAGCTGATAATTGCTTAACAGCAATAAAAACGATAAAAATTTGTTATGATTAATTACAGTGTTAAATTAAGTTTAAAAAAATGTATAAAGCATGGCATAGTTTTAGGCGCACTGCAATTTAATTTAATTTTAACTTTTTTTATTAATAAATTCATTTTCATTTTCATGCCTAATTGCTGCATGTTTTATTAATTTAGCTTTGTGTTGTGAATTTTTTTTGTTTTTGTCATTCTATAAACACAATAATTTTTTTTTTTTGTGTTGTACTTTTATTTGTGGTCGTGAGTTGGTTGACCACTCAAAACACACCCGCGCGCCATATACAAATCACTGCCGCTGCCGCTGTCTGGGCTTAGCGTGAGTACATAAATTGTAAATAACTTGAGTGGTTTGTGGACGTGTACATAAATATATTTAAATAAATTTAATTTATATAAAAATACTATAACTTTTTGCTGATATGTATTGCGTAATGATTTTTTCTATGTACTGCTTTTGCCGTTTATGATAATCATCATCATCATCATTCCGGCCATTACAAATTGTGCATATTTGTTATTTTTATAATTGTTGACTTTTTTCGTTGTCCTTTTTTATTATATTTTATTTTTTTTTTTTTTTCATTTTGCGTTTTTGATTTTATTGCCATTTTATTTGGCTTGTTTTTTTTCTCCCGTTTTTTAGCTTGGTCAACCATTGAATTATCAATTTGGTGGTGAAACTTGTGGTGAATAGGTGCGGTTCACCACTGATTTTTTAAGGTTCATATTTTTATTTGTTTATTATCGTTTTTATTGTCCGCAATAATTTGTTGCATTCACGAGTCCTTTTGCCTTAAATGCTAAATTGTTGTGATTTTAATGCGAATTGTCATTTAATTGTTGAAATTTCAATTTTATTTGATTTCAAACGTGAAAAATTACAAAGGTGAAAAGCTGAAACAAAACAAATATGTCCTTTGCCAACTAAAACTACAAAAGAATTACATTACAATTATTTACTAATAAAATAATTATGATAACAAGATATCAATCCTTTCTCATGGCACCAGGAAAATTATTGTTAGCAGCTCACATGGGTAATAGTTACCGGAAACTTATATTTTCACACACGGACTTACAGAAACGATTTCTGAAAAGAAAATCATGCGGATGATTTATAGCCTTCCGAGCAAAACAAAGCACTAGATCAGTAGTTAAGAAGTAGTTATTCTGATGAGCTAGTCCTATTATTAAGATATCGAAAGAAAATGATAAAGCAATATTTTTACCTTCTACTCACAGGAAAAAAGAAAACATATATTCAGGTATGGATTAGCTGAAGCAATTTTTGAAAGGCCAAATGATGAGCTGCATCAGTTGATGAATAGAGATACCGTAATTGAATACGCTAAGAAGTGGAAATCACAGTGGGTTGGTCATATTTTAAGAATACCGGAGACCAAAACTCAGAATAACATTTTTACCAGCTATTTGTCAAAGAACAGTAGACAACCACAAAGAAATTGAATAAATAGACTGCATAATAAAAAAACAAAAATGTCAATAAGTGGATAGATAGATAGAAGGTTAGTATTTGAGAACTTCAGATCTCTCAAGAACTGCTATACCTTGATAAGATTATGTCCACTCTCTTCATCTCTGTTAATAAGCATTATCTTTAATCAGAATTGCAGAAGCTACTGTAGAAGAAGAATAAGAAATATAGACTGAATTTTCTATAGTAGGCCTAAGTTACTTAAGCTAAGCTACTATGCAACCTTGATGTGCAGCAGCAATCCATCTTATAGAAGACGGTCTTACAAAGATCTTTGCTTTTATACCACAATGAAGTATAAAAGGACAATTTTTAAGTATAATAATATTGAATAGAGATAGCTTAATTTAAACCGTTAAACCACTATATTGTTGTAAGGATTTAAGCAACGTCTTTACTGCATGAATACAGAAGAACATTTACGGAAAAATAATCAGAATTTGAGACATAGAGTGAAAATTTTAGTAATAATTTTAGTTAACAAAGAAGTTCATAATTCGCTTAGAAGATTAAGAAATACAAAATTAAATTGATTCAAAAAATATGGGAAATATAACATTTTTCTTAACTGTCTTCAAAGGACTTCAATCCTTTTAATATAAGCTTTTCACTCTGTATGTAAAGCAAACTAATATTTCAGATTCTTTAATCTTTTAAATCCATATATGACATGTCAAAAGCAGTGATAAATATAATTTACTTAGATAGATTGATTATCTAATGAATATTTTATACAGAGACTTGTGGACGATATGCATCATTACTTCACATTCGCTAAGTGTGTAGGAGCTTATTTATATTCAATATTCGATAGGAATGGACGTCCAATTCACTTGGTAATATAGGAAGTTTCGCGTATTTGATTATTATTGTAAGATTTAATTTGATATTGTTAAAGCTATCTTATCAAATTCCTACAGTACTTTATCTCCTATTTATCTTTGGACTGTCACAAGTTTTGAGTCCCTGTTCAGATCCCAGTTACTGATTCACTATGGGAATTCAATACTCTTCACACTGCCATTGTTTGACAGGTTTGAAGTTTGTTCTTTTCATAATAGAATATAAGTATACCAAATAAAATAATTTTTATAATTCACTTTCAAATTTAAAATAATTTATATTATAATATAATATTCACTTCGTATGATGTGTTTTATGTATGACTAGATCATGCGTTAGAAAGTATGAACTGTTTTTGTTATATGAATTATCTTTTGATCTCTCAACTGCCATTGTAATTTACTTCATTTATAATAAATCAATAAAAAAATAAAAGTTATAATATAATTTAATTAATACAATAATGCACAATCCAATATTCAATAATAATCCAATATTATTATAATGACATCAAAATTATTCTTTAAAGGCGACACATTTAATTACGGATCCACAGAACTTTAACTTCAACTTTTTCTTGGGAAGTTAACTAATTATAAATGTTCACCTTATATATAACAGCAAAAAAATAATGAGTTGAATTATTTTAACTAGAAACTTTAGTCTAAAGACAATACTTTATTACTGAGTTGTCATCTAGAACCATTTTTCAATATGTTATTTTAAATTCTTAAGAATCTAAATATTTTTGAATTCTTATTTTGAATTCTTAAGAATATAAATATTTTTGTTATATAAATAAAAGAATATTATATGTGCTTAATTGAATGACTATTAAATATTTTAAGATTTTCTTATTTTTACTATATCAAGATTTACATATCATTGTTAGTTTGACAAGAAGACCTGAACCGGGGCTCACTGTGACTACGCCGACTTTTCTATTAGGAATTTATTTTATTAAAAAAAGTTGAACCGGGTCTCAATAAGACTATATCGAATTTTCTATTTGGAATTTATTTCAGAAAATATTATTGTAATGGAATAGAAAATAACTTTGTAGATTTTTATAGTTGGAATTCGAGTAAATCATATGAGTATGATTATATAGATTTTTTAATATGAAATTTATTTAAAAAAAAACCGGATTGAATATAACTATGTCAACATCTTTATAGTGAATTTACTTAAGTAAAAACTGTGGACCCGTACTTAAAATAACTATATCGAGGTTTCTGTTTTGAATTTATTTCAGTGAAAATTGCTGAGCCGGAATTGAGTATAACCTTATCATGGTTTCTGATTCCTAGAAATTTCTAAAAAGTAAATATTTTATTTTTGACACTATATGTAATAGAGGTTTACTAATTTTATTCTTTTTAATTGGAAAATTGACTAACGGATTTTTCAAATATAGACAAATATCCATTATCACTAGCTATTAGAAAATATTATTAGTTTTATTTATCCACATATATGACACTACTAAAGTCAACACATATGTAAAAATTTGATGCATATATAATATTTAACTATATTTTATATATATTATACATAATTATTTATTAAATAAATATATTTTTCAGTTAATAAATTTTATGTTTGAAGCAAACAAATAAACAAATAAATAAAAAATCTTATTATTTTTATATATAACAATTCTTCTTACAGTATTTTATTCTGAAGAAGTTACATTAACTTCGAAATTTAATAGTTTATATGAAATATAGTTATAATTTCTGAAAAATTGTATCACTATATTTTTTATATTGCATTCAAAATTTACGTTATATTATATTTTTTAATTAATAACTTAATAGAAATACACTGAGTGAACCAAATTTGTATTTATGTATTAATATAACATAAATACATATTATTATTAGGTTTAGTTAGATTATACTAGCGATTCTAGCAACATTCAGAGGCTTAAAAACCACATTGAACCTTCGGGAAAGCTTAAAATACTCTTGAGTGGGAGTTATACTTCTGCAATTGGCCAAGTTCTTCAAAACAGAAAGCCCCTAAATTAATTTTTTATTAATTACATTCATTATGAACTTCTTTATACTGAGAATGAACTCGAAGAAGACTTCAAAATGTCGACAATATAAATCAGATATTGTGATATTAGAATTAAATTTTCGTGATTTACTATTTTAATGACCAAATTCATATAGTTTTGAATAGACTAATGGATCAAAGTTAAATAATACATATAGCATATTGTTTAGAACTAATTAAGAAAGATATATATTAGGTCTACATTTAAATTTTTTTAGTTACATTTATTAATTATTTTTAAAAATTTTATAAATTTTTTAACAAATCAGAATATCATATCTTTTCCATTGTAATAGTATTTCTTTATTTAAACATTAGTAAGAAATTGTGAATTGACATCCTTTTGAGACATATTTTGAAAAATCCCTATTGGAATTCGACATTCTCTGTGCGTTTATTTCTCTTAGCAACACTATAGAACCACTGTTTCTTTAAATACTTCGATTTTTTGTCTAACTTATTGATATGAATAAGTGGGTCTGCGAATTTATGATTTATACATATATATGTTATATATATAAATATGTATATGATTTAATAGAAAAGGAACTTAACTATTGGTTAATTTGGTTAAACGAATTCTTGAAAAATTTTTTTTTTTATATATTATTATATCATTATTATTTTATAACTATTATTATATATTGTAATTTATATAATATGTATTGTACATATATTTTATATTAATATTGCATATTTATCAACTTGGGGATATTGTAATTGAAAAAGTGCTCTAAAGACTTACATGGTGTTATTTTTTAAATTTAATATAAGAAAAAATTAAGAAAAATATATTATGAAATTCTTAGTTCGAATAAATTTTATATCATATTATTTATTATTAAAAATGTGCTTCGAAGACTTACATTGCGATACGTTTTTTTATAGGAAAATATTAAGAAAAAATTTACTTTAAGATTTTTGTTTTTTATATAAAAAGTCATTAAGAAAAAAATTACTTTATGTTTTTTTTTCATATAACTAATAATTAAGAAAACACAATATAATTTCTTTTTAAAAAAAGAAATAATTAAGAAAAAACGTTTTGATTTTTTTTTAATAAAAAATAATTAAGAAAAAAATATTACTATGAAGACTTACATTGTGATATTTTTTTTTTTATTTAAGAAATAATTTACACCCACAATGTTTGCATTAAATTTTAAGCTTAAAACAAATTCCTTTATATATATTATTCAATATGTGAGGCAAAAATCTTTTTATAAATATTTTAAGTAATTTTTAAAAACACTACTTTATTAACACTTTATTCTATATTTGAATATTATTATTTAGAAAAAAATTATTTTTGAATTTAAAGTTTATTATAACTTTAATTTCTTATTATTTATATGTAAATTATTTTTTTTAATACCAAAACTCTTGTTTAACAATATTTTTTAAATATCTTTATAATATATTTTTAATAATTTTACACATCACACGCGTTTTTTTAATAACAAAATTCCTTTCAAAAGTAAATTTTGGGGCTTCAAAATTTTTGTTCGCAAGCGAAAACGCAAGTTTAAATTACGCAAATTTATGAACCGGAAATACGGCCGCCAAGTTAGTGGTCAGAATGCAAAGTGACACATGCGAACCGCGAATCATCCAAGGGAACTCCACAAAATGCATTTCCCACGAAAATCCGAAAAGCAGTAAATGCAACAGCGACGCACACGAGAAAAACACCTCCGATTGATGTAGACAAGTTCCGTTGATGGCACGAACTTATCACCAAAAACTAACGAATCAAAGTGTGAAGGACCAAACGGCTCACGAGCGAACAAGTGTGCAAGTGAACGGCTTAAGCCAGCTAACGGAACCAATTCATATGATAACACACGCAACAAAACAAAATTTTGACTCAAAAATATTTCAAAATTTTCTATTGAAAATTCACAAACAAAAACGGAAGAAAACACACAAAAAAAACACACAAAAAAGACACAAAAAAGAAGCACAAAATCAAAGCAATGAGCATTTTAAAATGTTAAAAACACCGAACACTGAACACCGAATTGGAGTGCTTTCAACTGAGCGGAGTTGCAGTAGCAAGAACAACAACAACAATAACGAGTGGGCGGGGGAGCATAGCTGTTTAGCATATTCACTTTGCAGCCGAGCAATTTAACTCGTTCACTCGTCTCTGCTGTTCGTTCGGTACACGTTGTGTGCTCACTCAAATGCAATATGAGCATTTTATGCAAAGTAAAAGCACAGCCCGTTACGGAAACGTTGTTAACATAAAAAAAACATATTTTTGCATTTATATATATATATGTATATATATATGTAAATATATATCAGTATGCATATACATATAGTTTTAATTTAATTTTGCATTTTGCAAGTAAATTGCATGACCGGCGCTTTTATTTTGTTATTTGCTGCTTGCTGCCATGGCGCACTTTGCTGCTACTGCTGCTGTTGCTGCTGCTGTTGTTGCTGCTGCTGCAACATATATTTTGGTATTTCGCTTACACATCCGACTGACCGACCTTCCGACCATAAGAACCAACCAACATACTAACCATTCCATGCGAACGGAACTGCCACTGGTCAGCGGAACACCCTGTACGACAGGAAATGATGCCAGGCGCGCGAAACGGAAGCGAACATTTAAAAGTCATTTTAAAAGCAACGCGATTTAAAATACTTAACAAAAGCAACGAAAGCATAGCATGGCACAATATAGCAATGGATTTATTTCCTCCTCACTCGCCTAGCTTTTGATCTATCCATAGAATCTACCATGTACGTCTGTCCATGCGTTGTACATTTATGCGTACGCGCTCTGCTGTGCTGGTCAAGCGAAGTACTGACCATTCATGTAAATTAAAGCAACCGCGTTAGAGTAAAAATTTAAAATAAATTTAAATTAAATAAGGAAAATACAAAAAAAAAAAATATATATATATGTATATTTTAATTTTATAACAAAAAATCTAAGGGTTGGCATAGATATTCATATCCTTATATGCTTACTACAGGGATATTTCTTTTCTAACCCATTTTAAACTACCCATCCCGTGTGTGCTCCTTCGCTTGCCCACTTCATTCACTTGAGCTGAAAAATCAGGTTTTATTTTCTATACAAAATACATAAATTTTGCATCATTATAAGCAAATACAACAGCAACAACAACTGTAACAACAATAATAGCACAGCAATGTAAATGTAATATAACAGAAAACAATAATATAAGAAAGCACAGCAAACAGCGACGCTGACTTCAATATTTAACAGCAAAACCGGCAAACAACGCCGTCGACAGCAAAATTTGTTTAGCTTTGCTTCATAGTTCGTAGCTTCGTAGTGGAAGTGAGGCAATTTCTAGTGCAGCTTTAGTAGGGCCGTCCCACTATGTCGGTTTATCTGTTTGTGTGTTGTGTGTGTGTGTGTTCTTATTAATGTTGCTACGTGTGCCTATGTGTATGTGTGTTTTAATATATAAGCGAGATGGCTATATTAATGTAACATAAATGAGCGTATACTCATTATCATAAACTACAATATTAAAACAACAACAGCAACAACAACAACAGAACTCACAAATGCAAATCCTTTTACATAATACAATATATGTGCTGTTGCTTTCAGTTTACACGTATTTACATTATACGTCGCTCATACATTCCGACTGTAAAATAATATTTATTTACATAATTGTAGTGTAACTCTATATATTTGTAAATATGTATAATCATGTGTGTCTGGCGATAGTTCGAAAGTTTTGCAGTTGGAAAACTACTCTTACACTGTTTTCCGAAACCACGGAGTCTTCAAAACAATGTTTTGCTACCAAAGCTTCGTTCGCTACTGTTTGGCAATGCAGCAGGTACAGTGGGTTGAATTACATTTAAACTGGGCAAATTTTAATTAGATATTAAATTTGAGTTTAACGTCAATATGACAGAAATGACTATTTTTACTGTAACAAAAAGTGTATTCTTGTATATAATTTAATAATTATAAACAAGAATTATTTCCAAGACCACTGATGATGGATATTTGGCAATACTCGAAACAGCTGTAAGATCAGACAAAATAATTTTTGTTGTTGTAGTTCAATACTCTTCGATCTCTGTTTGATAAATTTATAATAAAGTAACCACTACATTGAAATTCAAAGTGCAATAAATACAGCTTTGATCTGGTGAAAGACTTTATATAGTCGTAATTAAAATAATTTAAAATCAGCAATAAAATCGATGACAAGTTTAATCCTAGCAAACAAAACATATTATGTCCTACTTACGCATCTAAAAAGTCATTATGTGGACAGACAAATAATGTGAGATTTATAACTTTAAGTCCTTAATATACCGATTTGTTTTTGTCTATGTAACAAAAGTGCTCAAAAGAATATGCGGTGTAGTAAATGAAAACAGAATTTTAAGAATGGTTGCGATGAGGAGTTAATAGGTCGGTAAGTACTACTGACTAGACAGCAGTGCTGAGAGATCCATATTAATAACTGATAAGAGTTTTTCAAAGCAGTTAATGATTGCTTGAAATGTGTATGTCAATGAAGAATTTTACAAAATAATTCTCTCCAACATCAGGGATAAATTTAGTCCCTCAAAATACTTTTTGAGGTAGGTCCGCATTTGTTGGCAGTGAAACAATGAAACAGTGGATAACAGCGTGTAGACGATTCTGAGAGCTGTTTGGAGCTTTTGAAGCGAGATGAAAGAAACGTGTTATTCAGTATGCAACAGTGTATAAATAAAAGTATATTGGAGTTGAGTATTCGAACAAGTAGTGAATTGAGTGGAGAGCAGCTGGCGAACCACACACAAAGCAGTCAAAAACGTAACAGAAACCTGGCAAGGTGATGATGCCCGTATTTTATGCTTGAGATTTTTTTTTATCGATTAATTGTAAAAAAAGATTAATAGAGGTAGTAAAAAAGAATATAACAGAACTCCTCTGATACAAAGGCAAACTTCACCACTAGATTTTTTTATTTGCAAATGGAATATTCTCTTAATTGCTTGTTTTCTGATTCTTATTAAACCAAATAGGAGGGTCTGAAGTTTTGAATCGAGGTCACATTATACTTTATTAGTCTTAATATATATAGATTTTCGTAAAATACTACCTCAAATGTTTTTTAAAATGAACTAAAAGTCGTGGTGTACTGCTTTTCTAAATTATTTTCTAAAATTCTTAAATAAATGTATGTCAAGTCACCCATAATCCGACACTTCAACATTAACGGCATAAAAACTTTTTAAAATGAACTGATCCTTTTTTTGTCCCACTGTGCTTAACATGAAAGAAGTACGTATATTACGATATGTAATAGACATGGGCACACATGAAACGGCATGAAGGCAGTAGCTTCGCGTATGTGTGACGGACGCAATTCTAATTTAAAGTAATTTCTACATCAGCACACAATTGTGTTAATGACTAGAAAAGGTTGCGCTTCCTTGACTCCTTCGGAACTACAGCCAGCCGTTTTCACCAGCCTACAAGCACAACAATGCATAAGTGCGTCCGTCCGTCCGTCACTCCATGCGCTTGCAGTGCGCTTCAATGCGGTATGTGCAAATGCGAACACAGCAATTAACGTGCAACAAAACGCGTAAACTTATTCTCTTCACTAACGACTATGGCCTAATGCGTTTCGGATCCCGGCTGGCACATGCAACGAAAAGGACCAGAGCACAACCAAACCAAAGCAAACCAAAGCAAAGCAAAGCAAAGTAAAACACAACAATTTTCCGACTTCTGTTTTATAATAAATTGTTGTTGTTATTGTAGAGATTTTTCTGTAATTTAAATGATTTTTAACAGAAGAAAAAGGGTTAATAAAACAGCGTACGGTACAAACCTGTTTGGCGAGTTCAAACAGGATACAAGAATTTCATTTGCACTGCTAGCGTATATGCGTTTATGCGTTTGTGCGTTTGTGCACTTCTGCGTTTAAACGTTTGTCCGTTTGTGCATTTGAAAAAAGTTTACAAACAGGACATACATTAAATATAACATTTACGCAGGATATTGCTACCGTCATTTCACTGTTCTGGAATATATTTCTATAGCAGAGTGTGTGTGTGTGTGTGTGTGTGTGTTTGTGCGTTCCTGACTTGGAGAAAAAATCAAATGGAAATTCTGCAAAAATACGCAGTTTTTCACTCATTCAAATAAGCGCGCCGCGTTGCTGGCGGTAAATGCTACGTATCAAATGGGTTGGCTGTTTGGTTCAATGGCTGGTTGGTTGGTTGGTTGGTCGGTTGGCTTGACAGCGTGAATATTTTAGACAGGATATCAGTTAAAAACCTGTTTGTGGCAAGCTGCAAGACGAGTGGAAAGCAGCAGGCAGTGCGTTTTGTGCGTATTATGCGTTTGATATGTACATTTTTTATAGTATTTCCTTTGCATGCAGGCATGGGACGGTAAAGTGGTAGAACGTTAGGAAAAGCCGGCCAACACGCACGCATATGTGTTCATTAAACGCACTATTGTCAGTCAATAATTATTCGCCAGCATATGTGGAATACGCACAGATGAAAGGTTTATACGTAATATGGAAAGAAAATAAGAGAAAAAATTTTTAAATTTCTTAATATTATAAACGTTACTGCAAGGTTCACTCAAGGCAGGAGGTGGAAGAGTTGAATAAACTGATTCAAACATGATAGAGCCCTGAAATTATTTGCAAAAACTGACAGACTTTACAACACCGTGTTATCAAATCTCAGAATGGTTACAGGCTCCTCGGAGAGGTATGCACATCTGAGGTCAATTATTGCTTAGTCTGATGAAGTGATAAACCATTATCCAGTCAAGGCGTAAAGAGGGGTTTTAAAAATACCTCCAGTTAAGAAAGAGTAAAAGTACTTAAGTGCTCTGGTTCAAATAGCTTCAACATAATAATGGACATAGTTCCAACAATATTTTACAAAAGGAAAATTTTTATAAAGGTGGTTCTGTAACTATTTGTAATAGTTTATTCTAACATTTGATGAGATTACCTCAACCACTTAGTTTTATACCAAATATCATTTAGTTAAAAATTTATAATTAATAAAACAAAATTTTCCTAATAATAATTTTCCTAATAATATTAATTTATGACTAGAATATGAAACTCTTTTTTTAATCATAACTGCATTAACCAGTCTTTACTGCTGGAGAAGCACATTTGGAATAAGACCAACATTTTAAATCAAATGAAAAGTTTCCGTTTTGTTATTTCCAAAACCCTCTCCCTCCTCACTGCTTACTCATTACAACAACAACAACAATATCACTTCTTCTTTGCCTTGGTAATATATATTTTAGCCATTTCCAACATTAACCCTTTTAAGCACATACGCGTTGCATATGTGTTTGACACAGAAGTGGCAGCTTCATACCACACAACACAATCCACCCACTACGCACTCACGCAGTCACGCAATTAAACACTCAAACTCAAACAGTGAATCCAAAGCTGAAGCTCCGTGTCGTCCCAAGTCGAGCCATGCTGTGCTGTGCTGCGTTGTGCTAAATCGTGTAAGTCCCACTGCAACGCTTTCAATTGGCCCCATGCATGGGAGGATGGCAGAAGCTGGCCTCCTCATTTTGTGGTAGCGATGTCGGTGGCAGCAACTCAACTTAGGCAAAAACAAAAAAAATACGCGCGTTAATTTAATGAGTGTGTGCGTAAATGAGATGGCAGCAGCAGCAAACGCATATGCAAAACAATTATGAGTTACGCACATCGCACATGTGTGTTGTCTGCACATGATGTACGTATGTCCGTCTGTCTATCTGTCTGTCTGTTTGTCTGTCTTTCTGTGCTTTAATTGAGAATTGTTATTGTGTTCGCTGTATAATGAATGTATTATCAAAGGAGTTTATAATTAATTATAATTTAAAAAATATATAAAAAAAAAAAGATTTTATATAGCAAAAAGAGACATATTATTTTTAATTTAATTTTCTCAATAATTTAAATAATTAAGATTAACTTTCAATTTGATATTAAAAATTATTTATTTATTTATTCACACATTTATAGCTTCAATGTGAAATATTAACATATATACATATACTATATATATATATATTTGTATATTTATAAATAATGTAAATATTTTATTCAATATTAGTTTCTTTTTCAAATAATATATATATTATTATAATTATCTTAATTTATAAATATATTTATAAATTATATATATTTATATTATTATATATTTTAGTTTTATGTCCAAATTTTGTAGAAGTATTTTTGTATATAGAACTTTATGTCCAAATTTTTTAAAATATTTTTTTACATGAAGTTTTTTGTCCTAATTTTTAAAAAATATTTTTCTATATAAAATTTTATTTTCAAATTTTTTAAAACATTTTTGCTATATGAAGTTTTGTGTTCAAATTTTTTAAAACATTTTTTCTATATGAAGTTTTATGTCCAAATTTTTTAAAACATTTTTCTATATGAAATTTTATATCCAAATTTATTATAACATTTTTTCTATATGAAGTTTTATGTCCAAATTTTTTAAAACATTTTTTCTATATGAAATTTCATATCCAAAATTTTTTAAAACATTTTTTCTATATAAAGTTTTATGTACAAATTTTGTGAAGTATTTCTTTATATAGAATTTTATAACAAAATTTTTTTGAATTTTTTTTTTGTATGAAGAGTTGTGTCCAAATTGTATAGAATATTTTTCTATATGCAGATGTTTGTTCAAATTTTTTGGAACATTTTTTTGATATGGAGTTTTATGTTCAAATTTTATGTCACTTTGTTTTTGTTTTCTATTTTACAACAACATTTTCTTTTTTTTAATTTTTTTTTAAATTTTTTTTTAATTTTAACCACACAACTACAGTTACTTCGTTATATTATCTTATAAACTCCTAATATGTTGAATTGACTTGATTAAAACATTAAATTTAAACATTTTTTGTTGATTAATTTGTAAGGCAATAAAGTAACTAATATCTGAATTATCATAAAAAAGACTATATGCTTAGAAGGGCCATCAACTTTAAATACAAACGTTGTAAGAAAGTATATATTTATAATTCGCAATTAATTATTTCGAAATAAAAATACAACATTAATTTAACATTTAATATAATTTAACATTATTCCTTTTATCACCTGTTAACAGTGTTCTTTTAATTTTCAAGGATGTTACTTTACATTGGTTTCCCTGTGTGTGTGCTTTGTTTATGTTTTCATTCTGTTGATTCTCCGATGTATGCCACGTGCTTTGATAAATTTCCCAAACTCTTTGCAGACTGCAAAATTTCACTCAAAAATTTCCCTTTCGTTACTTTATTGCTAAATTGAAAAATATTTATTGATAAAAATATTTGTAAAATACTGGAAGGATAAAAAATAATTTAAAAAAAAATTTTTTTATAATAATTAATATTTTTTAATAACTTAATTAAATTAAAAAAAAAAATAATTATAAAAAAATTTAAATAAATTAATTTTTTATTTATTTTATATATATTTTTAAAAACATTTATAAGAAAATTTTTCTTTTGTGACTTTTATTAAATTTAAGATAGTATATCAAAAGAAATAATTAATCTTGATTTTGGAACATTCAGGATTAACATATATCTATTAATTATTTAAATATTTATATTAATATACATATCTAAATTGGACTTTCTCTTACCTGAAATTTCTTGCTATTACTATAAGTAAAATAAAAAATTTTTTAATATTATTATAATTTATTTATATTTAAAATAATTATTATTATTTACCGTTACCATTATCTACCAATTTTTTTTATTATTTACCATAAATAAAATTTATTATTAAAGTGCCTGATTGGAACATAGACTAGTGTTTTTTTGATTGATTAATAACACTGTATTGGTGTGCTTTTCGTTGTATATGCGTTTAGACATTATATCGTAGTTCCTTTACTATGACCAAAACCAACTGCATATCTACTCTGAGAGCTTTTTATAGGTGTTTAAGAGAGACACAAATAACTTTTTGCGTCCATATGTAACAATATACGAAACTTGGATCCAACACTTCACTCCAGACTTGAAGCGGCAGTTAGCTAAGTGGACGACTACCGATAAAGCTAGCACGAAGAGGACAAAAACGCAACAGAAAATGGCCTAGGTTATGACGCCCGTATTTTGGAGTGCACGTAAAGTTGCATCCATCGATTACCTTCATTGCTACCTGGCCCAACTGCTGCGTTTGAAGAAGGCAATCGCGAAACAAGAAACTTCTAGTAACCCAGATATTACTACCTGTTCGCAGTTCTCAAAAAAAATACTCCAAAGAAAGGGATTTGGCCCCAATGAAAAAGTCTTCACCGGAACTAAAGTATATTTTAATGTTAAAGATGAAGTATTCTGCAAGAGAGGTATCGAAATGTTAGAGAACCAGTGAAATGATTCTGTTACTCTAGAAGAAGACTACGTCAATATATGTAGTAAGTAGCAATTTATCAAAAACTTGTTTTATTGATTATCCTAAGGACATTAGCTGACATGTTGTAATATAATTTATAGAAGTTCATATATAGATATAAAAAGCACTAATGATAAATATTAGTCAGTGTTCAAAATTGATGTATACTCAAACCAAAAAAAAATTCATCTTTTATTCAAAGACATGTCTCTTAAATTTATTTTTTAAGTTTCTGAATTATGTTCACTAATTTTCTAAGTTTTATATTAATTTTTTCTCACTTTAATTTGGATTTTACTTAATTTTGACAATAATTTTTGTTTTAAGCTGCAGATTGATTTTTTCACACCTCAATAGGTAAAGACCTGAGAACTGAATTCAAAATTAAATAATCAAAAACAGGATTAAGCAGGATTTCCTACTTTACTTAATTAAATATTTGAGTATTTTAAAGTTAAATTGAGTACTATTTGAATGAGAGTCTAGAGCAAAAATTAGCTCTAGCATTAAAAACATATATGTTAGCACTGAGTGGCTTAAGTGAATTTGTTTAAGTTTATGGTATGAATGCACTCAATGCATGTGAGACTAATTATGCACACATTTGCAAAGAAAAATACTCACTAAAAAAATTAGAGCAAAATTTTGGAACTCAATTTGAGCTCACAACGCCACGGCTAGTGCAAAATACATTTTGCAGTGGAACTATGACGAGGGGAGTGCAGTCGCTTCTCTTGCACGTGTGCAGGCGGAGCTCCTGCTGCACTTTTTTATGATTTATTTTACTTTCGAATGTAAAAGTATTTTGTGCTTTTTATAAACAAAAGTAAAAATAAAAAAGAAAAATCACAAATTCATAGTTGGAGCGAGCAATTGACTCGAATTTGACTCGCATTTTACTCTTGTAAACAGCATTGCTTGGCTTAGGCGACTGCAGTTGCCTGCCAATGTTGATTGGAACACTTCAAGTGCGGCGGATGCATCTCCAGTGAAGCATTGGCTCCACTTATTTTAGTTTTATTAGTGTTTTGTTGGTATTTTTTGTTGTTATTTTTGCGACTTGCACTGTGCAGTAAACTTGCACAAGCGTAGGTGACATCACTTCCTTTGCCGTTCATTTCCGGTTCTACTACTTTTTATTTTTTTTGCCATTTCGTCTGTCTTCCATCGGTTTTTTTTGCTGTTTTTAGGTTTTTTGCATGTCGAGTGGTTGGGAACATGCGCAGTTTTTTCAAATATAAAATTAACAAAATGAAAAAGTACACGTTTTTACAATAAAAAATCTAAAGACAAACTAAAAAGTGCAGCAAAAATATTTGAAGTGAAAAAATAGAAAAAGAATTTTAAGGATTCTCATTTGCTGTCGCCAACAACTAAGTAGCGCCCCCAATACTAAATGAGATACTTCCAAGCTGCCTTCAGAGGGTTTGCAAATGTTTATTGCCACGTCGAGTTGATTTTTTAGTTGAGTAATTTTTTTTATAAATTTTAAATGCACACTGCACAGCATGTTGGGTTGGTACAAATGCCCAATTATTTGTTGTTGAGTGTTTTTGTGTGTGTGCTCGCTTGCAGCACTATTTGCAGTCTTAGTAGTTGTTTGTTGTACTGGCAGAGGGTAGAAGTGCTGCAGTATTGCATTAATTAGTTATGGCAGACGATTTTGCGGTTTGCTGCGCTCGTTGCTACTGAAAGCTTTTTACTGTCAGATCCTTTTTACATATCGTTACTTTTTTCTTATTATTTTTATGCTTTTATATATGAGTTTTTTATGTTTCCTACAAAGTAAATACACAATGATACTAATTCTAATGCATTTCCCTACACAAAAGAAAAAGCAAACAGTTTTCCGTTCTTCAATAATGAATTTTCTTTCAAGTTGGACTGAACTCTGCTGCGAATGTGCCTGGATCCGAGAAGCTTTCATTTTCGTTTCGCTTTGAAGACTTACCTATGAATTTTTGCTTAATTGTTAAAGAACTTTAAAATGTTTGAATTAAATTAGTGAATATTATAGTTTTATAAATGTTACTAAAATATTTCCTAATATTATCCAAATACAAGAGATACTTAGAATAAAATAAAAAATAAGGCAGTAAGATATGAAAACGAATTTTAATATTTTAGCATTACTTACTTACTAACTTACTTAGTTGGCCATTACACATGAGAGTGGTACTTGGCTCCATCAGTGGTTTGCCGTCGCCAGTTGGTAGTACCTAGTGTTTTTTCATGTCGTTGGTCATCTGAACTTTTCACCGAAGATGCGAACGTTCTCTACCGCGGCACAGCAGACCTTATACTCAAAGCGTTATATTCAAACACCAACCGCTCTCCGTTATAATCGTAATTAGATATATTAAGAAACTTTGAATATTTTGAAGGTATTAAAACTATTATTGGGACGTGGGGTATTCAATATTTTCAAATGTTTTTATAAAACTATATATTTTTAATAAAAAACTTTATGTAATTTAATAATTAATAACGCCAAAGTTTTATTAAACTTTTTTTAACAACTAAATTTGTTCCTATTTCCGCGTTATCTTCACAAAGTATTCCATATATTGTTCAGATTAATCATATTTAAATGAATCACTTAACGTTCCCTTTATTGTTTCAAAACTAAACTAACCCAACAATTTTGTTATCTTCCACATGACTGACTTTCAATTAGTTGACCCCCCATTCTGGAGAGATATACTAATCGTCAAAAATTCTCAGAAATATTTTAATATGATTTGGTTGAGCTTAGCCAACTTTAAGCTGTCACTACACTAAAGAAATATCAACTATATTTTTTCAATTTTTTCAGATATATCAAATAATAAACATGTAATAGGAAATTTTTTTATATTGATTGATAGCTAATAATGACAACTTGTTTCAAATAGGAGTGCTTTTATGACACGAAAGTGATAAGTTGGGTTAAAAGTGATTTAAATTCAAATAATTTAAAAAATACTGCTAGAGAGTCTTATTTGTCCCTAATCAGAGACAACATTCTATCTTCCTAAACAGACCCAACTTCTGAAGAAAATATCATATATTTGAGAGCCTTATTTGTCCCTAATCAGAGTCGACATTCTATCTCCTTAAACAGACCCAACTTGTTGAGAATGTTATACCGACCAATTCGATTTTCGTAAACGCTTTTAACACAAGATAATATTAAAATCTGATTCATAGTGGATGGATATTTTCCATTGAGAAAGTCAGGCAATCGGTATACTTACCTTATATATAGTGCTCTATTCGTACAGAAATTACACGATACAATGATTAGCAATTAAGGCCACTCAATTGCTTTGCTCTGAACAGATTTACAGCCAGTGCAACTGAAATATGGTGAATTATTCACACCCCATGAAACTCATGAAGTCAATTTTAATATTAGATTTAATTCAATATAATATCTAATCTATTCCCTGACTTTACTTAATCCTATATGAAGTATAATATGAACGGATGTTTAACAAAATTTGAGCTGAAAGAGCACTAAACTCAGTGGTATTCAAAGAGTAAACGCAAGAGGGGAAAACTAAAATTAATAACCACTTCACTCACAAATTTATTTTTAGTTGTCCATAATTTTTAAAAACCCAAATAAAAATTTGAGAATTGAAATATTTCGATAGCGAATGAACCCTGCAACAAACTATACCTACTAAGACAGTATAGCATGCCAAATATTCCAAAAAAAAATAGTATTTTCCATTGAAGGTCTTCCGTAACTTATTTAGGAACACATAACTTTGTGTTGATTCAATTGTGTCCAATGAACACTTGCCACAAAGAAACTCACCGCCGTCTGGCACTGCTTCCAGCAACCTTTTGAACCAATTCAAACCAAAAACTAAGTCACACACACACTCACACATTCAGTCATTCGCAAATGCATTAGACATTAGGCAATAGGCAATAGGCATTAGGTATTCACTTAAAACACCCAAGGAATTCATTTATTTATTTAAACTGTAATAAATTCATGGAAGTTTATTCTAAATTCTAAAAATTAAAAGCGAACTCAATGTCCAAAACGTATAACGCTAAAGTCAAGCTAAGGTCAGTCATCAAAGGATACGCCATGCAGGATGTTAATATAAAATAATAATAAAATTCTAACGAGGCATATGAAAGTATGCAGAGCAACCCTTTCGCTTTTCGAATTTTATAAATACCCACACCGAAGCACTGAAAAATTAGAATTAAGAGCATTCTTCAAAGGATACTCTGGACACAAACGAAATAAACGCCTTTTCTGTAAGCTCCCTCGTATATGGCACATTTACGACACACATTTCCAACTGAAACTATACCGAAATTATACATGCTGGCAAAAGCCATAAATTAGTACCTTTTGAGGCATTTAAAACATTCATAAATCCTTAAGCAAACTATATCTGTTGGTGTCCACATTTGTCTGAGCTACTACTGACTGCCGCTGCAAAATGGTGGATGGAGTGCTGGCATTAAGTGGGGTAGTTAAATTATTGTCCACTTCGTTATACAAATTAGAGAGAGTGAAATTTTACAAAACGATAAAAAAAATCTAAAAAATCTGGAACTAGTAAAAATTTTAGGAAAAAGAACAACCCACACATGTGGCACAGCGTCCAGAAACCTCTTGACATGCCACACAATGGCCAACTTCGTTGTCCCACGAAGTTCACACATTTCTCCACTGCAACAATCAGATTTGTTAGCTTTTGTTTTTGTTGTCATTGTTGTTGCTGTTGTTGTTGTTATGCCTCCTTTTTGAATATCATTGCCACATGTTTTTATTGTTTTTGGTCTCATCGGCGGTTATTTATTGCTTCATCTGGGTTAAGTTCGGTTAACCGTTCTTATGCTCTCTACCACTCCTCCTCCTCCTTCTCCATCTTTGAAATGTTGGAAAGTTTTGCACTTGAAAATTGAAAACTTTTGTTGATTAGAAATCAATTATTTCGCACAAATACACACACACAAACAAGCACCCTTACATACGAATGCACACATGCACACAGCTAAATAGGTGTAAGGTGTTAGGTGTTTGAGAAAAGCATTTATTATTTTAGTTCCAAAATTCTCTAGTGAGTTTAGTAAATACGTAAGACATTCATTTAAAAAGCTTGCCCCATGTTTCTTCAAGGAGTACAAGAAAGTATAAATTAAATAGCAACATCTAAGTGTATATCCAAAAAACTGTTACTCTTGATATGAAGTAAATCAATTGAAATATTCAAGAACTCACCTCATAGATTAATCTTAAACAAATGCATGGGGCAAGCTATTTTATTATACTTGTATGATAAATATAGGTGTCATTTATGAATAAATTAAGATACCTTGCAATAATTTTTACCGGTAAAAAAGATATTGAGTAACATTCCAACAATGAATATAGGCAACTAAGACTATACTCATTTAAGTCTTTTCATGGACATAATCAGGTCACGTGAACAAAAAACTAAACATAAGTTCAAGATCTTAATTAGAAGCACCTATGGAAGGAGACCTTGAAAAGTATATCATTTACAAAATTCGATAATTTATCATTAAATCCGGGAACTTTACTTATGAACTATGTGCATATTGCCAATTTCAAAGATTCTGAAAACATCTCACATGCGCCATCTATAGCTCAGATTTCAATTGATATCAAATTTAAGCAATACAAAATTTGCCTGAAAATATGCTTTAATTTTTTATTTTCACTTATGTGATCTTATTAGATGCGTTACGATATAAACTATTCGATATTATTTGATCATGTATATGGAAGGTAGTATCATAAAACTTCATTATGATATTAATATTAAATGAAGTTAGTAATTAATTTTTATTAAATTTGGACATGCTAATCATTATCAATCGGTAGTGTAAAAAATCCATTTAAATATAAAAAATAAAAATTTTATTTTAAAACAAAAAAAAATAATCTCTTTAAGTACAATGGGGACCAAACCTGATGTTATACTTTCCTTCGCATAATTGTGATTATTATATTATTGTAATTATCATTAATAGCATTATTATTATTATTCTGTTGGGTGACTTGCACTGTGATCTTGATCTGCGATCTATTGTGTCTTCTTTATAGACTTAGAGTATTACTCCAAGTCCAATTTTCTCTATAAATCGTAGCATTGAACCTATATTTCAGAGCCTCAATTCTTATTCCGATTTTAGATGTTCTTCTAGATATTTTATTCGATTATATATTAGCATCTTATAAGTTCCTAACATATGTCTTAAAATCTTCTCTAATAAAACATACAAGTCTCATTATAGTAAGTTCTCAGTTTTTTAAGATGATAATTTAATCCACAATGTCAAAATTCTTATAGCGATTCATATATGGTACTACACCAAGCAAGTATTTCGGGGTCTCATTATTTATATGATGTAGTTTATCGTCTGTTTAAATTTATTTTTGTTTGTATTTAGAATCCTATCAGCTTCCAGTCTCGAACTATGAATTTTTTAAATAAATGCGTTTCATTGTTCGGGTCTGGAAGCTGATAGGTCTCATTATTTGCCCCACAAAATCTATAACATCCATTAGAGTAAGTTCCAAATTTTTTAAGATGATACATGATAGATTTCTAAATTATTTTACTTAGCTGCATACAGTCCTTGAATCGTTTTAATCGCAAGTCGATATTATAAGGTTACTACTTAAACTAATCGAGTTCATGTCAAGATTGTCTTATCTATTATTTATTCAAAATCACTTCATTACTAAATTGTCCTGCATAATGACTATATGTATTAGTACAAGGAGTGTATTTATTTTACCTTTTCATTTAAATTAAAAATAAGTTTTTTAATTGATTGTGTATGGAATGAATGGATATAGCTTCAGCAATCCTTTGAAATGCAAACATGGCGAATATTGTGAATAATCAGTAACTGCAAACATGAATTAAAACTACAAAGAAATAAATTATAATAAAAGCAAATATATCCTTGCAGACTTGTATGCATTTATTTGCACTTCAACTCATGTCCCGCGCACTACCGACTGACCTTTGCCTGGTAAGCAACGCCAGTGGAAGACAGAGTGGAAGAGCAGCTACAGCAACTACAGTAGCGCCTCATTTATCTGCTCATCCATTCGATGTCTGTGATGTGGTTGCTTAGAATTCATTTTGCCGCATATCCTTTGCCAACATACCTAAAAAGAAATAAAATTAAAACCGGATAAGTCCTTTTTTAACTCTTGTACGAGTATTTTCAATCGATTTATTTTAAACAAAATACGAGAAAAAAATCACAGGATAAAGGACGAAAAAAACTAAACGAAACGGAACGGAACTGTTTTAATTTGTGCATATGTGCGCCTGCAACGGAGCTCATTAAAGTTAGCATACATCCATATGTGTATGTATGTATGCTTGCGTGTGTATGAATGCGTGTATGTTTGCGTAGAGTAAAGTTTGGCTTTTTAATTCCTTTTTTACAGTCGAGTTTAATTTTAATTTTGTTATAGAAAATAAAGGCTTTTCAGGACGAAATTTGCACAAATACGCATTAATTTTCTTTTAACCCTTCTTTGTCTTTGCTGTGAGATGATGTGCAGTGGTGAAGTGATGTACATTGGTGGATATATGAATATAGATAAGGACACAGGAGCACATGTGTGATGTATGCAAGAATGTGTAGTGTAAGAATCCTTCAAATATTTCGAATTACTCTTTTAAAGGATTTTAATGAATTTTTACATGTGCTCAAAGAGGAAGTCTGCATTTTTCTCATTAAGAAGATATTGTTTTTATCTTAAAGGATAATTGTTTCAAAACAATGTGAACTGATTTCTGAAAATTGATATGTTAAAACGATATGATGAGTGAGATAGATTAATAAATTGCTTACAACTTTGCCAAATAAGATTTACCTTTTTATCAATTTATTGTATTTAATAGGATTGTAAAGAAATATACACTTGATATATATATATATGACTGACTGAGCATCCTTTGAGGACAGTCTAATAGTTACAAAAATAGTTGATGTTTTAAATTATTGCTTACATCCTTTAATTCACTTTAAATTTACTGCATCCTTTTTGTTAGCTTTTCTTTATTGCTTTTTAACTTCTCTAGTTCCGAGTGGAGTTCATGATTCTTCTGTGGCTTAATGCAAGTTGACACCATGTCTCCTAAAATGTTCACAGGACCTCCCAAGTGTTCCTCGAGCGATAACTTATAGTTACACCAGTGCCACTTAAATAACTCTTAAACATTTTCAACCACTTGAAGCCGCCAAACAGTCTAGCATTCTGAAGGTTTGTCTCTGAACTATTTTTATTTCAGCAAGGACCTCACATATGGTAGTTTGTTATCTTAAGTCATATATTTTTTCTGTTACATAATTTATTTAATTGACATTTTACATAATTCTTTATCACTTCCGTATTGGTTTCAATTGCCATTGCCTTGGTTTGGTTGTGGCGGTCAACCGTAAAGTGCAGTTCGGGTCCACTTAAATTATTGCGGCAGTGATTGATTTGGGTTTAATGTGTTTAAGAGCATTTGGAATTCCCAAATAAAATATTAAATATATTACACATACTGAGAAGAAGAGTCCTTAACCAAATGATTAGACAAACTCATTGAAGGATCTGATCTCTTCGACTTGAAGATAACGAATGAATATAAATAAAAAACTTGAACTATATATTCCTTGCTAACTCTTAATTTTTTATAATTCTATACTTATGGGCCTATTATTTTATCAATTGGACTATTCCCTTATTATTTGATTAAAATAAAAATCTTATAATTAAGTTTATTTTTAAAAAAACGAAATATTTTTTCGTATTCCCAAATGTTTTCTATTTTTATGCAGTATTTAGGTATCTAGTAAGTATTCTTATTCCTAAAACAACAACAAGGTTTGTTATTTCTAAACAATCATTAATTTAAACAAAAAACAACAAAAATATTTCATGTTTGACATTTGGTCAAAGCAATGGGCGAATTGTTTGTTATTTTACTTTCTTCGCCTGAAGACATTAAGGCACTTTTCTCGAATGCCTTTCACTTCTAAGGCGGGGCGACATTTCTCAATTCGAATCGGAACTTTGCATATCGAATGACACAAAATCTGTTACAAATTTAAAGAAAAGAAAGCACTCGACTCAGTTTGACAGGAACTACAAATCATTTGTCATAGAAGAAAAACATTCGTGCCTCTCATATTCCTACGGTCAGGGCAAAAAAAAATCAAAGAGTATCGGCATTGTTTTGATAGTCGTCTTAGGACTCAAAAGTTTAGGATCATAAATTTTCGTATTATGATTTTTTAATTACTTAGTTTTTCATTTAAGAAGATATTCACATATTTCTTTTGATGTTTGTAAAAATAATCGAATTCGAATAGTACTATCGTACTCTTAAGGTAAAAGTACTTTTCTATTCATTTTGATAGAAATTAAGGAAGATTTGATTACGTTTCGTAATGAAATGAAATAAATTTTTTATTATTTGAAGTTAATTTAAATCTCTGCATTAAAAATCGGAAAGACCCGTTAATAAAAATAAAGAGATCGTAAGAGTCTATGGATAGACATCGTAAAAAGGTTTTGACACCCCATTCAAATGAAAGGAAGACAGCCTAAATAACCTTGTGCCTTAGCTATGTTTCTAATATTAAAAACATACCAGTTATATCAGTTCACGAAAAAAAGAAAAGCAAAAAGTCTCGTCACTCCTCCACAGGACCACGATGAAATCAAAGGAAAGATAAGTCTCATTGCAAGCCTTTATTAAAACTCAGTGACCTATTAGCATTCATACCGTAGCCATGAGTAGATTTCGCTTTAGTCGAAGCAGGATGGTCTGCTAAGAATCTAAATCTGTACAGGCTCGCGTTGCTAACCCCAGGAATTTACGTTTTATTGCCAATTTAAGTGTTGCAAGAGAGATACTAATATCTATAAAAATATATAGATATTTTAAGTGTAAATTGCGGAGAGCAACGCATCATCTTTGGAAATCTCGGTACAATTACTCGAAATGTTTTTGTGTTAAGAAGTCCATATGATTTGAGTAGTTACAAACCTAAAATATTAAGTCCATTCTATTTTAGATAGATGATATTTAAGATTCTATCTATTCTATTCATCCATCAACCCATCTATGCACCGATCTTAAGTTTATTCAAGGTTTAGGTTAGATCAAATATAGTCAATTTAAAAAAAAACTGGGCAACCCCGATTCAGTATGATTGCAAGCTCAGGGTCAGTTCTGACCTGATTTGGATTGCTGTTCTATCAAGAGCCTAGGCAATAACCAATAAACAGTTTTCCTGTGGATAGAAAGTAAAGTTCGCTGAATTTATAGATCGACTTACAAAATGTAAAGCCTACCAACCGCTAGTATCTGTCTTCAAACAATGAAATAAAACTTCAGCTATTAGTTTTTTCCTGACCGCAGTATGATGTTTGTACTGCTGGAAGATACTGCTAGTAGATTGAAGTCTCTCATGAAAGTCTTAAGTACGCTCCACCTACTGAGAAAGATTCAGACTGGAGTAAGTTACAAATTGATTGGTTTCAGAGTGAGATTTTCTATAGGTCAACCAGCTTTACGTATTTTTTCAGTTACTTGCAATCAAAAGACAATCTTAATGAGAAGGATTGGATCAGTGATAGCTGTGTGAAGTCAGAGCATATAGTATAACTATGTTACTAGTATTTCTCATTAATGTTAATCATTAATATTATCTGAATAAATATAACTGCATATTGTATTTCATATAAACCATTTAAAATAAAAGTTCTTATAAAAAAACTTCACAATAATAAATAATAATGAAAATAATAATTATTGTCATTGAAACTTGATTGATTAGTGCAGCTCGAATGACAATTATTCAACAGAATTCCGATGATTAATTACTGAACGTAACTGAGTGCGCGTTCCTATCCTACTACATACTTCCATGTAATTCCGCCTATAGGTAGGGAAGCGTATTCTTGCCTATTACAACTGTGTGTATGCATGTAAGTGAATGTAAATAAATTAACGAAACATTACATTTACTGCGAAATATAATTTTATGACAACGTATCTCATATAGAAAAAATTATAACAGAAACATCAGTTTAAAGAATTTATAGTTCATGCTTTATATTTTTTTATATATTTTGGAAATTCTATATACGAGTATATAATTAATATAATAATAACTTTATTTAATGAAATAAAAATTTTTATTTTCAAAATTGGAACAAAATTTAATATCATTTCAATATTGTCCTCTGCGGAATATTGTCCTCCTTATTTGTTACAACTAGATTATGATCTAGTGCCAACTAGTGTCTTACTCAGACGCCAACGTTCGGTTTATGAATACCAGGAAACAGAAGAATGGATAATACCATCTAAATGAAAGTAAATCAATCTCATCGAAAATTTATGATTGCGATAATTAAATAAATTTTGTTAATTTTGTCAATGTAAAATAATTAACAGGAATAATTAAGAAAATTTTGGCTCAATTCTAATTAAATAATCTAGCTTTCGGAGACAAGTATGTCTACTTTGATAAACTCATCTGCCATACAGTTACCTGAAATATTCCTCTGTCGTAGTTCTCACATTAGTAAGATAGTGAAAAGTTTGTCCCACTTGTTAAAAGAAGCTCTGCGATTCACGACTATTTTGTATTGAATCCAGTCTTGCCAACAGAGTAAGAGAAAGCCTACTCCCTGATCATTCGTTGGACTTATTTGGAGGTGTATTGAAGCAAAGGCTTTCGAATATTTATAGAACAGTCAATCGGGCAGATAAAACTCCAATAGGTGAGCATGAAAAATTCTCTAATGCTCCAATAATCATGAAATTCTAATTGTCATGCACAGAATGGAATTTACAAAACTAGATATTAGGAAAAGTCTCTACAATGAAGAAATAAACACAGAGAAATTCATTCTAAAAATATTATTAAGAAAATATCGATATTTTTCAGAACCATAAAACTTCTATATATATGTATTTATATCTTCACGATTTCAGTTACGTTTAGTTAAGTTTACTACAATAGACCTGTTTTGTAATCGTATTGCAAACAATCTCTGATTTTAAGATTACAGTACAAAACAACAACATTGCTAGCTTAATTAATCCAACTCCTTTACCATCTGCTATCGAAATAATAGTTCACAACATAGGGATGCAAAAGCCAGCGCTTCGAACCGGAACCAAACCGAAAACCGGAACCGAACCGATATATTTTTCTTTTGAACCAGAACAAAAACCAGAATGGAAAAAATTTCGCTTCGTTCAGGGCTTCGAAGCGGAACCGAATCAAAAACCGGAAAAAGCCGACATTTCTGCAGAAACGAAAACCGGAACCAAACCGAACCAAAGTACTTTTTTTCTTTTAAACCGGTACGAAAAAAATTCCGGTTCAAAGCCCTAGCCAAAGCTAATAAACTTGTCTATTGTGAATAATGTTTGGAGTTTTGTCTATTGTGAACTATCATTTTTAGTCAATTGTCAAGAAATTGTTGTTAATTATTTGAATTTAATTACTATAACTTCACATTTTCGATGTATTTCTCAAGTTTTAGGTTACTTTTTAAAATCTTCAATAAAATATGCAAACAAATTTAACACTCCAAGATTTACATACCTATATGTATCTCTGTCATACATTAACACAAAGCGCGTGATAGAATTAGGAGTGTTGCCACCCGAATACCACCCAATATAGTACTTATATTATATTATTTTTTTCCAACATATTAACAAAAGATAATGCCTATAATTAAATTCTGTATGGCTAAGTATAATAAATATCCCCTCTATTCTGAATATTCCCTCCTTTCTTATGTGTTATGTTAAAACTATTTCGAGAATATACGAGTATATACAATAATTACATACTGAAATGATGGCATTAAGCTGAACTAGAAAACATAGAAAAACTCTAATTAAAGACCGTACACACTACATACTAGACGAGTATGTAAATTTCCACTCTCTCCATACCCATACTCCTCTGTTTATATATTTCTTTATGTGTTGTGTTGTAGATGTGTGCATGTATGCGGCATTTCTAAGACAGTTCCTGTCACTTTGACAAATTATTTTCATCTTCTTTATCAATTCGGTTCGAAATTAGTTGATGTGGGCGGGAGGCGGAGGCGGGCGTTTTAAAGTTTGCTGCTGATTAATGTAAAATAGTTTTAAAAGCAAACTTTTCACATTAATTAAACACACTTGAGATGCGATGTGAAGTGACGTGCAGTGTTACTTTAATTACGCTTACCCCTATAAAGTATAAAAGAAAAGCCCACAAAAGCGATTGGTTTTCTTTATTTATAAATTTCTTATTTTCTTTGAAATTAAATTAATATCTTGAATAAATCTTACATTTCTTGCGAAAAGCTTTATTAGTTCTTTAATGCCACCGATTTTAAGCAATAGTAATATAACTCAATTTATAGTAGTAGTTAATTGATATATGTAGTAGTTAATGCTTGATATATGGAACAATAGTACAGACAACATCTCGTTCGCGTTGGGTATGTGGCCGACTATCATCTATGCGTAGAGTCACAAAAGTTCTGCACTTGATTTAACCTCACTAAAAGTTTAGAAGGCACCCATTTCTATATGTTCGCAGCTAGTTTTCCAAACTATTTTCCGAAGTACATCTTACCATACAGTTTTCTGGGGTCCTAACTGCATAATAATTAATTCTAAATGACCACATAAGTCTGCACAGAATTTTACGAGGGCTAGTTTTAACTAACCATTCAATTCTATTGACCAGCACTCAATAAAGTCCCTGTTGAGAAAACTGGCGTGTGACCGCAATAAGTCACTAATGGCGCGATACCCTTGGAGCATCCCTATAATTAAGGTAGGATATCACTCGTTAGTAAATATGGGCTGAAGTTGTTGGCTCATACATCTGCACATCTTAGCTTTGTTTGAAGATACAGAAGCGATAATCACATTTTTAATGATTGTCCACTTTTGCTCCGGCCCGAAAGTTTTCCTTACCGTCTGATGTCACGATTTCCTTTAGTCATCATTTGAATGGCGGTCTAGGGTTGTTTGGCAAAAAACAATATCAGATTGGCAACAAACAATATCAGATTAGCGAAAAGTATATGTGATACGGTGACCTGTGACTGCCTTGTTTATGTTTTTGCTCTCCGTTTTATATATGGAGATTTTACGAAATACGATTTATGAAATGATTTATGGCAACCTGTGACTATACTAATTATGGTATATGAATTCCACACATTAAATTTTTAATCCTTTCACTACTTAGCTACGCAAGTTAAATTTTTTTGTGTACTTGACATTTTTACATTTCTAAAAACTTAGTATACGGGTCAAGAAAATAAATATTTAACGTAATAAAGTTTTACTTAAAACTTTAGACGATCAATATACTTTAATCTGGCAACTCGAAAAAAGGCAATATACGTCAAGTTAAGCGAAAACACTAGAAATAACCTAAAACTAAGGTGTGGGAAAGAGATAGCTGATAAGTTCGCAAAGAAAACTTCAGATAAACGGTAAAAGTTATATTTTTTTTTATTTCTATAAACTGATAACATATATTATCCATCTGTAAAATTTCTATTACGATATAGTAGATATTTGTAGGCAGATTTACGATATTTGAGTGCCTTGATTAATTTAAAAAAAACTTGGTACGATAAGGTAAATATTTTTTGCATGTGAATAAAATTTTCGCTAGGTGAATACTTGATCACGAGATACGTGATCAAGGATTCACATATTAAAGAAATAATATTTGTATTAAAAAACAAAAATATAATATAAATTGGATGTATAATATAATTTTGGGGAATTACAAAAAAGTCTCTGTCTTTTTTGCAATTCAAGACAAGTACTTAAGGTTGCCATATTTCAAGTTTTGTTTTTAAAAATGACATTTATTCCTAAATGAAAAAAAATTAAATTAATTCCTTTTAAAAGTTTTATTTTTGAAGGTGTGAAATTGTTTTTTAAAAATGGAAGAAAACGCTACTGAAATGTCCGTCACTGTTCATAAATATGTAATAGAAGATAGAGTCGACTTAAAGGGCTGTACTACTATATTTTTGGGCAGAGCAAGTGACACTGGGGATATAGTAGCTATCAAAGCTCGGGACCGTTCCACCAAGCACAAACAAATGCAAACCGAAGCTGAAGTTTATCAAAAAATTCAAGGTGACGTTGGTATACCATGTATGAAATGGTTTGGAACGCATGGTGATGAGAGTGTTCTAGTGCTTGAATATATAGGCTCGACACTAGAGCAAATATATAACATTTTTTCTCGCAGTTTTTCATTAAAAACTATTTTAATGCTAGCAGATCAAATATTAACACGAATTACTTATATCCATTCCCGTAACTTCCTGCATTGCAATATTGCACCAGATAACTTCGTTATAGATGCTGATGAGCTGACCAGTATTATTTGCCTTATTGATTTCGGCCTAGCGAAAAAATATCGCGACGAGCATACATTTGAGCACATACCTTGCACGATAAAAGAGAACGAAGAGTTTGACATTGGTACGGCGGATTATGCATCCATAAACACCCATATGGGTGTAGCACAATCGCGACGTGACGACCTTGAGGCAGTTGGATACATGCTTGTCTATCTTTGTTTAGGGTCTTTACCCTGGCAAGGCATCAAGGCATCCGACAATCGTGAGAAGTGTAAACTTATGGCGGAGAAAAAATTCTCTACAACTACAAAATCATTATGTCAGGGGCTTCCAAATGAATTTGTCACTTATTTGGATTACTGCCGCCAGCTGCGTTTTGATGAAGTTCCTAATTATTTGTACTTACGTGCGCTATTTCGTAGCTTATTAAATAATAATGGCTTCATCAATGATAATGAATTTGATTGGAATTCACCAAGTGATTGTTCAAAGAGTCAAGATGAAGTCGAAATGGAAGATATGGAAATCAAAGTGCAACATGAAGAAGACTCAACACAATTGACTAGTGATGAAGTAGATTCGTCCGATCAGACAATGATGGATACTGATGCAATACCCGTAAATGAAGATAACGATGCAGAATCTGATAGCTATAACGAATCGATGACTGAAACAGATTAAGTACCGCAGCCTAAAGACGATCCAATCGAAATATGTTTTTTAGTGTATCTAAAGGCGATTATATGAACATTATTTAAAATACGATTAACTCGTTCATACTTTATTTTTTCTTTTTTGCATTATAATGGTTGTTTCTAATGGTTAACTTTTTATATATGTATTTCCATATTTTTATATTATAATTACATTGTTAACGCTTACTAAAATAAAAAATCTGATCATATATTTGTCCAGTCTGTTCACTAAATGGAACCTTTAGAACTAATAAACCGATAGTATTTAAATTGAAATAAGTCCTTATAAATTCACCTGCAATAATTTCCATAACAAATTTGCCAATATTTTACTTCAATCATTTGAACGATAGTTACAACCCCAGGCACCATATAAAGTTCCAAAAGTGCCGTTCTGCAGCAACGATAATAAAAATTGTGCTTAGCAATAGTCGGCTCCCTGACTACATTAAAACTTTTCAAAACTAGTTCAATGATTATTAACAAGTTTAGGAATTTTTGGGGTTTCTAGAAAATATAAAAATATTTGGAGAAAAATAATTATTGTTCATCTAGAACTACTGCATCTAGAAGACAGTTTGATAAAGCCTTAGAAGGGGTTTGTGGAATTTTTAGAATTTTTTTAAGTTCTGTTATTTTTTAAGTACCACATAACGTATATTAAAGTGTGCTCATAGGTTATGCTTACAAGGCAGTCTCATAGTTCTATTACATGAATTCGTGAATATGAAGATTAATTATTAAATCTCATGCCAGAAACTCAAAACAGAGGGGGAGTTTATATTTGGCTAGCTGAGGTAATCTTTACTCTTTAGGAGTAGATTTTATGCTTTAGAAAAGCAGTATGGTTATTAGAGAATATTAGTCCTATAAGTAAAGAAGTGGAGAAGTTTATGTCTCAAGGCCAATAGGAAATTATATGAAAGAAGACTAATTGATAGGTATTATGTGATACATTCTGATCATAGCTGAGGAATCTCTATAAAAGTATATTCTCGTCAATGGGGGATGCTTAAAAAATGCTATTTAAAAAATACTTGCTAAGTTCAAGTTTACTCAATAATGACTATAATGACGGATGATCTATTGTAATATACAATCTATTAGTTCAACTTTAATTGTTACGAAATTCCTTAGAAATCGTATGTGATAATGCCGAAAAGCATTTATCGGCACATTACGGTGATACGTGTGTTTAGGGTTTAAGGCAGGTAATCACGTTAAAAAATATAAACTCTATAATACTACTAAATTTATATTATATACAGTCAGTGAATACTTATTAATTAATACACGTACGTTTTAACAAATTGTAAATAGTCAATATATGCTTATTGATTAATACGCATAGATAATAACAAGTTGAGAGTTTTTACTAAGAGGAGTCAGTAGCTCTCTAGAAGGAAAACTTTTGTTTACAGAAGTACCCAGAGATCATCATGTATATTATAGTATTAAACTTGATTTCCTACTTGAGTCCTTATTAAGCAATTAGTATTTTTTAATTATTATTTTATTTAGTAATAATAAAAATTGGTTAATGGAATAACTGACACTTAGATCCATCAAGAATTCAATGTGAAACAGCTGACAACTTTTGTTTTGTTTGTTTTTCTAATGAAAATAAAATTTTTTCCATAATATTTTTACGTCTTTATTAGAGTCAATAAAAAATACTTCCTTAAAGGATACGATATAAATATTTTGGTAGCTGCAACAAATCGAATTCCTATGCCTGAATAGGCAATGTTTTTATTGTTAGCAAATGTTACCATTTTCCTGCAACGCTGGCTGCTCTCTTCTCCTCGCAACTCAAAGCACCACAAGCCAGTAACGGCAACTCGACATTGTTCGGAAAAGATGATCCCTGATCGTAACATTAACCCCAGGCGAGCACACTTTAGCTTGACACTGTGAAAATATTAATGATCCTTTAAGAAAGCAGCACTAAAAAGAAAAACGATACATCATATAAAAATATAAATACGAGTAAATATCAAGGATAATAAATCAATAATCCTGTTGATGAAGAAGTACTGGATTGTTGTTGGATAAGAAAATTAGATGAAAAAAAATGTTTAATTAAATGTTAAAATTAAAGAAAAATTGAAAAGTATTTATTGTTTACGGTTCCGGCTCATTGTGCGTTAACGAACCTAAAAGCAATACCAGGGAAGCATTCAATGGATTCACTACAAACAGGATACAAATGCAAGCGTCAGCGCCAATGTAACTGCACTTCATTGATACTCTATTGGCGCGGGAGTTGGCTCTACAGGTAATCCGCTGACCCGCTCGAAGCGTTTACGAGGGGAACTTCATTGAAGCATTGCAGTTGCATGCAGGCGTAGCAGTTTAAAATATTATCCCTTTTAAGGTTCCTTGCGTTTTGTTGCCGGTTTCAACGCGTGCTAAATGAGTTTTTCCTTTTGATTTACTTATTCAATTAACAATTATTTTTCCATTTTTCACTATTTTTTATTACTCAATATATACACATTTCTAATATACTTTCTTAGAGTTCAATTTGTAGTAGTTTTGAGTTTATTTACTCTTGTCTTGCATATTGCATTTCTTATTTGATGATTATCCTTTATTTAGCCTTTTTACTCGCTTCCTTTGAATATAATTTTATTATAATTATTTATTACTTTTATGCTCAATTAGTTAATAACCACACACGCAGTGCACATACACAAAGCAAATATAGCACATATCAGGACCTTTCATTGCTATCCTTCAGCATTATCGGCTTCCATATGTTTTCCCTTATCCTTTTATTTTATTTATTGTTCGTGTAAGAAATAAAATTGCAAAAATAGTTAAGAATTTGTTATTTTTACACATGTTGAACTGAGCATGTGTAGCGGTCCTTTTGTAGTTCCTTATTGGGTAAGTGGCTAACCATACTTATTTGGTTGATAGATGGTTCTAATGGATATTGTTTCAGTTATTAATGCGATCTGAATATCCTTTGTGTTGTGAAGTACTTAATTTTTTTTTAACTGTTGTGGAAAATATCAAGATCTACATAAACGATATAGTAGCCTAATGTAAAAGTAAAACATATTAGTTATACCCACAACCTCAAATAACGAAGTAATTAGGTATACTCTGCAGAAGCTAAGCTAATACAACGCCAAACTGAAACTAAGCCTTAAGTCCTTTTTATCTTAAGTCCTTCTTAATATAAACTTAAAAATCACTGCCCGGCAATATTTCCATAAAAAAAGGAGTTCAAAAAAAAAAAAATTGTAACATTAACTGGGAGGCGGAGATAAAAGTTCTCGCAAATATAAATTATTCCATTTGGCTATCCTATAAAGTCACGCTATTTTACGTTCAAGGTGTAGCGAGGAAAGAGGCATGTCAGCTAATTGAGGGCCATATCAAAAACACACACTCCATCTGTTGCCACTTTATCAACAGCCAAACGATGGAATACAAAGCGGGAATTTCCAAGATATACATTCTAACCGTGCTTTCTGATTCGAAATTTCCCACGCGATTATTAGAATAAGCACTTCCTACACTGTGGGTATAATAACTTTAGGATTCCTTCGCAAATTTTAAGAGAATTAGTTATCTATACTATTTTCAGTAAATAAATAATAGACTGCAGATATTACAGTAGGTTTTCGGGCATAAGAATTTTACAAACAATATAACAGCACAAAGTTTGGATTCATCTCATAATCACCTGCGTTTTGTATACATGAACCACAGAAGCTGCTGATTGCTTTCAATGTGTAATGCAGAATTAGATAAAACCATCAAGAGGAAGAAACTATCAAGTATTCCTTTTATAACAACCCAGCTATGGCTTCCATAGAAAACTGAATAATCAAAAAGCAATTTTGAATACTGCTATATTTATCAGTCATATAGCTTTCAATAGCACAAAGTTAAAAGAATATAGAGAAATAAAAAAAACCTGGAAAAATGCTTTACGTTTTATTTACCTCATCATAAAAATTTTACTTTCCATTACAAAACTATCCGCCTTTATTCAAGAAATTGAGATTGGAAGGTTTTAGATTGTTTATAAAACATAAGCATTATCTATAACCTTTACGATAAATATTGCAACAAATTTTTATATATATATATTTCGTTTTATTGTTATTATTATTTTTTATTATATACTCAGTAATTAAAAAATTAACAAAAAAAAAAACAAATACGATCTTAACACACGCGGGAATAAAAATATTTATTTATAATTCTCATCCCGTTAAGTTAATTTTATATATAAATAGACAAAGATTACTTTTATTTTTCTTATATTATTACGTTATAAAAATATTTCTTTATAATTCTCATCCTGTTCAGTTAATTTTATATATAAATAGATAAAGATTTCTTATAGTAACTGATTTACTTTAATATAAATTTTTAATTGCATTATTATGGGTCGTCGAAAATATTTTCAGTATCCCTGAAATACTTTATTGCTATGCCTTCCATAGAAAACTGAATAATGAGGAAGCAGTTTTATATACTTTATTATACGTGAAACGATATATATATATTATTATTATTTTTTATTTTATACTCAGTAATTAAAAAATTAACGAAAGAAAACAAATACGATCTTAACACACGCGGGAAAATTTTTATGTATATAAACAGCATAAAAATATTTCTTTATAATTCTCATCCTGTTCAGTTAATTTTATAATAAGTAGATAAAGATTTCTTATAATAACCAATTTACTTTAATATAAATTTTTAATTGCCTTATTATGGGTCGTCGAAAATATTTTCAGTATCCCTAAAATACTTTATTGCTATGCCTTCCTTAGAAAACTGAATAATGAGAAAGCTGTTTATTATACGTGAAACGATGTATATATATTATTATTTTTTATTATATGCTCAGTAATTAAAAAATTAACAAAAGAAAGCAAATACGATCTTAACACGCGCGGGAAAATTTTTATGTATATAAACAGCATAAAAATATTTATTTATAATTCTCATCCTGTTCAGTTAATTTTATATATAAATAGACAAAAATTGCTTATAGTAACTGATTTACTTTAATATAAGTTTTGAATTGGTTTACTGTATGGATGGGTCGTCGAATATATTCTCAGTGTCCTAAAATACTTTATTACAAGTGAGACATTAGTCATAAAGTTTTCTATAGCACAGGGTTAAGGAAATATGGAAAAAAGATGGGACATTAATGTCAACTCTATTCTGCTGAAGAAGAATATTTTACCACGGTTGCCACTTGAAAATTTTTTCCTGTACCAAAATTGGTTTAAAAAGGTACCATTTCTGTAAAAACAGGTCCAAAATTTTTTTGGACCCTTTTGTTTTCTCGTTCTGTGTTTTTCATAGTGTTATAAACGAACAAAATATAAAATAGTGCGAAGTTGCATTTTTAAAAAAAATTAATTGGAAATATCCACAATAATTGGGTCGTCAAAAATGTACCATTTTTTGAACATGAGTACCAAACAAAAAAAAAGTACCAATTTTGGTACTAAAGTACCATAAGTGGCAACCGTGTACTTTACCATAACTGTAGGGACGAACGAGTTCTTTAGCCTTGTCTGCAAGTAAAACCTAACTGAAAATTTTAAGAGTACTTCAGATGTCTTTTTTCGTAAGTTATAAGTATTTTTTTTTTGCAATTATAAAAAGATAAAATTAAGAAAAGAAATTACGGCTAATATAATAATTCAAGAGGTATTAAAAGACAAAAAAAATTGTCACGAAAGTTAAGAATCTAAAAGAAACCTTTTCCTCCCATGGTAAGTCACCTGTCAAATGCAACTAAACTAATTATTATAAAATTAGTTTATTATTTTAAAAAAAGTTTTATAACAAACGTCACCTGCAAGCAAATAAAAACCAAAATTTAATATAAAATTAACGCTCAAGTAAATTCAAATGACAAAAATCATAACAAAATGAAGTGAGCAAAAAAACAATAAGTACAAAAAATACAAAAAACATGAAACCCCAAAATGCCACTCAGCATAAACGTAAAATGATTCCTGACGACGTAAAATCATAATAACAACAACAACGCAGCGACTAGCATAAATGCAAAAACAAAAACAACAAAACACTTTAAACATTTTAGCCTGAGACTTATTAACACAAAATCTACGCGCAATAGCGCAAAGCATAAAAATAAAAACAACAACAACATCTAAGCACCTTCAACGCTAAAATGTAACAACTGCAATCATACGAGTACAATTCACCTTTACCAACACCCATTTCACTCCCACACAACACACAATAATTGTGTGTGGCGTACTTAACTCGTTCTTAACCCTTTCGACTGAAACTTAAGACAGAGCTTTTTTTAAATTTGTAGATGGCGTTTGCCGCCATCATTAAAAAACTCATAGCGAAAAGCTAAAAAAGCAATACTGAGTGCGCGCATTTTTCAAAAGATGGCGTAACAAACGCACAGAACACAATGTTTTTTATTTATTTTTTATTTTAAAATTTTTTGCCAACAAAAAAACGCAATAAAGAAAAATTCAAATTAAAAGCACACGGAAAAGGGGAAAATTTTTGTGTCGTTAAAAAACGAAAAAAACGAAACGATGAAGAAAATTTTAGAGTTGCGCTGGTTGGCAATGAAAATCACAGCTCAAGCGCTGAGCGGGCGTGAGAGAGTCAATATGGTGGTATGGTGGGTACAAGGATACAAAAGGAAGCCACACTTGTATGCAGTAAATTACTGTGCACAGTTGCTTCTCATTCATGTTCATATGCTAATATATATGTGTGTGTGTGTGCATGTGTGTGGTGTTGTTAAGCTACCAAATGTGTGGTGCATTGGCTGGCAGACGAGCTGGGAGATGAAGAGTTTGTCGTACATGTAATTTCGTAGATTTTACACACGCAAAATGGCAAAAGTGAAACATTTTAACACAGATTCCTGCCGCTGCCGCTGCCTTTGCCAATGCTGCTGTCTTTGTTGTTGTTATTACTGCAATTGTGTAGTGTTCCAGAGTGTTGTGTTTTCGCAAAAGGGGAGCAAATGGCAACTACTGTTCGGTGAGTGCTTGAATGAATGGTTGACCAAAGATTTGTTCTTGTGGTTGTAATTTACAATTTTATACATGAAACTATAAAAATTTTTGGCACTAAGGCACTATGGCAATGGCGATAGCAATGGAAGAGAAGAAGTCAATACATGGAGGAGTATAAAGTCAATAGACTTTTTTTTTGATTATTTTACGTGTCCATTTGCGAGTAGTTGTCACGAGCCATTCACGTATTATTTTGAATATTTTGATATGCATTTTTTTTTGTAGTGTATGTATGTGTGTAAGCGCAGGTATGAATGTAAGTAAGAATCGATTTTAATATTGCGCTGAAATATAATCATTATCTTTAATGTTGATTTTTGTTAACTATCTTATATATTAAGCTCTACTGGTATTATTGTTAAGTAACCAACAATCAAGATAATTAGTTTATATTTTTGTTTTTTTCATACCCAACGTTACACTGGTTATTATTATGTGGAGCCTTTTCCGAGTTAGTGCATCTGGGCACTTTTACTCTTTGATAGGTGGGGGTATAAGTAATCATTTTTAAATTACTCAAAAATTAAAAAAATTTTATAACGGAGTTCGCCTGAATTTTGGGCTTCATTAATTAAATAAACATCGCTGGAAAAATAGGTCATTTAGTGAAGAAAAAGAACTGAATTTTACTTCTTATTTTAGACACATAAATTAGAGTTTATAAGTTGAACAAGTCACGAACTTAATTTTACAACATCATTCAAAATACAATGGATATATCGGAGCTAAAGTGTAAATTTTGATAGTAGGAAGACATTGTAAGGTTCTATTTCTACTAAATATATTGATCGATTCATTGGTTTTTTCACTGGAGTTCAATCATAGCAGTTACTATAAACAAATATATATTATTGTCATCTAAAAAGCAAGGACGTTCTTAAACTAACTGGGTTATTACTAGTTATTACTAGTTGTAAAATCTTCCATAAATGATAGCATTCACGATAGCATTCTTATAGAATTCATTGCAAATAAATAATTTTTGGCATATGATATATCTAAAACGTATACCAAGAGATGCGAATAAGCTCGTAAGAAATAGTTAAGTTTATAAACTATCATTTGATCCATTATTCTTTGAACAATCTATTGATATAACATGTACCAAGGCTACATTAAAAGATATAAACTCTCTAAAATTTATATGGCCGCGCAATGCCTCAACAGGATAAACTGATTCAGTATAATTACTGTGCTACTAGTCTTACTGTGATATTAGTATGACACTGGTATTTCTTTTTCGATACCATATAGATTAAGATATCTCTTTATCGATATCTTATAGATTAACTTTTCTCTTATCCGATTTCTTACAGATTAAGTTACCTCTTATTCGACACCTTATAGATTAAGGTATCTCGTATCCAATATCTTATAGATTAAGGTATCATTTATCCGATACCTTACAAATTAAATTTACTATAATTTTTTTATACATACTACTTCTCAATTGAAAATATATTCACATATTATTTTATTATAAAAAAGTATATGTATAATTAATTTCTCCTAATTTTACTTATTCCTCCGTACAAAGCATTACCTAATTATATAATTTTGTTGTCATTAAACGCATACTTTGCACATCC
The DNA here is from genome assembly GCF_002237135.1 of Teleopsis dalmanni. Classification (NCBI taxonomy): domain Eukaryota; kingdom Metazoa; phylum Arthropoda; class Insecta; order Diptera; family Diopsidae; genus Teleopsis; species Teleopsis dalmanni. Next base: position 202,554,604 of record NC_051846.1, read on the forward strand.
TCTCCTTTCCGTTCCTTGACTGCAGCGCATATCATCATCCTGCAGCCAAGTGCAGTTAGTAAATCCATTTCATGCTGCTCACACACTCCATGCAGTCCACTTGGCGGCTCATACGGACATGGTTGCAATAAAACTTCATTCACTCCTCATGCAGCATTTGATGCGGTTGACCAATTCTTAGGAGTTGGACAGACAAAGTGACACAGAAACGTTGGGCAGTTCATCGGAGAGATGGAATTGGTTGTTAGGCATGCAACGAAGCGCAACATGCCTTAATTGCGAGCGAACAAAATAATTACGAGCATTTTAAGAAAATAAATTTTAAATTTAAAAAAAAATATATTTTTTTTAATTTTAAAAATGCTTTAAAATGCAT
>NC_051846.1:202555079-202558756 GCF_002237135.1 Teleopsis dalmanni
TCTCTTGTTATCTTGGGTGACCGTAGGTCATCTTATGAAAACTCGAGACAATGTTTCACAAATCTATATTGATTTTTTAATGATCAAAGATGATTTGGTTTAAATTCGATCTTCTCTTCTTCTCTTAAGTAATCTTGGGTCCCGTTAACAAAACTTCAGATGCATAACTTAATATTTTTAATATTAATATTCTACAGAACTAATTGGCATCCTTATTTGGAGTATTTATTGCTGTTTGAGAGTCATAAATAAATATAACGATATTTTAGATAATGGTTGGCACTATTGTCGATTCTTGTTGAATTCTTGTTTTTGTATTTTATTGTTTTTATCTTTATCCATGTTTTGTTTCGTTTCTAGCTGCTAGCAACTAGTATTTGTAAGACATTGCTCACTAATTCATTCCATTTATTGCAAGAATATTAACTTCTTTTGTTATTAGTAAAACTTTTATCTGTGGTCTTCTATCAGACCATTTCAGTCTCTAATTCTTCAAGTATTTGATTATGGTTTGCAATACTTTAACTGACACAGCTTAAGGTTATAGCTCATCCTATATGGACCATCGCTTTCTGTCTCAGAATTGAAATTCAGTCTTGATGGATTGACTTACTTAAATTATATTGAAATTATAGTTTTATTATTCAAATTCTATTCTCATGTCTCAGATATTCTTAGTACTTCCGTATGGTTGAAGTTTTTAATAACTGACACAGAGAAAATCATTATACTAACTATTAAAAAAAAGTGTTAAAATCAAGTCGGGTTCTAATGCATTTGACCATTTTTCATTTTAAGCAATTAATTTCAACTACCACAAATCTATCTACAAACTATACGATTGAGTTGCTCGTAAGTTGCATTTTGGGATAACCAAAATGAATTGCAACAACTTGCCTGGTATACCGCAATGCACGTGTTCATACATATGCATCACAACATCTTTAAAGTGTAATTTATCAATTTGCACACAAAATCCAATCCAATCAACACTTTAAAACCCCAAAAATGTTAATACTTGATTCCACAAAAATACCACAACCACATGAAAAGTGTTACTAAAACCAGTGAACGCACTTTCCAAAAAGTGATTCATCTTTTCTGACCAACTGCAATGCCAGCAACAAACAACCAACGACCAACAACCAACAACTAGCAACAGCAACAACAACAACAAAAAAACAACAACAACATTAAGAACAACAATTGCACCAATAGGCCCGGCAATGAAAACGGCAGGCAGCAATGAAAAACGGCTGGAAAATAAACGTAATTTAGAGCAGGCAAACTTTGTGTGAAGGCAGACTTATTATGCCACTTTAAGCTTAAAAATAACAGACCAGGAAAAAATTTACTAACTTGTGCGTATCCACAAATCCACAGTAATCAGCAAAACGAAAACATAAATTGCATTTCCTGCTTTAAGGAAAGTGCATTGCTTTATGCATTTACGAACTTACGCACTTACGTACTTACGCATGCAAGCAGCAATTGCAGCAACTGGCATTGCTGTTGAATGCAATTGCATGCGGCAAATGTTGAACTGCAGAAGTGAACGCAGAAGAACTGGATGCAGCGTAGGAAAAGATGAAAAATTCAAAAGATGCATGGTTGCTATGGATGACCTCATGGGTTGGTGTTTTGTTGGATGTTCATTGTTGTTTGTATGTGTTGAGTGGCACATCCTTTTGCTGCATTCAAGCTGACTTTATTGCAACTGATGTGGCACCTTAGTGGCATAATCATGTGGTGTGCGGCTGTGCAAGACTAAAGCGAATGAGTGGTTATGGAGTGATGGCGTAAGGAGAAGATTGCACCAAACAATACGCCTTTTTGTTGTTAAACGTTTATCAAGGATTGCACGTTAGAACGTTAGACGTTTGAAAATGATACAGATTTTGCGCCTATTTTAGACAGAAAGTGAATATTATGTGACCATAAAAGCACTAGCAAACATTTGTGGACATATGGGTGTAAGAGTGTGCGTGTAACAACAACACTACCAATAACAACAACATTAGTACAAACAACAGTAGAAACCTCGAATTGACCAGAAGTTTAGTTGCTTTTGGTGCCCGCTTTGTGGTATCTTCTTCATAGAGTTGAACCCAACAAATTGCAAGTGCATTAAAACGTGCCCGACTTCATCAGCATCAGCATCAACAGCGGTCAGTACAGCAGGAATCATTATTTCATAAGAGAATTTCATGGCTGCAATTGGATTTTCCTGTGCACTAGACGTCAACTTTCATTTTCCTCAACTGCACACTAACTGCAGTGAAGTTTACCAATTTCCATTGCACACACTGGATACAGAAGTACAAATAAAAAAGACTTGACAGCATCTACTGGGCTTAAAACGCACTGAGCCCGTCTGACGGCCAACGACCAAATACATGGAACGTGCGTTGTTTTGCATTCTCATTACGCAAAGGATGTGAGTGGTATGTATGAGTGACCATGGATGTGTCTAAGCAGTTTGCTGCTTTAATTTAATCACAACAATGGTTAACAGTTTCGGTCAAAATAAAGTTATGCCTTATTTTAGATAATGCTTTAAGATTAAGCATACTGGTAAATGAATGCAGCACTTGAAAAATAACTTCAGTGATAACAAAGCGTCTACAGACCTTCATCAATAGATGTTCCAGTTATACTCTATAGGTCTTCCAGCCGTTTCAGAAAAAAAAGTAACTACGGTGACAGTAGTACCGGTACTGAGGACAGCAGCCGTTATCTGCAATTCATTTCAGCAAGCAAGGCGTAGCGTTGTGTCCTAGTTGTCTTCCGTGATACTTTAATACTACGGTGTTCTTATCAACATAATGCTTCAATAAACATGCTATTAAAATTTATTTGACTATAGCAATATAAGTGACACGTTTGGATATTAGGTCCACCTTGTTGAGGAGCGAGGCGCGTCTGAGCTTCTGCTGCTCTTCGAGTTACAATATCCGATTGAGAAAATACAACTTCACATCGGGTGAAAGCATAAATGCTAACACTCGTTCAAAATAAATTAAAACATTAGTCACAGTCACGACACTTCCGTACAGGGCCAATCATACATTTAGCACACCTGAATCCCATGGTACCGGATAGAAACCTCCAAATAGGCGTCACAAATGAAATACACTTGCTTATAGGTATGTTCCAAAAGCTCGATGCTGTAGAGGATGGTGCTTAATCAATTTTAGTTGGCTTAATTCCCATACCTCGGGAATATTCTAAGCCTTATCCCGAAGAAAAAAAGAAGCGGCTTTCTTTTTGGCTTTCCGCTATCCTTTTGGGGTCGCAACGAAAATTAAGTTGGAATGAACTTAAAGCCCTATCAAGAAATCGTGTTCGCTAGCCAATATGAAAAGGTTGGGACTCTGTGATAGGGAGTAAGTAATTTATCAATATATAGATTTAGGATAGAATAAAATGTATAGGTATAAATTAATTATAAGTTTCTTGAATTATTTCAAGATATGTTAACTGATAATTATTTTAAAAGTTAATAATTTCAGAAAATATTATAAGTATGACAATAAATAAATTAATTGATCACTTCCGGAAATTTATTTCTTCTATTTAATACAAAAAAATGTATTAAATTCTGCTTAATATATTCCGATCCTGTTTGTTAATTTTATGCTTTTATTCTTCTCTTTTCAACTCTACTCTTTCCCATT
>NC_051846.1:202558856-202569165 GCF_002237135.1 Teleopsis dalmanni
CATCTATCAAAAAGCACTGGGAACAGTTATTTCCTGAAACTGGACAAATTGAATCATTCGTTTAAATAAAAAAACGTTAGAACTGATTAATAGAGAATGTATTATGTTCTAGTAAGTAAAAGCGAGACGTCAAAAAAGTTTGGTAGCTATTCAAAGCTTTTGCATTTTTAATAAAATATGAAAAGACAGCGATTAGTGCTCATAGACAAGGGCAATGAAAATCGAGATAGTACAGCAAAATTTTGATTTCTGTATCTGCTAGATACCGTAGGAGAATTTTACGAAAAAGTAAACAAGTCAAGGTTAAGCTTGACATTAGTACCAATATCAGTATCAATGTAAGTAACAGTATCGGTTTCAACGTCAGTGAGAATATCAGTATGAGTATCCGTATCGGTACCAGTATTAGTATCAAGAGTTCAAAATTAACTATTTTATATTAAATGATAATTATAAATCTTAAAAAAAAAGTTTATTATTTTTTGCGAATAAACCTTCACAAATCTTTTTTCTTAATATACTTTCAGTTTTTATGTGACTCTTTAACACCGCAGCTTAGGAATTTATGGAACGAAAGGAAAACCTTCAAAATATCTTCACCTTGCATTTTTGGTAAACTTAGTGTGACTTTGCGTTCTTCGTTCTTAATGTTTCCTTGAGGAAATCACAAATGCAACCTTGTAAATATTTTTTGTGTGAAGCAACGGAGAAGTTGGTTTTTATATGAAATAATTTTTTTTAAAGTAAAACAGAAATTGCTGCTATCACAAGTTTAAATAATAAATAAATATTTATATTAAAAAATGAATAATAATTGCATAAATGTATAAAAAACAATGTTTTGTATATATGATTTCAATTTTAGTTTATAAATGAATAAAAAATATTAAGAGAAGTAATTTTTTTCATTATAAAACTAAATAAATAATTAATCTCTTACATCTATTTAATAGATAAAATCAATATTTTTCTTTTTTAAAAAAATATAGTTTCAAAAAATAAAAGAAATATCAAAAAAACCAAAAAATTTAAAAATATTTTTAAAAAAAAATTTAAAAATATATATTAAAAAAGAAATAAATATATTAATAAAAAAATGAAATAAGCAAACAATTATTATATAAAAACATGCTTTAGTTTTTTAAGATTTGAATACTTATTGTAAATCTTTTTATAAAAGAGATTCAATAAATAAAATAGATATATTAAAAAAAATTTTAAATATAAAAGCATAATTAAATCACATTTAACTGAATTAAATTTTTACTAACAGTGTCATGCAATGCTGCTCATAATAAATGCACTCGAACCCAATGAGTTAAAATTTTATGATTTTGTTTTTGTTTTTCGAACTATTTATCATGTCACATTAAAGTATTGAACAAACAAACAATTCTGCTAAATCCTGAAAAGTATTAAAATGCATACAGTAAACATAGTGCATTTTATCAACTAACAAAATTTTATTCCAAACAATAATTTTCCATAAATTTATAACACAAATTATATACAAATGTCATTAAAACAACAATTAAACAAAGAATAAACTCACTGCAAATTTTAATTGACCAATTTATTACAAAAACAATAATGAATTACTGCACTTTACTTTTCACTCAAAGCACACACGAGTAAACTTTTTTTGTTGTTGTTATAAACGGTTTTTTTTTGTATTTTATTGTTCTTGTTGTTTTATGCACTGAAATTTTTTCGACAATTGCAGTAATGCATTATTATAAAATATTCTGTTTAATTTTACATTTTATTTATTATTTAATTATTTATAAAGAAATATAAATAGTTGAAATTTTCAAAACAGCCACAATTATAATTTAAACAAAAACATTTAAACGAAACAAATTGATACTTGAAACATAAATTTATTGTTATGATACTGTTGTTTTGATTTTTTGTGTTTTTTTTCTCGTTGCTTTATAACAGTTGCAAAAAATTTTGATGTGCTAAGAAAAATTTACCACGAAAAGCGCTTTGCTATTTTTATGAACTACACTCGTTTAAGGCGAGAAACACTCTGGCAAGCAAAGCAAATATTTTTTGAAAATTCACAGCTGCTGCTGTCTTTACTTGTGCTGCCATTTCTGCTGCTGTATGCTGAACACTAATGTGTCTTCCTTTATGGCTGCTCTTGTTGTTGTTTTTACTACTGCTGCTGCTGCTTCTGTTGCTACTGCTGCTGCTCTTACTGCTCTTGTTATTGCTGTTATGTTTCCTACCACATTACACAAGCATTTGCTGGTACTGCAAAGCATCACGTGTGTCGTTTAGCCGACTTTACGGTTGTAGAGAGTAGCAACAATGCGAAACTTTCCGATATGAAGGTTCGTTTGTTTATATAGCTGCGCTCATTAAAAAACAAAATGAAATAAAATTTTTGCAAATGGCAAAAACCATTGAGAACAGAACAGAACAGAACACCAGCAACAGCAGCAGTAGCAGTAATAGCAGCAGCAGTGGAAAAGAGCATAAAATTGTGTTGTTGTCTGTGCTATGTTGGGGAAAACAAGAGTGCATATTGCAGCAATGCCGAAAGAGATGAGCCTAACATTTAAAATATGCATTATGGTAATTATTATAAATAAAAATTTTATTTATTTATGTTTAAAATGAAATGAAATGAAATTTAAAATATTATTTAAGCAATATTATTCACCACAAATGGTAGATTGTGCATATTTTCGGGTTTTTTTTTTTGGTTTTCCACGGCAAAAGCAAATTATTTCAACACACCTGTTTACTTGATTGTCGTTACTCCGCCGTTAAAACACTTCCTTTTCAGGCACATGTGCATGGCACACGTGATGCCATTTTATTCCCTACACTTTTCTTATACTTTTCACCTAATTTTGTTTTTTTTTTCGTTCTGCTCTCATTGCCGGTATCACTGACCTTCACCACAAACATCAATACCACCTTCGTACGTACACATATTGCTGCATTTCGGTTTTGTTGAGCTTTTCTTACTTTTCTTACTTTACTTACTTTTTTTTACTTTTCCATTTTAACATTTCTCTTATTTTGATTTAACATTCAAAACAAAAAGACCAACAAATAATAGCAATAATAATAATCGATTCAGTTGAATTGCAGAATCATGTTATTCATAAAAGTAAAGTGCATATTTCGCTTCAAGAAAATACACAAAAATCTTCCTTCACTTTATTTTATTTTATTCTATTTTATTTTATCATTCATTTTATTAATTTTAAGTTCTTTGAAGTACTTATAAATTGAAAAAGTTTTAGAGGTCAAATATAAATGGAAATAATTTTTGAAATTTTTAGCTGGTTTAAGTGATATTACAAGAAAGAAGGACTATCCTAGATTTATTTAAATCAAAAAAAAATTAATTTTGATACTTCAAAGTCAAATTTTAAATTAAATTTTTATAAGTTAAATATTAATTAAATGATAAATGCATTATACAATTATATTAACAGTACCGGTTTCAGCACAATTAGAGCCCTGAGCCAGATTCCAATGGCGCCTATTACCTACTATCGAGGTGAAGAATAATAAAAAGAATGAAATTATAAAATAATACTACTTTACTTTTCAGAAAATAAAAGTATTAAATAAACTTTATAGTTTTAGTGGAATTGAAAGTGAAAAAACTAATATAAACCTGTTTTTGGACTTTGAGGTGACAGAAAAAATCATCATTTTTGAGTTAGTAGTGAAATAGTGATATTCTGTTCAGACACACCTAAATTTCAGAAAAATCTTAATTTCATCTTCGTTTCAGCGAAATTAACTTATTTTTTCCACACAAAATTCCGTTTTGAGGTTAGAACGAAATTTAGGAAAATAGGCTTAATTTCGTTGAAACGAAAACTGAAATTAAGGGACATTTTAAATGTAACAATATCACATGGTGGTTTCTATATCTTCTTTATCACATGACTTAAAATGTCTCTAACAAAATGATCAGGTCAGTTTAACTAATATGTGGTTAGAGGATATTTTTCTGAGTGCACATAAGTCAAAACCCGTAGTCTCTCAAATCTGGCCCTTAACGGCAGAATCATGCGATATTATTTGATCGTCTGATTGCTGCTAAAAGGGATATCAACTTGTTTGTCTGAAAAAGTCCTGTTAGGCTTTCGTAACTCTCAACTCTACAAAAGAAGCTCTTTCTCTTGGAGTATTGAAGCAACTACACTTTATTAAAAATTTGGTTTTATTTAAAAGAATTTTAAATTTATATAAAACCTTAACAAAACAATATTGTAGATTCCAATTCCCAATTTCATTTTAACTCTTATGTTACTTACTCCCTTTTTTACAGATTCCATTAATATAGCAAAAAGTAGTAAATTGTATAAAAAAAAAATTTTTTAAAGCCGAAAGAAGAAACTGAATTAAAGAATTATAAATAGATTTCATCTGTCAGCATTTTGAAATGTCATAAGTTTGCGGTGCACTTAAAAACGATTTTAATAAATTACATATACGTGTAAGAATATATAAAATGCAATCGACTATGTGTTAAGATTAAAAATTATAACACAAAAGCCGCTGATACCAGACCGAAACCGAACAAACCCACAAGCCCACAAACCTACAAACCGCAAACGTAAGTACATTTCAAACAATACAAAACTATAAAAACTAGAGAAATCCATAAAAAATTAACAACAATTGAAAATAAACGAGCATATAAAGCTAAGGAAAATCCTACAGGATAACTGCGAATGTTCAAAGGACAATAAAATAAAGCGCCGACATTGCAAAATAAGAACATAAAAATGAACTGAGGACTAGAGAGGGGACTAGTTATGGAGTGGTGACATAAATTGTGCGGAATGTGTTGGCGGCATGTTTATGAATCCGACTTAACGGTGATAACTCACTCTCATTGTGCTATCGCATCGTCCGTGTAAATGGGAATCTATTTGGGTGCACATGTGAATACTAAACAAACAACAACAAAGTTGCAAAAATTATCTAAAATTCGACTGAGCATAAAACATGAGTTTGAGGACTCAAGGAAAAAAATGTATCAAAACTTTTGTCACTTCTTAAATTGCTCATGTCAACAGGACGAAAAGTTGCTGCAACATTTTATTGAAAGAACTTATTCCAAATTACAAGGATTGAGAACAAACTATTTAAACTTTTGCATCGAAGGACTGAAAACTTAAAAATGGAATTGCAATTTTTATGAGTTAGGGAAGAAGAAGAAGAAATTTGACATCACAGCAAAACAGAAAAATTTTGAACGTTTAAGGCAATCTTATAAATTACTTTAAAGGATTCATTTTTCTTCTTAATTAATGAAAAAATCTCCCGTGTTGATGAAGAAACAGTTTAAGTAAAAATTTCTTTTTAAAACTTTCCGACGAGTTTAAATTTAATTAAAACTTAGCAAAAATGACCATACGGTGAAATTCTTATTACGCCTGGATTGTCAAGAATGGGATTCTTTCTATTTTTTATTCTCTACTGTTATGGTTTCGATGGAAATTGTCAGCTGGATAGCCTGCGTCGGAGTATCACACGTAGCCATGAAAAATTCAGGAAATTCTAAAAACACTGAATTCACTGAAAAAGTTGAACAAATTGGAAAAACGCTCACACAGCATGAAAAAATTTGTTGACACTTTCGACTTCAAATTGACAACCAAAAGTGAGCTACAAAATGCAACAATGTCAGGCTAGGATACTCATCTATAAATACCACAAACAAGCGTAAGCATTTTCTTTTTTTAATTTGGAAACGTTTCATCCATGGCAGTCAACAAAAATAGTTTTTCGTACGAGGAAAAATTTAAATATTCGAGGATTTCGCAGGCATGAAGCTTCTATCCTTTCTAACTGTCAAGAGACAAAGTATTTGTCAATAGATTTATTAATAAGTTTAATACAAAAATAACAAAGTATAAAAGAATTTAACACGTTCTTATAATAAAATTAACTCATTTAAATTCATTTAGAAAAATATCGGAAGTAAAACTCAAAAAAATAAAATAAAAAGTAAGAGGAAAAGAGATGAAGAGGTCACTACGAAGGAAATGGATCAATGACGAACAGAGAATAGAAGTCAGCAATCGAAAAATAACAAAAAACATGAAAGTGAGGTTATCTTCTAATATGTTGAAGTCTTGTCTTATTACTTGTCCCACTATTTCGATGAGTGCGATCGTAATCTCCACACCATTCCCCTTTATAACCACGGCTTTCGTGACCCTAATCACAAAGTTTATCGCTAGTATCACCCGCTTGTATGCGCTTTACAGTTCCGAGAATTGGACAATTTTTATCAGCAACTTTTAAAATAACACATTATTTAAATAATTTGGCAATCATTATTATCCACTTGTACCACGATGCAGTTTCTTCAGAAAGAAAGAAATGTTATCCTTTCGAATGGGGAAACGATTTATATTATTTGTTAATCATTATCATCAACTTCTTATATAATGCAACATTATAAAGAAAAACTGTTTCTTTTCACAAGCTAGAACTACAGATTACTTCGAGTAGAGCAGCAGTTCAAGGTATGATGATTTTCTTTTTCTATCAAACCAGATGGAAACTTAATCTCTATATTATGCCAAATGGTACAACAATTTCGGAAACGTGTTTATAATTAATCAATTGTTATTACGACTTGTGACATGATACTTCATCATAAAAAATCGAAATCAATTTGTGATATGGTGCATTGTCTTTATAAGGACAACTTACTTATTCTTTTAAACCATATTCAGTAATTGTGTGGAACAGGATAATATTTTCAGACATGATTCGTATAATTGGATAATCAAGGAACGATTCATACAAGTGGGCGTTTTTTTTTTTTGAGTGAGGAAGTAATTCATAAAATAGAACTATTATTATCTTCGTGCTCTCTTTTTTTTTACTTTATGTCCTTTTTATATGATTTTATACTACAAGTTTCAACATTCTACATTCTATGCTATATTCTTTTTAGTCGACTATTGCATCTTTGTTCCTAAGTTCGTAACCTGGTTTACTTTTCATTCGATCTGTGATGGTTATTTATATAAGAAAGATAGCATTTAAGGACTTACCTTCATATTGTAGAAATCAATTTGTTTAAATACTCAAAAGGTAATCAACCAATTCAAGTCATTATTTCCTTTAAATTTAAATATAAATTATTTTATTTTTTTTCTATTTATTTATTAAATTTGAAATAAATCCTTTCCAAATTAGTTTAATAGCTCACGTCAACGAGGCAGTGTCATCATCATTGCTGGTACCTGCCAATTTTGCGCTGCATTTTCCTAAATTAATTGAATCCTTACGTGTGTGTTAGCTTGAGAAGCTTCAGGTTCCCATTGGTGATATTAAATTTTATGCAAAGGAGCGCAAGGAGTACTTCACTCCTACATATTAAGACTGCTCAAGCATGCAATAAACTCGTAGAAACTAAAATCAGTAACTAAAATAAGGAGTAGAACTTTTTTATCGTAAAGGACGTTAAGCAAAGGACGACGATGTAAAACATGAAGAAGTTCATAAGGAAAATTTTTAAATAAATTAAGAAGAAGGAAATTCTTATATTAAAAGAAAACAAATATTTATTCGCAAAATTAACAAAAGTAAAATAATGGAAAAAAAAACTAAAAATTCATTTACATTCAAGAAACTTTCGGAAAAATATTTTGATTATTGATTGTACAATTGGAGAAATCACTGAAGTGAGAAATGAAGTCAATTAAGGACAAATTGCTTGCTTTTCGATTATAAAATAAAATGGCAAAATATTTTTGACTATGAAAAATTAAGTTTCGGTTAACAACTTTGGTTATAAGGAGGGTGTAGAGGTAGGCGAGATAGGCGAGATAGGTAGTTATTCATTGCATGTTTAAAATAATAAAGCAGGAGAACTTAATACATCAATGGAAATGTGTTGCAGTAATAAAATTTTTTATTATTTTTTTTTTTATAAATGCTATTAATTTAATTTTTTTTATTACTTTTTTGTTTAGTATTTCTTATTTTGATATCCTTCACACTATAGTGAATGAAAAGTAACAATACTTTTGTATCTGTCACACAGTAAAGGAATATAGAGTTGTCATCTGAATCTGAAAAGATTTTTTAATCAACATAATAAGACTCCAACGTATGAAGAGATTAATTTAATGGAGAGTTTGAAAGCAAAGGAAGCTTTGAATGACGTCATGTTATATCAGAATTATGTTCCAAGAATACTGCCGACGCTATCTCATTCCAAAAACTATCTAAAGTCGAACTACGGACAATGAAAGCGGATATTCAAGAAACTACCACATTTAGTAAGAAATAAAGAAGATATCAATAGGGTACGATAATTAGCAAGAAATGAAGACAGTGAGTTTCTTCTTCAACAATATACGATTATCATGGAATCATATATATGGTGTCTATAATAATGTTTATAATATATATTATTATTGACCGTGACCCCTTCTGGATCTATTGTGACCCCTTCTGGGTTTAGAGTGGGTCTATAAATCCTGTTATGTCAATAACAAGTAGTATAAGTAGTATACCTACTTTACAGTTTTATTGCCTCTTCCGTAATATACATTCCCAGGAGCCTATATCGTATGTGCGTTAGCGAATGGCATTCTAACAGCACATGTGTGGCCGACTCCTCACTCTCTACACAGAATCTACAGTTTGCATCCGTAAGTATAGCCAGTCTTGTAAGGTGGTGTTTTAGTCTTATAGTATATATAGCGTATATAATGTGATTAATAATCGAATAAATCACAAACATAATAATGCATAGTTATAAAGCAAAAAAGTTTACTGAGTGCACGAAATCAAACCTAAACCTTTTTATAGGTTTATAGGGAGAAACTTAGGGCTTAAAACCACCTAGAACTATTGACGAAGCATAAAATGCTATTTAGTGTCAGGTCCTGTAACTGGTTCAGGTTGTCAAGAAAGGGGGCTCCCCAAGAATTAAGCCACCGCCACAGTAAATGAGAGACACTCTCATCGTCTTCCCCACAGCTACGACAGATTTAATTAAAAGGAAGAGCTAATCTTCTAGCATGGTTCCCTAGTTTCAGTGGCCTGTAAGTAAACCTACCAAAAGACTGAGATCTCTGCGGGGCATCTCAATGAAAATTTTGCATTTCCTTTTATGGAAACAGATGTCTGCATATCGCTGAGTCTTCCCATTCAGAAGAGGTGAATGACTGGATAAATATTTAATCATTTTGTATTTCTTTATATTTTATGTGTAGGGTATTAAAGTATGAACAAAATCTTTTCTTTTTAAATTTTTTTTTTTTAATTTTTTATAAATTTTTTTTATTCTTTTGACAATTCTGATATTAAATATAAATGCTGCAGTAACACTTCATTGTGTGCATGTTGCATGCAATATAGCATTATTTACTGCAATTTTGTTGACTACACTATTTAATTGTCAAACTCAGTTTTCTTATTTTTTATTTAAGACTATTATAATAAATATTTATTACTCTATAGTATACCAAGAAATTATTATATCCAAAATATTTAAGTAGAGCTAATCGGATAATAAATATTTCCGTATACTCTCAGTACAAAAATATTATAATCGCTTCATATGCCACACTATCCTCATGTGTGACTCAAGCTATACATATTCTAATATCAAAATATCATTGCATATACGTAAATATCGAATAATATATAAAAAATAAAATAAACTAGTATAAAAATTTAATATAAATTTAAAAAAGAACTGCCATACTTACAAGAAACTCCTTTCCATTTTCACTACTCGTGCTTTCACTCCATGACAGCTTTCTCTTGGTTATTCTGAAGAAAACTTTTCGCACTTTTCGTACTTTTCGTACAACCCAACCGATATGCTAATTTAATTTACTGCTAAAGTCTAATGGGCGTGTGAACAAAAGGCGTGTCAATATGCTTAATATTATTTGAGCCGTTGTTGTTCCTTATTTTTCTATTTAGTTTTTTATTCCAATTGTACTTTAGTCTAAGTTGTTGATGCCATGGATGCGATTCAGCGGAAATTGTACAAAGGAGAGAATGTCATTTTAATGGAAATGTGGCAATATTGACGTATCAAGAAATGACAAAAAAAACATATAAAAAAAAAAACAAAAGTGGCAAACTCAAGTACATTAAAGCCAATACATTTACAATAGTTAAAGGAATTACGGATTGTAAGGAATTTTTTTTACAATAAAAAAAAATAAAAAACCATAAAAAAGAAGAATATATTAAAGTTTTAAGTAGAGAAAAATAAAGAGCAAAAAAGGCTTATGTGAAAGAAAATAAGAAGTAAAAGACTTCTTAAAAAGTAGTGACA
>NC_051846.1:202569265-202577677 GCF_002237135.1 Teleopsis dalmanni
GTACTTGCTAAATCGTAGTGCTAAATATGTCCACCTCAATATAAACAATCCTTACATAAAAGCTTATAAGGCCGATGTGCAAAAAATCCCTGAAGACTTCATTCAAGCCTTGCGCTACAAACCTCCCCCAATACTTGTCCCACTACTTAGATGAGTGCGACCGTAATCTCTACACCATTCCACTTTATAACCGCGACTTTCGTGACCCTAGTCACAAAGTTTATCGCTAGTCTGGCTTAGATGAACCTATTAAGCCTATCTGTTCACATCTCTCTCCCCTGATTACTGGAATGAAGTTTCCTCCATTCTTCTCCATTCCTTCCTAAGATGTGGTTGTAGTGGGTTCAAATCTGTCAAATCACACTGTAGTTTTCGGTGCTTTCCAGCTACTGCAAACAAAAAAAAAAACAATGTGAAAGAAAACAACAACAACAATACCGTAGCTATATCTAACAAAATTGAATCTCTAATAATACTTCTGTGATGTGTAGAAATTGAAAAGAGGCAAATATGGTATACTAGAACTAAAAATCGTAGTCAAGGAACACAAATAACATTGAATCGGGCATACACTGCGAAAATCAAGCTCATACATCTCCAGTCTGGACAAACTCTCGAATGCAATCGTTAAGGTAATCGATGATTATTATGCGATCTACTAAAATTCTATCAATACACCTAATACAGGTCATTTTTTTATATATATTCTTTTTGCATACATATTTTTGCAGAACGGACGGCAGGCCTGAGTGAAGTGCAGGGAGGAACGAATCCTTCACAATTTGCTAAGAAAGCCGTTTTGATTCCACAATTCCTTGTAATAATAACTAGAAGAATGGTCATGTTAGAACCAACCAGTAACATTAATAATACGAGTGTCCGGCCAATACTGGAATTATCGCCGAGTGTCTTAAGGAAAATGATACGCAAAAGCTTAAGTCTGGTTCCGGGCAAGACTGGAGATAAGCACAACTTTTGTTCTGGAGTCTTTTCCTCGAGCGTCAGTAGACATGTACTACGAGAAATACTACAAGGTAGCAATTTGACTTCGTTTGACTTAATTAATTTGAGTGCTTAGTACTTAATTTGTAACATTAAGTATATTAATATTACAATATATATAGACAAAGTAGTGTGGTAGGATAGATAAGGCAATGAAAAGAAAGCAAAGATTAGAAAAGAAAAAGATTAGAAGAAAAGAAAAAGATTAGAAGAGAAGCAAAAGAAAAGTTGAGCTAAGAGTTTTTTTGCATGAAGATAATAAAAATATCAAAAATAAAGTCGTACAATAGATAATTAAGTAAAGTTGTATATAATAAAAATTTTTATAAAAAAAATTTTTTTATAAGTTAAAAGTTGAATATAAATTTAAATAAATTATAAAAAATATTAAGAAATGTTGCATATATTTTCACTATTACATTGTGCCGAAAAGTTCCGGCATAAATTAATAAAGCAAATCTTAATCTTCATCATTTTATTTTATCTTCTTCAAATTTGCCCATTAGAAGCGATACACAAATGCAACGTTTCTTCCAATCATCAAAACATTTTATAGGCGCTTTCCGGTATGGCTTTGAGTTCCCTCTGCGAATTCTGTTTTACGTCTTCTATGGATTCAAAACGCGTTCCTCTGAGTGGTAATTTGAGGTTGGGAAACAGGAAAAAGTCACACGGTGCAAGATCAGGTGAATACGGTGGCTGTTCGATGGTATTTATTGAATGTTTGGCCTTAAAATCGTTGATAATGTTGAACAAATTGAGGTGAATCGGAACAAGCCGGGCGTTGACACGTCGCATACACAAATTGTCCACCAAAATCAAACGAGCCATCTCACGACCGATGCCTAGCTCTCGTGCTATCTCTCTAACACTCACATGAGGATTTTTGAACACGATTTCCTTTGCCTTTTCAATGTTTTCGTCGGTGGTAGAGGTCGAAGGTCGTCCAGAACGCGGCATGTCTTCGACGGTCGTACGACAGTCCTGAAAGGCTTTGTACCACTCATAAACTTGAGTTTTCGATAAAACTGATTCCCCATAAGCCTTTTGTAGCATTCGCAACGATTCTGCACACGAAATTTCGTTCGAAAAACAAAATTTGATGCAAACTCTTTGTTCAATATTTTTTTCCATTGTTTTTTTCGCAACGCACTACTGAGGTGAACTGGTTTCAACAGCTGCCGTAAACGAACTGTCCGACAGATCGCGCTCATTTTTGCAAGTAATTAAGGACAGTGCTGCCAACTACATAAACTTAAAATATCGAAAAATATACAGCGCGCGAATTTTAAATGAGAACCTCCGAAAACCTTTCGGTCACAATGTATATATATATTAATATAATTTAATATATAATTTTATTATTTATAATTTTAATATAATTTTGTATTTCATTCAATGTTTTTTATTTCCAAAAGTCAATACAAATTTATTAAACTAGCATGGTTCACAACCAATTTTGAACTGTTTTATCGACTGAACGTGCTTCGTGTAATTTTTTTCTGAGATTACATTAAATCATTTGTGGCAATTAAGATATTTTAACGTTTTTAAATGATATTCTTATTACATATTTTCTTTTAATGTGGTATTATTATTTCAAAAAAATACATAATTATTATGTAGCATGGCAAAACGTACTGAAAAATTATTAAAATTTATTTCAACAAAGCTTTTTCAGTTGTTGACAAAAAATGAAAACCAGATGGCGCAATCTCCAAGTTTAAATTCAACTTTTAGCGCATAAATTTAAATGAACGTTTTTAAAATATTTACAAAAAAATATACGAACAAAAGAAATTTTTTAGAATAAATTTGAAAATTTTTTTTTAAAAAATAAGTAAATCGCATTAAAAACAAATAATTTTTAAATATAGTTTATTTTCAAATTTATTTTCAATTAAATGTTATTAGTTATAAATTATAGTAAAATTTTTAAGATAATAAGATTGTATGAAGATATGCTGTGATGATATGACGCAGAATAAATTTTATAGTATATTTTTATAACGCAGAATATTATAGTATCTTAAAGTCGTATACCTAACTCTCGATTTTTTCACGATTTCCAAATAACATTCTTCTCAAGGAATAATAAAATTTTTTTTTTGTAAAATTTAGTATTTGTTGTAACACAAGTTCTATAAACGATCAATTGTTATAACAGTCAGTCTAGTTAAAAATACTTTATAAAGGTAAAAAAATCAAAAATTCAATCAAGATCTTTATATATATTTTAGAAGAACTAAAAAACTACCTTTATTTATAGACATAGCGGTTTGAAAGACGTGACTATCAGAATTATCAAAAAAGTGAGGATTTCATTTGACACTCAGTAACTTCTGGATCCGATCTAATTCCAGATATATGCCAAGCTGTCATGTTCGAGATCTTTCAAACTTAAGCGGTTAAAAAAAACCAAAATTAAGTAAGAAACTTCTTAATAAAACAGATTCTTCAATTAATTTAAACTCTAGATATAACTAGACTTACCTAGTTATCAAAAAAGCAATGTTGATCCACTTGTTTTAATAAAAAGAATTCATTTTTTTAACATATATTTTATTTTACAGAGGTTTCGAAATGTAGTGAATTACAACAACAAAAAATTTTTTATATTATTTTAATTAATTAAAGTTTAGGCTGACCATTTAGCAAGCAGTTTCGAGTATTGTCAAATATCTGTTCATCAGTTGTCTTGAAATTATTTCTTATATTTAATTATTCGAAAATAATTTTTTCATGCCTACAAGTACCAGGGATTGAACTCATGCCCTGCCAAATTTGAAGCTCAGAGTCTGTATTCATTAGCCAGCTGCCCCAAAGCGGTACTTGTCTTATATGTTCGCACTTTGGAATTTCGTTCATTTGCTGCAAAAGTTTATTAACAAAGTCACTTGCTGTGTTATATTAAAACGAAATCATAAACCAGAATTATTAAATTAATTAAAATATGTTTTTATTTTTTAATTGTTAAATTCCATTTTTTATTTTATTACTTTTTTTTTTTATTTTTTTTTTTTTATTTTATTTAAATTCATTCAATTCTATTTTCCAATGCATTCATTTCTTGTAAAATTGCTTTAATATTATTAAATTTATTAAGTGAAAAAAATTGCAAGCCATAAACGCCAATATCGCTATCGAATATTTCCGTGATCATTTCTAAAGTCTTCTGTACTGCAAACTCCTGAAATTTTGTTGGATTGTGTCTATGTTGTCTGTACTCAGCAAGTTGTTCTGAAGACATGGTAACTGAAAAAAAAAAATAGTAAGAAATGTAATCTTTTTTTTCTAAAAATGTGATTAATAAAGACGACTTCGCGGTCTCTTATGGAATCCCCCAATGCGGCGTCACCCAATTTACCTTTAGTTATCTCCATTAAACGTATTAAGGTACGATAGTTTTCTGGAGAATAAATACCGACGATGATAGGAACGTTGATGTCATTTTCCCGACAATTTTTAATGAAATTAATTATAGTTTCCGCCGAGAAGCAAAGTTGAGTGATTATAAAATCCGCACCTGCATTCACCTATAAAGAAATAAATGTGAAGAGGGGATTTACAAAAATTTTAAATAAAATTAAAATCAAAATAAACAAAGCAAAGTCTGTTGTTTAAATACTAAAAAAATGGTTTCCGGTTTTCTTGGCTGAATTTAGACTAACAACTTCAACTAAAATTGCTCCTTTAGTCGTTTTTTCTCTATTAATTTTTCTGTGTTAAATGAAGAATTAATATTTTTGGTCAAAAGTACCAAAGGGGAATTTTTTAGAAATGTTAATATTTAATTTTAATTTTTTTATTTTTTTTTTTAATATTTCAAGAGCAAAGCCGCATCAAATGAAGAAAAAGTCATTTGTAGTTTGACTGTTAAGTTTGCTCAGCAAACAAATTGGAACGAGAAATCCAATATTCTATGCTGCGGTTACATGGACTTGGAAATACTGTGGACTTAATTTTTATTTATTTTTTTTATTAATTGTTACATTAAAAGGTGTTAAGTAAATAATAATTACCGGTAATCAATTTTAAAATCGTATAAATTATGTGTCTAATTTATTGCAATTTCATTCGACGACTGTAATTGCAGCTGGAAATAGCGAGAAAATTCTCGTTGTAAACTTATAATTATAATTATCATTAGTAATAATTAAAGTTCATTGCTTCATTCTTTTCTGAGCTTAATTAATAATTATCGTTATTAAGTATTACTACACCGTAAGTTATTTGATTTTATTAGTTTATTTTACTCAGTATTTGTATTATTATAAAAATTACATTGAAAAAAAAAATAAATAAATATTCAGGGGATTCACAGAATTATTTAAAAATTCGTAAATTTTAAATAAACAAAAACTTATATTGTCGGAAAAAAAAATTCAAAATAATTATTCAGAAATAAGATAATTTTCATTATTATAGTAATTTTCTGCACTATTTATTTAAAGTTAATTTTAAAATTCTAAATAAATATTATTATTTCACAGATAACATTATAAATATTTATACTAAATTTATTTTTTTTTTCTTTTTGTTTAAAAATAAATTAATTGAAATATATATGGTGTACAGCTCTTACTGTGACGGAGTGCAATTTTTCTATAAACAAAAAAACCAACACACAAATTTATAAATTCTTAACGATTAACATAATTTCTAGAAATAAAACCTTAATAAAAAATAGTTTATTATTATTTTTTCGGACAACCCAGCTGCCATTAAATCACTATTAGGCACTACAGCCACAACTCTAACAAATCGAGAATGCTCGGCTATATCCAGAAACGTACATGGATTTCAGTACACAGCTCAGCATTTTCGAATTTTTAGAGATGTGACTGTAGTGCATACCTAGAATTTAATGGCAGTTTGAACTGTATCCAGAAACGCAAATGGATTTCTCGACACAGCACAGAATTTTCGAATTTTTAGAAATATGATTGTAGTACCTACCAGGGATTTAAAGACAGCTTGGCTGACTGAAGAAATAAAACTAAACTATTTTATGCAGAAACGCACATGGGTTTCTAGACACAAGAATATCGCGCACAACTGTAGAGCGGACGAGTTTGCAGACATTCTGCTTCCTGATCTTCACTGTTCAGATATTGATGTCCCACTTTCAACAGTTAAATTGGCAATCAAAAAAACATATCTGAGTATAGCAAAGCAAAATTTTGTAGACGTACCCAGTTGTCAGATATCTAGATTTATCTGGTCTAAACTAAACAAAAAACGCACCAACCAGGTGTTGTAACCCAATTCGGAACTACAGTATTGGTTTTGACAAGTCACTGCATAATAGAAAGACATGAAACTGAGTCTACTTTTGTCGAGGTTATGGTTCCGCAGTTGAGGAGGGAACTAATCTCCGCCTCATGTGTCATGTGTATCTTCTTCTTTACGATTTAATAACTTTGGGGACAGTTTTCTTAACGACCTAACCGAGCTATTATGATTTATAATGTATACGATAGTTCAGTTAGTCATACATGAGATTTAAAACTATATCATAAGAAAGTATTTACAGAAAATCACAAATAAATTAATTCTTAAAAATGTCACTATCCTAGTTCAATTAGTCGAGAAACTGCGTTTAACCGAGCAATTTTAGGTTAGTTTTTTTTGAAACCATTTTTATACAAGCTATGGTATATGAAGTTCAATAAAATTAATTTTCTAAAAACAACTAGTGAAATAGAAACTAGTAAATATGAACTACTAGGTTTATTTACCATGGACTCGTGCTTTTAAAGGACCCTAGTATATCATGTCATTCAAGTCTAAGTATTGTATTTACAATTATCGGCTTATATTTAATGATCTGAATTGAACAGTTAATTTATTTATTAAAACTGTAAATCAATATAATCATAATGAATAAATTTGATATTCAACATTGAAGCTCATGTAATTTGTAAGAAATGTTGGAATTATGATTAGAAGAATATTATTTAAAATAATAAATATTAATTCACTTAACAAGTGAGTTTAAAAGGCATAAGTAGCCAAAGTGAGTGACAGATGAATACAAAAAACTTAGAAAATGACTTCAGTATTCATATACTATAACATACTGACCTTTAGAACATATACTATATGTAAATGATTTGATATAGAACTTTAACATTACAAACCATTAACCAATGTTTCTATACTATAAGAGAAGAGAGGAAAATAAAAGCTTCATCAAACTGCAAATTCCACTAGAATAAATTTTTCATTGCTTTATAGAAGCAATTGTTGAGTTAATTTTGAATAGACCACTTATATTGCAGGAAAATACAAAAATATAAAATAAAAAGAAATAAAAAGATATTATTTCCTTAGTCAATTAGAAAGCTACAGGATCTGATATTCACAAAGAATAAATAACATTAGTGTAGCTTATATTAGGTCCCGTAAAAAATTAAATTGCTTGTCTTCAAGAAACTATTGCAAGTATTAAAGCATCGAGTATTGACTTCTTGCACCATAACATACATATCAAGCCGTCAGTTGGTAGTCACTTAATAATTATAATTTCGACTTTAGATATAATAAACATTATTGTATTACATTATGTATAGTAAGATTATGTATATATTGTAGTATCTTATATTTTATATTACAGTAAGATATGATATTAGGAGAGAGTAAGATTTTGCACAATATTTTTGGAAAAAGAAAAGATGTGACCTTATCGCAAAAGTAATCAGTCAGTAATTGCTCATTCAATATAAGTCATTTAATGGCAAGGTAAATGTAATCTGTACCAGAAGCCATTATTTCCATATTTTACTTTAGTTATTGTGAGCTGAAATGTTGAGGGAAGCGTTACGCAATCGGGTGTAAGAAGGTCCTTAACGATGCGAGTGACCTTGGCTCATTATTTACCAAATTTCCAAATGTTAAATAATATTATTTTTAATATGTAAAAGGGACAAATTTTTCATATTTAAAAATAGTACTGCTATGATGCATAATAAAGGCAACAATAAAGCACTTTGGAAAATATACAAACTATAAATAGTGCTTTTTGATATTAATTCTTTTTTTCAAATTTGGAGGTTTATATGTTTATATGTTTTAATTTTTATTTTTTTTTTTTTGCCGGAATTTGACTTTGACTACTTCCATATTATTTTTATAAAAATATATAAATTATCTCTGATTCGAGCGTACTTTCTCCTATAAATGGTAACACCATAATGTAACTCAGACACTGCTCACATATTATATTATATTATATTATACTTTTATAAAAATATATAAAATCATAATAACTTTACCTTTTCTTTGAGATGCTGTATATCTTCCTCAATTGTTGGACAATCGGGGTGGCCTTCTGGATAGCCCCCAACTCCTATTGATATATTATCTGAAATAGATTATAAAATATTATTTAAAAATATTTTATAAAAA
>NC_051846.1:202577777-202580956 GCF_002237135.1 Teleopsis dalmanni
CAGCAGAGCCTGAAATGGGCCTAATAGTAAATTGACTAATTGGTCTACTAATAAATATATAAATATTGTTCGGGCTAATTCAAGAATTTGTGTTAAAAAATAGTAATATTTAAAACTTGGGGGAATTTTTACTGAAAGAAACATAGTTACACTTTCTTTATAATTAGGAAGAAAGTGTGCACACTAACTTTATAACCATATTTCCACTACTTACTTAGTAAGTTTTTTAAGTAATTTTACGATTTTGTCGTTTCCATTGGCATTAGTTACTTATTGTATGTGAAAGCGCTTTTATGTGTCAGAAACTTCTTTGAAAGTACTAAGAAAGCTAAATATTAAGAATATTAAATATTGAGAAGTAAGTAAAACGTATATATACTATTGGTACCAAAATGTACTTCAAATCCATTTTTTAGTCTTGTTGAAATAGATGTAATATCAATCAGAATTACAATAATACAGTTTAAATTACAGTTTAAAATAGTTAACAAATATTAAGTAGGAATTTTGTCAGGATTTCTCGATAGATTTTGCAAACTAAGAAAACGTGTATATATTATAGGATTTAGAGAAGCAATTATTAACGGTCTGGTAACTGAATGTGCAGAATACCTGTCAAGCCTTGGCATAAAGTAAAGCCAAACATTTTTTTGAATACTTTTTACAACTACAATTGCCGAAACGTTAACTGCAGACTAATAGAACTAATCATGATTTGGGATTCGATATGGCACTATAAACAATAATTCATTATATAGACTTTAGGGCTATATAGACTAGTTCTAACGAATTAGGAGTAAAGTTAGAATGTACATTTAAAAAAACCTACAAATCTTTATTTTATGTTATATTAAAGTTTAAACATAACAGTTATTATAAATTATAAAAATATTAACTAGAGACAAATATATTATTGTTTCATGTTGTTTTAGCTCTGCAATCTATTGTGGTAAATTGTAAGACCCCTATCCTTAATTCCATTAATATCCACAATTCCATTTTGACATTATTGTAGAGTCACATGAACATATATATTTAAATTTAAATTATATTGTTTTGTAAGGTTAAAAAAAAAATAAAAAATTGAAAATCTTGTCATATTCCTATGAAAAGATCCATAATCAAATTTCTGAGAAAGCAGTTGTTCTATATTCTTTTAAACATGTAAACTTTGTAAATTCTTTCATACGATATATTAAATAAATTTTTTGTGTACAAAAATGTTTTAGATTTTTATTTATTTTTATTTGCAAAATATGTTTGGTGTCCAGGGTCTAAATTAATAGTTTTTGTTCAAAAAATTGTAGTAGGACTATGAGGAGCAAAAATGGCGGACTTAAAAAAATATTTTAATCCCAATACACAAGCAGGCAAAGCAACTGTACGTATCTAATTCCATTAAAAATAGATTTTAAGTAATAATTGTTTTAAAGATTGCTGGCACTGCTGTAGTCACCGCTGTTACATTAACATATCTATGCTATAGAATGTTTAGGACCTGCCCATCTAACGATTGTCCTTGTTGTACAGCAGAAAGAGCAGCAAGCCTTTATGCTCCTCAACCCCCTACTCCTACTACCGAAAAACCGATAATACCTCATGATCCCCACAAACAAAAATCAGCGGTCTTTGCAAAACCACATGGACATTCAGAATCAGGCTCCAGCGGTTCCCATGAACCAACATATGAAAAAGATGAAAGAGATGAACCTCGACGTCCTGTCAGACGTAGTAGAGAGTATGATGACTACGAACCTAGAAGGGATCCACGTGATTACAGTCGCGAAAGATACAGTTATGATAGACGTTATTCAGAACCACCATCTGGAGATCGTTATGGAGGATCTGGCGAAAGATCACATTCAAGTTGCAGACACGAAAATTTCTGTCCTAACTGTGGTTATAGTTATCATAATGAAAAACCCTCATGTAATCATTTTTCACATAATAACAACTGCAACTCCTGTGGTGGAAACTCACAAAATTCGAGATCACATTGTCCCCATGAGAGTTCATCTTGTGGAAGACAATCGAATACTTGTTCATCATGCTCATCAAATGAAAGACGATCACCAAGTTGTGGGTCCACTTGTTCACACGAGAAAAGGTCACAGAACTGTGGATCAAATTATTCACAAGGATCACATTCACAATCAAATAGATGTCAAAGATCACACAATAATGAGAGAAGAGTTAGTGAACGATCCAGTTGCTCACATGTGTCACACGATTCTCGTAAAAAAAGTGGATGCAATTCATATAATACTGAACCAGTATCAAATAAACACCGAGATCAAAAATCGCCTTGTAAAAATAAAGAACAAACTGATGTTGAGGACCCTGAAGGTCTTGACTTTTGCCAGAAGAAACAGAGAGAGTTCGAAATGGAAAATGGCACTAAAACTTCTAAACACAAGAAAGATCAAAGAAACATTGAAGGGGAACATTTACTTAGAAATGCTGGAGCAGCAATGGGTGCCCCATAAAATGTCAGCACTAAACGCTTTGAATATTTAAGCAACCGCAATAATATTTTTTTTCTCCAGAAGCATTTATAAATAAACTTTACTATTAGAAAATACACGCACACTTAACAGATTAACAAGAAACACTATCAAATTAAAAAACCTTATGGACTAAACATATTACAAATTGTTTTTTTTTTTAATTTTGTTACTGGATATTAGTCTTACCATCTAGATTAGATGAGTCTGTCTAATATGAACAAATGTTGCCTTTGCTTATCCAGAACGTGGTTACTGAAGCAAAAGCTCTTGTTCCTATATATAATTAGGTTCTTTTGAACAGAAAAGGCATTGTTATCTTCAAATCGAGTGACTTCTATTCGAGTAGTGTCTATTGCAACATAAAAGATATTTTATGACAGCTGTATTCTACTCCACTATTGCTAATAAGATAATTACAACAATTTAGGCTGTCATTTTGCTTCATGGAAGTTAATTTTTTTACGAGACTCAACTCAAATAAATAGAGAATTCAATTTAGAAGAAACATTTTTGTATATGAGAATACATGTTACTAATAGTCTTGTCGCAGACTATACGATGTTCAATACGATGAAAAAGTTAATATACGTAGGTTTTGTATGCATCACATAGACTAGTTTTTAGGATTAAACTTCCCATATCACGAACTGGGATTTTGGGACTGGCATTACC
>NC_051846.1:202581056-202590180 GCF_002237135.1 Teleopsis dalmanni
CAAAACAGACAGTCTTCTTGCTTGTAATTGGTTTTGAGAAACTGAACCCTCTCAAATTTATCTGAGGACTACAATTATTTATAAACATTATTTATGGGTTATGATAGTTAAAGATAAAATCAAATTTTTTTTTATTAACTTAAAATATATGTAAGCACTCTTTCAGATAGTAAATTTCTGTTTGCGGGCCTGTATGTTATATAAAAATTCTATAATCTATAATAATTTCGTAATAAAAAACATTTTTAATTTTCTAACTTTTAATATTGTTTGCAAGCACAACATGTTGCGAATATTTAAAAATTTTATTATCGTCACAGAAAATGTTGAATATAAATATATCGTGTATTTTGGTTGATTTCTGATGGCATATTAATGCAGAAATAAATATTTAATTTTTTTATATTATTTAATATAATTTGATTTTGTATCAAAACAGCTTCAGTAAATTTGACAATGACTCATTTTCAGTCATAAAAATTCAAATTTGCACAGATTTATACATATGCAAATGTATTTCTATGTATATATATTTTATAACTTGAACAGCTTTCATAGGAAATCTTACTGAAATCATGATAACACATGTGTCATGTCTCAATAAAATGATAAAAATAGTAAAATGGAAGGAAACGCAAAATATTACAGTAATAAAACCATATAAGAATCTATGACATGACATCAGAGTTAACCTTATTTTTCTTTGCTCTTGGTTGAGGTCCATTACATGCAAGAAATATTCCTAAATTAAGACTATAAAATTGCTAAAGTAAATATTGCTATACTCGTAATATTTTGCATCATCACCAAGTGCCACTGATCGGAGCAACAGTATTTTGTGCCTTAAGCTATGCAGGACATTTTTTTTTTAAATTTCTTTTCTATTTTATTGTTATTTCTCATGCAATTTAAAACAGTAGCTAACTTAAGAAGTAAAATTCTGGCTCAACTCTGCACTAAATGGCATTAAAATTCAAAGCAGTCACATCATTTCATCCATTTTGTGTTTTGCATCAAAGCTCCTTTAAAATTGTGGGCTTCCTGGCGTTTGTTGGTTTAGGCGGCGACAGCGGCGACGACGGCAGCTGAGTTCTTTATTTATATTCTATTGCCTTCCAGCTAGAAGGGTGTGTGTTTCGTGCATCAAACGTACTTGCCTGAACTCTTGTCACACTGAAGGTCAGGTCAAGTCGTTTATGCCTTGGTATTCTAGTGTTTTGTTTTTATGTTAAATATACTTTTGAAAGTCGAGCCAAAGAATTTGAAAAACTTTGTAGTTTCCCACTTTGCTGGGGTTTCTGGCACAAATTGAAGTCTAAGTTGACTTTCTGTTTTGTCAAATTATTATGTTGACTTTTTATAAATATATTATGCATATAAAATATTTTTTTTTTACTTGAATATATTTTACACTAATATAAATGTGGTCTACATTTACATTAGTAGACTATACTTTGTATAGAAGTTACTAAAGTTGTGCTCAAAGAAATACTTGGTATAGACATAATTATTATTCGAAATTTATTGATTGGAATCTTAAGACTTTAAATTAAAATGAATACAAATTGTATACTATTACATTATTAGCGACACACTGATTTAAGTTGGAAATATTAAATATTGATGGACAGCAAGAAATGCATAGAACTACATGACACGAAAGCGCTAATAATACTTGGAGAATGTCTCAGAAATAGAGTTCCAAACACACCTTCGTTTTAATAAAATAGTGGAGATCCTAAGTCATGCCTTCACATATCTACATGAAGATTTTGTTCCATATGATAATGTTAGGGTCTAATTGTAGCTTAAGGCTAGTCAAATTAATATAAAACAAATTGTAACAAGTAAACTTTTTTAAATAATTTCTGTATATAATAATTATAACTAAATCTTAGTAATCAAAATATCACAAAATTACATTATAATGATATTTTTATCATCACAACAATTTTTATTTTTTTCATTTAATCGCTGACGTATTTGTATTGTATTAGTTAAATTTTGTTTACTAAGTGTGCTTAAAACGTGTGACGTATATCGTATATCTTTTACTTCGCATCATTGAATAATAATCCAAACAAATTAGGGAGTGGTTAAACGTTTTCTATCGACCTTAATACTAAATTTGACATTAATTTATATTGGTAAATTTTATTTCAAGGTTAAGCTTATATATTATTACGAGTATTATATTATTCGAAGTAGACAATACTTAAATCAGAACGAATTAGCATCTATCGGATAAATAGACTTTTGTGTAATTATTACGATTACAATGAAGGTATCGATAGTTTCATACCTTTCATTTGACGGAAGAGTTTGGGAAGATTGCGTTTGTTAATTTAAGTTTTATTATTACTGTTTACATTACTTTTTTTATATTATTTAAATAGTTCTTATTTAGTGTCAATTTTATTCTACATTCGTCCATGGTAATCTGGCGGACCTATTTTAGTAAATATTTTCACAGTAAATAACTTTATACTTTTGCCGAGTCATTGAAGATATGTTTGAGGATGCGTTGTAATGATAAAAATAAATTTTTATTATTTCTTTTTTTAAACGCCTTGCTTTAATCACACTAAATACTCGTACCTTTTAATCCAATATGTCTGATCAGAACAGAACGAGAGCATTTTTTAAAAAAAAATTTAAATCAACAGCTATCTGTTTAACTGAAACCTGACGTGACAGAAAAAAAATTCCTTGTCTTCACAGTGATATTAGCCTTCATTTCAAAACTCCACGAGGAAGTAGTTAATGCTACCCTCAATAATCTTCCACTGGCAACTTAAGCATTCGTGGCTATAAATATTTATTATTTATTTTAAAAAAATGTGCTTCAATGTCTTTGATGTTGTCAAATATTTAGGTGTAAAGTAAAAAATTCTTAATAAAATTAGAAGATTAGAGAAAATTCGAAGATGATATTTTTAGATATTGCAACAACACAAAACTAGAGCAGCTGGCAAATAACGAGACTATAATCTATCCGATAAAAGCATGATGTATAAGATGGTTTATTTTAAAGGTTTTCTTTGCCTTTTAAATAAAACGATATAGAAAACGATCTACAGAACAAGAGAAAGTTTACTGAAATGAATGTTAAAAGCAATAGAGAACTTAAAAATCGTGAAGATCCAAAATTAAATAATCAAGATCATTGAGCGTGTGAATTGAAAAATTTCTACGAAGGAAGCTTTAGTCTATACCCATTTATAAAAGCTAAGAATGAAGTCGATATTATTTTATATTAATATTGTTAATATTTTTAAATCTAAATCTAATCTAATTTAATTTAATTAAAGTCGATGTTGGCATTAAACATAAAATTCTTGTTTATTATTATATATAAATTCTTGCTTTTTTTTTTCTAAAAAAGAAACTACATTCGCAAAATTGCAAAAATTCTTAACTTTTAACCTATTTTTCAACATTCATTTAATGTTTTTTGATTGATGAAAATATTTATTTATTTTATTGCTAAATTGAAATAAATATTTTCAACAAAAACCTTTATTAATTGATTCCTAGAAGAAGTTTAATTAAAATTTTGATTTTTTCAAATAATATATATATTATTAAATTTAAAAAGAAGTTTTAAGTGCTTATAATTAAATTGAAATTAGATTTTTAATTGATGACCCAAAAAATTTTAAGTTCAGACAGATAAATTAGGTTATTGAACGACTGTGCGAAACTGGATTAAATCAATATTTGCATGCTCACTTAATACAAAAATTACGTATACGCTACGTTGATCAAATATAATTTGTTCCAAGCGACTGCATACACATATATATTTTTAATAATACTTTTTCATAATAAAATTGATGAAACATATTTAAAATTTTCTATTAAATTTCATACTATATACATTTATTATTTTTATTTATAAAAAGTTATTTAATTAAAGTGAATTCAATTAAATGAAATTATTAAAAACACAAAATTTCAAATTTTTAAATTTAAATTTCCTTTAAAATAATTGAATTTTGTTTACTGAATTACTGAAAAATAATATTTATATGTTTAAAACCAAATTAATGTAATTAGTTTAACCGCTTACACTAATTTCAAATTAATTACATAAAATAGTTTTATGCCTGCAACAGAATGGAAACTCCTGCAACTTTAATTCGTACAAATTATGAAATTTAATTGTTTTGGCACTTAAATGAGAGCAACCGTCTGGTTGCAATTCAATTGAAAGCGACGATTTTTGCTTTTAGATGTTTCTCCATGAAAACCTCTAAAAATGGTACGGGTTTGCGTTTGGTTTTGAATTTTTAAAGCCTTTAGCCATGCTAGTCATGACCCATTTTCACAGCCATTGTCTAATAAATACATTCAGATTGCATTTAGCAAATTATTTTGTTTGTTATCCTTCGAAATGAATTTGAATTAAACATGAAACTATTATTGTGTTCATTTTTTTTACACTTTATTCACTTTGTGATTGTATCTACGAATTAATATCAATTTTATCTGTTTTTGCTTTAGAGTAATGCATTTTTTTTTCATTGAATGTTTGTTTAAAATTTTGGAATCGACTTTTGCAGCTTACATAGTATGAAATAGTATATTTCGAATTCAATTCATTTTGTATACTATATAAAATATTTTAATAAATTTATTTCCTTTAAAAGTGAATGTGTAGATTTGTGCATTTGAATGTATGTACCATATATGTAGCAGTTTGTATTTGTATTTATACTTCAGTATTGCATCAGCAGAAATTGTTAATTTTGCTATGTTGCATTAGTTTGATTTCCGCTGATAAATTCATTTTACTTAACTGTCGCACCCTACATACAATGCATTGAAAGCCATAAACTTTGTTAGTTTATTAAGTTTGAAAATCATGAACATTAAAAAATTTTAATTATATATATTTATATGTTGTTTTATTTGTATTTCAATTGATAAGACATTATTCTAAACTAAACTGATGTTGTGTGGTAGGATATTTGTTAAATAAATTCGGAATATACACTCATTTTGAAGACGTTTATCTAAGTAAAATATATGTTAATTTTGTGCTATCATGTAATGGAAAAACGCGAGGTTTAAATCCACTTGTAACTTTTGGCGAAGCTTGAAATACTGTTAGCTGGGAGGTCTTGAAATTGATCAAAATTTTCAAAGGAGGGAGTCCTTAAGTATTAAGTTGCCGCTATGCATGAGCTGAGCACACTGTAAGAAAGTCAATATTTAAATTTTATGGATTTATTAAAGAAGCATTTAAGTAGAAGTATTTTACGTAAAATCTATTTAAATTACTATATTATATTACATATTATAATAAATTGTTATTGTTATTTGTCATGTATTATATTATTTATACTCTTTTTTCCATATTTATATTTATCATAAAAATGGATTTTTATTAATCACTTATATATACCATATCTTCAAAATAGGAGATTTTTTTTGCCTGTCTCGGTCAATATAAATTTATACTTCACAAGTTCTATTTACGTTTGTTATTTTAAAATCTTTGCAAAGCTCAGTGAAGGCAAAGAGTTATATTTTCGGTTGATGTTGATGTTAAGCAATTTCCGGTATATTCACTTTCAATTTAAGTTGAAATGTTAGAAAAAGGCATTTTGATCCTAGGTAAATATTTTTAAATAATTTTTTATATTTTTCATTTTGTTTCCATAACTCTTTTGAAAATATATATACAACAAAAACAATTATAAATAAGAAAAAGGCTAACGTATATCTTGCATAAAATTTTAAATTAAATTAATGAAAGGAAAGTCAAAAAATAAAGTTTTATGGATTCAGCAACTTTGCTGTTAAATAAATATTAATTATTATTTTAAAAACTCACTCACTCAACTGGAATATTATAATTAAGGTGTTTTTTTTTGAGTAAGTGTATAATTTAATAGATTCTTTTAAAATAAAGTTTTATGAAGAATTGTAATTGCACTGAAAACATGATTTATATCAGATAACTGATTTATTATACATTATGATTCATTATAAAAGAAACAAACTTTAGTTTTATAATTATTTGTTAGTAAGTTTTTATCTTTTGAAAGATTTTTTGTTGTTAATATAACTAAAAAAGCAATGCTTTTCTTATTAGTTTTTATTTGTAAAAGAAAGGAAAATATTTGTTAAATTGTTGTTGTAATTGTGACTACAGTAAGTACAGTTAGTAAGTAAGTCCAGTAAGTGAGTAAGTACTGTAGTAAGTAAGTAAGTACAGTAAGTAAGTAAGTAAGTAAGTAAGTAATTAAGTAAGTAAGTAAGTAAGTAAGTAAGTAAGTAAGTAAGTAAGTAAGTAAATAAGTAAGTAAGTAAGTAAGTAAGTAAGTAAGTATCTTGGAATTATATCTATTATTATTATTATTATTATTGAAAGGAAAGTGATAGTGCACTGCGATCTAAAAGATTTATTGTGTTCCTTAGTCGTATTAGAGTGTTTTCCAAGTCTGATTTCATTAATGATAGACAGTATAGATCCTATCTTTCCTAATCTTTAATCCTTATGATCCATGAAATACCTACCTAGAAATGATATCTAATCTTCTACTACTCAACTATTTAACTGCAATCATTTCGTGGTTATTTACTTCAGAGACTTCCTTATTACTTTTTGTATTATCTAAATATCGTTCACTTAAAAATCTACCTGCATGTTATATATCAATTTCATTTTCGTTACTGCATTTGTTTCTTGTAATTAAAAATTTCAAGAAAACTGCACAACTAATTATGTTTTTGCTATTACAACTATACATTTCAGTAATTTTTTACAAAATTGTACATTTTCTTAATTCACAAGAATTATTTCGTTTCTGCTCTATTTCATGCTTTCACTTCAAATGAATTGAATGGCATTCTCCTTAAACTAATCACCTTACAAAACTAAACTGAAATAAGAAAACTTATATGCCACAATTTAAAATACAAGCAATTTAATAGACGGTTTTAATATGTCTTGTCAAAGTAGCTAAGTATTACGTTGGAAAATGAATGGCTGCTATGGTTTCCGATGAAAATGAAAGAATGACCCTATATAACTAACATATATTTCAGTTGAAATATTTAACAATTTTGAAATAAACTATACTTTCGGTTTCCCAGTTCGCTTTCAATTGAAAAGAAAATCACATTACAAACTCCTAAATGAATTTAATTTGTTACGAAATTGGCAATTTCGTTTCGTTTTCATTTTACAACGAACTCAAATGCATTTTTACACTCCTGCAATATTGCAATCGACTATAAGATATCAAATGTGTCTTGGCATCAATGCGCCAGGAGTAACTATATGTACTCAAGGATATTATATATTTATATAAAAAAGTTTTCATTTTTATAAAAAAAAAACACAAAAAACTAGATAGTTGTCTTACATATATATAAATGCATATATGAGAACCTATATGCATATATGTGCACGTAAAAATGAGTCACAAGGACATGTCAAGCGGTCTCAACATACATTCATACGTTTCCTGCACTTTGTATAGTAGAATTGTCAGTTGAATTCAATAAAGTTTTAGCAACGTGAAAGTACCTAAGAACTTAAAAGATGCTTGGACACATTCTCACCGAGTAGCACAATAAATAAATAAAATTGTACTTAAGCTTTGAGCGTTGATATTGAAAGAAAAAAAAAACGAATTTATTTTGCCGGATTTATCGACCTCACCAAATACCGTAAAATTTTTGTAAATATTTCTTATTAGCAGTTTTTCACATGGCACATGTTTTAAGAAACTTTAACTGACTCAAGCCAGCATATTAATTTTAAATTGAAGTCACGTTTACCTTATAAAACTGTAAACACAGTTTACTCAGTTTTTTCATTTGGGGTCCGACATAAATCATAAACTTAGCAGCAATAGCAGATACATCATACTGTATATAGAGCAGCTGCATTTACATTTCTGTCCGTAGTCAACAGAGCTAACTTGAGTGACTTGAAACAATTTGAATTGAATGCAGCTGAAGGGATGCAGCTGTATAAAGATACGTGTTGCTACGTTATTTTGCACTAAAATACTTCATTGTAAAGAAAAGTAACAAAACAATACAACAAAAAGAAAAGAAAAAAAAATTTAATTCTTAAATATCAAAAAATGCATATAGCAAAGCTTCATTTCACAAAAACCATAAGCAAAAAACAAAAAAATTGTCGACAATGGCAGTTGTTTGAATGCAAAAATCGTACAGATGCACTTTTCATGTTCAAGTATTGCTTGAGAAATGTTTTAGATTTTTGCAAAAAAATTTTCCACTTTTGTTTTATATACCAGCATATTTGGAGTATATGGAAAAGTATATTTGCAATATATACTTCTAAGTAAAATATATATCAAATATTCAAATGCCTATTTTTTCATTACTTTAGAAACTTTAAAAATTTAATATTTTTATTTTGTAGCAATATATGTGGTTGTTTAATTTGTTTGTACATACATTATATATTTATAAAAATGTATATATATCAAGGAAGATATATATATATAGCTATTAATTAAGAAATGTAACACAAAAGTTTCTATAAATTGTTAAAATCTTTGATTAAAAATATGTTACTCATACGTCACGTGGCGCCCTCAAAAAATACTAAATTTATTCCAAATATTTTTTGCTACTAAAATCAATTTTGTAATATAAATTCGTATTTTGTATATTTCAGTATAAATAACAAATAAGTGTTTCATTTTAACTTTATTATTGTTAATACAAACAAAAAAGTATAGCATTAAATGTGGATTTGAGCATCACGTATGTAATTATTGTCTCGAATTTCATTAGTTTTAGTTTCATCTAATTACAAACATGGCTAGAGAAATTGCTTTCAATTGTGGTTTTCTAGTAGAGAAATGTGATAATGTATTGCTAATGTGAAATGAAAATAGCAAAAATGCTAATGGAAAGGATGAATGGTGAATTCAATATTATTACAGAATTGCATAGTTTGCATAAAATGGTTACACTTAATGGTTTCACAAAATTTTTTTTTGTATAAATTTGTTAGGAAAATATTCGAACCGAGATTGATTCCATTAAACGAAATTCTATATGTCTTATCTTGAGCGATAACAGTGATACCTATTAGTGATATGCTAAGTGAGGCACTCAATTATCA
>NC_051846.1:202590280-202663285 GCF_002237135.1 Teleopsis dalmanni
TTTGGAAATCTCGGTACAATTACTCGAAATGTTTTTGTGTTAAGAAGTTCATATGATTTGAGCAGTTTCAAACCTAAAATATTAAATCCATTCTATTTTATATTGATGCTATTTAAGATTCTATCTATTGTATCCATCTACCAACCCATCTATGCATCGATCTAAAATCCACTCTTCTCTAATAAATATGAGAGCCATAAAGCTGATCAAGGTTTAGTTTAGATCAAATGTAGTCAATTTAAAAAAAAAACTGTGCAACTCCGATTCAATATGATTGCGAGCTCAGGGTCAGTTCTGAATCAGCATATGCGAGCGTTAGGTCTGATATCCATTGATTTGGATTGCTGTTCTATCAAGAGCCTAGGCAATAACCAATAAACTGTTTTCCTGTGGATAGAAAGTAAAGTTCGCTGAATTTATAGATCGACTTACAAAATGTAAAGTCTACCAACCGCTAGTGTCTGTCTTTAAACAATGAAATAAAACTTCAAATATTAGTTTTTTCCTGACCGCAGTATGATTTTTGTACTGCTGGAAGATACTGCTAGTAGATTGAAGTCTCTCATGAAAGTCTTAAGTACGCTCCACCTACTGAGAAAGATTCAGACTGGAGTAAGTTACAAATTGATTGGTTTCAGAGTGAGATTTTCTATAGGTCAACCAGCTTTACGTATTTTTTCAGTTACTTGCAATCAAAAGACAATCTTAATGAGAAGGATTGGATCAGTGATAGCTGTATGAAGTCAGAACATATAATATAACTATGTTACTAGTACTTCTCATTAATGTTAATCATTAATATTATCTGAATAAATATAACTGCATATTGTATTTCATATAAACCATTTAAAATAAAAGTTCTTATAAAAAAAATTTAACAATAATAAATAATAATGAAAATAATAATTATTGTCATTGAAACTTGATTGATTAGTGCAGCTCGAATGACAATTATTCAACAGAATTCCGATGATTAATTACTGAACGTAACTGAGTGCGCGTTCCTATCCTACTACATACTTCCATGTAATTCCGCCTATAGGTAGGGAAGCGTATTCTTGCCTATTACAACTGTGTGTATGCATGTAAGTGAATGTAAATAAATTAACGAAACATTACATTTACTGCGAAATATAATTTTATGACAACGTATCTCATATAGAAAAAATTATAACAGAAACATCAGTTTAAAGAATTTATAGTTCATGCTTTATATTTTTTTATATATTTTGGAAATTCTATATACGAGTATATAATTAATATAATAATAACTTTATTTAATGAAATAAAAATTTTTATTTTCAAAATTGGAACAAAATTTAATATCATTTCAATATTGTCCTCTGCGGAATATTGTCCTCCTTATTTGTTACAACTAGATTATGATCTAGTGCCAACTAGTGTCTTACTCAGACGCCAACGTTCGGTTTATGAATACCAGGAAACAGAAGAATGGATAATACCATCTAAATGAAAGTAAATCAATCTCATCGAAAATTTATGATTGCGATAATTAAATAAATTTTGTTAATTTTGTCAATGTAAAATAATTAACAGGAATAATTAAGAAAATTTTGGCTCAATTCTAATTAAATAATCTAGCTTTCGGAGACAAGTATGTCTACTTTGATAAACTCATCTGCCATACAGTTACCTGAAATATTCCTCTGTCGTAGTTCTCACATTAGTAAGATAGTGAAAAGTTTGTCCCACTTGTTAAAAGAAGCTCTGCGATTCACGACTATTTTGTATTGAATCCAGTCTTGCCAACAGAGTAAGAGAAAGCCTACTCCCTGATCATTCGTTGGACTTATTTGGAGGTGTATTGAAGCAAAGGCTTTCGAATATTTATAGAACAGTCAATCGGGCAGATAAAACTCCAATAGGTGAGCATGAAAAATTCTCTAATGCTCCAATAATCATGAAATTCTAATTGTCATGCACAGAATGGAATTTACAAAACTAGATATTAGGAAAAGTCTCTACAATGAAGAAATAAACACAGAGAAATTCATTCTAAAAATATTATTAAGAAAATATCGATATTTTTCAGAACCATAAAACTTCTATATATATGTATTTATATCTTCACGATTTCAGTTACGTTTAGTTAAGTTTACTACAATAGACCTGTTTTGTAATCGTATTGCAAACAATCTCTGATTTTAAGATTACAGTACAAAACAACAACATTGCTAGCTTAATTAATCCAACTCCTTTACCATCTGCTATCGAAATAATAGTTCACAACATAGGGATGCAAAAGCCAGCGCTTCGAACCGGAACCAAACCGAAAACCGGAACCGAACCGATATATTTTTCTTTTGAACCAGAACAAAAACCAGAATGGAAAAAATTTCGCTTCGTTCAGGGCTTCGAAGCGGAACCGAATCAAAAACCGGAAAAAGCCGACATTTCTGCAGAAACGAAAACCGGAACCAAACCGAACCAAAGTACTTTTTTTCTTTTAAACCGGTACGAAAAAAATTCCGGTTCAAAGCCCTAGCCAAAGCTAATAAACTTGTCTATTGTGAATAATGTTTGGAGTTTTGTCTATTGTGAACTATCATTTTTAGTCAATTGTCAAGAAATTGTTGTTAATTATTTGAATTTAATTACTATAACTTCACATTTTCGATGTATTTCTCAAGTTTTAGGTTACTTTTTAAAATCTTCAATAAAATATGCAAACAAATTTAACACTCCAAGATTTACATACCTATATGTATCTCTGTCATACATTAACACAAAGCGCGTGATAGAATTAGGAGTGTTGCCACCCGAATACCACCCAATATAGTACTTATATTATATTATTTTTTTCCAACATATTAACAAAAGATAATGCCTATAATTAAATTCTGTATGGCTAAGTATAATAAATATCCCCTCTATTCTGAATATTCCCTCCTTTCTTATGTGTTATGTTAAAACTATTTCGAGAATATACGAGTATATACAATAATTACATACTGAAATGATGGCATTAAGCTGAACTAGAAAACATAGAAAAACTCTAATTAAAGACCGTACACACTACATACTAGACGAGTATGTAAATTTCCACTCTCTCCATACCCATACTCCTCTGTTTATATATTTCTTTATGTGTTGTGTTGTAGATGTGTGCATGTATGCGGCATTTCTAAGACAGTTCCTGTCACTTTGACAAATTATTTTCATCTTCTTTATCAATTCGGTTCGAAATTAGTTGATGTGGGCGGGAGGCGGAGGCGGGCGTTTTAAAGTTTGCTGCTGATTAATGTAAAATAGTTTTAAAAGCAAACTTTTCACATTAATTAAACACACTTGAGATGCGATGTGAAGTGACGTGCAGTGTTACTTTAATTACGCTTACCCCTATAAAGTATAAAAGAAAAGCCCACAAAAGCGATTGGTTTTCTTTATTTATAAATTTCTTATTTTCTTTGAAATTAAATTAATATCTTGAATAAATCTTACATTTCTTGCGAAAAGCTTTATTAGTTCTTTAATGCCACCGATTTTAAGCAATAGTAATATAACTCAATTTATAGTAGTAGTTAATTGATATATGTAGTAGTTAATGCTTGATATATGGAACAATAGTACAGACAACATCTCGTTCGCGTTGGGTATGTGGCCGACTATCATCTATGCGTAGAGTCACAAAAGTTCTGCACTTGATTTAACCTCACTAAAAGTTTAGAAGGCACCCATTTCTATATGTTCGCAGCTAGTTTTCCAAACTATTTTCCGAAGTACATCTTACCATACAGTTTTCTGGGGTCCTAACTGCATAATAATTAATTCTAAATGACCACATAAGTCTGCACAGAATTTTACGAGGGCTAGTTTTAACTAACCATTCAATTCTATTGACCAGCACTCAATAAAGTCCCTGTTGAGAAAACTGGCGTGTGACCGCAATAAGTCACTAATGGCGCGATACCCTTGGAGCATCCCTATAATTAAGGTAGGATATCACTCGTTAGTAAATATGGGCTGAAGTTGTTGGCTCATACATCTGCACATCTTAGCTTTGTTTGAAGATACAGAAGCGATAATCACATTTTTAATGATTGTCCACTTTTGCTCCGGCCCGAAAGTTTTCCTTACCGTCTGATGTCACGATTTCCTTTAGTCATCATTTGAATGGCGGTCTAGGGTTGTTTGGCAAAAAACAATATCAGATTGGCAACAAACAATATCAGATTAGCGAAAAGTATATGTGATACGGTGACCTGTGACTGCCTTGTTTATGTTTTTGCTCTCCGTTTTATATATGGAGATTTTACGAAATACGATTTATGAAATGATTTATGGCAACCTGTGACTATACTAATTATGGTATATGAATTCCACACATTAAATTTTTAATCCTTTCACTACTTAGCTACGCAAGTTAAATTTTTTTGTGTACTTGACATTTTTACATTTCTAAAAACTTAGTATACGGGTCAAGAAAATAAATATTTAACGTAATAAAGTTTTACTTAAAACTTTAGACGATCAATATACTTTAATCTGGCAACTCGAAAAAAGGCAATATACGTCAAGTTAAGCGAAAACACTAGAAATAACCTAAAACTAAGGTGTGGGAAAGAGATAGCTGATAAGTTCGCAAAGAAAACTTCAGATAAACGGTAAAAGTTATATTTTTTTTTATTTCTATAAACTGATAACATATATTATCCATCTGTAAAATTTCTATTACGATATAGTAGATATTTGTAGGCAGATTTACGATATTTGAGTGCCTTGATTAATTTAAAAAAAACTTGGTACGATAAGGTAAATATTTTTTGCATGTGAATAAAATTTTCGCTAGGTGAATACTTGATCACGAGATACGTGATCAAGGATTCACATATTAAAGAAATAATATTTGTATTAAAAAACAAAAATATAATATAAATTGGATGTATAATATAATTTTGGGGAATTACAAAAAAGTCTCTGTCTTTTTTGCAATTCAAGACAAGTACTTAAGGTTGCCATATTTCAAGTTTTGTTTTTAAAAATGACATTTATTCCTAAATGAAAAAAAATTAAATTAATTCCTTTTAAAAGTTTTATTTTTGAAGGTGTGAAATTGTTTTTTAAAAATGGAAGAAAACGCTACTGAAATGTCCGTCACTGTTCATAAATATGTAATAGAAGATAGAGTCGACTTAAAGGGCTGTACTACTATATTTTTGGGCAGAGCAAGTGACACTGGGGATATAGTAGCTATCAAAGCTCGGGACCGTTCCACCAAGCACAAACAAATGCAAACCGAAGCTGAAGTTTATCAAAAAATTCAAGGTGACGTTGGTATACCATGTATGAAATGGTTTGGAACGCATGGTGATGAGAGTGTTCTAGTGCTTGAATATATAGGCTCGACACTAGAGCAAATATATAACATTTTTTCTCGCAGTTTTTCATTAAAAACTATTTTAATGCTAGCAGATCAAATATTAACACGAATTACTTATATCCATTCCCGTAACTTCCTGCATTGCAATATTGCACCAGATAACTTCGTTATAGATGCTGATGAGCTGACCAGTATTATTTGCCTTATTGATTTCGGCCTAGCGAAAAAATATCGCGACGAGCATACATTTGAGCACATACCTTGCACGATAAAAGAGAACGAAGAGTTTGACATTGGTACGGCGGATTATGCATCCATAAACACCCATATGGGTGTAGCACAATCGCGACGTGACGACCTTGAGGCAGTTGGATACATGCTTGTCTATCTTTGTTTAGGGTCTTTACCCTGGCAAGGCATCAAGGCATCCGACAATCGTGAGAAGTGTAAACTTATGGCGGAGAAAAAATTCTCTACAACTACAAAATCATTATGTCAGGGGCTTCCAAATGAATTTGTCACTTATTTGGATTACTGCCGCCAGCTGCGTTTTGATGAAGTTCCTAATTATTTGTACTTACGTGCGCTATTTCGTAGCTTATTAAATAATAATGGCTTCATCAATGATAATGAATTTGATTGGAATTCACCAAGTGATTGTTCAAAGAGTCAAGATGAAGTCGAAATGGAAGATATGGAAATCAAAGTGCAACATGAAGAAGACTCAACACAATTGACTAGTGATGAAGTAGATTCGTCCGATCAGACAATGATGGATACTGATGCAATACCCGTAAATGAAGATAACGATGCAGAATCTGATAGCTATAACGAATCGATGACTGAAACAGATTAAGTACCGCAGCCTAAAGACGATCCAATCGAAATATGTTTTTTAGTGTATCTAAAGGCGATTATATGAACATTATTTAAAATACGATTAACTCGTTCATACTTTATTTTTTCTTTTTTGCATTATAATGGTTGTTTCTAATGGTTAACTTTTTATATATGTATTTCCATATTTTTATATTATAATTACATTGTTAACGCTTACTAAAATAAAAAATCTGATCATATATTTGTCCAGTCTGTTCACTAAATGGAACCTTTAGAACTAATAAACCGATAGTATTTAAATTGAAATAAGTCCTTATAAATTCACCTGCAATAATTTCCATAACAAATTTGCCAATATTTTACTTCAATCATTTGAACGATAGTTACAACCCCAGGCACCATATAAAGTTCCAAAAGTGCCGTTCTGCAGCAACGATAATAAAAATTGTGCTTAGCAATAGTCGGCTCCCTGACTACATTAAAACTTTTCAAAACTAGTTCAATGATTATTAACAAGTTTAGGAATTTTTGGGGTTTCTAGAAAATATAAAAATATTTGGAGAAAAATAATTATTGTTCATCTAGAACTACTGCATCTAGAAGACAGTTTGATAAAGCCTTAGAAGGGGTTTGTGGAATTTTTAGAATTTTTTTAAGTTCTGTTATTTTTTAAGTACCACATAACGTATATTAAAGTGTGCTCATAGGTTATGCTTACAAGGCAGTCTCATAGTTCTATTACATGAATTCGTGAATATGAAGATTAATTATTAAATCTCATGCCAGAAACTCAAAACAGAGGGGGAGTTTATATTTGGCTAGCTGAGGTAATCTTTACTCTTTAGGAGTAGATTTTATGCTTTAGAAAAGCAGTATGGTTATTAGAGAATATTAGTCCTATAAGTAAAGAAGTGGAGAAGTTTATGTCTCAAGGCCAATAGGAAATTATATGAAAGAAGACTAATTGATAGGTATTATGTGATACATTCTGATCATAGCTGAGGAATCTCTATAAAAGTATATTCTCGTCAATGGGGGATGCTTAAAAAATGCTATTTAAAAAATACTTGCTAAGTTCAAGTTTACTCAATAATGACTATAATGACGGATGATCTATTGTAATATACAATCTATTAGTTCAACTTTAATTGTTACGAAATTCCTTAGAAATCGTATGTGATAATGCCGAAAAGCATTTATCGGCACATTACGGTGATACGTGTGTTTAGGGTTTAAGGCAGGTAATCACGTTAAAAAATATAAACTCTATAATACTACTAAATTTATATTATATACAGTCAGTGAATACTTATTAATTAATACACGTACGTTTTAACAAATTGTAAATAGTCAATATATGCTTATTGATTAATACGCATAGATAATAACAAGTTGAGAGTTTTTACTAAGAGGAGTCAGTAGCTCTCTAGAAGGAAAACTTTTGTTTACAGAAGTACCCAGAGATCATCATGTATATTATAGTATTAAACTTGATTTCCTACTTGAGTCCTTATTAAGCAATTAGTATTTTTTAATTATTATTTTATTTAGTAATAATAAAAATTGGTTAATGGAATAACTGACACTTAGATCCATCAAGAATTCAATGTGAAACAGCTGACAACTTTTGTTTTGTTTGTTTTTCTAATGAAAATAAAATTTTTTCCATAATATTTTTACGTCTTTATTAGAGTCAATAAAAAATACTTCCTTAAAGGATACGATATAAATATTTTGGTAGCTGCAACAAATCGAATTCCTATGCCTGAATAGGCAATGTTTTTATTGTTAGCAAATGTTACCATTTTCCTGCAACGCTGGCTGCTCTCTTCTCCTCGCAACTCAAAGCACCACAAGCCAGTAACGGCAACTCGACATTGTTCGGAAAAGATGATCCCTGATCGTAACATTAACCCCAGGCGAGCACACTTTAGCTTGACACTGTGAAAATATTAATGATCCTTTAAGAAAGCAGCACTAAAAAGAAAAACGATACATCATATAAAAATATAAATACGAGTAAATATCAAGGATAATAAATCAATAATCCTGTTGATGAAGAAGTACTGGATTGTTGTTGGATAAGAAAATTAGATGAAAAAAAATGTTTAATTAAATGTTAAAATTAAAGAAAAATTGAAAAGTATTTATTGTTTACGGTTCCGGCTCATTGTGCGTTAACGAACCTAAAAGCAATACCAGGGAAGCATTCAATGGATTCACTACAAACAGGATACAAATGCAAGCGTCAGCGCCAATGTAACTGCACTTCATTGATACTCTATTGGCGCGGGAGTTGGCTCTACAGGTAATCCGCTGACCCGCTCGAAGCGTTTACGAGGGGAACTTCATTGAAGCATTGCAGTTGCATGCAGGCGTAGCAGTTTAAAATATTATCCCTTTTAAGGTTCCTTGCGTTTTGTTGCCGGTTTCAACGCGTGCTAAATGAGTTTTTCCTTTTGATTTACTTATTCAATTAACAATTATTTTTCCATTTTTCACTATTTTTTATTACTCAATATATACACATTTCTAATATACTTTCTTAGAGTTCAATTTGTAGTAGTTTTGAGTTTATTTACTCTTGTCTTGCATATTGCATTTCTTATTTGATGATTATCCTTTATTTAGCCTTTTTACTCGCTTCCTTTGAATATAATTTTATTATAATTATTTATTACTTTTATGCTCAATTAGTTAATAACCACACACGCAGTGCACATACACAAAGCAAATATAGCACATATCAGGACCTTTCATTGCTATCCTTCAGCATTATCGGCTTCCATATGTTTTCCCTTATCCTTTTATTTTATTTATTGTTCGTGTAAGAAATAAAATTGCAAAAATAGTTAAGAATTTGTTATTTTTACACATGTTGAACTGAGCATGTGTAGCGGTCCTTTTGTAGTTCCTTATTGGGTAAGTGGCTAACCATACTTATTTGGTTGATAGATGGTTCTAATGGATATTGTTTCAGTTATTAATGCGATCTGAATATCCTTTGTGTTGTGAAGTACTTAATTTTTTTTTAACTGTTGTGGAAAATATCAAGATCTACATAAACGATATAGTAGCCTAATGTAAAAGTAAAACATATTAGTTATACCCACAACCTCAAATAACGAAGTAATTAGGTATACTCTGCAGAAGCTAAGCTAATACAACGCCAAACTGAAACTAAGCCTTAAGTCCTTTTTATCTTAAGTCCTTCTTAATATAAACTTAAAAATCACTGCCCGGCAATATTTCCATAAAAAAAGGAGTTCAAAAAAAAAAAAATTGTAACATTAACTGGGAGGCGGAGATAAAAGTTCTCGCAAATATAAATTATTCCATTTGGCTATCCTATAAAGTCACGCTATTTTACGTTCAAGGTGTAGCGAGGAAAGAGGCATGTCAGCTAATTGAGGGCCATATCAAAAACACACACTCCATCTGTTGCCACTTTATTAACAGCCAAACGATGGAGTACAAAGCGGGAATTTCCAAGATATACATTCTAACCGTGCTTTCTGATTCGAAATTTCCCACGCGATTATTAGAATAAG
Source organism: Teleopsis dalmanni (assembly GCF_002237135.1). NCBI lineage: Eukaryota > Metazoa > Arthropoda > Insecta > Diptera > Diopsidae > Teleopsis > Teleopsis dalmanni. The sequence goes on from NC_051846.1 coordinate 202,600,013, forward strand.
CACTTCCTACACTGTGGGTATAATAACTTTAGGATTCCTTCGCAAACTTTAAGAGAATTACTTATCTATACTATTTTCAGTAAATAAATAATAGACTGCAGATATTACAGTAGGTTTTCGGGCATAAGAATTTTACAAACAATATAACAGCACAAAGTTTGGATTCACCTCATAATCACCTGCGTTTTGTATAGATGAATCACAGAAGCTGCTGATTCCTTTCAATATGTATTGCAGAATTAGATAAAACCATCAAGAGGAAGAAACAATCAAGTATTCCTTTTATGACTTCTATAGAAAACTGATTAATGAAAAAGCAGTTTTTTATACTTTATTATACGTGAAATAACATCAGTCATATAGCTTTCAATAGCATAAAGGTAAAAGAATATAGAGAAATAAAAAAAAACCTGGAAAAATGCTTTACGTTTTATTTAAAAAAACCTCATCATTAAAATTTTACTCTCCATTACAAAACTATCCGCCTTTATTCAAGAAATTGAGATTGGAAGCTTTTAGATTGTTTATAAAACATAAGCATTATCTATAACCTTTACGATAAATATTGCAACAAATTTTTATATATATATATTTCGTTTTATTATTATTATTATTTTTTATTATATACTCAGTAATACAAAAATTAAAAAACAAATACGATCTTAACACACGCGGGAATAAAAATATTTATTTATAATTCTCATCCTGTTCAGTTAATTTTATATATAAATAGACAAAGGGTACTTATATCTTTCTTATATTATTACGTCATAAAAATATTTCTTTATAATTCTCATCCTGTTCAGTTAATTTTATATATAAATAGACAAAGACTTCTTATAACAACTGATTTACTTTAATATAAATTTTTAATTGTCTTATTATGGGTCGTCGAAAATATTTTCAGTATCCCTAAAATACTTTATTGCTATGCCTTCCATAGAAAACTGAATAATGAGAAAGCAATTTTATATACTTTATTATACGTGAAACGATGTATATATATTATTATTATGTTTTATTATATACTCAGTAATTAAAAAATTAACAAAAGAAAACAAATACGATCTTAACACACGCGGGAAAATTTTTATGTATATAAACAGCATAAAAATATTTATTTATAATTCTCATCCTGTTCAGTTAATGTGATATATAAATAGACAAAAATTGCTGATAGTAACTAATTTACTTTAATATAAATTTTTAATTGGTTTGTTATATGGATGGGTCGTCGAAGATATTTTTCAAAATGTCCTAAAATACTTTATTACAAGTGAGACGTCAGTCATGAAGTTTTCGATAGTACAGGGTTAAGGAAATATGGAAAAAAAGATGGGAAGTGACAAAATGCGTTTTAATTAATTCTTACTTGACATTAATGTCAACTCTATTCTGCTGAAGAAGAATACTTTACCGTAACTTTGGGGACGAACGAGTTCTTTAGCCTTTTTTGCCTTCGTAAGTTATGATTATTTTTTTTTGCTACTCTAAAAAAAAAAAATTACGGCTAATATAATAATTCAAGAAGTATTATAAGATAAAGAAATTTGTCACGAAAGTTATGAATCTAAAAGAAACCTTTTCCTCCCATGGTAAGTCACCTGTCAGATGCAACTAAACTAATTATTCTAAAATTAGTTTATTATTTTAAAAAAAGTTTTATAACAAACGTCACTTGCAAGCAAATAAAAACCAAAATTTAATATAAAATTAACGCTCAAGTAAATTCAAATGACAAAAATCATAACAAAATGAAGTGAGCAAAAAAAAACAATAAATACAAAAAACATGAAACCCCAAAATGCCACTCAGCATAAACGTAAAATGATTCCTGACGACGTAAAATCATAATAACAACAACAACGCAGCGACTAGCATAAATGCAAAAACACAAACAACAAAACACTTTAAACATTTTAGCCTGAGACTTATTAACGCAAAATCTACGCGCAATAACATAGCGCAAAGCATAAAAATAAAAACAACAACAACATCTAAGCACCTTCAACGCTAAAATGTAACAACTGCAATCATACGAATACAATCCACCTTTACCAACACCCATTTCACTCCCACACAACACACAATAATTGTGTGTGGCGTACTTAACTCGTTCTTAACCCTTTCGACTGAAACTTAAGAAAGAGCTTTTTTTAAATTTGTAGATGGCGTTTGCCGCCATCATTAAAAAACTCATAGCGAAAAGCTAAAAAAGCAATACTGAGTGCGCGCATTTTTCAAAAGATGGCGTAACAAACGCACAGAACATAATGTTTTTTTATTTATTTTTTATTTTAAAATTTTTTGCCAACAAAAAAACATAATAAAGAAAAATTCAAATTAAAAGCACACAGAAAAGGGGAAAATTTTTGTGTCGTTAAAAAACGAAAAAGACGAAACGATGAAGAAAATTTTAGAGTTGCGCTGGTTGGCAATGAAAATCACAGCACAAGCGCTGAGCGGGCGTGAGAGTGTCAATATGGTGGCATGGTGGGTACAAGGATACAAAAGGAAGCCACACTTGTATGCAGTAAATTACTGTGCACAGTTGCTTCTCATTCATGTTCATATGCTAATATATATGTGTGTGTGTGTGCATGTGTGTGGTGTTGTTAAGCTACCAAATATGTGGTGCATTGGCTGGCAGACGAGCTGGGAGATGAAGAGTTTGTCGTACATGTAATTTCGTAGATTTTACACACGCAAAATGGCAAAAGTGAAACATTTTAACACAGATTCCTGCCGCTGCCGCTGCCAGTGCCTTTGCCAATGCTGCTGTCTTTGTTGTTGTTATTACTGCAATTGTGTAGTGTTGCAGAGTGTTGTGTTTTCGCAAAAGGGGAGCAAATGGCAACTACTGTTCGGTGAGTGCTTGAATGAATGGTTGACCAAAGATTTGTTCTTGTGGTTGTAATTTACAATTTTATACATGAAACTATAAAAATTTTTGGCACTAAGGCACTGTGGCAATGGCAGTGGCAATGGAAGAGAAGAAGTCAATACATGGAGGAGTATAAAGTCAATAGACTTTTTTTTTGATTATTTTACGTGTCCATTTGCGAGTAGTTGTCGCGAGCCATTCACGTATTATTTTGAATATTTTGCTATGCAGTTTTTTTTGTAGTGTATGTATGCGTGTGAGCGCAGGTATGAATGTAAGTAAGAATCGATTTCAATATTACGCTGAAATATAATCATTATCTTTAATGTTGATTTTTGTTAACTATCTTATATCTTAAGCTCTACTGGTATTATTGTTAAGTAACCAACAATTAAGATAATTATTGTATATTTTTGTTTTTTTTTCAAACCCAACGTTACACTGATTATTATTATGTGGAGCCTTTTCCGAGTTAGTGCATCTGAGCACTTTTACTCTTTGATAGCTGGGGTATACCCCATTTTTAATTTGCTCAAAAATTAAAAAAATTTTATAACGGAGTTCGCCTGAATTTTGGGCTTCATTAATTAAATAAACATCGCTGGAAAAATAGGTCATTTAGTGAAGAAAAAAAACTGAATTTTAATTCTTATTTTAGACACATAAATTAGAGTTTATAAGTTGAACAAGTCACGAATTTAATTTTACAACATCATTCAAAATACAATGGATATATCGGAGCTGAAGTGTAAATTTTGATAGTAGGAAGACATTGTAAGGTTCTATTTCTACTAAATATATTGATCGATTCATTGGTTTTTTCACTGGAGTTCAATCATAGCAGTTACTATAAACAAATATATATTACTGTCATCTAAAAAGCAAGGACGTTCTTAAACTAACTGGGTTATGTTTTATTACTAGTTGTAAAATCTTCCATAAATGTGGCACTGCAATTCGCATTATGCGACATTTCAAAATAGGTAGTTACCATGTACTCACGATAGCATTCTTATAGAATTCATTGCAAATAAATAATTTTTGGCATATGGTATATCTAAAACGTATACCAAGAGATGCGAATAAGCTCGTAAGAAATAGTTAAGATTATAAACTATCATTTGATCAATTATTCTTTGAACAATCTATTGATATAACATGTACCAAGGCTGCATTAAAAGATATAAACTCTCTGAATTTTATATGGTCGCGCAATGCCTCAACAGGATAAACTGATTGAGTACAATTACTGTGATAATAGGCTTACTGTGATATTAGTATGATACTGGTATTTCTTTTCCGATACCATATAGATTAAGGTATATCTTGACCGATATCTTATAAATTAAAGTTTCTCTTATCCGATACCTTATAGAGTAAGGTACCTCGTATTCGACACCTTATAGATTAAGGTCTTATCCAGTACCGTATCATTTATCCGATACTTTACAAATTAAATTTACTATAATTTTTTTATACATAACTTCTCAATTGAAAATATATTTACATATTATTTTATTATAAAAAAGTATATATATAATTAATTTCTCCTAATTTTACTTATTCCTCCGTACAAAGCATTACCTAATTATATAATTTTGTTGTCATTAAATGCATACTTTGCACATCCTTTCCTTTCCGTTCCTTGACTGCAGCGCATATCATCATCCTGCAGCCAAGTGCAGTTAGTCCATCCATTTCATGCTGCTCACACACTCCATGCAGTCCACTTGGTGGCTCATACGGACATGGTTGCAATAAAACTTCATTCACTCCTCATGCAGCATTTGATGCGGTTGACCAATTCTTAGGAGTTGGACAGACAAAGTGACACAGAAACGTTGGGCAGTTCATCGGAGAGATGGAATTGGTTGTTAGGCATGCAACGAAGCGCAACATGACTTAATTGCGAGCGAACAAAATAATTACGAGCATTTTAAGAAAATAAATTTTAAATTTAAAAAAAAATATAGATTTTTTTAATTTTAAAAATGCTTTAAAATGCATTGCAGAGTAAAACTGCAGTTGAAATATTTCCACATGAACTGCAATGGAGCGTGTAACTCGTAAACTGCGTGAGGTATGACACTTCGTTGTTGTCGTCATTGTCTGACACGGTTTCCATGCTTTTTAATGCAACTCAGTCGTTTAATTGAACGAAAATCAGAGACATTAAATATTGGAAAAATATAAAAATATGAACTCCGTGAATGAGTGAGTGGGTGAGGCTGGAATGAGGTGCTTACATACTTTTTGGGTGTGTAAATAATCAGGCCGCAATATTGTTAATTGCTGGTTTCTCATATTTGTTTAAAAAGCATTTCAAAATAAAAATAACCTTATCATGTGTACCATAGATACTTTTTATAAAATCAACTAATCACCAAAAACATTACAATGACTTTGTGAGGAAAAGAATAGCTTTAATAACTTGAGGATAAATATTGATATCATAACAGGACAACTAATTCTGAGATACGGAATTGGATTAAAATCAAAATGAATCTTGTTAATGTGACATTTCTAGCCGCCAGGCTAAGGAACTTGTTAATCCTTTTAACTAAACTTTCCTGTTTTCTCATTAGAATAATGCTAGTACTATTAGCAGATCATTTAATAGGTCATAATGACCTGTATTATCATCACAACAAGATGGGCCCACCTAAATAATTAGAATGTGGGCTGATCTTAGAAGCAGATAAGATCTCTATTCCTATTTTCAATAAATATAGGGGTTCAATCAGTACCAATAGAAAAATACTATACCGGAAACCCCTATCTTGAACTGATATTAGGGTAAACGCAAAATATTCGAAAAGTATTTGAATATTTTTTGTTTTGATAATATCAATTGGTAGTGTAAAGTATATACTATGTTCACAACAGGATTTTATATTACAAACTCATTTATTTTATTTTTATAGATATTTAGTATTATACTTACACTGTTTTTCATATTGAAAGCCTGACTATACTATACTTCCTTCAGCATGAAAGTTGAAACTCTTTTAATGTTTATTAGGTAGGACCTTCTAACATCTTTGTTTTTGATATATTCCATGATATATATTTATATTTATGTATGTTGTATGTATGTTTAGGGATTGATTTTATTATTGCTGTTAAGAGCCACGACATATTTCCCATTAAAATTTTTTTATATTTCTGCAATGGATTTTTTCTATAAAATATACTATTTCTTCATGCAATTTGTGCAAATACTTTTACTGGACCACACCGTTTCCAATCCATTCATAAAATCAAAGCAAGAATATAAAAAGGACAAAGGATGGTAACAACATAATTAAGTTAAAGATAAAGGCCGAGAGACAAAGGAAGACAAACTATTTAACAAATTGTCCGGGAAGACAATAAGAAACCAAACAGAAACTATTTAGTGCTTTTGTAAGAAATTCTCGAATTGCCAAAATATTTCTTGACAACTCATTTTGGCAGATGAGTGTGCTGCAATCATAAAAAGACCACCTTGCAGGCTGCAATGCACTTCACTCACAATGACAGAAGAAAGGGAAGAAATCATTTATTTAATGATTCGGTTTCCGGTACTCAAAGAAATAAAAATTTTGTTTTTAATAAATTAAAAAAAATTGAATTTAAAACAATAGCAATGAGTTCCATTGAATTCCATACATACTATGGTATATGGACTCGACCATTACCTAAGCCTGCCTTAACAGAGTTGACACATTTCATGTCCAGTGTATGAAAACCATAGCAAGGTTTTGGTGAGCCACAAATTTTTAACAACAAAATCTACTTTAACGAAAGCCAAAACTATTGCGTTTGTGCGGGGTGTCGGAGTGCGGAGTGCGGAGTGTGGAGTACTCTCCGTAGTACATGGCATATTGAGTTTTTCATCTGCCGTTGTGGAAGTATTGCCAAAATAACGGCTTCTCAATTTACTGCCTAACCATGCCACTTAGTCTGCTCTACTGTCGTAAAATACACATTATTAAAAGGATTGCGCCAAATTTGCACTGCACAAGTTGCCACATTCCACCAATTTTCCAGGCTAAAACTACCGAGCATTAACCGAAAAACACCGTTAAACTGTGTGTCAAAATTGGTTGAATGCAATATGCACTACTCACTACACTATATAAATGTATGTGTGTGTATCTGTGTGTGGCTGTGTTTGGCTTGTATTTGACTTTAGCTATGTTCACTGGCAGCCCGCTCAACCGGAAATTGGAGGTGTGCGGCAAAACACGACGTGACGTGACATTTCCTCTCCGTCAAATGTCAAAATGTACAAAATGCGAAAAGTGCATTGCGTGACTATAAGTTTGCATTGGCAAGTACGTGTTGGCGTGTAACTGTGCGGCAAACGGCGAACGGCAAATGGCAACAATGAACTGCAATAAGTAGTGTTGCCAGAGTGAAAACTCATGAATTTCGTACAATCATCGATAGCGTCGTCGAGCGCTTAAATAAACGATATTAATGAAAAGTTAGTAGCAGCTTTGATTTCGAAATGTTCGACACCATCGATTGTGGGCGTGAAGTGTGCATAGATTTCCTGACAGTAAAGCAGTTGCTCAATATTTCCGATTGAAATCCATACCCAACACAAGAAGGTTAAAATAGTTGCTTATTTCCTTTAACTCTTCATTGCTTGAACAGGGAAAATTAAAAACAAACTGTTTGAATTGAGAACTTAAACAATCAAAAATCCACCAAAAAGTTTTTAAGTCCATGAAGCCCAACTTTTTATTCTGAAACGAAAAATTTATGATGATTTCATGATTTTGAAATTCTCTATTTGATATGTAAAGATCTTAGAGGGTAGAATTATTACACGAGAAGATTGGAATAGGTTGGAAGGGTGTATGTCAATACAAATAGCAACACTTCCACTCAGAGACATCCCATCGTATTACCCATCGTAATATCCTGAAGTTACCAGTGAAGGCGAAGTATGCAAAGTATTGTTCCTATTACAATTTCTTGGACTATCCTTTTTAAACTATTTGATTTTCCAGTTTAGAATTGGTTTTTTATACAATAAAGTCATTGCATTTGCAGTCCTCTTCATCCTAATCATAGCAAGTTCTGCAAACTTAGTTTAGTCGAATACTCCACCGTTGAAGCAACAGCGTAATATTACAGTGTCCCTTAGCACCCAATAAGTACACGAAATGTATGTTTGCTAAAACTTAAAGGAGCTTTCATTCTGCTTTCATCCAATCTAGGCCATATAGTCCTAGCGACCTCGCAGTCTACGCGATTAGTTCATTAGTTACTTGTTACCGTAATAGTGAGTTTATCCTACTTTATAAGTAGTTCATACATCGTGATTTGTGATATTACATTGTGATTAGTGATTTGTGATAACATCATGATATAAAAATCTATTTTGGAGCTTCTTCTAGCCATCTGATAAGCTAATTCTTTTCTTTCAAAATTCATATGTTCAGGAACACAACAGAGAGAAACCTTGTAATACCAAATGTTATTAATGATGTTAGTAATGATACATAGTAATTTATTATAATGCTTAATTTAAAATATTATTTGATAGTCATTTAAAATAGTTATTTAATAGTCGTAATTTCTGATCCAGTAAGAGTTTCAACAGATATTCTTTTGTCATATCTAAAAACCAGATGAAGGATTAAACTGTGCGTCCTGCATTATTAAACCCCAGCCTCAATGATGAAAATGTATAATAAAAAGACTTGAATTTACATAAAAGAATGGTTAAAATAAATTCTTTGAAAGGGCTATATATAAGTCTACAGATAAGAAACTTTTGGTTTCGAAAAGAATATCCTGGTACTATATACAGTCCAATGTATGAGATATATCCAAGAATAATTGTGTTATATTAATGACAAATTTATATTCGCCAAAAATCTTTAAATCTCCCCAAAAATCGTTTAAATTTAAATTTATTATTTAAAATTTATATGCTAATCCTAATCCTTTGCACATATTGCGGAAGAAATAATATCTAACACGCTATTGGGGCCATAAAAAGAAAACTTAATGCAAGATATTCTTTTTAATTTAATAATCACCTCGTTTTTGTGATTTTAGTAAGATCTTGATGTTAGAAATTATCTAGTAAGTTAGAAAAAAGAGTTTCATCGAGAATACGTGAACGAGATAGGTTATAAATTTAATAGCACATGCAGTCTTTAAACGAGCTAATGTCCTACTACTACGTCTCATAGTGATATCCCTATGGAAACTAAGGTATATGCGTTGAAATTTTATTTGTAACCAATTTAACCTGTTTGCTTATGAGATCATAATCAGTGTCTTCCCATTTTTTAGGAACTTAAATGCATTAATTTATTTACTTTTGATATTAAATTCTATGTAGCTAACTTCATTTCATGAAATCTAGAAAAATAGAAACAAAGGATCTAACGGTTGTTAGATCCTCTACAATATCTTGAAAGGAATTTTTATCCGCAAATTTGGACAAATCCTGCAAATCTACGCCATTTTCGCGGCTTCATTCCTTTCACTTCCTTTAACTTTTCAGACCGTTGAATCCCCAAACATTTTATGCATATCTGTTGGAATGCAATAAGTTTTGTATTCTTTCTCCTAAAGTTAGAAGACATTTTTTTTGATAATACTATTCTATTGAATACGATTTTCCCACGCACTTAATTCCTTAAAAAAATTCAAATTTATGAATGAAACTGCATTTACATTCTCTCTAACACATCCATCAAACTAAATGCACTTGGTTTCGAAAAAACTAAAAAATTGTAATATTCTTTGGTAAAAGTAAACAACCTAAGAAATAATTGCATTATTGAAATCAATTAAATATACAAGTATTCGTACTTTTATGACAAATTCTTCAACAATCAGAATAAAGTCCTGCAAGGATCTAAAATAAAGAATTCATATGTGCTGCAGCATCAAAGGCGAAAACAGTAGCGAAAATCCTTATAGAAAGATATTCATTTTACAAAACATTTCATGTGACAAAAACCAGAAAGAATCGACCTAAGTGGATTATACAAAAAGGAAGAATGGCACACATGGACTAAGTAAACTAATACATCATTTTTGCCACAATTGCTTCGAACGCATAAAATGCTTAAAAAATCAGAAAATTCAGTGCAAGAAGCAAACAATTTCCCAGAGCGAATATGTCATCTTTTCCACTGATGTAAAGATCGAATGCAATATAATGTCCTTAAGGATGCAAACGCAATTCTAAGCACAATGCAGTTAACCGTGCGCAAACGACTCAGCCGTTCATCCGCTTAACAGGCACAGATAACGGCAGAGAAAAGGACATTTTTTTCTTGTTGACTGCTAGACTAACAAATACTGCAAATGTTCATTGATAGTTCAATGCAGCATCCTGAGAAAATCGCCAAGATGCAGGCCATGTAAACGGTACACCTATCGATTGCAACCTGTACGAATGTCTTTTCAGCAAGTTGCCGTAAGATTGATTACAGATTAGTGTACATGTAGAGGATGCTTGATTTGTTCCTTTCATGGACTTAATGGTAATGACTTAAGGCGATTTTAGTTAGGGCGGCATGCAGTGACACTATGAGAAGATGAAAAAAAATCATTACGGAATATGCGTCATATAAAAAGATTTAATGCTGAGTTTTTAGGGTGTTGATAGATGGAATAATTTTGCAAGGTGCAATTTCGGCTTCAAAGTAAACATCAAAGCCCAAATTAAGGTTTTGTTAATAGAAAAATGAAAGAAAAATGTTGTCCTTAAAAAATTTTACTATAAACGCTTTTACGTCTTATTTTCTTTTGATTTCCACAAATATTGAGAGTGAACATTTTTGATTCAGCTAAAGTTGTTTTAATACTGCCGCAAGTACATAACACAATACTATATCCCTGTGCATATCCTTTTACCTATCAAAGACCGCAGCGGTGGTTGTTTATTTAAGACCAAAAAAAAACTAAAATTAATCAAAATATTTTCATTGTCTAACTGTGAGCCGCTTAAAATCCTTTCCTCCTTACCAGCCAACAAACTGATTGACAGTTTAGTGCACTAAGAGCACTAAGCTTTCCTATTAACCAAATTTATTTGGGTTTTTTATTTTTTCTTTTTACAATATCTTTTGTCTTTCCTTGGCATTCTGAGAACTCTTTACAAACTCCCCCAAGTACGCAATTAACCCTTTTTAATAGGCGTGTTTAAATTTAATGTGCCTTACGCCAATACCAACAATTTATTACCTCGCCGAGTACTATCCATCTGCGTTGCGCTATTCCTACAGCCATTCCGTTTAAGTATTAAGATGTTGTGATAATTTATTTAAGGATTTAACCAGCTCATCTCTTTGGCTGACTTAAACGCATTCATCATACTCATCGCGTTTATCTCTCTAGATTATTATCTTTGGCAACAAAAGCTGCTTTTGTTTTAGCTTTTATGGCCTAATCCATGCTTTGTATTTTTATTATTTTTTTTTTTGGTTGAAAACTTGATGGAAACTTTGGTACAGTAATCCTTTTAGTGTGAGCAGAGTTGTGGCAACTCTTAAAAGGATTCCACTTAAAATTGGCCACTCTTTTTCTTAAATAGCAAATGTTACGCTTTTGTTTATTGGATAAAGGGACTTGAATGCCTCCACAATAGGTTATACCATAACTGAACAGTCATTTCGCATGTTTATAGCTGTTTCATATATGTTTCTATTTTTTTCTATATCAAAATATGATGACTTTAAACCTTTATAAAAATGCATTTAAGTTAAATGAAATTGTGAAACTAAGGCGGACTTTTAGCATTTGCATTTAATTTAATTAAGGGTTATATAAATACTTCTCAGTTCCTTTCTCAGTTCTAATCAGCAATCACTGTTTCGTCTCATATAGGCTATACTTGTGTAACTCATCCTGAACGATGTACTTTCAGGTTTTCTTCGGTCGCACTCGTTATCTTAAATCTTGTACATTTCACATCAGTGTTATTCTGACGATGTTAGTCTTCTCAATGTCTGACCAATTCATCATCGGTTTCTCCTTTCTTTTTTTCATATCGTTTCTCATCAAAAGTCGTATCAATAAATCTTACAGATGATACTTAGGCTTTGCATTCAAACTTCATGTTGGAGTATGGATGCTCCAGTGAAACAAACACATCTTCAAAATTGGAGGAATAAATGTCCTTGCGAGATCGCCTGCAGATTTATTACTATAAATTTCAGTACAACTGTACACCCATTAAAGTACTGTTCCACTATCTAACTAGTTATAAATGTGGATGCCTTTTCATAATTATAGTACGATTGCATTGAGTGCATAACTCAATAGTGATAACCTATGCTCAGAAGTGAGGTATAACCCACCTCAAGCAATATTCCATCATCGGGTATCTTAATCAATCAAGGGGTATCAATAGTATCTTAATGGACTTAATGGATGTAACCCAAAAAAGCGATAACAGCGGAATAGGTATGCTAGCACTTTTTTTATTGCATTGTAATTATAATTGACTACGCTCAAAAATACATATCAATAACAAGGCTCATACCAACTTATGAGAACGCGGTACCTCTTAAATCTGTAACAGTAATAATCAAATTGGTAAAATTACATTATAAGTTAGTACCACATCCACTGTTTTCAGAAGATAGGGCTATGTCGGAATAGCAGCGAATGTTGATATTTTCCAGAATTTCGAGTAGGGTAAATTACCTAATTTTCAGGTAAATTATTTAATAAATAAATAAATAAATTTAAAAACTTTTAACCAAAAATAATAAAAAATAAATAATTTTTGCAGTGCAAAAAATCAATAGGAAATTTTAATGTACTTTACTTTAATTTACTCGAACTCGCACACCTCAATTTACTCGAATTCTAATACAAGTTCTTTAGCCTTTAATATTTTTTTTTGGAGTGCATAGGAGTAAGATAGCTAGGTAGGTGAAATAGGAGTATCAAATTCTTCTCAATTAGCTAAGAAAACCCGATTGATTGGACGTAAGAGTAAAAAGCTGAAGGAAAATTTATCCAAAAATTAATTTAAAATTTAAAAAAATGGGTCTCTTTATCAAGTAGCCCTCGTTAAATGAATATATATTCTTATATACTTCTTCTGAATCTCCTACTGTACAATAAATAACATCGCTTAAGCACCATTAAACCGCGACCATTATTGCCATGCAACTCTTTTATTTATTTATTTTTTTTGTTGGGAAATGAATTCATTTACTTATCCTTTTATATTCCTTCGAATACTTTTTATCACAGACATTTCCGGTTTTTAACAATTCTTATTTATATCTTTTATATTTATATTTTTGTTTTTTGCTGTTTTAATGTCACTAACAGCAAATGAGTAAAAGCCGTAAATACTGCAAGAAATACCGCATCCACCGAAATATTTGAAATGCTTAAGAAATTTTCCTTTTCCTTTTTTTATGGGAAAACACTAAGAAACGATGAAAATCCAATGTTCCCAGCAAAAGAAAGTTAAGAAAATACAAAGAAAAAATGTAAATACGAGTATTTTAAAGAAAGTTTTAATTATTTTTAATTTTTATTATTTGTGCTCAGCAACCGTTTACGATTATTAAGAATAAAGCCGGGTAGAGGGGAACTCAACGTACGCTGCAATGAAATTACATTAAAATGCCAATGCTAATGCCACTGCCAGAGCCAGTGCCAATACCAGTGCCGTTACTGTTTCTGTTACTGTTAGTGCTATAGTGTTAGTGTTGCTGTTGTTGTTTTTGCCGCTACTGTTGCTGGTACTCCAATGTAAGCCCTCATTAACAATGGCGCCAAAAGGCTCGTTAATTAAGCGAAACAATAGTGAAAATGGCCGTTGTTCGCACCGAAGTGATAATGATAATTTTCGCACTTTGTGCGGGGAGTTGGGAACGAAGTGAAGTTGGAAGGCAAGTTATAATGTGCAACAGTGAAATTATTTTAAATGCTTTGTATTCAGCGGTGGTGGGTCGATGGGCAAATGGGTATTATAAATTTCTTATCATTGTTTTAAGTTTTCTTTTGTTTTTGTTTTTTTTTTCTTTTGTTTTTTGAACTTTTTATATTTAGCGGTGAATGTGGCTACCCCCAAACTAACAAAGCGCGCTCTTCTTCGGCTGTGTGTGTGTGTGTTTGTATTTGCTGCTAACGAATTGTCATTAACAGGAATGCTGTTGCCAATGTGACTGTGCTTAATTGCTTAATTATGTTAAATACACTGACAAAGCAGCAAATGCGTGCGTTCAATGAATGAATGCGACGCAAGAAAGGCAAGCAACAATCTTTAACAGTTAACAGATTCGCTGTAACCCAATTGAGTGTATGGAAAAGTTCTGAAGTGTTAATGACTTTTTGGCTTTTGTTTTCAATATTTTATTTTTTTTTTTTAATGTGGCAACAATTTTATGTTTTGTAAATTGCAACTTAAGTAGAATTAATTTTTTAATTTATTGAAATTATTTTCATTACATATTTTATTTATTATGTTGAGGCCAGTTGAGTCAGTGCACTTCAGTATTTTTACTCTCTATTAACTGTTTCTTCGTAACCTGTCCCTACGCCTTGACTGCATTAATGTTTATCACTTTATCAGACTAAGCAATAACTGACCTCAGATCTGCATACCTTCCCGGGGAACCTGTAACCAAACTGAGATTTGGTTACAGGTAAGTCTACTACGCGGTGTTAGTAAGTCTGTGTAATATCAGGGCTCTATCCTTTATGTATTTTTTGATTAAATCAATCTTGAGGTCCCTGAGGATGTCATTCGTCTTAATACACCATGGTACTTTGAAAAGTCTTCTCAAAGCCTGGCTTTGTGCAATTTCTAGCTGGCGAATAGTAGTGTTTGAGGCTTTGTTTGTCGATATAAAAGTGACATTCGAATTCTTTGGTTATAGTATAACAGGTTTCTATTCTTAGCATTGAGATTTTCATTTTTCAATAGTGATTTGAGGTGATGAAGAATTTTGGCACAGCTAATTCTTTTCAGTTGAATATGTTTAAGCCATATGAATCGTTTTTCCACCGTGATGCTTAGATATTTAATGCTATCCTCCCAGTTTATTACCATATGTCCCACTCTCACTTTCGATGGGGTCTATGGGGACAGACGCGTAATAAACAGAGCCTTCGTTTTTTCATTATTGATTTTTATTTTCCATTTCTGAAAATACTTCAGGATGAGGTTTAATTTAATTAAATTTAAAAATATTTTATTGTCAAGTATATTTAATTTTTATTTTCATAATGAAATAAATACAAATAAATAAAATTTTTATTGTTTTGTTGAATAATTTTCATTGGCCACAAAATTTCGCATACGTAAAATTTCATTGAACCGATGGTGAAAATATTCATACGCCCACTGTGCAGCTGAGTGCCATTTTTCCACATTGCCCACCACGCATTGGCCCCAGAACTAAACAGAACTGAACAGAACATTATGGCTTTCTTGTGTTCGCCGCTAAACGTAGGTTCCTTTGTAGTCAAATAAATTGCTACAAAATTTTAATTTATTTAAAAATTTTTTTTTTTATTTTATTTTTACCAACAAAATTATAATTTTCTTTGTTAAATTCAAAATAAAAAATATAAAATAAAGAAAATATTTTTGTGAAATAAATTAGCACAAATTTAATGTTTGTCATTTAAAAACCGCGTTTTGCGTTTTTTATACAAAAAAAATGTATATATTGCCCACTCTATATTTTTATGAATTTTTAAATGTTTTAATATTTTAGTTGGAAATTCTACAATACAATGACCAATTTTTTTTTAATACAATTTTAAAATTCAGTCAAAAAAAATAAGTTTTTTAAGTTTTGGCAAGAGCTTTTACGGCCTACTTTTGGTTAGCCACAGACATGAATAATCGAAGATTTATTGAAAATATTAAAAATTATTATTTTGGTATATTTTAAATTGAATTAATTGTGGAGTAAATGATATACGGTTAAAACTATAGAATTTTAAAGAAATATTCGAGTGATATGATAACATAAACGTAACAATATAAAATATCTCAATTAGTTAAATCCAAAATATTTATATACTTATCTTACTCAAAAAATTATCTGACTGATCCAGAACAATCTGAAATTAGTTTGGAACATATGGGATGTAGAACGTTTTGCCGTTCAAAGTTCAATCAGCTGAACCCTTGCAATTGTTCTACAAGGGATAATACTGATCTACAGTATTATACAATGCAGCAGTATTACATACCAGTATTACTGGTACTACTAGCACATTACATGTACTACTAGCACATGTCTATTGACAAAGTCTACCGCTTCATTAACTTCAACATATCAAAACTTTATGGAAATGCTTAAAAAATTGTTTATTTCAGTGGCTTCTGATAGAATACGTGTTAGAGGACGCCCACATCTTCGGTAGAAAAGCAGACAACATATCATTTGAAGTAGTATAACTTACTGTTGATAGGAATCCGCTGACCGAAGTAGCTAGCGGAGGCTACTGAATATGTCTATAAAGATCGACAAAGTAAGTAAATAGAAATTTTGGAAAATTCACAAAATTTATCATCACGAAATCAGGATTAACTTGGAATATTTTCAAAATTTTTTGAGATTACGTTTGATATATATTTGACTGAAAAATGAATAAAAATAAAGCAATTTGTAATATAGTATGAAGGAAGCAGTTTTTAGAACTATAACCGAAATTGGTTGCCTTAACTCGAAAAAGTAAAAAAAAATAAAAGAAATATACTGAAGCACATATCAATTATAATGAAAATTATAATCTGTAATCAGCTATTTCAAAGTTATATTCAGAAAGAAGTTGCATTACCAAATCAATAAATATTGTTAAAGGGGAAAAGTTATGAAGAAGACAAACAATATCTCGTTTTTGAAGCCCATTTTTAGTAAATCCATTAGAGAACTATTAGAAAGTACATGGACGACAGCAAAAACTCAATCTAAATCATAAGCTCAAAAATATTATTATCGACATTCACGGCTCCAATGTGATATTATGGAACAGGCTGCGTTTAATACTACCTAAGAAAAAAGAAGAAAAATCCGTTTTTGAAATTTTGCTGACTTACTTTATAGTTGTCCATTAAATACGTAAGTTATCCTTGGTTGCGACCAGCAACCTCAATAGGTTCCCCTTCGTTTTTATTAGAGTGATGTTTTATATGGTCGATTGCAAGCTCGACTCAAAACTTTATATATCTATGAGAAAAATTTTGTTGCTCACATGAATTCACTTTGCACCCCTTAGTTGGCAGAGGGAGGTATCACATGGAGACTATATGCCTTTATGAGACACCATACCCAATAAAATATGTATTTTGTATATAAATATGTATTCTTATAGAACGATTTTATACTTTTAATGATAATATGAGCAAACATATATGTAAAGTAATTTCCAAAATTATTTGCATTGGTTCACTTAAGCATATTTGCATTCTCTAAATCATGAAAATATCAATTGACGTCTCTTCTTATCTTAAATTAGTCATTTCAAAATAAAATAAAAGACCCATTCATCTTGTTAGAGTTTGAACTCTTTTTAGTACTTAATCCAGCTGACTTAATGCTGACAAAAGTAAAAACTGCAAGAGCTCAGATATGTTTAAATACTTAAGTATTTCACCTTTGAGATACAAAGAGATATTAATTGCCATGTATTAAGGCTAACAAAAATAGTCAATGAAAATCACTTAATGCGTTGCTTAAATAGATCTCTACTGTAAAACAACACGAAACAAGCAATTAACGCAGCGGAGCAAGAGGCGCGTGTCAAAGTTGAACACGCGATCATCCAGCAACGATCAAACGACATCTTCCCAGCCTTCTCCCAGCTAACATTGCACCAAAGACAATGAAGGCGTGAAAACTAGAATAGCCCCGCATACGCAGCCACACTTTTGTGGCCCACTGTGCATTTCAACTATTCATACAAAATACGTGGCAGAGCAGCACTTTTTGAAGATGGCATGTAGCACTCACGCGCTACCTTACAGCATCTGCGCCGCTGATTTATTGACTTTCATCGCAGCGCACACAACACCGAAAGTCACGTATTTCTGCTTTAATTTGTAACAAATTCACTTTCGATTCACTGTTCGCTGTTCACTGAAAATGTTTTTATGTTATAGTAAATATTTTGTAAAATAAAATAAAATATTTCGATACTTTAAATTGTAAACAAAAACAAGCATTTGTACTGAAATTTATGACACAAATGTCGAGTTTTATACAAGGTGTTAAATTGCCTTCATAAAATGGTGAGGAACGCGCGGTGTGACAATGAAGCCGATATGAGATGTGGCATAAGGCATATGTACTCTATGTAATATAAGTAATGAATATATACATACTATTTTTAATTTAGAAAAAAAAATTATATTAAATAAAAAATGTTATAGTTAATTTTTTCTTGCCAAAAGTGACGCGTCTTTATGACAAAAAGAAACTATTTAAAAGTTAGACGGATTTGAATAGCAAAAAAAAAGACAAGGACAAAAATTTATTTAATTTATTGAAATTTGGTTGAACGCAGTTTCGAGTATTGCCAAGTAAGTAAAAAATGTTATTCCTTAACATTTATACAAAACATATATATTATTCCCATGAACTAACCTATTTTTTTTCTAAATAAAATAACCAAAAAATATCAAAAGCAGCACCGCCTACTTTTCGTATCTAAATACATTTTAAAATACCTTTTTTTAGAATTATGTCAATTGCTTTTATACGATTTTTTAATAAATTATGGAACATGTCTTGTAGATTTGGTCAATAATGCAATGTCGTTGACAATTCCATTATTTGTTTTGGTCAAGTTCAAATATCACCGCCTCCTTTCTTTAAACTAAAGAAACTAAATTCTTTCAAAAGTAAAAGTAATAAATTTAATTTCTACTTTTTATATAAAAATTTGTAGTTTCATCATTTAATTTGTACAGGTTTCTTGGTCCGGACAATTGCACATAAAAGATCTTCGTCCGGACACAAAGCTGGAAGGTGTGATTCCACCGAATTTCTGAAACAATTGAAATTGTAACAACTCAATTTATAGAAATCCAAAGAAAAAAAAAACTTATAGCAAATTGCTTCAAAAAATTCTGTTATCCTGTAAATCCTGTTGTAGTTTGAGTTCGAAATACTTTTTATGGAATTCCTTTTTTTATTGAATTGTTGTTGCCGCATTGTTTGCCTGTGTTTACAAAACATTGCACAACATTGACAATTTAAAAGAAATCATTTGGCCATTGTCCGAATTCATTCAACGGAATCTGTTGGCAAACTATATACCTGAAGCAATATTTGTTCCATTTAATTGTATCTGAAAAATACAAATTCGTAGATACTGTTTTTAGTTTTAAATTAAGTTATAGCAGTGGTCAGACATGAAGGCGTGCCACAGTGGTAAGATTAGATTAATTGTCAAATAAAATTGAATTTTTGATTACTCTTTTCAAGTCCTCAAAACAAAATTTAAGTACTGAAGATGTAGAGCTTGCAGTTCGCCAAACTTGTAAAGTTAATTTATGCATAATGGAGATATAAAGCCCTTCGATCACTAGTCCAAAAAAATGTACTAAAGAGTTAAAGAGTAAGAGTCTGTCGTTCGCTAATCCTGTTAAGAAAATATGTACATACTAATGATGAAAAGTTTGATGTACTGATTAGTACTGATGACG
This sequence comes from Teleopsis dalmanni, assembly GCF_002237135.1. NCBI lineage: Eukaryota > Metazoa > Arthropoda > Insecta > Diptera > Diopsidae > Teleopsis > Teleopsis dalmanni. The sequence continues at coordinate 202,619,554 of NC_051846.1, forward strand.
GTCATCAATCTTTAAAAGAAAAGACACTTCGGAAAAGATAACCCCTACTAGTCCGCAAAGTAATATATGAATGTATACTAAGAAGTTACAGTCCGTCACTCGGTAAACTTCATAAAAAATTAATATGTACTAAAAGCATAAATACAGCTTCTCATATAAAATGATATCTTCAAATTTATATGTATTAGAAATGTTTAACCAACCTAAGGGTAATATTGAAATAAAAGTTTATGTCTACTAACCAGATAAAGCCAGCTCGCCTACCTTAAAAAGTACAAGTAACACGTCTATAAGTTACACATCGCCAGTCGTCAATCTTGAAAAGACTAATTATATATTTTGAGGAAATAGAATTTACAGGTTATTAATTTTATAATTACACTGGTTAATTTTTTTCCATTTAAGTATATATTTCATATTTTTAGAACTATTCTTGTCATTATCAAAGTTTTTGTTATACTCGCTTGGTGACAAACGTCAGTCTTGGAAAGAAAATTCAAATATTTGGGAGAAATAGAGTCCACCGAGTGCCAATTCAATATCATATGAGTATCTATTTAAATTGTGATCAAATTTCAGGTTTTTAAAACTTTTTAGAAGATCTCCATTTAATAAAAATATGCATAATTCTCGTGTTCCCCTCAACATTTCCAGCTCATACTCCACTTTCATCTCCTTATTCGCGTTCTACTCCTACTACTGCGGAGTAGTACTTAAACAATGTATAAGAATTGTCGACAATATTCGTAGTTATTAAAATTCAGTATACAGCTCTCTGCATAGATTTTCTTCATAATACATTATCCATGGTCCTGAATTTTTTGTCTAGAACTAAGTGCTAAACTTAGTAACAAAAACTAAAAGTATATTATTAAAACATTTAATACTTTTAATTTTATTTGAAATTTTTTTCCACTGTGCACTCATATAATCATCCATCGGATTTCATCCCAAACAATTCCATTAACAGAATAATATTTCTTACTGCAATAAATAACATTTCAAATGGCACAAAAAAAAAAAAAATGTTCTAATAAAAAATTTTATAAATCATTAACAAAAGGCTCAAACCTTAAACGGAGTATAAAATAAGGAAAAAAATCGTCTTTGCAATAAGAAAGAAAATCAAATGTCATCTTGGAAAATTCATTGACTTCGTAGCAATCAGAAAAAAAATAATAGCAGCGAAATCTGAACAAAAGAATTGTCAACTCTGCAGAGTAAATACGAGAAAACAGAAAAAAACGACATTGTGAAAAGGATACCAAGGCTCACGAAAACAACAAAAGGATGCACATATGTCTAGGGTAGCGCATATGAAGACTCCGCTCTGTCTACCGAAGCCATAGCAACATTGCAGGATCATTGCAGGATCAATAATTCAAAAAAGAAGGCTGATCGTGTGTACATAAACTTATCATCAACAGACAATGAAGCGACATAACAAGCGAATAACCTAAAAATTTACGTTTAATAGAAAAACACAACAACAACAATGTTGATGATGATGATGATGTCCTCGTAGAGAACTATCAAAAATACAAACAGAAAAAAAAACGAATAAAATTCGAAAATGACAAAAAATTTAATATTACATAAAAGTCAATATTTGTGAGATGTGAATAAAATATTAAAAAAAATTGCACTAGGCAACGCTTGTTATCCTTTTGTCAATGTCGACAATAATGCGAGTATCCTTCGCATTACATGTTTGACAAATATTTGTAAATGCACCTTTTGTGGCAAAAACAATGGTTGCAGTTTTTTATGTTGCACATTTGTTTGCAAGGATGCAAGGATGCAAGGATGTGAATTGGTTTTCGTGATTTTATTTACTGTTTTTTTATTTGATATTTTTTATCTGCTTATTGGGTTTTGGGCTTGAGCTTGGGTTTAACAGATTTCACATTTTATTAATGATATTTAATCCATTATTGACAGTTGACAACATCTTTGGAAAATCGTAAATGTCAAAGAACTGATGATTTTATTACATTAAATAAATTAAATTATTATGTACTTACAAGTTGGTATTTTACTTTATGAACTAACTTGGACATTGAATTTTATTTAAAAACTTCTAATAAATTTATTTTTTAGTGGAGTTCACTGTATATTCTGACAGATGAATGAAACCATGTCGGTCACAATGTATGTGATAAGTATTAAAAAATATTTAATATCAATTGGTGATATATATTATACATTTAAGTCCTGTATTACAAACTCTTTTCATGTGTTAATATTAATAAGTAATATATAAGTATCATACATTTAGGATTTTAAGCCCCTTTATGTGTATTTATATTTGGATAACTCGGATAATAGACCCTTTCAAACTCAATAAATTCTCAGAAAGAAAGTTTAGATACAAACAGATAATTATTACACTTCTTATTATGCGTAAAATGGATGTAGTATCAGCCCTTGAAAAAGTCTCATTAAGATAATCTAGAAAAATTTAAACTATTAACAAGCTGAGTGATATCTCTTGATTCAATATCTCAGACTTCATGAAGTTCAATAGTAGTCAAATTGAGGTAATTGATTCGTAACTTTTATTTAGATTAAAAAATTTGTCACATTTATAACTGACTCGATTAAAACATTTCAACTGCCTTAGAAATTTAGTGCCGACTAATCTATATTCAGATCTTCTTAGATTTAAAAACCTTTCATATTTATTATTTATTCTAATGAGGTATTTGCACGGCAAAGAAAGTTAGAGTCGACTCAGATTACCTTAAATAGTTTATATACAAAGTTTTTAAGTATTGATGCAGACTGATAATGGATATTCTACGAAAAGATTGAGGTCCTGAAGTTAGTTAGCGCACCCTTCTTTACAAGCTTATAAATTATTTCGTTACTACTCGTATCTGTTTTTGCTTTGTTCTAAATCAATTTTCATATTTCGGAAAAGATAATTTTTCTTAATTTATTAAATGTCTCAACCATATCACTCTACCTTTCGTAAATCTGCAAATAATGCCATTTCACTATACTTTACATACCCAAAGTAAATAAAATAAGTTCCCAACCTTAGAAAAAAATGTAACAAACTCAATTTGTCACAATTATATCCAATTCCATACACGCAACATAAGTATGTGAATCCTTTTATGGATGGCACCCCTTCTCAAAAAGAGATGGTAAAGAGTAAAAAATGTACCCGAAGAAAAAAATCAGTACAAATTCAATCTAAATTGAATCCTTAAAGATGGCTCATCTCGGAAATCAATATAAAATAAGACATCGTTTTAGAGCATTACAAATTTATTGTTAATTTATGGCAACTGATAGGATGCCTGCGATATACTCTGCACTGTTTATCCATAAAACTGTTAAAATGAAATGAGTTTTTTATGGTTCACATAAAATGAGGCAGCGGGAAATAAAAATCGGTTTACATATTCCGCATCGAGCGAGCAACCAAGGCGAATCCATTACCACGCATAACCCCATCGCAGAGAAGAGCTAAGCAGCGCAACACGACAATTCGGTAAGTCTGCAACTCGGCTTTATTGGCAGCTGTTTGTCTTCACTGGAGGATGTCTCTGACAGAATCCAGTCCTTGCGCTGCTGAACTGCTAAACTGCTGAGCTGCTGGCGTCGTTTTTGCGAATAAAATTGCCATTTACGAAATCCTTTTTGCCATTTTAGCAATTTTATACGCGCCGCATTTATTGCCGCCTTGGCTAACCGACGATGCTCGCATTCAAAATGAAAAATCTCGGTTAACCTTAAGATAGTGTGGCAAAATATCTACTGCTATAAATTTGTGGGTATAAAGATAAAGCAACAATATATACGACTTTGCATATAGAATAGTTGGCAAATGTATTTTGCATATAAAAAATTAAATAAAAATTTAAAACAATTTTTGTCTTATTAGCAAACAAAAAAAACTAATAATTGTTGATTAAATAGCCATGATTTTGATGAACTTTTTAATTAAAAATAATTACTCTAAATAGCTATTAATTAATAAAAACAGATTAGTTTTATTATGTGGTTCTAGTACAAAAGTAAATTAAATTTTTCTTACTAAACACTGCACTCATAACAATTAATAATCAATTAGTTTTTATCAACAATTATTTTATTTTTATTGCTAATAATTGACTTTAATCAATATTAAATTTTTATGATATAAATTTTTTTTAAAGAAAATAAATATATTTATTGACTATTAATTTAAAAGTAAATATTGGTTTAATTAGTTTCATCTATATATAATTATTTTTTATCAACAATAATTAGTTTTATTAACAATAAATGAATATAATAAATATTAAATTTTTATTATAAATGAATATTTTTTAATAAAATGAATATATTTAGTGACTATTAATTTAAATTCAAAGCAAATATTAATTTAGTTTGTTTTGTATATACACAATTATTTTTAATTTATTTTATATCAATATAAAATTATTTTTTATCAACAAAAATTATTTTCATAACAAATAAATGAATTTAATAAATATTATATTTTTATTATATAGAATTTTTTTTAAAGAAAATAAATATATTTATTGACTATTAATTTAAAAGTAAATATTGGTTTAATTAGTTTCATCTATATATAATTATTTTTTATCAACAATAATTAGTTTTATTAACAATAAATGAATATAATAAATATTAAATTTTTATTATAAATGAATATTTTTTAATAAAATGAATATATTTAGTGACTATTAATTTAAATTCAAAGCAAATATTAATTTAGTTTGTTTTGTATATACACAATTATTTTTAATTTATTTTATATCAATATAAAATTATTTTTTATCAACAAAAATTATTTTCATAACAAATAAACGAATCTAGTAAATAATATATTTTTATTATATGATTTTTTTTTATTAAAAATAAATAAATTTATTGATTATTAATTCAAATTCGAAGCAATTATTAGTTTAATTAAACAATAATTTAACAATAAATAAATTTAATCAATATTAAATTTTTATTATATAAATTTTATTTAATAAAAATAAATTAATTAATGACTATTAATTCAAAAGCCAGTATTAGTTCAATGTTTTTCTATATATAAAACCTTATACAAAAACCGCACTAATAAAAAGTAATAATCAATTAATTTTTGTTTTACAATTTATTACAATAAATTTTCTTTATTAAAACTAAAATAATTTAATTATTAAAATTTGCGAAGAAAATGTTAGTTTAATTAAATAATTTTTAGTAAGAGGTTTAGTACAGTAGTGAACAATAGTGAACTACAACAACAATAATTATTTTGAAATTAATTTAATTAATTGAATTTTTGGCTTAGCGTACCGCAGTTTCAAGTATTGCCAAATACCCATCATCAGTGGTCTTGGAAATAATTCTTGTATTTAATTTAATTTATAAATAATTTTTTGAGACAGTGAGTACCAAGAAACAAACTCGTGCCCTGCCAAATTTGATGCTCAGAGTCAGCGCTCCTTAACCAACTGAGCCAAAGCCGTACTTAAATTTTATTATCGCATATTTTTCTGGAGTTTTGTTTTTTTTTTTTTTTTAAAATCTTCTACTAAGAACTACATCAATTAAAAGTAATAATCATCTGCCATTTTTGTTATATGAATTTGTTTTTTAAATAAATAAATTTAATAATTATTAATTCAAAAGCAACTATAAATTTAATTTTATTTTTTTTTATACAAAATCTTAAACTAAAAACCGCATTCATAAAACGTAATAATATTCCGCCATTTTTGTTAAATATAAATTTTTTTGCTTGCATTTCAAAATTGTTTACTTATCGTTTCCCTGTTCTTCTGCCTGCTTTCCTGCCTTCCTGCCCGTTTGCATGGAATATTTTTAGTTTCCTTGTTACTTGCCAATCATCGGGGTAAATTTATGAATAAAATAACAAAATAACGAAAACGCATTATTGGCCGAACACGCTTTCGACAACGTACACCGCAGATTTTCATGTTTTTCCAAAACCTCTCATACCACCTCTCAAACCCTCCGCAAAGACAACGGTGGTGGTGGTAGGTAGTCATCGTTGTTGTACAATAAATAATCGTAGTTATAAGCAAGCAAGTAAGTAGTGATATCACTTTTCATATAAAAATTGTTATTGTGTTGATGTTGTTTTTGTATTATTTTGCTATTATGCCATTATGCCATGCCACTGCCATAGCGCAACGAAAACGAGTGGAGTGGCTGGAATATATAAAAATGAGTAATGCATTAATATATTATACGTTCATACACACATACATACATAACATACATGTACATGGCATGTAAGGATATTAGCGTTTATATTTTGTATAAAATTTTATATTTATTTACGAGGCGTTATATCATGCTGAGCTCATGCAGTCGAATGCACACCAATAATGGAGTCTTTGCCTATTAAAAATGTTGTTGTTGTTGTTTTGCTTTGGTGATGTTGTTTTTGTTCTTGTTGTTGCGATCAATGTTGTTGGTACTTCACATTTATAACTGCTGTTTACTTAACTTTGGCCAATAGCTTAGGGGAAATATTAAACGTCAAAAGCATGCACTCCTCGGCCTGCTGCATTCAAGGCATTAATGCAAGCACAACTGAAGTGCTTCTAATTAAGTAATGTGGAGTGCGGAAATTATGCGCAAATTATGCGCACATCATTTGCTAAAAACCAAATGAAGTTTAGGTATTTAAATAAAATCCATGACAACGTTTTAATAAACATAAGCAAATACTTTAAAATACAAAGAAATAATATTGTATCTTAAAAATTAATAATGATTTTGAATATCATAATGAAGGGGAAGTAAATATTTTCTTATTAAAAATATATACACCATATTTTCCATAATAATTTTTCATATAATTTCATAACAATTCAATATGATTAAATACTCAATACGAAATTATTTATATTTATTTTCAATCATTTATTATTTAAATATTTTAATATGATGTCAACATAGTAATAACTAAATATTTTCATCACTAAATATTATCAATCGTATCGGTATAATGTTCGAAATAAAATAAGTTCCGTCGGTATACAGTGGTAGCATGAGCTGGACATGACATTCACTTGGTTGAAGACCGTGGCTGACTTAAAACATATTTCTGTTCTGTGAATCATAGTACCAGGTCAGAAAGCACCCGATATTTATTGCAGACAGAAAGGATAAATTTCTTCATATGCTTTTCTAATATATAGTATTATTATTTTAAAATGAATACTATGCATCGCTAAAAAGTTGATTTAAATGGTTTATTGTGCCATATATTATATAAAGTAATACATAGGATATACTTACATATATTAAGATATAGTTACTTATATTTTTCCATTTTGTCATTATCATAATTTCATCAGATAATCATCTCTCTAAGCTTTTCTAAAATTTCGTATTATTTTTCGGAGATAAAAATCAATTTCTATCATCATTATATTATTTAATATTTTAAATAATTATTATATCTTTGTATGATGAAATTTAATATTGTTATTAAGGGTATAATATTTATTTTATTCCAATCCTTTAGTTTATTTTATTAAATTATTATTATTATCATAATTTTGAAAAGGGAATAATACACTGCGACCTAAAAGATCTATTATGGCCCTTAGTCGGATTGGAGTGTTTGTCCAAGTCCGATTTCTTTAATGATAAGGCATAGTCCCCTAGTCTGAAATGCCATCCTAGGTGTTTCTCCTGCTTGTGTATCAGTGCCGGGCACTCCTCTAGCACATGGTGTGCGATTCTTTCTCTTCTCTATAGTATCTGCAATCTGAGTTGAATTGGATTCATAATTATAAAGTCTATCTTTCCTAGTCTTGAATTCCTATGTTCCATGAAACACCATCCTAGGTGTTTGTCACGCTTATATATCAGTGCCGGTCACTCCTCTTGCACATGGTCTGCGATTTCTCTCTCTCTTCCATAGTATCTACAGTTTAAATTGGATTGGATTCATAATTTTGTTAGATGAGTATTCAATATCCAGTGGTCGGTTAGTAATCTCGTAATAATTCTTATGTTATTCTCTATTTGTTCTATGCAATCCTTGAAACGTTTAAAGTTGTAAATCCCTAAAAGTATTTTCGATTGTGATAGTCTTGATAGCCTTCTCCAACAGAGTTGTCTTTCTTTTCCCACTGCGCCATTCAAAAGAATAGATAGAGTTCTTTATGTTGTTAAATAGATTTCTGAGATAACTGAAGTTATTACTGAAAATATTGAAAATAATATATCTCACTTTATTTACTTTATTTTTTTCATTTTTTTAAAAGCTTATAGTCATTTATTCAACATACGTTTAGTTCCTTTATCACCTATAGGAGCATAGTGCCTAATTTATTCATTTATTCAACATTAAAGTTCATCTAATTAAATATATTTAAAAAACATGAAAAACTTGTATATCCTTCAACTTCGCTGATTACATGATATAGATATGATATGTAATAAATATAATTTTTAAGCGGATTGCAGTACTGAAAATACCAGTAATAATTTTTTGTGAGATTCCAGTTTGCACTTTATCAGTTAGTGTGTCATCAACTTAATGCCTTCTTCCATAATTAGCAATCCAAAAATGGTAACATAAAAATCTGTTTCCTGCCTGTGCGATTCTGGCATTCCACCACTGGGGCTGTCACGTAAAATGGAAGTGAAATCCTTTCAGTACCAGATATATAAAATGGAAGATAATAAATAAAAAATAAATAAATTTAAAACAAAAATATGCACAAAGTGAATAGCTGAAATTGCCACCAAAGCAATTGTGGAGAGGAAAAATCCATTTTGGGTTATCCGCGAATTTCAATCAGTCCCGAGACACTGAAAAATGAAACGAGCAGCGTGTAAAGGCAAGATTTGCGATTCACGGCGGAGATATGAACAAATGAAGTCAGAGCAGATATAAAAATGATTCGCAAATTCCAACTGAGATACAAAAAATAAATACACAAAGAGAATACGTGATGCATTTTAATGTCAAAAAAAAAGAAAAAAATATACGAAAAAAAAAATAATATACAAAAGACGCTACTTGGAAGGAGGAGCTAACATTACTTCAAGATGAAAAAAAAAAACATTAAAAACAATTTACAATATTCAAGATATCTTTAAAGTAAAAACAAAATTAAATGGATAAAAGAAAAAAATAAAATCGTGAAAAAATTGAAATATTTAAATTTTCAAATATACTGAAATCGTGAATATATCTTCGCAGTAGGAAAATTTATTTAAGCTGTAATCGCTTAAATCCACTTAAGTTGACAACTTAAAGAGTTGCAGTTGCTCTCCTTAATAGTGACAAAAATTGAAGGGTAGAGATAGGAAAGTTCCCTTCAGCTACTAAATCAATATGCGAGAAGATTTATTGCAACAATCAAAAAGGCTAAGATGCTACACAACAACACAATAACACAACAATACAACTATAGAGATGTGAAATGTATCTCAATCTTTAATTTTCTGTGATTGTTGTTTTCTTTTTTCCCGTGAAACTACACAAATCAAAATATAACCCAGAAAAAAACAAACGGGAAAATATTTTTGGCTACACGTAGAACATCGAATCAATTCCGTTCACAGTACTCGAAATATCGAAAGAGTTATTTTTATCATCCATCCAATCACTATCAAATCCATACAATAAATCTTGCATTAGTTAAGCACAGTTGCACATTTGTGATATATTGAGATACTTGCCAACAAACGCACACGCACTATCAGATACTTATTAAGCGAGACATCTTTTGGTTTCATTTCTGCTGTTGTTGTTCTTGTTGTTGTAGTAGGCATTTAATTATATACTAAACTAAACATCGGTTTTAGTGTTTATCTGCTGGCATATATTTTATGCTATAATTTTTAATGTTCCTTGCACTTATTTTGGTTAAACGATCGTTGGTTTGACGCAATGGCAGCAGATACGCTGGCCATCTGCAATCAAGACGCGTTCCATTGGCGCCACTTTTGCTATATCAAAACAAATAAGCAAATTTTCATGGTTTTTCATGGCTTTTCATATTTGTTTTGGAATTCATTGGTTTGTTTATGGAATTTTTATATGATGAACTTTTTATTTCATTCCATTTTATGATGAAGATGATTCCGTACGAAATGTAAATAGTTAGGAACTTTTTACGATGAGGCTGCTGCAAGGCTTTGGTGGATGTCTTTAAGTTAATTGTAGCTGCGATTAATTTACTGCAACTATTAAATGGATTAGAATTAGTTTTCCTAGAATTACTCATCATTACAATAATTGCTCAAAAATATGTTAATTTGATTTATTTTTATTCAGTGTTTTATATACTTAACGAAGGAGGAATGGTGAACTGGAATAACAAGAGTTTCATCAGGAAAAAAAGTGTTAAGAAAACTGTAAATTATATAAATTTCAATTTATAGCATTAGGATGAAGTCTATACTATGTAACTGTACTTACTTGCTTTTAGACTGAGGTTGTCATTAAAAATTTATTCCGGACAAATATCTTATGAAATACTTTTTCTAATCTCACTAAAATCTAGTTGCGTATTATTAATTAGTTGTGATCTCACTAATGAATGAAAGTTGGAATTCGGAATAGTTCTATAGTTTACAACAGTTCTAGGCGACCGTAGAAGCCTAGAATAGCAGTTGCTTCACCACGGACCCGTACAACTAGATTGACTGTTACAATAACTTAGCCTAACCTTCTCGCAAATATCTGTACACTATTACTTATCTACTTCTTTCTTCAATTAACTGCTAATAGAACATAGTAGAACTAAAAATAATAAAAAAGGAATAGCCGTCGGATTAAGAGAACATGACTTATGTTTGTTCTATAACAGTTTGACACATACAAGGTCGCCATTGTTCCAATGTTCAAGATCGCTTGTCCTACAAAACCTTTAGAAGCTGCTTTACAATATTAATAAAACGTTGGTCTTCAAACGTAGAACTCATTCACTCCCATATGCGACTCTAATCACGTTTTCTGCTTCTATGCAATGTTAGAGATTAATCTTCTTATATAGAACCGGCTTACTGCCATTTGCAAATTTTAATTTCAATTTCTATAACTGATGGCTTTACTACGAGCACTTCACTTTCTGTGGTTGCAATATTAGAGTCGTAATGAAATATATTTTTAATAAATCGCCTAAAAAGGTAGAAAGTGACTCCTGTCGACTCTGTATGAAGAGAAGGAAACATCAGAACATGTTCATATCAGAACTGCCCAGCGGTGGCAAGACATAGACTCGATTACCTTGGAAGCGAGATCTTAATCCCAAATCAAATAGATAAAATCAAGCCCACAGCAATTAGAACATTTCTAAATAGTCTAAAACTGTCCTAGTTGGGACTTTAGGCGCACAATAGATCTTTTAGGTCGGGGTGCTTTAATAGCCTATTACTTAATAATAATAATAATAAATCGCCTCGTCAAGGACAGAAATCCCATTGCTCGATTATTTTATCAATCCTGTCCAGTCTTCTTAATTCTTGGTCTGTTTAGCAGAAAAATGTCGCTTCTTTTAAGAATTTTAAAGCGGCGGTAGTCTCCATATTGTAGAACGCGATCATGTGATATGGACATAATGGTTAAAAGAAAAAAAGTATAATAACATAATGACTACTGAACGCACTTTTCCAGCCTTTATTATTATTATTATTATACAATCTATCACTGTAGATTGAATAATCACCTATCGAAGTGAGGAATTCAATCCAACTCAGACTGCAGATACTGTAGAGAAGAGATAGAAACATGCTTGGGGAGTGCCCAGTACTGATGCACAAGCGGAAGAAACACCTAGAAGGGTATTTCATGGATCATAAAGATTCAAAACTAGGAAAGGTAGGCTCTATACTGTCTTTAATTAAAGAAATCCGACTTGGAGAAACACTCTAACCCGAGTAAGGGGCACAATAAATATTTTAAGTCGCAGTGCACAACCCCTTCTTTAATAATAACTCCAACCTTGCTATATATTAAATTCATTTTTTTTATTTCAACTTCTTTCACGAAAGAATTATATCCCATTTAAGAATATTAAGAATTTTTAAACTTTGTTAAGAATACGTAGTACAATGATAATACTTTTAGAAAACAACCTTGTGATATAATAGTATTCTTACCAAGGTTTACGATTTTATTATCGATTTAATTATAAATGTTGGTGGAATTAGCGTTACGGTCTAGAGAGCTAATGTGCTCTCTTCATGGATTTTAAGTATTTTTTCAAGTTCAAATTCCTATATAAATTGTAGAATTGAACCTAACATATATTACAGAGTTATTTTTCTTCATCCGATTTGAGATGAAGAAGTATTAATGAGATTTTCTAAACCCAAAAGCATTGTGAGGACCGCCATTCCCATAAATTTTTCTCAATATTTTCCGCTATAGTAAATTAAAACTCCAAAGTCCTTAATAAATATTTGACTCATTACAAACATCTGAAGAAATCGTTTGGTTTGAAAGCCTCAAATTTCATTTTCCAAAAATAGTTTTTGCATATTTCTCAAATGAAAACTCTCTAATATATTTTAAACACTTCCATGATTGAAAGATTTTTCCTTTTACGTCATCCACTTTACAGGCCTCATCAACTCCCAGCAATGACGAAAAATTTATTTTTCTATTTTTCCGCACAATTTACTTTGATGGTGCAATGTTGTATGCTGGCAACGTGACTTGCGATCTAAAGGAATAACATCAGAAGAGGATTTGTGGAATCCATGAAAAACATTACAAGAAGCACGAAATTCCGCACTTAAACTAATCGCGTGTGGCATGACATAAAAGCAGCGCGTTGCTCCTTACGCGTCGCTTTATAAGGGAATCCTTGGAGACGCGCCTCGCGCCTTACTGACACAATATGCGTGCTTTGTCTGTGCCTTCTGATTATTAGCTTCATTGACAACTTCATTCACATGCACCCACACTCCGTACTCCTCGAATGCGTGCTGGAATTGTGCAAAAAAAAATTGGTGAGCCGCGTGTGGGTAGTCGTGTGGCGAATTCAATTCGCAAAGTTTTATCCTGATGATCCTTTTGATTACATGAACTTACACATTGCATTTTACTCTTGAATATTGTTAGGATTTATTGTAAAAATAAAAAACTTTAAATATTTTTAAATAGCAAAGGGTGTCTACACAGTCCTTAAATGCAAAGGCGAGTCATTGCAAGGATTGCAAAAATTGCAAGGGATGTTCTATTGCAAATTGGCATATAAAAAGGTTCCACTCTTCGCCAACCGATTCTTATTGATTGAAAGACAGTCAATATTTGAAGTCTCAGTGACGTTAACATTTTAATTAGAATTTTAATTTTTTTTTTGCGTTTCCAAATTAATTTTGTAATTATTTGCTATAACGCAGTTCTTATTTATTGTTTTTACAAAATTTTTAAACATCCATAAAATGATATTTCATTTGCTCAGTTTAAATATTTATTGGCGTCTGTTTTAAGCATTTCAGAACCATTCGAAAATATTTTGAAAACTCTTCCCATTTTGTTTATAAATTGATTCAAAGCAATTTTAATGAGTTTAGAACACATGCGAAATAAACATTTCGGTATTGCGGATGATTTTATTGGATTTATTGGAACGCCTTTAGTACTCGTACATTTTAGCCAACAGATGCAATATCTTGACCGAGTCTGGTAACTTAAAATTTTATTACATATTCGGAATTTTGGAAAACAGTCAATGATTGCACGAAAAACATGGAATGTGACCATGAAAAATCGAATAAATCTAACGCAAAATGAGGTGATCATAGAGAACCTCATTATAATTATAGATATACAATTATAAACAATTAATAATCATTACATAAAGACATACACTTACAACACTAATTCTATTCAGATGTTTGGTTTGTTACAGTGGTACAGATAACTCTCCATGTACCTCAATTGATGATTTTTCGTCGTTTTACTATCATTTTCGTCGCAAAAACCCTTAAGACTTAATAAGTCCCGTCGAATTTTTATAATTTAATAGGTCTTTTGTCATTATCGATGAACTCTGATAAGCTTTCAAAGAAATATCTCCCTAAATACCAATTTCTACTGGACGCCAAACCCGGCTTTCACAGCGGGAGTATTTAATGGTTTATTTTGCATATGGAATTCCATAACTTCTACAGCGAGGATTATGGGGAATGCACATTTTCTCTACATAGGTTCCTATACACAAATGATCAGGAAGAATTGCAGTAAGCTTGTTTAGTTCAACAACTAAATATAATCATGTGGAGCTTCTCATATATATGATGGTCTAGATTTATTGATTTCGGATGTTATGATTCTCGAATCCAGTTCTACTGTGTTCCGACAGTGTTCAGTCCTTACAAAATTCGTTAATAACACGCTTATCCTAAATAATGCACACTTTCGCTAAAAATTAAGACTCTGATCTGGTATCGCAATGGACCTTAATGGTCTATGCGTGCCTTTTTGATCTACCAGCATAAGCTAACCTTACCTGATACTTATAATTAATTTTTAACAAGATTTCTCACATTTTCTTTAACATCTATTTAGACCGCTTTAGTTATATATAATATGCGATTTTCTTTAGTTTCCACTGTGTTCATATACTTTAAGTGGGAAATGCTGAAAGGAACTACGTTATTATTTCAAAGTTATTGACTCTAATAAAGTAATATATTAATTGTTAATAGTATATTTCTAAGTACAATTAATATACTTTGTTGATATAAATTACAAAGAATATTAATTATTAATAGAATACTTCGAAATGATTAAGTGGTGATAGTAATATTTTAAAACTACTAATAATTCTCAATTGGTTTAATAAATCTTTGAAGATCGCTTTGATTAAGTTGAATGTGAAGTTTGTTACCAGTTCATTACTAAGATCGTTGTAATAACTCAACCATACTTTTATATGAATACCTTCCAAAGTAATGCTTTAAGATGAAGTAATAAATACGTTGTGAAAATGGATTTAAATAAAATTTAAAATGTATATATGCAACATGTTATTAACAGATATTACGCCCACATATTGTTTACGATTCTTTAATAACCTTCTTAATGATTATCTTAATAAAGATACAAAATAAACAATAAACAAAGAGTAGTAAAGCCAATAATGTTGCAATCAAGATCCTGCAAGTCGGCACCTTTGTATACCTAATAAATTGAATTGTATACATGCATCCAAATCTATATAGATTGCCATAACATCTCAGATGGAATGGATGCACATATCCTCATATGTAATTTGACGTTAATGTTGCGCTAATAATATGTCAGCTTAAATTAGCCATGGTCCTATGCATTTCATTACACAAACACTTATCCACAACTATGGCAAAATACTGGCCAAGATCGTGAGTGTTTACAGCTGAACATAATCCTTAATGGACGAACATAAGCAGTTATATCATATCTTTTAGGTATGAAAAGTATTTACATGTGTGTAACTATACTTACTTTTCTTCTTTGTATATTTCGTTTTTGTGAATATTTTTAAGGGATTTTCTCTTAATTCAACTTCCATAAGTGTTGTTTGCGCATTGATCTAAAAATATTGATAAGTGCAAAACAGTTGTGATCCTGTTGATCCTGTTGAGTTAATTTTGAACAATTCGTTTTTGTTGAGTTTGCCATTTTTGGGTTTGGAATTCGTTTTTATTGTATTTATGCTCTCTTCAATATTCAGAACTAAATTTGTTAAATGAAGCGCGTTTAAGTGTAAAATTTACTATTTTTTTGATGTTCGCTTCACTGCTGATTAGGACCAAAAAACTGAATTTACCGAAACTCGTAAGTTCTTTTCGGTACTACGAAAGCATCCCAAAGTAGTTATTTGAACTTTAGTATTTAAATTTAACACATGAAGGCTTATCGCTTTTTGCCACAATTTGAATAGTAAACAACCCCGTTGAAAGACCGTGTTCTTAAGTTGCATCCCCCCACAATTCCTTGTGAAATGTAACCGCTTTAATGCCTTTATTTGCTTATCAAAATTACCGTAGATGCGTCAGTGTTGTCAACTGTTGACACTTGCATCAACAAATACAACAAACGCCAGCAAACAGCAACAATCGTCAACAGAATAAATGAACAATCTCAGCCGAAATGTAAACAAAATGCAAAATAAGGCAGCGGCCCATAATGCGTTGCGAGCCTGGATTTCGTAAGAAAAGGACAATTGCCTGGTACATGTGAACGGCAGGATTGAAGAACTGTCAACTGTCAAATCGCACTGAGACAAAGCACACAGATACGCAAAGCAAACATACGTAACATATTTTTTTTTATTTTTTAATATCCAAAAAAAAAAATAGTAAACAACACTGAAAGTATCTTTGATGGTCTTTTTGAGGGGTTGCAGTACTCTGTCAAATTATAGTAAATAATTTAAATTATTTTTATATCGAAAGATGCATTATACGTGTACTCTATTTGATTCAAATCATTTGGGAAGTCATTTGACATTAACTGAAATTAATCAAAAGTTAAAAAAAGTCAAATATACATTTTTAGACGTTAGACTTAAATCCAAATTTTTATTTATGGTACTTGAAATAGGCTCAAAATCGTTCCTTAAAAATAATTACTATTAATATCAGTTAAAGTAAGAAAACCTAAAAGCTATTTTTAAAATAAATAAATAATTCTCATAAATGGGAGCTGACTAAAGAAATTTCTGCGCCGAACTGCTTACTGCGCAAAATACATTTGCGAAACAACATCTAAACTATCGGAAAAAAGATCCAAACCTTTGGACAAAACACATGAGCATTAAAAAAATATGTATTCTGTATTTAAAACGTAAAGTAAACTTTTGTATACAAAATACATTGACAAAAGATCCAAATTTTTGGACAAAAAATACATAACAAAAGATCCAAACCTTTGTTAAAAATAGATGAATATTAAAACAAAATTGGTTCTGCATTTAGAACGTAAATTAAACTTTCAGATAAAAAGTATTTTGACAAAAGATCCAAATCTTTGGACAATATTGATAAATATTGAAACAAAAGAAATATATAAAATTGCCTGCAAAACTATAGTATATTCTTAGCCTTATCCTCCACCACCAGCGAGACTTAACAATTTACTTTAACGTACACCAAAAAGTAGAGGCACTGTTTGATACCAACTAATTAACATATGAATATGTTATATATATATATATAGAGTGTTCCAACTGAACTGTGATTTTTTGGTCGGAATGTATGTTATATTTGAAATTGAATTTTATTGGAACTACACAAAAAAAAGTTTCGAATTTTGGAATTTTCAAATAGCCGGCTTTTATTCCTACTTTTAACGAATACGAAGAATAGCTTTAATATACCTTTAAAAACTTGTTTGCGATAAGCATTTGTAATAAACTTGGCCGCACTCTCAAAAAAACGGGTAATATCCTCTGACCTTAACTGTCGTCTAAGTAATTGCAAGCGGTAGTGTTTGACTTCTTCAAATGTTTTGATTTTCATAAAACTTTAAGACAAAACTTCCGTCACAAAACTGCATAATAAAATTCATAATAAACCTGAAAATCCCTATATCGGCAAACGGTGCTAATACTTTCATCTAACAAAGCAGCAAATTATTCTTATGAAGAAATTTATTAACGGTGACTCTAACTGGTATCACAAGATACCCGGAGATCTATTCGTGATATCTTGATGAGAACCAGTTCAATCTATCTTAATACCAACTAACCAATATATCTTAGCATTAATCTGTCTTGATGCGAACGAGTACCTACCTATGGTATAAGAATGCTTCAGAACGCTATCTGTTTCGTTAGAACATGCTATGCTATATGTTTGACAACAAAAACCGGTTCTGGTTTTCTGTTCAAATATTGTACTTTTATAATATTGTGATTGAACTCTATCAGGGATAGAAGTTTTCTGAGAAACTAAGTTGTAAATGCTTCAAACGCCTGTAAACACTAAAATCAGCTATCATGAAACAGCATGTGAATACAGTGTTGCCACCTGAATGAAAGTTATAATAGTTATATATTGAAAACAATGCAGTTGGACCACCACGTGTATAGATATGTATGTATACATATGTATGTATGTATGTCATGTTACCCTGTTATTTTAGAACAGTGTAAATAATTTAATTTTCAAGTGAAGTAACCACCACTTCCCACACCTGTCGGCGCTCCCACATTATAATATTAAAAACTCTGTAATGAAAACACTATTAAATCGATTTGGTAACAATTAAAATCTGCGCTATGTCAACATAGAAATAAATGCAATCAAAACAATTTATTTGGTTCCAAAATAAATTTCCACAACAATGCGGTATAGAAGTTTTCCTACTTCGATGCAAATTAAACCAAACTGAACACAACCGAATTAAATGACAAGTGTTAAATTGTGTAAATATGAAGAAGAATTAAATGCTCCGAATGCCTTAATTCCAGCTATTGACACGAAACAGGACACAACAATCACATTATGCACTACTCGTAAATGCGTCAAAGGACTTCAAAAGATTTAAGCTTAAGAATAAACAGAAGCACACGTGACACTGCCATGAAAAATTCCCAAAGAAGCTGACGAAAAAAAGAAAAATAATAAAAAATTTAAAAATATTTGATGAAACTTGCCAGACGGTGAAGCAAAAGGAGTTGACAGAATTGACTAAAATTTTTCAACATAACGATTTGAATTATTAAAATATCAATTCCTTGCAACTGTTGCTAGCAACAAATCGACGACGACGACTTCATCCTTTCTCTGCTGGCCAAATATTCAACATACAATAAAACCAAAGTCTTTGATGCTTTGGTTCCGCAATCCTTTACCATGCGAGCACACACGTTCTCTATTAGACTGCAATTCATGCCTACAAAGACTTTCCGAAAGCGTCCCATTGATGCAGTCGTGTGTGTAATTCAATCAAACAAATCAAATGTGCCCTTTCGATGACGCCCATAGAGGCACGCACAATATACGCAAGCTGCTACACACAGTCAAACACCCTTTACACAACCAAGCACTGTAACAACAGCAACAACAACAACGACAACAACAACTAATAATTTACTGTCTCGAATTTGTTACCACGTATGTGGCCAAATTTTTTGGCTCACCAAAGTGAACTTGTTTGTTCGTCCGTCGTCTGTTATCCGTCGTTCGTTCGTTTGCCCTTTCGTTTGTGCTTTTCTTCCTCCAACGGAAATGTTTAATTTGTTTTAGTCGAGGGCCCAAAACCATAACAACAACAAAATGGAGCAACAACGTGTTCGTACACTACAACAACAACTTGTTTTACACTTTGCAACACTTAAATTATTTTCTCTGCCTTACAAGTTTCAGCTTCCCTTTTTTCCAGCTTCCGCTTCATTTT
The DNA here is from genome assembly GCF_002237135.1 of Teleopsis dalmanni. NCBI lineage: Eukaryota > Metazoa > Arthropoda > Insecta > Diptera > Diopsidae > Teleopsis > Teleopsis dalmanni. Next base: position 202,638,905 of record NC_051846.1, read on the forward strand.
GGGTCATTTGTGCGCCATTCCATGTGGTTCAACCCTAAATTGGGGGTAAATTTGCTTGCAATTTAGTGTTGTTAATCTAATTTCGTTTAATGCCGGGGTAGTCCAATGGACTGCAGATTAGTTACATTGTTGTATTTTGTATTAGAAATTGGTGTTGCACAAAGAAGCCAACAAAAACTGGTTGAACCAACATCCTTGTTGTAATTTGAACTAAAAAAAGAATAATTTTCCTTGTGTCCAATAATAAGGTATGGAATATTTTAAAATAGAAAATGGACCGTCATTTTGAATTACACTTTATATTGGGTATAAGTTTTAAAATCTACAATCAGTACATAAATTTCTTTTTGATTACTCCTTATAGTGAGCGTGAAAAATGGTTTCACTTAGTAGCTATGGAACAATTCTCTAAAAGGTTGCACAATTTTCGGTCTAATTTTTAACAATAAACGCAATTAAAGTTTGACTGGAATTGTACAGTAAAGTTGTGTATACCCACTAAGCATATTATTCTTAAGAAAAATTATTTAAAAAATATAGAAGCAAGCGTTACAGCCAATATTTTTCGAGTCTGTTTTTTTTTTTGCAGTAGGTGGAAAGCATCAAAAACCACAGTGTGAAACTTGAACCAACTAATACCACCTCTTAGAAATGAATATGGAAGATTGCAATCGTTTGCAGCGGATGCAACCCCATTCCGGTAATCAAGGGAGAGATGTTAGATGGATCCTAATAGATGTTTAGAAGAAAAGGGTGGCTTTAATACAAGAGGAAGATAATGAAATCAATGGCTGGATGGAATAAAACAGAATGAAGAATAGTAAAACGAAAACATAATAATTCTCTATAATAACAAAATAAAAAAATATAAAAATAAAATAAAACTGAAATTATAAGATAATTATATGATAATATAAGATAATTATAAGATAATAAGAAAAAGTGCTCTAAAGATTTTCAATCTTCTAATTGATAAAGATGACCATTGATACATAAAGTACAGCTCGATTGGATGGTTGAGATAGAAGCTTTATAAAAATTTCGTAAAATTTGAACGAATATAAGTTGAGCTATTGCAAACATATATGGAATTACTAATAGACAGGCTATCCTACTTACCACTATCTAATCTTAAAATAATCACTCTCCGCACGGGGCTTATAGAGAATACATAAATTAGTCAATAAGATGGGTGGAACCCTGTAGTACCCCCAGTGACCAAAGAGTAAAAGTGCCCATTTGCGCTGACTCGAAAAAAGGATCAACATACATACTAATAGATATCCTGACAATAAATACCAACTACAGAAAAGTTATGTTAACTTTCGAGTACACTTTCTATAAGTAATTTTTAGCCAGCGAATATCCTGACTATTCATATCTAGTATAAAAAAGTGTGGTTTCTTTGAAATCCATCTTCTATAAATAATTTTTACTTTGGAATATATCATCTCTAAATTATTTTTAACGAGACTGTGTACATTAAAGTTTCTCAAATATGTTCGAGAACTAAAGCATACTTGTCTTCTTCTTTCATATTCGGAGTAACTTGTGCATTTTGAATATAATATTTTAAAACTGTGTGTGAAAATTATTCAGTTATTCCGATTTAAAGCGATATAGTGAATATCTTTCATAAATATATGCAATTAAAAACTTACTTCTTTTAAAATTGTCTGTATCTTTAATCAAACTGTACAATGCAGATATTGTGGAAAATTTTATGAAACAGCTACTGACACTGAACTCACACTTTTTCATCATTGCCTCTAATCCAAGGCTTACTCAATAAATCATTTGAATACACAACACAAACAATTCCTTTTACACTTTTTTCAACTGAATCCTTAAAACAGACAAATCAACTGAAAACAGGACAATTAACCCTTAGCTTGTTTGAAACCAACATGGCGGCTAGCCTAATGCCAAATGTTGGCCACAAGTACAAACCCTCAAAATGCGTAGCTCTACCAAAACTCTTGGGAACGACATAACGCATTTGGGGAACGCAATTCCACACACAAAAAATAAGCCAACAACATCGGATGAGGCTCATTGTGCACACGTCAAATACCAAAGTTGAAACGAAAAGAAAATCCTTGGAAGTGAGTGCATTTGTGGCCAAAAAGGAGTAATAACGTTGATGATGAGATGAGTTCAGAGATGAAGTGCCATAAACTATTGTGGCAAGAAACTAGTAAAGAACTTGTAAAACAAACAGCACCAACACCATCAACAACATTAACAACAACATTAACAGCAACGACAACAACAACAATCCCAACAACATCAACAAACAAACGAATAACCAAACAAACGAACACCCGAAATGAAAACTCAATTGATACCAGGAATTTAAGTGATTTGCTGCACTTAATCCCAGCACACTTAGGCACATCGCACGCACTTCCGGCTCCACCTCAGATGAGCTCCGGCATTGAGCTCAGCTGAGCTGAGCTGATCTGAGCTGAGGTGCAGTGATTGTTGCAAAAACACAAAGTTGCAACACTTTTGGCCACATGTTGGTGGCTTACTGTCGACTACATATCACTTGCAAGTTGCACAACTTGCATTCCATTGCTTTCCAGACTTTTTTCCCACTTTTCCGTTCCGTTTTCCGCACTTTCAGTTGAGCTCACAAAGGCACTAAGGCAGTTTGTTGGCAGCCTTATTTCGATTGCAATCGCAATGCAATTTAGGCTGTTTAAGGTTGTTGAGAAAACTTTGTAAAATGCAAATGCATTGCATGCATTTTCCAAGTTGTTGCTGTCGTTGTTGTTGGTGTTGTTATTAGTGTTATTGTTGCTGCAACGAATCTGTGAAGAAATAAGTGCAATTTTGAATGCAGCAAAGCTTATAAGCAGGCACGACAACACTTTGAGGCGAAATTTGTGGCTGAAATTTGGATTGCCAAGTTTATTTGTGTGCCGGCAGTTGACTTCTCCTTTGCTGCATTTCTGGAATTTCTTTAAAAGTCTTAAATGCATGAAAATTGTGCTTTTAAAATATTTGAAATGTTTTTCTTTTATCATAAATGTTTTAATTTATTTAATTTTGCTTGCTTTTAAAGAATTCATTAATAAGTAAATATGGAAAATTTTCCACCGTTCGCCTTAAATGCAACTCATTTAAATGTGCACAGCCTGGACGTGCATCGCACTTTGGCACAGAAAGGATAACTGAGCTTCATGTAATTAAGCTGCGTTAATGCATACTTGCTACTTTATTAAATAAAATCAATTTCATATCATAAATTTTAAAATAACACGTTGCCAGGATGTTTTCGACTACGGCAGACAGTCGAGCGGCTCCAGTGGCTCATACGTGGTGCGGTGCAAGTTCATGGAGTAGTCTGTGGAGTAGTGCAACATATTAATTCCAATTTCACACTTTGCCAGGACATGCCATAAATACTTACTTCCCCAATTTTCTGTTGTTGTTGCTGCTATTGTTGTTGTTGTTGTTGTTATCGTTATTATTGCTTCTGTAACTGCTGCTGTTGCTATTGTGTTGCTCATGTGTTGCTGTTGTTGTTGGCGTTGCCTTATTTGTTGTATTTATGAATAATTATTATGTGCATACTTGTTGTTATCGTTATTTTACAAGAACGGCAGACTTGCCCAACTTTGCCCAGGACAGCCCATTTTACTGTGGCCACGAAATGCACACGCATAATTATTTCAACATGCAACATTTGCGGAATTTTATGCTGGCAACATAAAATTTATTCGCGTTTTGATTTTGCAACGCTGCCGACATTTTTCTGCCAGTGAAAAATTTAAAGAAATATTTTAAATTATTTTATTAAGTTTTAATAATAAAAATACATTTTCAAGTAAGCTGAGGATGGTCTTATACATTCTTTATGAATTTAAAATAAAATAAATTTCATAATTATTGATAATTAGTTGGACTTTAAAAAGTAATTAAAAATTATTTTCAATTAATTTGCAGTTTTATACAATTAGACTTTATCTTATGGGCACACATACTGGTCACTACCAGGGACTTCTTTTAACGACTCTGCTGTAGGTCAGAGAAAAATGTCACTCAACGATAAACTAATTTCTCCATACCCCTTTAAACCTATGTGCCCTAAAACAGCACATTTTATGATGGATTAAATTAACTTAATTTTTTGTAAGAGCAACTGCCCTTGATATCTACTATCTACGTAATTTAATAGATGATAAATATCTAGCTTATAGGTGGATATCTTATAGGTGAATACTTATCTTTCAGGTACATATCTAGCTCATAGATGGATATCCTAGTATAAGGTGGATATCGACCTCTATTTTGTAATTTACAGAACATCTTTTATTTGACAAATGGTGGATATTTCCTTAATAATTAGATGAGGGATATCTATCTTATAGGTAGATGGTGGTTGTCGGTCTTATAGATAGTGAATATTAGCCTTATAGGTGTATATCGATCTCATAAGTAGATATCGTCCTTAGAAATGGATATCTACCTTGTTAAAAGATGGTGAATATCTACCCTACAAGTAAATAAATAATATCTACTTTATAAATAGATGGTGGATATCTATCTTATAATTAAATGGTAGTTGCCTGCATTATAGGTAAATGATGGATATCGACCTTATTAGATAGATGATACGTATCAAATGTACGTATCATCTATATCATGAAAAGTTACATGAAGATCTACAACTTTTTTTGGGCTGTATAAGGTCAACACACTTGATATTGAAACAGTCCAAATAATTGGATTCAATGGTAGTTCTTGTAGAACGCTAAAATCAAACACGTTAAGCCTTTCGAAAAGAGCAATGCAATACGACTTAAGTGCAATGAGAACATAAGACTAACGATGATCTCTTATAAAACATAATGAGATGTCAAGACTGAAAAAAATGATGAATGATATGTGATGGGGCACTTTGGGTAAAGAAACACTAGTCCTTTTCGGACTATTATGCGAAGAAAGAAGTTAAATAAGTAAAAGTTAGAAAATTAGCAACTATAGAGACGATTTTAATAGCTAGTGGTTATTTCGGGAAGTTTTATTAAAATTTACCTTTGAAAAGACATTTAAACCTTTGGAATATTACTTGGTATAACATATCAAGCAGTGAAAAATTTTTATTTAAAATTAAACTAGAACTAGAACTATTGAAGCTTCATATATATAATAACTGTTAGTACAACTCCAGTTAGTTATCCTCTGAATGTAATTTAAATATTGCCAGATTTTTCGACTTCCTTTTATTTTAACATCAAAAAGACAAAATAAAATATAGTTTGCAATCTTAACAAGTGAAATAAAAGGGGTTCTACTCTTTATCTTCATATTTTTGGTTAAATTGGCCTACTAATCCATAAGATCAAGAATCCATATGTGGTTACAAAATCATAGTGACATGAATTTTTAAATCTAAAGTAGAAAGTCTTCTTATAGTTGTATGACAAAAATATCAATTATGATAATCGCATCATATCGTTCAAGTGTACATGGCGCCAAAGCCCCTTCCAAATTGTTTGTCGGTATCTTATCAAACAGAAATGATGGTTCGATAAAATCGATGACAACTTTCTCAACACTTTTAAATATGCATAAACCTCAATCAGTGCGTCTTAACCAAAATAGATGACCACCAAAGCACAGGTTTTATTGATCGAATTAACTTGTACCAATTCGTTAAGGCTCATAAAAATGAATGAGATGAAGTCAAGTCTCTCGAATGAATGTAACCATCAAACTTCTAATCAAACTCTCATCAATGAAGTCAATAAAAAGACGGCATATGGGCATCCGAAATGAGACGAGAAAAAGAAGAAATGCACCAGCAACAGCGGCGTTGGATTAAACGTATATAAATTGAGCGGTCAACACATTTTCGACTAATTTCAACCATAATTGACCAGAAAAACGTATGCGGAACCAATTAATGTGAAACAAGATAAGAACTGAGGGGGGAAAATACAAAAACAAAGGTGAAACAAAAATAGAAAAACAAGTGTAAAATTAACAATCCACAGAACAAAAGACTCAAGAAATGTGGAGAAAGGAAAATTTCTTGATACAAAAGAGCTACTATGGGCGGATTAAATTTGTTATTGAGATGAGATGACAACAGCTTGGCTGGTAGTGCAAGTATTTAATATCCAACATACATAAATGTCAAAATTTTTTAATTGAAAAATATTGAAAAAAATTAAATAATAGTAAAAGAAACTAAAGAGGAAGGTTTAAAAATAGGCTTAATGACAGAGAGTTAAGAAGAATAAAAGAAAGCCGAAATATATTTCTTGTAGCCATGGGTGAAACCAAATTTTGACTTATTTTGACATTAATGACATTGAAAGAAATAACTATTTTAATAATGCATTTTTATTAAAAAAAACGTGAAAAAAGTATTTCCCCCGCAAAGTCACTGACTAACGCAGCATGTGAAACAAAAGGGTTAATAGTATTTTTATGTTAATATTCCTTGAATTTTTCTTGACGTTTAGTGTTAACTTCACTTTACTTGCAAAATACTAGAAGTAGAATAAAGTCAAACCAAAACACGTAGGTTTCCCAAAAAATAGGCAAGACAGCCGAAAAAATAAGAGACTTAACACATTTTTTTTCAACGGAATTTTTTTTTAACTGCTCTAATGAAAGGGAAATAGTACCCCTCGGTTTGATTCTTCAATAAAAATTAACCAAGAAAACAAAATTTTTTAACAAAAACTTAATAAAAATTTCTTTGAATTCAGCAGTAACCAATTTGTCACACTTCCTAGAAATTAACACAAAAAATATACTACCACTTCTCTTAAAAAACACTAGCCTTAAAAAATCATATTGAACTCCTACGCTTACTTAGCATACTACAGAAAAGGGTTAATTGTCTTCCAGGACCTCAATTTACTTCAGCAAATCACAGAATGCAACTTGCACTAAATGTTCGATATTAACCCATTCGCTGTTATTGTTCCACACCCAGGTCCAGTTCAAAATTAGTGCGTACAAATCATAAAAAAGAAACACTAATAAAAAATAATTGGAAAAGGATGTACACTGATATGGCAAGGATGCCTTAAAAACCCTTTCCTTTTTTTAGTGATTTTTTTCTAAAAACTGCAACGGTTTTTTAATGTTTATTACCCTTTAGCCAAACCAAAGCATTTTTATAGATTTATTGTTTTATTACCTCGGAGAGAACATAGACAGAACTGTAACTACATAATCCAAAGGCAAAACTAAACTGAGTTTTTTACTTTGTTTTTTAACCCCTTCTCTTCGCACATTTGTTTTACTGCTTTATGAGGCATTTAGTGCTCAAACCCTTTTACGATTTCCGAAAAATGGTTTTTAATATATTTTTACTGTCCTAACTCTTTACTGACCTACAAATACAATTTGCAATTGTCTCACTAAATGTAACCGAGTAACGGGTTAATAAATTTGGTCCAACAGTCAGAAAACCGGCACACAAATAGACAAATATAGAGACCGACAGACAGACAAATCGTTAAAAAAGAAATTAGTTTTCGCACAAGGTCTTCCTACTTTTGTACAACACTAAAAAAAAACTAAAAAAAAACACATTAAATAGTAAAAAATCCTTTGTGTAGAGAAAGGGGTGCTCAACTCTATTAGCTATACGCGTGTTAACAATGATATCAGTACCAGGAACCGGCGTGACAATTATTTTATGCTGACACAGGAATATACGTTGAATAAGGAAGATGTTATAATAAGCAACGGAGTTTTTTTCATGTCCAGGGTAAGAGCATTTCTCTATTCTCTAAGTTAAGAGTGTATAAATTATTAATAGTGCAATATCATGCAAGGATCAACTGTATTGAAGACATAATTAATGTTTTTTTTTGTTTTTTTTTTAAATGCGATACAAACGGAATATGACTTTAAGAATATAAGTAATGAGGTTATAAACGAATTTCTAAGGACTTCTAAGGTTTTTTGAGATACGTATATATGATATGATAAGTATGTATTCATCAAAATGTCTTTTTAGATTTTCAATTAATTAAATAAAATTAAATAATGTTGAAAGAAAAGAAAAGAATTCTTATACCGGCCCATTATGTTATCGTATGGAGAAAAAGAACTCAAGGTTTAAAACCACCCAGAACTTTTAGCGATGCTTAGAATGTTGTTTAGAGGCAGGTCTCGTAATTCTTTAAGAACCTCAAGGAATTTATTTTAAGAATTTAATATCCTTTAATAAGAAATCAATGTTGAATAGAAAATGTTGTCAATAATTAACATATCACAACTGTGATTAAAAATATTAATCATTTAATCATTTATTCTAGGTACTGACGCCGTATTATTCAAAAGAATTTACACATTTTTTATATACTCATCTTAGAAGGCATGACTCCCAACAATCTCTTTAATCCTAAACCTATTTTTTGTGAATGATATCATTTTTACAGGTTTAAAGGTTTTCTTAGTCCAAAAAGTTGTTTCTGTCTAATCTATGCCATAAAGTTCTAATAGCGTTGTCTTTTTCGCGATAAGTCCACAAGTCGTTTGTCAACGCTATGCTGCAGTCTTCTATTATCCTAAAGAATTCATACATCGAGCTAATACCATAGTGTTGGCCTCAGTTAAGTGCATTACAGAACCTTTTCTGGCTGTTTCGTCTACTACCTCGTCTCCTTTAGTATTCTCAAGTCCAAGAACCCAACAAAGATAGGCCTTGTAATTAATCATAAAATTTTATCACAATCTTGATTTTAACATACTGGATTTCTCCACTCTCATTTCACCTTTTAAATGTCACCATTTGTCACTTCACCATTCTGGATTTCACTATTGGGGATTCACCATTAGTAATTGTTTGCTTTCATGTATTAATTGCATACTGCATTAACAAATGCTGAATCGAATCTTTTGTTCCCATTTCTCCACGGATGCATCACTGATATATGTAATTCAATATTGTGAAAGATTGTCGTATTCTGCAATATCACTTATGGTTTTGTTAATTAACTTATTTTGGCAATCACATACTTGGCACGATACTACTATCCCATATATTTTATTATCACTTCACACCTCAGATATACTACATTTTCGCAATCATCTATTATTATAAGTATTTAGTATAACATAAACTTTAAACCGGTAAAAATTATGTAAGGCAAAGAATACCATTTAATATTGAACTCGGAGATATATAAACTTTTTTTATCACAAACACGTTAGTGACAGCTTACATTGTTGGTACAAATTTTGATAACAAACAAAAAAAAAACAACTCAAAGTGTTTAACACTTTGAAATGTTCATTTAGAAAACGTTTAGTTTTAATTAACCTTTCAAAGTATCCCACAGTAAAGGCTAACCAACTGACGTACACGAGTGGCTCCCCTCGCATTCTACCAAACAAAACCGAAACGACAGTTGTTTTTTATGGCCATTGTTGTTACCGTGTTCACCATTCACCATGACCGAGAGCGGCGGTCAATGTTATTGGCCAGTAATTCTATTGTTTTCAAGCCTCACATGTCATTTTAAATGTGGCCAAAACGAAAAATTAGTTTCCAAATTGTCTTCCACTTCCAATTCCACTTGGTGGAACAGTTTTAATGAGACTTAATTGCGCGCAAGTTCAATGCGCATGTGTAACTTTATTTGTTTTACGGGTAATGCCAGCGATGTAACCCCAACTGCAAGGATTGCCCAACCGGAAATTGTAGTTTTTTATGTCATTCAATTGTCATTAAGCAATTTATATGTCACGGATATAAAAAAAGGAAGATCCGTTGGTGCTATTTTACACTAACGTTCAAAAAGCGAAATTCAATTAAATTTTTACGATTCTCCTACTAATTAAGCAGACCTACTGAGCCGTTAAGTTATTAATAACATTTTGCTATATTTAAAACTAATTACTTTATAATTTTTTTTATTTTTTTTTTAATATATATATATACTCCTTTGAAGATTCCATTACCGTCTATACACAGACCACCAACGCTTGTCGCAACTCTTTTACGTGTAATGTTCTTAGGTCAATTATTTTAGCAAGAAATAACCAATTATTTTTGGTTTACCTGATGTAGCCAAAAGCCGTAATCCGTAATTAGCATAGTTGGAACGTATGTCCTGCACACGTTGCACCTACAACATTAACACTGAAATGCCAAACAAACAATCACCCCCATGCGAAGCCGCTAAAAACTGCTCAAAGCCCCTAACAGCAATTTGCTCCTAACACCAATAAATTTTAACGATAAATACGTGCGGGTGCATCTTGTGTGAATTCCATTGAAAACTTACAACTCTACTCTATTCTATCCTTTTGTATTCCACTATACCATCCATATATCTCCTATTTTTCAACAATTATTCCTATTTTCATTCAAAGAGTTGAGTTTTTATTGTATCGCGAAGAGCAAACAGCACCCGAGCCGAGGTACAACAAGAACAACCGCAAATATTGCCACTAAAAGGGTTTTCACTGTTTCAGCTTGTGTGTACTTATGCATACCAAATCAAAGGAGTAAGCCAGCTTGGACCATAAGGGTATATAGCCGCATTCCTGCCTAAATATTACCTCACTGCGACTTGTTAAATGCTATGTCGGTTAGGAAAAGAGTTTGTGCCACTTTCTGGCTTTTTATTTTTAGCTTCTCGGAATCATCTGCCACCGCAAACATAACAAATATACGTGAAAAAGGATTTTTTATTTGTTAGATTAGCATTCAGTTAGTAAATTTTAAGAATCATATGTACTCCCTACAATCCAGTTGAACCTGTCCTATTTACTTCACCAAATACTTACTTGCATGCTTGATTGCTTACTTACTTACATTCATACTTGCGTACTTACACGCTTGATTGTAGTTCTCTGAAATAAATTTTTCCCCTATTTTCATAATTTGTCAAATTAAGTAAATGGAAAATAGTGAAAAAAATTAAGACAATTGTTAAAACAATATATAAGTACATAATAGTAGTTAGTTTAGATTGGATTGGCGGTCTTGTTTACCAAGAAAGCTCACTTGAGCACAAATAATGGCCCGTTGTGGTAATAATATTGTAGTAGTTCTAGTGGAAAAGTACATACATTAAGACTGAAAAGTTTTCGGAAATTCTCATTTAAAATTCGCGCGCTGTATATTTTTCGATATTTTAAGTTTATGTAGTTTGGCAGCACTGTCCTTAATTACTATGCCAAAAATGAGCTCGATCTGTCAGACAGTTCGTTTACGGCAGCTGTTGAAACCAGTTCACCTCAGTAGTGCGTTGCGAAATGTCTTCGACGGTCGTACGACCGTCCTGGAAGGCTTTGTACCACTCATAAACTTGAGTTTTCGATAAAACTGATTCCCCATAAGCCTTTTGTAGCATTCGCAACGATTCTGCACACGAAATTTCGTTCGAAACACAAAATTTGATGCAAACTCTTTGTTCAATATTTTTTTCCATTGTTTTTTTCGCAACGCACTACTGAGGTGAACTGGTTTCAACAGCTGCCGTAAACGAACTGTCTGACAGATCGCGCTCATTTTTGGCATAGTAATTAAGGACAGTGCTGCCAAACTACATAAACTTAAAATATCGGAAAATATACAGCGCGCGAATTTTAAATGAGAATATTGTAGAAGTTTTAGTGGAAAAGTACATATAGTTTTTTTCATTATTTGAATAAAGTATTGCATGTATTATTTTCATTAGAGTAAAATGTGTGGCATTCGATAACTCGGTCTCTTTTATTTATGGCATTTTCGATTGGTAAAACTGGGTTCAATCTAGATTTAGTCTCTCGATCTTCAAATTTTGTGGCCCAATCGAACAACAGCACATATAGAACTCTAGCTTGGGAACCAAAAGCTGTCGCAACTGTTACTGCATATAGAGTGGCATGCTAAAGCCTCATGGAACCTAAAAGATTTTGGAATTTAAAAATCTAAAATATTTTAGTCCATCTTATATTAGATATAAATATTGCTTTAAAGAAATGTCTTCATATAAACGTTGAATTGAGTTTGAATTCTCAGAAGTTATCCCATTAAAAGAGATAGAGAACTATAGACTATGGATACGTCCATATTAATAATATTCTATCACTGTCAGACACTTAATTCTGAAGAATTTTAGTTTAATAATAAAACTATTGAGCTCAAATTTGCAACACAGACAATCTAGGATCTCTACTAGTAACGGATTAAAGTTTAAAAATTGTGATCCATCTCGTTTAGATGAAATTTAGGAAAGTAAGTCTCAGACAAAAATATTGACTGACCTATTTATTTATATCAAGTTTACTAAAAACATAAAATTTGTAAATTTTATTCAAAAAGAAGTATTACCCCTTTAAAACCACTGTATCTTTTAATCAAAAAAAAGTATTACCACTTTAAAACCCATGTTTGTAAGCTTTAACCATTTGTTGCCAAAGACCCACATGTGGAAACTCTAAAAAAAACATGTTATTACCTCTTTAAAACCCCTATTTATACACTTTAACCCGTTGTTGTAAGAGACCTACATGTGTAGGAATAGAATATGTTGCAAGTTTGAGACGCAAATTAAACTGAAGTCATTCAAAAATAAAAAATGTCAATTTTGTCTCTTATCTTACCTAAGAAACATATACGAGAAGTGAAGACTTGTCAGGTTACTTCACTTGCATTTAAATGAGTTAGTCGTGCCTAAACGATTTCTTGTTAAAATTTTAGTTTTGAAAGGTTTAAGCTGTTATAATAATTAAGGTATGTTGTAATATTTAAGTTAAAGTTGCCAATTAAATTATATTTATAGGGTCAAACAGTGAAGTATTTTTTTTTTATTATAGCACAAGCACCTTACACGTGTTAGAAATATCATACTACAAATCAACTCATTAGTCATTAAATAGTTTCCGGTTAATTAATTACAGCCTCAATAACAGCGAAGAAATAATCATTATACGTTATAAATAGAAAAAAATTAATAAACACTCAGCTCGATAACTGTTAATATAAACCTGGCCAACTGGTCAATAGAACTAGTTTCGAAATGCCTATAAATAAAGCAAAATTTACATATTGCTCAGTATGAAAACGAAGCTCTGAACAAAGTCCATATGACGCCCAATAAATCGTAGGGTGAATAAACAAGTTTCGCCACAAAACAATTGAAAACATTTAATAACGTTCTTTAATTTTCTTTTATAAAAATATTTTTGGTTTTTTGCTTTATTTTGATTGCTGTGAAATATTGTATTTGGAGCTGCTGCCGCCATGTACGCTGCTGCATGTACGCTCTGCTTCCACTGTTGTTGCTCTAATTTCGGAGAGGATGAAAATGTATTAAAAGTAATAACACTCATTGCAAGTGATTATGTTGAGAAGAAATTATTCATGACGCAATAGCATTAGTATGCGCTGCGTCGAAGAGAGGTCACAAATGACAAAGCAAAGCAAAGGAGAGTGCTTTTTTCATTATTTGAGCAAAGCAAACGGAGATCAATGCTAACTAAAAACAAACAAAAAAGAAAAAAAACCTGTTATTAAAAAAATTGAAGTAAATAAATATGAAGCACACAAGCTAAAAGCAGCAGCACAACAAACGAAAGTGCCTAAAGCAAAAGCAAAGGCGGTTAGAAGGCGGCTGAGTAAGTTCGGCAATGGCAATACTGAGTATGACTGGGCATTTTTTGCAGCGAACATCAGGCCATCAAGTTCAAACTGCTAACTGATAAGTTATCGTACACGATATTGATTAATTGCAGATAGTGAGAATCACAATCACAAAACTGTTTATTAAAAATGTTTTTATTTACAAAAAAAAAACACAAAAACCTTACACACATACACACTGTACAAAAGTAAAAACACATGTACATATATATACTATATACTTAAATATTTATAATAAAATAAAATAAGTTTAATAATATTAAAAATAATATAAAATTAAATAGTTCCTAATCTATACACATTTAACAATTCTTAAATAAATGCCGTCTTTATTTGATAGCAGCGCGAATTTCATATCGAATTCAATGCTATCAACAGTCTTTTCACAAAATTCTACACAATGTTCCCGTAAGAAGTGTATGAGTCCCAATTTCAGCTGCAACAGACCTATGGACATGCCAATGCAATTGTGTGGGCCAGCACCGAAAGGCAAATACGACATTGGTTTGTGTGTCTTTTTCTGTTCTGTTGTAAAGCGTTCTGGATCGAAGAGGTCTGGATTGGGCCAGTACTGCAAAAAATCAAATTAAAATATTTTTTAAAATGCACAAATATAGCTTAAGATACCTTTGGATCATAGTGTATGGCAAAATTTGATATGAACACGGGCATACCACGACGTGCATAACACTCGGCATGTGGACGGAATGAGTAGAAGCGTTTTTTGTTAATAGGCGTACATTCACGTTCCAGAAATGGCAAAAGTGGATACTTTCGTAGAGTTTCATCGACCACCATATTTAGATACTGCAGTTCCATAACTTTTTCATAAGTTAAACTGCCCGAACAAGCTTCATATGCGCTACATATCTCTGTACGTAGACGCGTCTGTATCTTTGGTTGTTTAGCTAATTCATAGAGTGCAAAAGCCATAACACCAGAAGTCTCAATACCACCGATTTCGAATATAGCAGCTTGTGCCACCAAATAATCTGGCTGATGTGTGAAATGTGTTTCATCCTGATTAAGATCGGCCTCTTTTTTGAGCGTTAGCAGCGCTTCGATGAGATCGTTACGCATTTTACCGGAATTTTCTCGTTCCTTGATGACGCTGACTATTGTGCGACGCAGAAAATCTGCATGATCCTCAGCAAAGAATCTGGCATTTAGTAATTTAACAAATTTTGGCAAAAAAAATATCACACAAAAATCTATAGCACGTCTAAAGCTCAACATAAACATCTGTCGACTATGAAAACCAATTTCTGTTTGTGTATTTCGCAGGCTATACGAACGAAAACCAAAGGCCAGACTAGCTATCATATCGGTGTTGTATAGATCACATATATCCTTAACCTGCACAATTGGTGCATTATGCTTCTCGAAATTTCTGGTCAATTTATTGAGATATATTTCCAAGTCGGTACCAATCTGCAAATATACACATTAGTATAGCAATTGTTGTTTAGTATATTAAGATTTGTTGACGCTCCTACCTCCTCCATAAGCGCAAACATTTGCTTGATCTTACCGGCTGTGAAAACGGGTGAAAGTCTTGTACGTATTTCCCGCCATTCTGGATTTTTCGAAAAAAATAAGTTAAATCTAGCAATATTATCTTGGTGCTGATGACATTTGGCGAAGCGATTTGAGAAACTGACAAAATCTTCTATTAACACAGTCCGCACCAGTTCCAGATCGCGCAACAGCAACGCCGGCTGATGAAATAAATAGATTCCAACAAGTGGCTCATTCTCGAAGCGCTTGTCAAAGTAAAAGTTCCGTAATTGAAGAGCAAAAGAGTTCTCCAACTTCAGCACTTCTTTTAGATTGCCCAGCAAATGTGTTGGACGCACAAACTTAACGCGACGTCGTTGCCAGTAAACATATGTACGCCGCGACCAAACAAAGACGCCTGTCAGAATTGTTATGACAACAAGCAAAATTGTAGTAGAGTCCACCATGGCCACTGCCGCAAACACAGCAGACGTAGCAGCCACACAATGTAAATGGCAAAAACGAGATACAACAGAATCCACAGAAAACCACGCGATTTCTTTAGAATTCCAACTTTAAGTGCAGCGCTTCCACACAGGCATGCCGATTACTTATTGTTTACTAAAATTTATTTTTTATTATTTCAGTTTTTAATTTTTATTTAATATACAAAATATTAATTAATAAATAAAATAACTTCTGCACAGAACCGGCTGTTCTTACTTTATCAAAACAACGTGTACGACTACTGAGCTGTGGCAGCTCTGCTGCAAAACCCCTACGCTACGAGTATAAGCTCTGATAAGGTACAATACACATTTTGACTCATACAAAGAATTAATCTATTTTTATTTTATTTGTGGTTTGTCTGCGCTACACTTTCAGTCGGGCAATATCAGCCTGTACAGCACTTTGATACTTGAGTAAAAAAGGGGCTCGTCACATGGTCAGTGCGTGCGTTAAAAAAAAAATTTCAGGTTAGAAGAATATTGTTTGTCACTTGTGAAATGCATTAAAAAATATTATTAAAAAGATAACAATTGCTAAAGCGAAGTTACTAAAATATATATGTAGTTGGGAATAATGCCAACTGAAAAAATTATGAAATTAGTAGTATTAATATAGGTTGCATTAGATATAAAACCCACTTAGCACTATTGGAACACTGGGTTGGTATTTTCATAACTTTATATAAAAATTTGTAAATAAAAAATTTTACAATAATATTAGTTGTAATAATATCAAAATTAATTGCATCAAAATTAATACGAAATAAGTCAGGCAATATGTCTAAATGTTACCATTTTAAACAAAAAAAAATTTTTTATAAATTTTAAACAATTCTATATACAAGATATTCTGAAATTGTTCCTTAATTTTTAAATTAAATATTAAATTAATGTATATTAAGATTTCCAGTCTGAACAGGGGTGGTCACAATTCTGTTAGCAACTGTTATTTAATTAAAATAGCTAAATAAACAAAAATAATAACAAAAAAAATATAGAAATTATTTCTATAATATTATATAAAAAAAATAATAAATCGTTTAAATTCAAATTATTATGAATATATTTATGTCAGTACATATATATGATATTTTTTATGTTATTGTTATAATTTTAAAAAAGTTTTTATTATTTTAACTTTAAATATTTAATGTAAATATTGTTTATTATTATTTATTTCTTCAGACCAACGAAATCTCGGGTAAATGATGAAATGAAAAATTATTTTTGATATTTTTTTGTATCCCAAGAACAAAACCAAAATAATTTAAATAAATATTATCTAAACAATATAACACACGTTTTAAAAGTAATACTAATTAGTAATAATCAAGGCTCTTTCCAGAACTCGATTCTCCTTTGTATTCATCAGTGTGTTTTATGAAAAAATTCTGTTTCGTACAAAAAAGGGGGGTAATGATCTTTTTATTATTGAATTCTAAATATCTCTTTAATATATTCTTTAATATCTTCATATTCACTGTGTCCTATGACAATGTATTTGGAACAGAACACTGATAATGCTGCAGATATTTTAAAATATCAAAATTAATTATATGAATTATTGAACTGATATTGACAGCTATTTTAGATACCATTAAACGCCAATCATTAGTAATCTTGGGAAACAAGTATTGCTTAAATTTTTCATAAATATATTTTAAATTACAAGTTTTTGAAATTGAACTCTGTCAAAATTGAACCCTGGTTTTATCAATTTTTGTTGTTTAATGGTAATTAACAACTCCACTTGCTAAGTCAAATTTTTTTAAAATTATTATTTTATATTATTATTATTTTATTTATTAATTTTTGCTTTATCTATATACATATATGTATTTTTGTTTAATAAATTTAATCTTAACTTTTTGCTAACGCAGTTGATATGGTGGAAAAATTTATTCTCATATATCTTGTTCAGACTAACTGCGGTTCACTAATTGTGAAGTGTAAACAGAGTATAAGCGATACTTAGGCTTATATTATTAAGTTATGAATCCAATACACAACATTGGCAATAAAGCATCACACGAATAAAATTTTTTTTGTATTAATATAAAATTAGTTAATAAAAGTATGAATTTAAAATAAACAAATGCTGTATATAAATCCGTACTTACATGAAGTATATAAGTATATACATATGTATGTTATTGCAATATCTGAAAAAGCACCGATTAATATTATAGAACAAATATATATTAAACAATATAATAAACTAAATTTATTGTTATCAAAGCATAAAAGTCAATTGTTTATAATAAAAAATTAATTTATAATAATAAACAAAGAAAATTCTAAAATTTGTATTTCTAATAAAAATTATTTCAATTTTATTTTTATCCAGTTATAGTGATGATAAATTTTTTAAAATAAAATTAAAACATAAATTTTTCGAAAGTACATCATTTATATGTCAAATATATAATTTTCGTTGCTCACCATATGGAAACACGCTTGTAGTACACATTAAAGTCTGACATGACAAATGATCTCACTTATCGTCATTCACATTATTTTGTTCACTTTTTTTCATATCTTTTTTGTTGTTTTTGTTTGTTATACTTAATTTATTCTCTCTTCATTTTGTGCTTAATTTTTGTTTTATGTCTACTTTTTTTCTTCTTTGTTTTTGGTTAACATCAACAGAACAAAACAGAACGAAAGTATGCGAAACAGTTTGTATGCTGTTATTCGCTTATACGCGAAAGCAGCGCAGTCCGCAGTTCGCAGTCCGCAGTCGATAATCATAAAGCGAAGCAGTACACAGAAGCCCTAAACAAAAATGCTGAGAGAAATATTATGCTTTCGGATGTCAGATTCGAAGTATAAAAACATGGTAAGTAGTTTTCTTAGGAGGCAATGGCATTGCCGAAGTTCAAGTACTCTACACTTAAGTTATAGCTGACTATGTAAATTATATATAATTATGTTAATTATTGGAAAATATAATTGACTACAAATCGTATGTAATTAATAGTTTCGTGTTAATTTAAATAATGCAATTAAATTTTTCTTAATTAATGATATGTGTGGAAACTATTATTTAAATCAATTTGTATGTGTAATTAAAACCACTTTTTATTATTATAATTATAGATTATTTTTCTATGATAATTTTCCTACCTAACACTTATATATCTGAGACAAATTTCACCTGTATGCTACGATATATAATTATATATGAAATATTATTTACTCAAATGTTATTCTCTTGACCTAAATTTTATTTAATTATTTTTTCCTGAACAGTTTTAAATACAATGAGATATATTATATGTATATGATATTGATTTTATTGACAAACAAGAGATTCACAAATATAGCGAGATCAATGGTTTTTCTCAAATTGATTAAGTATATGTGTAACTATATGTAATACATAGTATATAATATATATGTATATTATATACATATATAATATACATGTATATAATATATATGTTATATATATATATATATAATATATATGTAACATATGTAAGTATATATGTAACTTATAGAACCTTCTCCATTGATGTGCTGCAAGTCACGAATAGAACCTTCCCTATTGAAATACTGCAAGTTACGCTATATGGAATATAAATATATAGAAATAAAAAATAGATAGAAAATTGAATAAGTAGAATAGATAATTATCCAATTATCTCATCATAAGTATAAGTAACATAAGTATTTGATTAGCTACTATACAGTCGGGTTAATAATTCTAGAAATCTCAACTTAAGTATCTGAAGTCTACTTTATAGAACCTTCCCTATTGAAATACTGCAAGTCACGCTTTGTGGAATAAAAATAGATAGAGATTGAAAATAGATAGAAAATTAAATAAATAGAATAGGTAAATGCCCAATTATCTCATCATAAGTATAAGTAGCATAAGTATTTAATATAACTACTATACAGCCGGGTTAATAATTCTAGAAGTCTCAGCTAAAGTATCTAAAGTTGACACAATTTTTTTAATCTCTATAATACAAATGAACTAAATATAAGCTGGAATAGCTCACTTTAAAAAAATTCATTTTAATTTAATGTTTCTATTTATTGTCTATATACTTTTAATAATTTTTATTTAATTTTAATCTTTCCATTAATGCCTGTTTCTATCGTCTAAATGCAATCATTAAATTAGAAAAAAAATTAAATTATTTAAATTTATTTGGTATTTATTTTCTTCCCCTTTAGTTAATTATAAATTTTTATTACATATTTATTCCCATAATTTTATTAGTTTTGGGATTTTTCTAGACATTTTACAATAAAAAAAAATAAATTTTAAACAAAAAAAATCTCCGGCACCCTACCTTCAAGGTGATAACTCCATTTTCTGTCATCCCATTTGTTACATGCCCATTTGCCATAATGTTTATGCTTGTTTTGGGTCATTTATGTTTGTCTGTGTTGGTTTCTACCCTGGTCTACCGCTGAGGAGTGTTTGTATATTTTTCATATACATAATTATTAACTTTTTTCAACTCTCATCTTCCGCAAATGCATGGAAAGGTTTTGCTTTGTATATATTAAATTCAAAGCTGCGCTTCGTTTACCTAAATTGCATTGTGACAGCCCAATGCACCAATTTATTCATAAAAGTAATTTTTCCCGGTGGTAAAGATTGTGTAACCGTAATGTTATCCTTGTTGACAGTTTCTCTGCTCATCCCCGTTATCCTTATTGTAAGCACTATGTAATGCGTGTGACATCCTTATTATGATGACACGACAGTTTGAGTGCAACGATGCTTTGCATTTGATACCTTTGGCAATTTATTTGATAGCATAACAAACATTTTCCCCTACTCCGCAATTTTTTCCAGATTCTGTGATTGTTTTTCATAAATTGAAACTTTTAAATTTTTGTTTGATTTTTTTCATTAAAGGAACTGAAAACATATTGCATTAATTGTGATTTGACGGTTGTCAATAAAATCGTCACGGTCTTTATTTAAATTACAAAGATACTAATAATATGCATAAATAAGTTGCTGTCATCCACCGGTAAGATGACAAGCAGTATGATAATAATATATATATGTAGCTTTTAGTACCATAAGTATAATATCATGGAAACAGTAATGCTATTTCAGGAACCATATTGTATAAATTTCATAGCGAAAGACACAAAATCTGCTTGAAGTTAGTTAAGTGAAGTGGAAGAAAGCTGAACTTCTTTAACTAGAAATAAATTCTTTTTAATTCCCCATTCCTAAGAATATTGGATAGAGGGTATGATATTTTATAAACAGCTGGACATATTGTCGAACTCGAGTATTTAACGGATTTCGAAACTAAGAAAGGTATGGACTGAGTTAATGAATATCATATTCTTATGTTTTAATTAAAGTTAGATTAAACCAAAATAGCGTCATAATATATACTCAGACGTCTTTTTCTTATCAAATTGTAAATAATGACGACATGAACACGTCACAATCGCAAATTGGATCTACATAATCCAGAAATCAGGAAACTAGATCAAGTGCTTTCCTGAAAAATAAAGAAATATCTGATCATCTATAATTCCACTTTACAGAATAATTCTAATTCAGAGTAAAACATGTGGACTCTCATGGTTCACTCAGCTTTAAGACGATGTAGAGTCATGTCTATTCTTATATAGACTCATCTTATTCCTTAAACTAGGAATATTCTCGTTTCTTATCTGAAACGAATGAAATCTGAGAATGAAATTTGAGATTTGTTGTATATAAGACTTCCCTTGTCCAACCTAGTAGACTGTGAGTAGCAAGAACAGGAAGGAAGACTCTTTCAGTAAAGCACCGAGTCTCTCCAGTTTATTTCCGTGTTCATTCTCTCTTATAACCACATGAGTGTATGGATATGGAAAATAATAGTAAATATTTTTTTACAGTGTATTAACTGTAGATTATATTATGATAGTAGAATCCATTCCTTTTTCCTGCCTGGATATGTAGGCCACTGTTTTGAATTGTTAATATAGGTTTTGATTTTAAAAAAATTAGCATTTCTGTAGAGCAGACAAGTTGGTGTACAAATTTAATTGTAAATAAGGAAACTCAAAATTGCATATCAAGGATATAAAGTTACAAATAAAAATAAATTGTAAAAGATTTCAAATGATAATTTGACAGACAACAGTCAAATTTGAATGAAATGAAATTTCACTAAAAATGGAGGGTTAGCAGGAAGCATAAGGATTCAGATGTAATACAAAAAATACTGTAAATACAACAACAAAATAACAAAACTACAAAACAAACTAGAAAAAGGTACTACAAGGATATGAAATGTATCAACAACTTTATAAGGAGTTACTTTGTAGCAGTTCTTAAAGCGCCCTTCACACGTTCTAACAAGAAACTGAAAAGATGAAAATGCCGCCGCTTCATGGTTCATTGACGTAACAAATTAGTACTTCCTTCCATAAACGCAACATCATCAACCGACAATTCGACAAATTTCGAGTACGTCACATCAAATATGCGTACTGATACCACCAATACAGCTAAGTTATTCCCAAGTCACTTACATCATCATAACAACTTCAAACTTCGAGTATCCTTGTTTCAAAAGAAAAAAAATCTGTCACATTAGTTTGTGTGTTAAACTGCAACTCAAGATTTGCAAAAGGATAACGTAATCACTAACATAGGACAGGTATATGTAACTATACTTGCGTATGCAACTCAAGAGCCGAATAAGACACTGAAAGCACTGAAAGGATATTACAGGATACTAAGACGATTTTT
Organism: Teleopsis dalmanni; assembly: GCF_002237135.1. Classification (NCBI taxonomy): domain Eukaryota; kingdom Metazoa; phylum Arthropoda; class Insecta; order Diptera; family Diopsidae; genus Teleopsis; species Teleopsis dalmanni. The sequence continues at coordinate 202,661,262 of NC_051846.1, forward strand.
AACCTTTCCTCTCTTGTTCACATCTTTGTTTTATTGTGCACAATCGACGGAAGTGCGTGCATCAGTATTCTTCTAATATCAATATCCATCAGATATGAGGATAACGTAATTGTATCTAATATCTTAAGGACCTACTTGAATTACATTTGCAGGATTTACTCGCAACTCATGCCAATTGTTTTTTTCGACAACTCAGCCCGTCTGTTTATGTAAATCTACTTAATAGGCACATTTCTTTGTCTGTTTGTTTGTAGTGGAAGTTGTTCTTTAGATAAGAAATCTACTACTTTGTATCTTAAGAATGTTGACAAAAAAATTTAAAGTGAGAAACTGCCAGAGATTTTGCTTAACTAAAGCTGACATCTTCAGTGGGAAATACGGTGAGGAACACATTAAAATGTAATTCATTCAAGCAACCAGCAAGCATCCAGAATGGGGACAATTTTTTATTGCATGCATTTTTCTTTTTGATATACAATTTAATGTGTTTATGGCATAACAAAAACGTCTTTTTATCTTCACCAAATCATAAATTTTTTCTCAATCTTAAGATTTTTCCGTCACCGTTCGCTTCCAGACAACGGACGAGTATCTGCTATCTTTTTAATTTCGGCCATTAATTCAGCTTTTATGATGTTTATTGCAAAATGTGGAAGCTCCTCCTTGCAAGGTTGCCTATGTTTTCGCACAGTGAAATCGCTACTGTTTATTTCCACTTCGCCCACAATCTGAAAACATCATAGCTTTTGGTTCGCCGGCGCCGCTTCTTCGGTTTCGTCAAGATCAAAGCGTTTGACGTTCGGCGGTATTTACTTTTGCCGCTCCCGCACAATTCGCGAAATCTGGTTGCGTTATTTAAACCATAAAAACTTGGTCGTAATGTAAACAGTTGCCGGCAGAAGTGCTTTCGACATTTGCAACTTTTTGTTTACGAATTGCTTCTGGCAATGCAAATAAACATTAATTGTTTTCATTAATTTATTTGTAAATAAATAATCTTTTTAAGTTTAAATGAATTCAATTTCGAATTTCTAAGTCGCAATTTTCTTTAAATATTTTGAAAGATATATAATATTATACATGGGCTGTGGTCTGTATAGATCTCTCGGGTGATTCAGTTTAATGGTTCAATACTATGTAACATCTCTTAAGTGCTCTTAAATAACACAGGTTATGCACTCCAAGTTTTGTTAAACATTATTTTATTTACTACATTTACTTAAAAGGATGTCTCTCCCGGCATTTCTTGTGCCTCCACAGCTAAGTCCAAGCCGCAAGTCACTCACCTCAGCCGATAATGGTTAACCTCGTCCCTAAACCTGTGAATTCGCGACCATCTCCCCAACCCACCTCAACAGTCTTCTTCATCGCTGACTCATCCCTCTCCGACTTTATGTCGGCTTTCTCGTTTGCCTCCAGCTTCAGGCAACAGTACTGCAGCTTTTTCGCTGAGGAAACCCCAAAGGTAATAATATTATATATCTTATTATAAATTAATTTCTTCAAAATATTATTAGATGTAGTATATACCTATATATTCTTAAAACTATTTATAACCCCTTGTAACTGTTAACTGATCCTTTCAATCTTTTTCATACGGTTATTTTATGTAGATAAATGTGAAGGTAATACTTTTGCGGTTTTAGGCTTTAATGCTTTCGACCATAACAATTTCATCCTCTCTTATAGCATAACGAATTAAACTAACATATTAAAAAATCTATTAATTTTCTGTGATTTCTTCTAAGTACCTTAGGTTTTCATTTAACCACTGTATGCAAAATACTGACTTGTAATAAAGGACTTCTAAGAGACCGACAAGTCTACAACTTAAAAGACCAATGCCGTCTTGTAAAATTTAAATACTTATAATTTCACTTAATTACCTATTTGTCAAATAGTAGCAAAATATTTTCACCAAAACCCACACCACATCCAGAAGAAAGAAAACACCTAAAGCTGCAAATCACACTTTCGGTTATCGCAGCTAAACGACTCTTCCACGAAAACAAAATCCCAATGTG
>NC_051846.1:202663385-202691316 GCF_002237135.1 Teleopsis dalmanni
GGCTGCGTTTAATACTACCTAAGAAAAAAGAAGAAAAATCCGTTTTTGAAATTTTGCTGACTTACTTTATAGTTGTCCATTAAATACGTAAGTTATCCTTGGTTGCGACCAGCAACCTCAATAGGTTCCCCTTCGTTTTTATTAGAGTGATGTTTTATATGGTCGATTGCAAGCTCGACTCAAAACTTTATATATCTATGAGAAAAATTTTGTTGCTCACATGAATTCACTTTGCACCCCTTAGTTGGCAGAGGGAGGTATCACATGGAGACTATATGCCTTTATGAGACACCATACCCAATAAAATATGTATTTTGTATATAAATATGTATTCTTATAGAACGATTTTATACTTTTAATGATAATATGAGCAAACATATATGTAAAGTAATTTCCAAAATTATTTGCATTGGTTCACTTAAGCATATTTGCATTCTCTAAATCATGAAAATATCAATTGACGTCTCTTCTTATCTTAAATTAGTCATTTCAAAATAAAATAAAAGACCCATTCATCTTGTTAGAGTTTGAACTCTTTTTAGTACTTAATCCAGCTGACTTAATGCTGACAAAAGTAAAAACTGCAAGAGCTCAGATATGTTTAAATACTTAAGTATTTCACCTTTGAGATACAAAGAGATATTAATTGCCATGTATTAAGGCTAACAAAAATAGTCAATGAAAATCACTTAATGCGTTGCTTAAATAGATCTCTACTGTAAAACAACACGAAACAAGCAATTAACGCAGCGGAGCAAGAGGCGCGTGTCAAAGTTGAACACGCGATCATCCAGCAACGATCAAACGACATCTTCCCAGCCTTCTCCCAGCTAACATTGCACCAAAGACAATGAAGGCGTGAAAACTAGAATAGCCCCGCATACGCAGCCACACTTTTGTGGCCCACTGTGCATTTCAACTATTCATACAAAATACGTGGCAGAGCAGCACTTTTTGAAGATGGCATGTAGCACTCACGCGCTACCTTACAGCATCTGCGCCGCTGATTTATTGACTTTCATCGCAGCGCACACAACACCGAAAGTCACGTATTTCTGCTTTAATTTGTAACAAATTCACTTTCGATTCACTGTTCGCTGTTCACTGAAAATGTTTTTATGTTATAGTAAATATTTTGTAAAATAAAATAAAATATTTCGATACTTTAAATTGTAAACAAAAACAAGCATTTGTACTGAAATTTATGACACAAATGTCGAGTTTTATACAAGGTGTTAAATTGCCTTCATAAAATGGTGAGGAACGCGCGGTGTGACAATGAAGCCGATATGAGATGTGGCATAAGGCATATGTACTCTATGTAATATAAGTAATGAATATATACATACTATTTTTAATTTAGAAAAAAAAATTATATTAAATAAAAAATGTTATAGTTAATTTTTTCTTGCCAAAAGTGACGCGTCTTTATGACAAAAAGAAACTATTTAAAAGTTAGACGGATTTGAATAGCAAAAAAAAAGACAAGGACAAAAATTTATTTAATTTATTGAAATTTGGTTGAACGCAGTTTCGAGTATTGCCAAGTAAGTAAAAAATGTTATTCCTTAACATTTATACAAAACATATATATTATTCCCATGAACTAACCTATTTTTTTTCTAAATAAAATAACCAAAAAATATCAAAAGCAGCACCGCCTACTTTTCGTATCTAAATACATTTTAAAATACCTTTTTTTAGAATTATGTCAATTGCTTTTATACGATTTTTTAATAAATTATGGAACATGTCTTGTAGATTTGGTCAATAATGCAATGTCGTTGACAATTCCATTATTTGTTTTGGTCAAGTTCAAATATCACCGCCTCCTTTCTTTAAACTAAAGAAACTAAATTCTTTCAAAAGTAAAAGTAATAAATTTAATTTCTACTTTTTATATAAAAATTTGTAGTTTCATCATTTAATTTGTACAGGTTTCTTGGTCCGGACAATTGCACATAAAAGATCTTCGTCCGGACACAAAGCTGGAAGGTGTGATTCCACCGAATTTCTGAAACAATTGAAATTGTAACAACTCAATTTATAGAAATCCAAAGAAAAAAAAAACTTATAGCAAATTGCTTCAAAAAATTCTGTTATCCTGTAAATCCTGTTGTAGTTTGAGTTCGAAATACTTTTTATGGAATTCCTTTTTTTATTGAATTGTTGTTGCCGCATTGTTTGCCTGTGTTTACAAAACATTGCACAACATTGACAATTTAAAAGAAATCATTTGGCCATTGTCCGAATTCATTCAACGGAATCTGTTGGCAAACTATATACCTGAAGCAATATTTGTTCCATTTAATTGTATCTGAAAAATACAAATTCGTAGATACTGTTTTTAGTTTTAAATTAAGTTATAGCAGTGGTCAGACATGAAGGCGTGCCACAGTGGTAAGATTAGATTAATTGTCAAATAAAATTGAATTTTTGATTACTCTTTTCAAGTCCTCAAAACAAAATTTAAGTACTGAAGATGTAGAGCTTGCAGTTCGCCAAACTTGTAAAGTTAATTTATGCATAATGGAGATATAAAGCCCTTCGATCACTAGTCCAAAAAAATGTACTAAAGAGTTAAAGAGTAAGAGTCTGTCGTTCGCTAATCCTGTTAAGAAAATATGTACATACTAATGATGAAAAGTTTGATGTACTGATTAGTACTGATGACGGTCATCAATCTTTAAAAGAAAAGACACTTCGGAAAAGATAACCCCTACTAGTCCGCAAAGTAATATATGAATGTATACTAAGAAGTTACAGTTCGTCACTCGGTAAACTTCATAAAAAATTAATATGTACTAAAAGCATAAATACAGCTTCTCATATAAAATGATATCTTCAAATTTATATGTATTAGAAATGTTTAACCAACCTAAGGGTAATATTGAAATAAAAGTTTATGTCTACTAACCAGATAAAGCCAGCTCGCCTACCTTAAAAAGTACAAGTAACACGTCTATAAGTTACACATCGCCAGTCGTCAATCTTGAAAAGACTAATTATATATTTTGAGGAAATAGAATTTACAGGTTATTAATTTTATAATTACACTGGTTAATTTTTTTCCATTTAAGTATATATTTCATATTTTTAGAACTATTCTTGTCATTATCAAAGTTTTTGTTATACTCGCTTGGTGACAAACGTCAGTCTTGGAAAGAAAATTCAAATATTTGGGAGAAATAGAGTCCACCGAGTGCCAATTCAATATCATATGAGTATCTATTTAAATTGTGATCAAATTTCAGGTTTTTAAAACTTTTTAGAAGATCTCCATTTAATAAAAATATGCATAATTCTCGTGTTCCCCTCAACATTTCCAGCTCATACTCCACTTTCATCTCCTTATTCGCGTTCTACTCCTACTACTGCGGAGTAGTACTTAAACAATGTATAAGAATTGTCGACAATATTCGTAGTTATTAAAATTCAGTATACAGCTCTCTGCATAGATTTTCTTCATAATACATTATCCATGGTCCTGAATTTTTTGTCTAGAACTAAGTGCTAAACTTAGTAACAAAAACTAAAAGTATATTATTAAAACATTTAATACTTTTAATTTTATTTGAAATTTTTTTCCACTGTGCACTCATATAATCATCCATCGGATTTCATCCCAAACAATTCCATTAACAGAATAATATTTCTTACTGCAATAAATAACATTTCAAATGGCACAAAAAAAAAAAAAATGTTCTAATAAAAAATTTTATAAATCATTAACAAAAGGCTCAAACCTTAAACGGAGTATAAAATAAGGAAAAAAATCGTCTTTGCAATAAGAAAGAAAATCAAATGTCATCTTGGAAAATTCATTGACTTCGTAGCAATCAGAAAAAAAATAATAGCAGCGAAATCTGAACAAAAGAATTGTCAACTCTGCAGAGTAAATACGAGAAAACAGAAAAAACGACATTGTGAAAAGGATGCCAAGGCTCACGAAAACAACAAAAGGATGCACATATGTCTAGGGTAGCGCATATGAAGACTCCGCTCTGTCTGCCAAAGCCATAGCAACATTGCAGGATCATTGCAGGATCAATAATTCAAAAAAGAAGGCTGATCGTGTGTACATAAACTTATCATCAACAGACAATGAAGCGACATAACAAGCGAATAACCTAAAAATTTACGTTTAATAGAAAAACACAACAACAACAATGTTGATGATGATGATGATGTCCTCGTAGAGAACTATCAAAAATACAAACAGAAAAAAAACGAATAAAATTCGAAAATGACAAAAAATTTAATATTACATAAAAGTCAATATTTGTGAGATGTGAATAAAATATTAAAAAAAATTGCACTAGGCAACGCTTGTTATCCTTTTGTCAATGTCGACAATAATGCGAGTATCCTTCGCATTACATGTTTGACAAATATTTGTAAATGCACCTTTTGTGGCAAAAACAATGGTTGCAGTTTTTTATGTTGCACATTTGTTTGCAAGGATGCAAGGATGCAAGGATGTGAATTGGTTTTCGTGATTTTATTTACTGTTTTTTTATTTGATATTTTTTATCTGCTTATTGGGTTTTGGGCTTGAGCTTGGGTTTAACAGATTTCACATTTTATTAATGATATTTAATCCATTATTGACAGTTGACAACATCTTTGGAAAATCGTAAATGTCAAAGAACTGATGATTTTATTACATTAAAAAAATTAAATTATTATGTACTTACAAGTTGGTATTTTACTTTATGAACTAACTTGGACATTGAATTTTATTTAAAAACTTCTAATAAATTTATTTTTTAGTGGAGTTCACTGTATATTCTGACAGATGAATGAAACCATGTCGGTCACAATGTATGTGATAAGTATTAAAAAATATTTAATATCAATTGGTGATATATATTATACATTTAAGTCCTGTATTACAAACTCTTTTCATGTGTTAATATTAATAAGTAATATATAAGTATCATACATTTAGGATTTTAAGCCCCTTTATGTGTATTTATATTTGGATAACTCGGATAATAGACCCTTTCAAACTCAATAAATTCTCAGAAAGAAAGTTTAGATACAAACAGATAATTATTACACTTCTTATTATGCGTAAAATGGATGTAGTATCAGCCCTTGAAAAAGTCTCATTAAGATAATCTAGAAAAATTTAAACTATTAACAAGCTGAGTGATATCTCTTGATTCAATATCTCAGACTTCATGAAGTTCAATAGTAGTCAAATTGAGGTAATTGATTCGTAACTTTTATTTAGATTAAAAAATTTGTCACATTTATAACTGACTCGATTAAAACATTTCAACTGCCTTAGAAATTTAGTGCCGACTAATCTATATTCAGATCTTCTTAGATTTAAAAACCTTTCATATTTATTATTTATTCTAATGAGGTATTTGCACGGCAAAGAAAGTTAGAGTCGACTCAGATTACCTTAAATAGTTTATATACAAAGTTTTTAAGTATTGATGCAGACTGATAATGGATATTCTACGAAAAGATTGAGGTCCTGAAGTTAGTTAGCGCACCCTTCTTTACAAGCTTATAAATTATTTCGTTACTACTCGTATCTGTTTTTGCTTTGTTCTAAATCAATTTTCATATTTCGGAAAAGATAATTTTTCTTAATTTATTAAATGTCTCAACCATATCACTCTACCTTTCGTAAATCTGCAAATAATGCCATTTCACTATACTTTACATACCCAAAGTAAATAAAATAAGTTCCCAACCTTAGAAAAAAATGTAACAAACTCAATTTGTCACAATTATATCCAATTCCATACACGCAACATAAGTATGTGAATCCTTTTATGGATGGCACCCCTTCTCAAAAAGAGATGGTAAAGAGTAAAAAATGTACCCGAAGAAAAAAATCAGTACAAATTCAATCTAAATTGAATCCTTAAAGATGGCTCATCTCGGAAATCAATATAAAATAAGACATCGTTTTAGAGCATTACAAATTTATTGTTAATTTATGGCAACTGATAGGATGCCTGCGATATACTCTGCACTGTTTATCCATAAAACTGTTAAAATGAAATGAGTTTTTTATGGTTCACATAAAATGAGGCAGCGGGAAATAAAAATCGGTTTACATATTCCGCATCGAGCGAGCAACCAAGGCGAATCCATTACCACGCATAACCCCATCGCAGAGAAGAGCTAAGCAGCGCAACACGACAATTCGGTAAGTCTGCAACTCGGCTTTATTGGCAGCTGTTTGTCTTCACTGGAGGATGTCTCTGACAGAATCCAGTCCTTGCGCTGCTGAACTGCTAAACTGCTGAGCTGCTGGCGTCGTTTTTGCGAATAAAATTGCCATTTACGAAATCCTTTTTGCCATTTTAGCAATTTTATACGCGCCGCATTTATTGCCGCCTTGGCTAACCGACGATGCTCGCATTCAAAATGAAAAATCTCGGTTAACCTTAAGATAGTGTGGCAAAATATCTACTGCTATAAATTTGTGGGTATAAAGATAAAGCAACAATATATACGACTTTGCATATAGAATAGTTGGCAAATGTATTTTGCATATAAAAAATTAAATAAAAATTTAAAACAATTTTTGTCTTATTAGCAAACAAAAAAAACTAATAATTGTTGATTAAATAGCCATGATTTTGATGAACTTTTTAATTAAAAATAATTACTCTAAATAGCTATTAATTAATAAAAACAGATTAGTTTTATTATGTGGTTCTAGTACAAAAGTAAATTAAATTTTTCTTACTAAACACTGCACTCATAACAATTAATAATCAATTAGTTTTTATCAACAATTATTTTATTTTTATTGCTAATAATTGACTTTAATCAATATTAAATTTTTATGATATAAATTTTTTTTAAAGAAAATAAATATATTTATTGACTATTAATTTAAAAGTAAATATTGGTTTAATTAGTTTCATCTATATATAATTATTTTTTATCAACAATAATTAGTTTTATTAACAATAAATGAATATAATAAATATTAAATTTTTATTATAAATGAATATTTTTTAATAAAATGAATATATTTAGTGACTATTAATTTAAATTCAAAGCAAATATTAATTTAGTTTGTTTTGTATATACACAATTATTTTTAATTTATTTTATATCAATATAAAATTATTTTTTATCAACAAAAATTATTTTCATAACAAATAAACGAATCTAGTAAATAATATATTTTTATTATATGATTTTTTTTTATTAAAAATAAATAAATTTATTGATTATTAATTCAAATTCGAAGCAATTATTAGTTTAATTAAACAATAATTTAACAATAAATAACAATAAATGAATTTAATAAATACTAAATTTTTATTATATGATTCTTTTCAATTAAAAATAAATACATTTAGTGACTGTTAATTCAAATTCGAAGCAAATAATAATTTCATTTGTTTTACAATTATTTTTAATTTATTTTATATGAATTTAATAAATATTAAATTTTTATAAATATAATTTTTTTTATTAAAAATAAATAAATTTAGTGACTATTAACTCAAATTCGAAGCAATTATTAGTTTAATTTAACAATAATTTAACAATAATTAACAATAATTAACAATAAATAAGTTTAATCAATATTCAATTTTTATTATGTGTATTTTTTTTAATAAAAATAAATAAATTAATGACTATTAGTTTAAAAGCTAATATTAGTTTAATTTTTTTTTATATAACACCTTATACAAAAATCAATTAATTTTTGTTTTACAATTTATTACAATAAATTTTTTTTATTTAAACTAAAATAATTTAATTTTTATAATTTACGAAGAAAATGTTAGTTTAATTAAATTTTTTTTCGTAAGAGGTTTTCGAACAGTCGTGAACTACAACAACAATAATTATTTTGATATTAATTTACTTCATTCATTTTTTGGCTTACCATACAGCTGTTTCGAATATTGCCAAATATCCATTATCAGTGTCTTGGAAATAATTCTTATATTCAATTATATGTAAATACTTTTTTGAGACAGTGAGTACCAAGAAACAAACTCGTGCCCTGCCAAATTTGAAGCTCAGAGTCAGCGCTCCTTAACCAACTAAGCCAAAGTCGTACTTAAATTTTATTGTCGTACATTTTTCTGGAGTTTTGTTTTTTTTTTTTAAAAAAAATTTTCTACTAAAAACTACATCAATTAAAAGTAATAATCATCTGCCATTTTTGTTATATGAATTTGTTTTTTAAATAAATAAATTTAATATTTATTAATTCAAAAGCAACTATAAATTCAATTTTTTTTTTTTTTGTTATACAAAATCTTAAACTAAAAACCGCATTCATAAAACGTAATAATATTCCGCCATTTTTGTTAAATATAAATTTTTTTGCTTGCATTTCAAAATTGTTTACTTATCATTTCCCTGTTCTTCTGCCTGCCTTCCTGCCCGCTTGCATGGAATATTTTTAGTTTCCTTGTTACTTGCCAATCATCGGCGTAAATTTATGAATAAAATAACAAAATAACGAAAACGCATTATTGGCCGAACACGCTTTCGACAACGTACACCGCAGATTTTCATGTTTTTCCAAAACCTCTCATACCACCTCTCAAACCCTCCGCAAAGACAACGGTGGTGGTGGTAGGTAGTCATCGTTGTTGTACAATAAATAATCGTAGTTATAAGCAAGCAAGTAAGTAGTGATATCACTTTTCATATAGAAATTGTTATTGTGTTGATGTTGTTTTTGTATTATTTTGCTATTATGCCATTATGCCATGCCACTGCCATAGCGCAACGAAAACGAGTGGAGTGGCTGGAATATATAAAAATGAGTAATGCGTTAATATATTATACGTTCATACACACATACATACATATCATACATGTATATGGCATGTAAGGATATTAGCGTTTATATTTTGTATAAAATTTTATATTTATTTACGAGGCGTTATATCATGCTGAGCTCATGCAGTCGAATGCACACGAATAATGGAGTCTTTGCCTATTAAAAATGTTGTTGTTGTTGTTTTTCCTTTCGTAATGTTGTTTCTGTTCTTGTTGTTGCGATCAATGTTGTTGGTACTTCACATTTATAACTGCTGTTTACTTAACTTTGGCCAATAGCTTAGGGGAAATATTAAACGTCAAAAGCATGCACTCATCGGCCTGCTGCATTCAAGGCATTAATGCAAGCACAACTGAAGTGCTTCTAATTAAGTAATGTGGAGTGCGGAAATTATGCGCAAATTATGCGCACATCATTTGCTAAAAACCAAATGAAGTTTAGGTATTTAAATAAAATCCATGACAACGTTTTAATAAACATAAGCAAATACTTTAAAATACAAAGAAATAATATTGTATCTTAAAAATTAATAATGATTTTGAATATCATAATGAAGGGGAAGTAAATATTTTCTTATTAAAAATATATACACCATATTTTCCATAATAATTTTTCATATAATTTCATAACAATTCAATATGATTAAATACTCAATACGAAATTATTTATATTTATTTTCAATCATTTATTATTTAAATATTTTAATATGATGTCAACATAGTAATAACTAAATATTTTCATCACTAAATATTATCAATCGTATCGGTATAATGTTCGAAATAAAATAAGTTCCGTCGGTATACAAAGGGAAGCATGACCTGGACATTCACTTGGTTGAACACCAGGGCTGACTTAAAACATATTTTTGTTCTGTGAATCATAGTACCAGGTCAGAAAGCACCCGATAATTATTGAAGACAGAAAGGATAAAATTCTTCATATGCTTTTCTAATATATAGTATTATTATTTTAAAATGAATACTATCGCTAAAAAGTAGATTTAAATGGTTTATTGTGTCATGTATTATATAAAGGAATACATAGGATATACTTACATATATTAAGATATAGTTACTTATATTTTTCCATTTTGTCATTATCATAATTTCATCAGATAATCATCTCTCTAAGCTTTTCTAAAATTTCGTATTATTTTTCGGAGATAAAAATCAATTTCTATCATCATTATATTATTTATTATTTTAAATAATCCTTATATCTTTGTATGGTGAAATTTAATATTGTTATTAAGGGTATAATATTTATTTTATTCTAATCCTTTAGTTTATTTTGTTAAATTATTATTATTATCATAATTTTGAAAAGGGAATAATACACTGCGACATAAAAGATCTATTATGGCCCTTAGTCGGATTGGAGTGTTTGTCCAAGTCCGATTTCTTTAATGATAAGGCATAGTCCCCTAGTCTGAAATACCATCCTAGGTTTTTCTCCCGCTTGTGTATCAGTGCCGGTCACTCCTCTAGCACATGGTGTGCGATTTCTCTCTCTTTTTCATAGTATCTGTAATCTGAGTTGAATTGGATTCATAATTATAAAGCCTATCTTTCCTAGTCTTGAATCCCTATGTTCCATGAAACACCATCCTTGGTGTTTGTCACGCTTATATATCAGTGCCGGGCACTCCTCTAGCACATGGTGTGTGATTTCTCTCTCTTTTCCATAGTATGTACAGTCTAAATTGGATTGGATTCATAATTTTGTTAGATGAGTATTCAATATCCATTGGTCGGTTAGTAAGCTCGTAATAATTCTTATGTTATTCTCTATATGCGTTCTATGCAATCCTTGAAACGTTTAAAGTTGTAAGTCCCTAAAAGTATTTTCAATTGTGATAGTCTTGATAGCCTTTTCCAACAGAGTTGTCTTTCTATTCCCACTGCCCCATTCAAAAGAATAAATAGAGTTCTTTATTTTGTTAAATAGATTTCTGAGATAACTGAAGTTATTACTGAAAATATTTAAAATAATATATTTCATTTTATTTACTTTATTTTATTCATTTTTTGAAAAGCTTATAGTCATTTATTCAACATACGTGTTAGTACCTTTATCACCTATAGGAGCATAGTGCCTAATTTATTCATTCATTCAACATTAAAGTTCATCTAATTAAATATATTTAAGAAACATGAAAAACTTGTATATCCTTCGAATTCGCTGATTGCATGATATAGATATGATATGTAATAAATATAATTTTTAAGCGGATTGCAGCACTGAAAATATCAGTAATATATTTTTTATAAGATTCAAGTTTGTACTTTATCATTTAGTGTGTCATCTTCCATAATGCCTTCTTTCATAATTAGCAATCCAAAAATGGTAACATAAAAATCTGTTTCCTGCCTGTGCGATTCTCGCATTCCACCACTGGGGCTGTCACGTAAAATGGAAGTGAAATCCTTTCAGTACCAGATATATAAAATGGAAGATAATAAATAAAAAATAAATAAATTTAAAACAAAAATATGCACAAAGTGAATAGCTGAAATTGCCACCAAAGCAATTGTGGAGAGGAAAAATCCATTTTGGGTTATCCGCGAATTTCAATCAGTCCCGAGACACTGAAAAATGAAACGAGCAGCGCGTAAAAGGCAAGATTTGCGATTCACGGCGGAGATATGAACAAATGAAGTCAGAGCAGATATAAAAATGATACGCAAATTCCAACTGAGATACAAAAAATAAATAAACAAAGAGAATACGTGATGCATTTTAATGTCAAAAAATATACGAAAAAAAAAAATAATATACAAAAGACGCTACTTGGAAGGAGGAGCTAACATTACTTCAAGATGAAAAAAAAAACATTAAAAACAATTTACAATATTCAAGATATCTTTAAAGTAAAAAAAAATTAAATGAATAAAAGAAAAAAAATAAAATCGTGAAAAAATTGAAATATTTAAATTTTCAAATAAACTGAAATCGTGAATATATCTTCGCAGTCGGAAAATTTATTTAAGCTGTAATCGCTTAAATCCACTTAAGTTGACAACTTAAAGAGTTGCAGTTGCTCTCCTTAATAGTGACAAAAATTGAAGGGTAGCGATAGGGAAGTACCCTGCAGCTACTAAATCAATATGCGAGAAGATTTATTGCAACAATCAAAAAGGCTAAGATGCTACACAACAACACAACAACACAACAATACAACTATAGAGATGTGAAATGTATCTCAATCTTTAATTTTCTGTGATTGTTGTTTTCTTTCTTCCCGTGAAACTACACAAATCAAAATATAACCCAGAAAAAAACAAACGGGAAAATATTTTTGGCTACACGTAGAACATCGAATCAATTCCGTTCACAGTACTCGAAATATCGAAAGAGTTATTTTTATCATCCATCCAATCACTATCAAATCCATACAATAAATCTTGCATTAGTTAAGCACAGTTGCACATTTGTGATATATTGAGATACTTGCCAACAAACGCACACGCACTATCAGATACTTATTAAGCGAGACATCTTTTGGTTTCATTTCTGCTGTTGTTGTTCTTGTTGTTGTTGTAGGCATTTAATTATATACTAAACTAAACATCGGTTTTAGTGTTTATCTGCTGGCATATATTTTATGCTATAATTTTTAATGTTCCTTGCACTTATTTTGGTTAAACGATCGTTGGTTTGACGCAATGGCAGCAGATACGCTGGCCATCTGCAATCAAGACGCGTTCCATTGGCGCCACTTTTGCTATATCAAAACAAATAAGCAAATTTTCATGGTTTTTCATGGCTTTTCATATTTGTTTTGGAATTCATTGGTTTGTTTATGGAATTTTTATATGATGAACTTTTTATTTCATTCCATTTTATGATGAAGATGATTCCGTACGAAATGTAAATAGTTAGAAACTTTTTACGATGAGGCTGCTGCAAGGCTTTGGTGGATGTCTTTAAGTTAATTGTAGCTGCGATTAATTTACTGCAACTATTAAATGGATTGGAATCAGTTTTCCTAGAATTACTCATCATTACAATAATTGCTCAAAAATATATTAATTTGATTTATTTTTATTCAGTGTTTTATATACTTAACGAAGGAGGAATGGTGAACTGGAATAACAAGAGTTTCATCAGGAAAAAAAGTGTTAAGAAAACTGTAAATTACATAAATTTCTATTGATAGCATTAGAATGAAATCCATACTATGTAACTGTAGTTACTTGCTTTTAAACTGAGGTTGTCATTTTTTCTGGACAAATATCTTATGAAATACTTTTTCTAATATTACTAAAATCTAGTTCCGTATTACCAATTATGATCTCGCTAATGAAAGTTGAAATTTAAAATAGTTCTATAGTTTACAACAGTTCTAGGCGACAGTAGAAGCCTAGAATATCAGTTGCTTCACAACGAACCCGTACAACTAGACTGACTGTAACTTAACCCAACCTTCTCGCAAAAATCTGTACACTATTACTTATCCACTTCTTACTTCTTTCTTCGATTAATTGCTAATAGAACACAGTAAAACTAAAAAGAATAGAAAAACAATAGCCGTCGGATTTAGAGAACATGACCTATAACTGTTTGACACATACAAGGTCGCCATTAACTAAACGCACTATTCCAACCTTTATTATTATTAATATTATACAATCTATCTAGATCGAATAATCACCTATTGAAGTTAGAAATTCAATCCAACTCAGATTGCAGATACTGAAGAGAAGAGAGAGAAACGTGCTTGGGGAGTGCCCGGCACTGATGCACAAGCGGAAGAAACACCTAGGAGGGTATTTCATGGATCATAAAGATTCAAGACTAGGAAAGCTGCCTACTATACTGTCTTTCATCAAAAAAATCGGACTTGGAGAAACACTCTAACCCGAGTAAGGGGCACAATAGAGCTTTTAGGTCGGAGTGCACAATCCCTTCTTTAATAATAATTCCAACCTTGCTATATATTAAATTCAATTTTTTTCTTTCAACTTCTTTCACAAAAGAATTATATCCCGTTTAAGAATATTAAGAATTTTTAAACTTTGTTAAGAATACGTAGTACAATGATAATACTTTTAGAAAACAAGCTTGTGATATGATAGTTTTCTTACCAAGGTTTACGATTTAATTATCATTATTATGTTGATGGAATTAGCGTTACGGTCTAGAGAGCTAATGTGCTCTATTCATGGATTTGAAGTATTTCTTCAAGTTCAAATTCCTATATAAATTGTAGTGTTGCACCTAACATATATTACAGAGTTATTTTTCTTCATCCGATTTGAGATGAAGAAGTATTAATGAGATTTTCAAAACCCAAAGGCATTGTGAGGACCGGTGTTCCCATAAATTTTTCTTAATATTTTCCGCTATAGTAAATTAAAACGCCAAAGTCCTTAATAAATATTTGACTCATTGTAAACATCTGAAGGACTCGTTTGGTTTGAAAGCCTAAAATTTCATTTTCCAAAAATAGTTTTTGCATATTTCTCAAATGAAAACTCTCTAATATATTTTAAACACTTCCATGATTGAAAGATTTTTCTTTTTATGTCATTCACTTTACAGGCCTCATCAACTCCCAGCAATGACGAAAAATTTATTTTTCTATTTTTCCGCACAATTTACTTTGATGGTGCAATGTTGTATGCTGGCAACGTGACTTGCGATCTAAAGAAATAACATCAGAAGAAGATTTGTGGAATCCATGAAAAACATAACAAGAAGCACGAAATTCCGCACTTAAACTAATCGCGTGTGGCATAACATAAAAGCAGCGCGTTGCTCCTTACGCGTCGCTTTATAAGGGAATCCTTGGAGACGCGCCTCGCGCCTTACTGACACAATATGCGTGCTTTGTCTGTGCCTTCTGATTATTAGCTTCATTGACAACTTCATTCATCCGCACCCACACTCCGTACTCCTCGAATGCGTGCTGGAATTGTGCAAAAAAAAATTGGTGAGCCGCGTGTGGGTAGTCGTGTGGCGAATTCAATTCGCAAAGTTTTATCCTGATGATCCTTTTGATTACATGAACTTACACATTGCATTTTGCTCTTGAATATTGTTAGGATTTATTGTAAAAATAAAAAAATTTTAAATATTTTTAAATAGCAAAGGGTGTCTACACAGTCCTTAAATGCAAAGGCGAGTCATTGCAAGGATTGCAAAAATTGCAAGGGATGTTCTATTGCAAATTGGCATATAAAAAGGTTCCACTCTTCGCCAACCGATTCTTATTGATTGAAAGACAGTCAATATTTGAAGTCTCAGTGACGTTAACATTTTAATTAGAATTTTAATTTTTTTTTCTGCGTTTCCAAATTAATTTTGTAATTATTTGCTATAACGCAGTTCTTATTTATTGTTTTTACAAAATTTTTAAACATCCATAAAATGATATTTCATTTGCTCAGTTTAAATATTTATTGGCGCCTGTTTTAAGCATTTCAGAACCATTCGAAAATATTTTGAAAACTCTTCCCATTTTGTTTATAAATTGATTCAAAGCAATTTTAATGAGTTTGGAACACATGCGAAATAAACATTTCGGTATTGCGGATGATTTTATTGGATTTATTGGAACGCCTTTAGTACTCGTACATTTTAGCCAACAGATGCAATATCTTGACCGAGTCTGGTAACTTAAAATTTTATTACATATTCGGAATTTTGGAAAACAGTCAATGATTGCACGAAAAGCATGGAATGTGACCATGAAAAATCGAATAAATCTAACGCAAAATGAGGTGATCATAGAGAACCTCATTATAATTATAGATATACAATTATAAACAATTAATAATCATTACATAAAGACATACACTTACAACACTAATTCTATTCAGATGTTTGGTTTGTTACAGTGGTAGACCATCAGATAACTCTCCATGTATCTCAATTGATGATTTTTCGTCGTTTTACTATCATTTTCGTCGCAAAAACCCTTAAGACTTAATAAGTCCCGTCGAATTTTTATAATTTAATAGGTCTTTTGTCATTATCGATGAACTCTGATAAGCTTTCAAAGAAATATCTCCCTAAATACCAATTTCTACTGGACGCCAAACCCGGCTTTCACAGCGGGAGTATTTAATGGTTTATTTTGCATATGGAATTCCATAACTTCTACAGCGAGGATTATGTGGAATACACATTTTCTCTACATAGGTTCCTATACACAAATGATCAGGAAGAATTGCAGTAAGCTTGTTTAGTTCAACAACTAAATATAATCATGTGGAGCTTCTCATATATATGATGGTCTAGATTTATTGATTTCGGATGTTATGATTCTCGAATCCAGTTCTACTGTGTTCCGACAGTGTTCAGTCCTTACAAAATTCGTTAATAACACGTGTATCCTAAATAATGCACACTTTCGCTAAAAATTAAGACTCTGATCTGGTATCGCAATGGACCTTAATGGTCTATGCGTGCCTTTTTGATCTACCAGCATAAGCTAACCTTACCTGATACTTATAATTAATTTTTAAAGAAGATTTCTCACATTTTCTTTAACATCTATTTAGAATGCTTCAGTTATATATAATAGGTGATTTTCTTTAGTTTCCACTGTGATTATATACTTCAAGTGGGAAATGCTGAAAGGAACTACCTTATTATTTCAAAGTTATTGACTCTAACAAAGTAATAGTTATATTAATTGTTAATAGTATATTTCTAAGTACAATTAATATACTTTGTTGATATAAATTACAAAGAATATTAATTATTAATAGAATAATTCGAAATGGTTAAGTGGTGCTAGTAATATTTTAAAACTACTAATAATTCTCAATTGGTTTAATAAATCTGTGGAGATCGCTTTGATTAAGTTGAATGTGAAGTTTGTTACCAGTTCATCACTAAGATCGTCGTAATAACTCAACCATACTTTTATATGAATACCTTCCAAAGTAATTCTTTAAGACGAAGTAATAAATACGTTGTGAAAATGGATTTAAATAAAATTTAAAATGTATATATGCAAGATGTTATTAACAGATATTACGCCCACATATTGTTTACGATTCTTTAATAACCTTCTTAATGATTATCTTAATAAAGATACAAAATAAACAATAAACAAAGAGTAGTAAAGCCAATAATGTTGCAATCAAGATCCTGCAAGTCGGCACCTTTGTATACCTAATAAATTGAATTGTATACATGCATCCAAATCTATATAGATTGCCATAACATCTCAGATGGAATGGATGCACATATCCTCATATGTAATTTGACGTTAATGTTGCGCTAATAATATGTCAGCTTAAATTAGCCATGGTCCTATGCATTTCATTACACAAACACTTATCCACAACTATGGCAAAATACTGGCCAAGATCGTGAGTGTTTACAGCTGAACATAATCCTTAATGGACGAACATAAGCAGTTATATCATATCTTTTAGGTATGAAAAGTATCTACATGTGTGTAACTATACTTACTTTTCTTCTTTGTATATTTCGTTTTTTGTGAATATTTTTAAGGGATTTTCTCTTAATGCAACTTCAAGTACTTCAACTTCCATGAGTGTTGTTTGCGCATTGATCTAAAAATATTGATAAGTGCAAAACAGTTGTGATCCTGTTGATCCTGTTGAGTTAATTTTGAACAATTCGTTTTTGTTGAGTTTGCCATTTTTGGGTTTGGAATTCGTTTTTATTGTATTTATGCTCTCTTCAATATTCAGAACTAAATTTGTTAAATGAAGCGCGTTTAAGTGTAAAATTTACTATTTTTTTGATGTTCGCTTCACTGCTGATTAGGACCAAAAAACTGAATTTACCGAAACTCGTAAGTTCTTTTCGGTACTATGAAAGCATCCCAAAGTAGTTATTTGAACTTTAGTATTTAAATTTAACACATGAAGGCTTATCGCTTTTTGCCACAATTTGAATAGTAAACAACCCCGTTGAAAGACCGTGTTCTTAAGTTGCGTCCCCCCACAATTCCTTGTGAAATGTAACCGCTTTAATGCCTTTATTTGCTTATCAAAATTACCGTAGATGCGTCAGTGTTGTCAACTGTTGACACTTGCATCAACAAATACAACAAACGCCAGCAAACAGCAACAATCGTCAACAGAATAAATGAACAATCTCAGCCGAAATGTAAACAAAATGCAAAATAAGGCAGCGGCCCATAATGCGTTGCGAGCCTGGATTTCGTAAGAAAAGGACAATCGCCTGGTACATGTGAACGGCAGGATTGAAGATCTGTCAACTGTCAAATCGCAATGAGACAAAGCACACAGATACGCAAAGCAAACATACGTAACATATTTTTTTTTATTTTTTAATATCCAAAAAAAAAAATAGTAAACAACACTGAAAGAGTCTTTGATGGTCTTTTCGAGGGGTTGCAGTACTCTGTCAAATTATAGTAAATAATTTAAATTATTTTTATATCGAAAGATGCATTATACGTGTACTCTATTTGATTCAAATCATTTGGGAAGTCATTTGACATTAACGGAAATTAATCAAAAGTTAAAAAAAGTCAAATATACAGTTTTAGACATTAAATCACCAAAATTACCATGCACCTTAAATCCAAATTTTTATTTATGGTACTTGAAATAGGCTCAAAATAATTACTATTAATATCAGTTAAAGTAAGAAAACCTAAACGCTATTTTTAAAATATATAGATAATTCTCATAAATGGGAGCTGGCTAAAGAAATTTCTGCGCCGAACTGCTTACTACGCAAAATACATTTGCGAAACAACATCTAAACTATCGGAAAAAAGATCCAAACCTTTGGACAAAACACATGAGCATTAAAACAATATGTATTCTGTATTTAAAACGTAAAGTAAACTTTTGTATACAAAATACATTGACAAAAAATCCAAATTTTAGGACAAAAAATACATAACAAAAGATCCAAACCTTTGTTAAAAATAGATGAATATTAAAACAAAATTGGTTCTGTATTTAGAACGTAAATTAAACTTTCAGATAAAAAGTATTTTGACAAAAGATCCAAACCTTTGGACAATATTGATAAATATTGAAACAAAATGTTTTGTTTTGAAAACGTATAGAAGAAATCTTCTATTTTCTTCGCCATTATAGAAGAAATGTATAAAATTGCCTGCAAAACTATAGTATATTCTTAGCCTTATCCTCCACCACCAGCGAGACTTAACAATTTACTTTAACGTACACCAAAAAGTAGAGACACTGTTTGATACCAACTAATTAACATATGAATATATTATATATATATATATATAGAGTGTTCCAACTGAACTGTGATTTTTTGGTTGGAATGTATGTTTTATTTGAAATTGAATTTTATTGGAACTACACAAAAAATAAAATTCATAATAAACCTGAAAATCCCTATATCGGCAAACGGTGCTAATACTTTCACCTAACAAAGCAGCAAGTTATTCTTATGAAGAAATTTATTAACTGTGACTCTAACTGGTATCACAAGATACCCGGAGATCTATTCGTGATATCTTGATGAGAACCAGTTCAATCTATATTAATACCAACTAGCCAATATATCTTAGCATTAATCTGTCTTAATGCGAACGAGCACCTACCTAAAAGGGCGCTTCAGAACGCTATCTGCTTCGTTATAACGTGCTATGTTTTAAAACACGTTTGATTTACACATTGAAGTGTTTGACAAGAATAATCGGATCTGGTTTTCTGCTCAAATATTGCACTTTTATAATATTGTGATTGAACTCTATCATGGATAAAAATTTTCAAACGCCTGTAAACACTAAAATCAGCTATTAAGAAACAGCATGTGAATACAGTGTTGCCACCAGGATAGAAAATATAATAGTTATATATTAAAAATAATGCAGTTGGACCACCATGTGTATACATATGTATGTATGTAGGTATGTCATCTTTATTTTATTACCCTGTTATTTTAGAACAGTGTAAATAATTTAATTTTCAAGTGAAGTAACCACCACTTCCCACACCTGTCGGCGCTCCCACATTATAATATTAAAAACCCTGGAATGAAAACACTATTAAATCGATTTGGTAACAATTAAAATCTGCGCTATGTCAACATAGAAATAAATGCAATCAAAACAATTTATTTGGTTCCAAAATAAATTTCCACAACAATGCGGTACATAAGTTTTCCTACTTCGATGCAAATTAAACCAAACTGAACACGACCGATTTAAATAACAAGTGTTAAATTGTGTAAATATGAAGAAGAATTAAATGCTCCGTATGCCTTAATTCCAGCTATTGACACGAAACAGGACACAACAATCACATTATGCAATACTCGTAAATGCGTCAAAGGACTTCAAAAGATTTAAGCTTAAGAATAAACAGAAGCACACGTGACACTGCCATGAAAAATTCCCAAAGAAGCTGACGAAAAAAAGGAAAATAATAAAAAATTTAAAAATATTTGATCAAACTTGCCAGACGGTAAAGCAAAAGGAGTTGACAGAATTGACTAAAATTTTTCAACATAACGATTTGAATTATTAAAATATCAATTCCTTGCAACTGTTGCTAGCAACAAATCGACGACGACTTCATCCTTTCTCTGCTGGCCAAATATTCAACATACAATATAACCAAAGTCTTTGATGCTTTGGTTCCGCAATCCTTCACCATGCGAGCACACACGTTCTCTATTAGACTGCAATTCATGCCTACAAAGACTTTCCGAAAGCGTCCCATTGATGCAGTCGTGTGTGTAATTCAATCAAACAAATCAAATGTGCCCTTTCGATGACGCCCATAGAGGCACGCACAATATACACAAGCTGCTACACACAGTCAAACACCCTTTACACAACCAAGCACTGTAACAACAGCAACAACAACAACGACAACAACAACTAATAATTTACTGTCTCGAATTTGTTACCACGTATGTGGCCAAATTTTTTGGCTCACCAAAGTGAACTTGTTTGTTCGTCCGTCGCCCGTTATCCGTCGTTCGTTCGTTTGCCCTTTCGTTTGTGCTTTTCTTCCTCCAACGGAAATGTTTAATTTGTTTTAGTCGAGGGCCCAAAACCATAACAACAACAAAATGGAGCAACAACGTGTTCGTACACTACAACAACAACTTGTTTTACACTTTGCAACACTTAAATTATTTTCTCTGCCTTACAAGTTTCAGCTTCCCTTTTTTCCAGCTTCCGCTTCATTTTGGGTCATTTGTGCGCCATTCCATGTGGTTCAACCCTAAATTGGGGGTAAATTTGCTTGCAATTTAGTGTTGTTAATCTAATTTCGTTTAATGCCGGGGTAGTCCAATGGACTGCAGATTAGTTACATTGTTGTATTTTGTATTAGAAATTGGTGTTGCACAAAGAAGCCAACAAAAACTGGTTGAACCAACATCCTTGTTGTAATTTGAACTAAAAAAAGAATAATTTTCCTTGTGTCCAATAATAAGGTATGGAATATTTTAAAATAGAAAATGGACCGTCATTTTGAATTACACTTTATATTGGGTATAAGTTTTAAAATCTACAATCAGTACATAAATTTCTTTTTGATTACTCCTTATAGTGAGCGTGAAAAATGGTTTCACTTAGTAGCTATGGAACAATTCTCTAAAAGGTTGCACAATTTTCGGTCTAATTTTTAACAATAAACGCAATTAAAGTTTGACTGGAATCGTACAGTAAAGTTGTGTATACCCACTAAGCATATTATTCTTAAGAAAAATTATTTAAAAAATATAGAAGCAAGCGTTACAGCCAATATTTTTCGAGTCAATTTTTTTTTTGCAGTAGGTGGAAAGCATCAAAAACCACAGTGTGAAACTTGAACCAACTAATACCACCTCTTAGAAATGAATATGGAAGATTGCAATCGTGTGCAGCGGATGCAACCCCATTCCGGTAATCAAGGGAGAGATCTTAGATGGATCCTAATAGATGTTTAGAAGAAAAGGGTAGCTTTAATACAAGAGGAAGATAATGAAATCAATGGCTGGATGGAATAAAACAGAATGAAGAATAGTAAACAACCTAAATTAAGAAAACGAAATCATTAACTACGATGATAAAAAGAAAAGTGTGAAGGAGCTTAGGCCTATAACAGATTAGAATAACTAAGTATGATGATAGGAATATATTAGCGAAGGCTATAGTTAACACCTAAGGTCACGCACGAAGATTTTTAGCATTTATGCATTCGTTGGGTATGTTCTAAACTGGGTGCAGATGTTTTTATGAGTCACTCACTTCTACAATAAATAAATTATATCTATCGGCGAATTTATTTCATTAAATACGTTGTTCATTTACTAGATCTATAGAACCGCCAAAAAAAGTAGAGAATCTAAGTAGTATACACACTGAAAACCTTGAACAGTCACGACTACCCCATTGAATATGAAACGAATGCGATCAATTTATAAACTTTAGCTATGTCCCTAATTTAAAACCTAATAACTCTCTATAATAATAAAATAATAAAATAAAAAAATATAAAAATAAAATAAAACTAAAATTATAAGATAAGATAATTATAAGAAAATTATAAAAGAAAATTATAAGATAATTATAAGATAATTATAAGATAATTATAAGATATTTATAAGATAATAAGAAAAAAGTGCTCTAAAGATTTTCAATCTTCTAATTGATAAAGATGACCATTGATACATAAAGTACAGCTCGATTGGATGGTTGAGATAGAAGCTTTATAATTTCCTAAAATTTGAACGAATATAAGTTGAGCTATTGCAAACATATATGGAATTACTAATAGACAGGCTATCCTACTTACCACTATCTAATCTTAGAGTAATCACTTTCCACACGGGGAGATACGCAGATCTTAGATCAATCACTAAATAATCATGAAGCTTATAGGGAATACATAAATTAGTCAATGAGATGGGTGGGACCCTGTAGTACCCCCAGCTACCAAAGAGTAAAAGTGCCCAGTTGCGCTGACTCGAAAAAAGGATCAACATACATACTAATAGATATCCTGACAATAAATACCAACTACAGAAAAGTCATATTAATTTTCGAGTACACTAATATCTTGTATAAAAAAATGTGGTTTCTTTGAAATCCATCTTCTATAAATAATTTTTACTTTGGAATATATCATCTCTAAATTATTTTTAACGAGACTGTGTACATTAAAGTTTCTCAAATATGTTCGAGAACTAAAGCATACTTGTCTTCTTCTTTCATATTCGGAGTAACTTGTGCATTTTGTATATAATATTTTAAAAGTATGTGTGACAATTATTCAGTTATACCAATTTGAAGCGATATAGTGAATATCCTTCATAAATATATGCAATTAAAAACTTACTTCTTTTAAAATTGTCTGTATCTTTAATCAAACTGTACAATGCAGATATTGTGGAAAATTTTATGAAACAGCAACTGACACTGAACTCACACTTTTTCATCATTGTCTCTAATCCAAGGCTTACTCAATAAATCATTTGAATACACAACACAAACAATTCCTTTTACACTTTTTTCAACTGAATCCTTAAAACAGACAAATCAACTGAAAACAGGACAATTAACCCTTAGCTTGTTTGAAACCAACATGGCGGCTAGCCTAATGCCAAATTTTGGCCACAAGTACAAACCCTCAAAATGCGTAGCTCTACCAAAACTCTTGGGAACGACATAACGCATTTGGGGAACGCAATTCCACACACAAAAAATAAGCCAACAACATCGGATGAGGCTCATTGTGCACACATCAAACACCAAAGTTGAAACGAAAAGAAAATCCTTGGAAGTGAGTGCATTTGTGGCCAAAAAGGAGTAATAACGTTGATGATGAGATGAGTTCAGAGATGAAGTGCCATAAACTATTGCGGCAAGAAACTAGTAAAGAACTTGTAAAACAAACAGCACCAACAGCATCAACAGCATCAACAACATCAACAACATTAACAACAACATTAACAGCAACGACAACAACAACAATGGCAACAACATCAACAAACAAACGAATAACCAAACAAACACCCGAAATGAAAACTCAATTGATACCAGGAATTTAAGTGATTTGCTGCACTTAATCCCAGCACACTTAGGCACATCGCACGCACTTCCGGCTCCACCTCAGATGAGCTCCGGCATTGGGTTCAACTGAGCTGAGCTGATCTGAGCTGAGGTGCAGTGATTGTTGCAAAAACACAAAGTTGCAACACTTTTGGCCACATGTTGGTGGCTTACTGTCGACTACATATCACTTGCAAGTTGCACAACTTGCATTCCATTGCTTTCCAGATTTTTTTCCCACTTTTCCGTTCCGTTTTCCGCACTTTCAGTTGAGCTCACAAAGGCACTAAGGCAGTTTGTTGGCAGCCTTATTTCGATTGCAATCGCAATGCAATTTAGGCTGTTTAAGGTTGTTGAGAAAACTTTGTAAAATGCAAATGCATTGCATGCATTTTCCAAGTTGTTGCTGTTCTTGTTGTTGTTGCTGTTGGTGTTGTTATTAGTGTTGTTGTTGCTGCAACGAGTCTGTGAAGAAATAAGTGCAATTTTGAATGCAGCAAAGCTTATAAGCAGGCACGACAACACTTTGAGGCGAAATTTGTGGCTGAAATTTGGATTGCCAAGTTTATTTGTGTGCCGGCAGTTGACTTCTCCTTTGCTGCATTTCTGGAATTTCTTTAAAAGTCTTAAATGCATGAAAATTGTGCTTTTAAAATATTTGAAATGTTTTTCTTTTATCATAAATGTTTTAATTTATTTAATTTTGCTTGCTTTTAAAGAATTCATTAATAAGTAAATATGGAAAATTTTCCACCGTTCGCCTTAAATGCAACTCATTTAAATGTGCACAGCCTGGACGTGCATCGCACTTTGGCACAGAAAGGATAACTGAGCTTCATGTAATTAAGCTGCGTTAATGCATACTTGCTACTTTATTAAATAAAATCAATTTCATATCATAAATTTTAAAATAACACGTTGCCAGGATGTTTACGACTACGGCAGACAGTCCAGCGGCTCCAGTGGCTCATACGTGGTGCGGTGCAAGTTCATGGAGTAGTCTGTGGAGTAGTGCAACATATTAATTCCAATTTCACACTTTGCCAGGACATGCCATAAATACTTACTTCCCCAATTTTCTGTTGTTGTTGCTGCTATTGTTGTTGTTGTTGTTATCGTTATTATTGCTTCTGCAACTGCTGCTGTTGCTATTGTGTTGCTCATGTGTTGCTGTTGTTGTTGGCGTTGCCTTATTTGTTGTATTTATGAATAATTATTATGTGCATACTTGTTGTTATCGTTATTTTACAAGAACGGCAGACTTGCCCAACTTTGCCCAGGACAGCCCATTTTACTGTGGCCACGAAATGCACACGCATAATTATTTCAACATGCAACATTTGCGGAATTTTATGCTGGCAACATAAAATTTATTCGCGCTTTGATTTTGCAACGCTGCCGACATTTTTCTGCCAGTGAAAAATTTAAAGAAATATTTTAAATTATTTTATTAAGTTTCAATAATAAAAATACATTTTCAACCAAGCCGAGGATGGTCTTATACATCCTTTATGAATTTCAAATAAAATAAATTTCATAATTATTGATAATTAGTTCGACTTTAAACAGTAATTAAAAATTATTTTTAATTAATTTGCAGTTATATACAATTAGACTTTATCTTATGGGCACACATACTGGTCGGTACCAGGGACTTCTTTTAACGACTCTGCTGTAGGTCAGAGAAGAATGTCACTCAACGATAAACTAATTTTCCCATACCCCTTATGTGCCCTAACAGCACATTTTATGATGGATTAAATTAACTTAATTTTTTGTAAGAGCAACTGCCCTTGATATCTACTATCTACGTAATTTAATAGATGATAAATATCTACCTTATAGGTGGATATCTTATAGGTGAATACTTATCTTTTAGGTAAATATCTAAATTATAGATGAGTATCCACGTATAAGGTGGATATCGACGTCTATTTATTAATTTACAGAACATCTTTTAAATAACAAATGTTGGATATTTACTTAATAATTAGATGAGGAATATCTATCTTATAGGTGGTTATCTGTCCTATAGATATTGGATATCAGCCTTATAGGTGTATATCGATCTCATACGTGGATATTGTCCTTATAAATGGATATCTACCTTGTTAAAAGATGGTGAATATCTACCCTACAAGTAAATAAATAATATCTACTTTATGGTAGTTGCCTGCATTATAGGTAAATGATGGATATCGACCTTATTAGATAGATGATACGTATCAAGTGTAATATAGCATTAATTCATTATCAAAACTTACATGAAGATCTACGTTTTTTGGGCTGTATAAGGTCAATACACTTGATATTGAAACAGTCCATATTGAAACAGGTAGTTCTTTTAGAACGCTAAAATCAAACACGTTAAGCCTTTCGAAAAGAGCAATGCAATACGACTTAAATGCAATGACAACATAAGACTAACGATGATCTCTTATAAAATAAAATGAGATGTCAAGACTGAAAAAAATGATGAATGATACGTGATGGGGCACTTTGGGTAAAGAAACACTAGTTTCGGACTATTATGCGAAGAAAGAAGTTAAATAAGTAAAAGTTAGAAATTTAGCAACTATAGAGACGATTTTAATAGATAGTAGTTATTTCGGGAAGTTTTATTAAAATTTACCTTTACCTTTACTAGAACTGAACCAAACTAGAATTGAAGCTTCATATATATAATAACTGTTAGTACAACTCCAGTTAGTTATCCTCTGAATATAATTTAAATATTACCAGATTTTTCGACTTCCTTTTATTTTAACTCCAAAAAAATAAAATAAAATATAGTTTGCAATCTTAACAAGTGAAATAAAAGGGGTTCTACTCTTTATCTTCATATTTTTGGTTAAAGTGGCCTACTAATCCATAAGATCAAGAATCCATATGTGGTTACAAAATCATAGTGACATAAATTTTTAAATCTAAAGTAGAAAGTCTTCTTATAGTTTTATGACAAAAATATCAATTATGATAATCGCATCATATCGTTCAAGTGTACATGGCGCCAAAGCACCTTTCAAATTGTTTGTCGGTATCTTATCAAACAGAAATGATGGTTCGATAAAATCGATGACAACTTTCTCAACACTTTTAAATATGCATAAACCTCAATCAGTGCTTCTTAACCAAAATAGATGACCACCAAAGCACAGGTTTTATTGATCGAATTAACTTGTACCAATTCGTTAAGGCTCATAAAAATGAATGAGATGAAGTCAAGTCTCTCTAATGAATGTAACCATCAAACTCCTAATCAAACTCTCATCAATGAAGTCAATAAAAAAAACGGCATATGGGCATCCGAAATGAGACAAGAAAAAGAAGAAATGCATCAGCAACAGCGGCGTTGGATTAAACGTATATAAATTGAGCGGTCAACACATTTTCGACTAATTTCAACCATAATTGACCAGAAAAACGTATGCGGAACCAATTAATATGAAATAAGATAAGAACTGAGGGGGGAAAATACAAAAACAAAGGTGAAACAAAAACAGAAAAACAAGTGTAAAATTAACAATCTACAGAACAAAAGACTTAAGAAATGTGGAGAAAGGAAAATTTCTTGATACAAAAGAGCTACTATGGGCGGATTAAATTTGTTATTGAGATGAGATGACAACAGCTTGGCTGGTAGTGCAAGTATTTAATATCCGACATACATAAATGTCAAAATTTTTTAATTGAAAAATATTGAAAAAAATTAAATAATAGTAAAAAAAACTAAAGGGAAGGTTTAAAAATAGGCTTGATGACAGAGAGTTAAGAAGAATAAAAGAAAGCCGAAATATATTTCTTGTAGCCATGGGTGAAACCAAATTTTGACTTATTTTGACATTAATGACATTGAAAGGAATAACTATTTTAATAATGCATTTTTATTATAAAAAAAAAAACGTGAAGAAAATATTTCCCCCGCAAAGTCACTGACTAACGCAGCATGTGAAACAAAAGGGTTAATAGTATTTTTATGTTAATATTCCTTGAATTTTTCTTGACGTTTAGTGTTAACTTCACTTTACTTGCAAAATACTAGAAGTAAAGATGAATAAAGTCAAACCAAAACACGTAGGTTTCCCAAAAAATAGGCAAGCCAGCCGAAAAAATAAGAGACTTAACACATTTTTTTCAACTGAATTTTT
>NC_051846.1:202691416-202694762 GCF_002237135.1 Teleopsis dalmanni
GTCAGTGGGGTATTTTAATCGCACAAAAAACTCCCCTAGTCCGGAAGGAAAGCTCCTTCAGGAACTTCCATTAGGTAATACGTCTAACGTCTTAAATTGTTAGTCTAGTCGTCATGTCAGAATTCGTCCGTGGATGCTTGAAGAAGCATCTCTTCCCGTCGTCGTAGTTGTTTCGCAGCTCTCAATTCTCGCATCAGAGAGAAAATGTTTGAATCTACAATCGAGTCTTGGAAAAACGAACAGCACATGTTATGCATTTTTATCTAACTCTGGGCAAGCAGGATACCAGGGATCCTGTAGTATGTGAAACCTGTAAAGCTAGGCCTTGAAACCACCGTGACCTATCAGAACTTGCATCAGGTAGAAGTTTAAATCACTGTGTCTTTTTTAATCGATGCTTTTGGTGTTTGTTGTTAACATTGTAAATGCATGTATTTTGTTTGTGTTCCAAAATATTATGTATGCATTAAATTAGGAGTTGTTTTAATAGGAAATTATATGCACAGTTAACAATAGAAGAAAAATTTTTGCCGACTGTGACGTAATACTCATGGATGATTCATAAATCATTTGCATCATGTTTGTGTCGAGTGTCGGTGTTTATGAGTATTATATGAGAAGAGTATTAATCATTATTAGTGTTGTCAGCTATAAGTATGAATCGGATGGAGTCTTATATTTGAAAAATGGAATCAGTTCTCTGATACACTTTGATTATTAGTAGATTGCTTTATTGCCTCCATATATAAGTAAAATTGATAATTTGGGTTAGAATAAAATATATATTGTTAATTAAATATATGACAACTGATTTGATGGTGATATAAAATTTGATCAATAATTGTTAAGTTCTGATTATTAGCACTTGAACGAAACCAAACATGTAATTCTTCTGAAAAGGATCTGACTTTGTTTTACTTTTAAGTATAATCGTAAGTAATCGTTACACTCATAACGAAATTTTTCTTATGATTTTTGGAAAATAGGACGATATTAGCCACACATTCCATGCTGGGCATTCTACATCTATAATTTCAAGTGGAGGAAATTAGCATTACAATGTATTTAAAGCGTTTTGTAAAGTGTATCCATACAGCTATATTAGCGCTAAAAAAAAGGTTACTGAATTCATTCTTACTTTATTGTTCTTACATTTTACGCTCACCTAACAATCATAATAAAAATTTAAGAATATTCAAGAACTAAGGCACTAAAAAAAATTGTTGAAATAAAATTTATAAAATTTTATGCAACATATATTAATGTTTTATATTGCATATGTCATATTGCAATATATGCATATGTAAGAAGAATAAAAGAATTTTATTACAATACAAGTTCATAGGATTTTTAATTATTAAACAGGGGCTACCAAAAGCAACCGGCCCACCGACTCAATACGCTCCACGACTAATATTTTTGCGGCCTCGCGACATGGCTTCTCATTTACCACATATTAGCATAATTTTTCCTTGTTATATTCTACAGTAATCATCATATTTATTTATAATTTTTGCTATCTAAACAGAAATGATATTAAATTTTCTTTAAATAATTCAGTACAACTACGTTTATTCATATCTATTAGTTCTTAAAAGATTTATATATAACTTTCTCTGTACACATTGGGTCAAAACCTGTCTCAGTGCCACGAGTAATCACTAATACATAAAAATCAATTTCTTACGAATAGACAATAAATTAACGTATGTATTTATTTCTGCGGCCCGCCTACCTATTCAGTGATTTGTATAGGCCTGCGATCTTATCTGGTCTTGACAGTTCTGATTTAAAACATTAATTAAAACATATAAATATAAAATTAATATTTTTATTGAAATAATTTCATTGATTTTTAAATTGAATTAATTTAAAAATTATCATCTAAAACCTAATCTCGTCAATTTAAAGGCGTAACTTTTTTGTGATATATAAACATAATAATTAGAAAAGAAAATTAAGTTCTTTCAGTTTGAAATATGCAGCCTAAGATTTAAGTCCGTCGTTTGGTAATCTTCCGCACAAGGATATTTTAATTATAAAGCGATTAAAATGCAAATAATAAATAATCAGGATCAGAACAGAACAGAACAGAATAGAACAGAACTTTTGCAAACAGAAAATGGAAAAATTAATATTTAAACTGAACAAAAACAAATTAACACCAACAAACGCGTTAAGGAAGTTTTTGTAATTTTCTTAGTCTATGTTGATTTCCGAGTTGACAAACTTTTTGTCTGTTTTTAAGCTACGAAAATCCGCTTTGTAAAATTTATTTTGTTGGTTTAGGAATTAAGCTTCAGTGTTGGAAATTATTTCTGTTTTTCCTACTGTAACGGAAAGCAAAAAAATATTAAATGTTCTTTTATTCCAAATAAATGCTACAAAATAACTCAAAACATTATCTGAACTAAGCACTAGATTACTTATTTTTGGCGTCTGAGCAGAGAAGTTCAGATGCTTAATTGTGTATTGTTACTGGTGCTGACCTTTGAATTTCTCACTTCCTTCGAGAAGTAACTAGTAAATAAATATTGTAAATCAAATTTTTTACATTAATAAACTTTTAGAACCAAACCCGTACCATAACTGGAAAATGAAAAAAAATATTTATGATTTATATTTCATGAATTTTTATTATAATCAGCTTATAATTATAATTATATGAAACTCATTACTTCTTCATATTTAAGATAATTATTATTCAGTGTGTTATTCTACATCTGATGTATAAAATAAATGTACTTATTTAATTTTTCAGCTCACGTGGTCTTTTTATAAAATAATGTTGTGTGTAAAAATAAAATATTCTGATTTAAAACAGAACTTAAAAAAATAAAAAGGTACAAATCAAAGGTTAAGAGACCATAGCAACCTTTGGTCCAAAGTATACCATCTCTATTATCTTTACAATTATTTTGAAATAACTAGTTTTTATTAATTCGTTCGATAATATTTGCCATTTGTATATATTTTATATTTTCCCCCTTTTTGAGATCTTTTGTCAATTTTAAAATAACGCGTTTTTCATAGTTATTTTCAGGCTTTGCATTTCTAGAATTAGAAAGGTATGGTTGTATTTAAAAACAATACAAAAATTGTAATAATTAATAAATAAATAATATTTAAAAAGTATTGAACCAAAATATTTATGTCGATATAAAAAATAAGATTAAATTATTATTTTACAAAGAGGTTTTCGAACAGAAGTGAAACAACAACAAAAATTTATTTTTTTAAATTATTTTAATTAATTGAATTTTTGGTTGACCATACAGCTGTTTCGAGTATTGCCAAATACCCTTCATCAGTGGTCTTGGAAATAATTCTTATATTTAATTATTCG
>NC_051846.1:202694862-202702861 GCF_002237135.1 Teleopsis dalmanni
ATTAAAAATAAAACAGAACAGCTAAAACAGCTAAAAAAGCTTCAATCCACTGAAGCAATTCATAGAGTGCACTAATCAGATATCTATTACAGTATGTTTTCACTAGCTTCGTTAGACCAGTTAATTTACTTTGAGATTTCTTGAATTATTTGAATCTCAAGTAAGTTATTTGGTCGAATGAAGCAAATGGAAACGTATTATTATCTTCGCCATTGGTCCATAACTATTAAAAACAGTCATTTTGTAGTACTAAGAGACCTCCTTTCAATAAGATATATTACTTTGATTACGTCCATAAATAAAGGGGAAGCAGTTTCTGATTTATCTGAAAGGATCAATATGTAAGTTGATAGTTACATTTTTTTCTGTTTTCCATAGAATGAGTAAAATTTTATGTGTCTCCACGTACAAAGGAATGTTATCAATTTGTCACATATAATTTATTACTAAATTAAGGCTTTTGTAATCAAATTTTGATTCTAGTTTATTAAGGGTGAAGTTAATTCTACTAGATAATTTGTAAAAATTCTAACTAAAACGTTAATTAAAGGAATTGACTTGAAAATACTAGACACCAAAGCATGTTAAGATTTTAAAATTTTTACGTTTTGCTTACAATTTATTCTTTAATACAGTAAATAATGATATGAAAAGATTTGAATTAATAGATTAATGTATAAAAAATATTTTTTTACAATTTAACATTTTTTATATATTCAATATTTCTTTTTATTTAATTTACTCACCCGCTTGAAATAGTATCTTTACAAAATAATAAAAAACTTTTAAAGAAATATTTTTTTATATTTTAATTTATATATTACTTATAGGCTATAAATTTTAAAAACGGAATTTAAATAAATCCAAGAACCAAAAAAACTGTATTGAAATTGGAAACCATAAATATTTTTTCTTTTTATTTCATGAACAAAAACTCAATAACTTATTTTCTTCCTGAAACTTTACCAATATTTTATTAAAATCGTGGCCACTAAAAGGATAATAGGATTGATAAAAACTTTGAGGCTTAATGATTTTCGAAGTCATATATGTATATCTGTACGTTCTGTTGTTCATATCATGATTTTATAAGGTTTTGCTCTGAGAGGATTATTTTATGTTTTCATCCGAATTAATACATCAATTTTTATAAAATACAGTCATTTTTTAAAATGAAAAGAAAAAAAGCTTAAAATATGAACACCAAAATGAATATGTGAAATTTTAATATTTCTTTTTTTTTAAATAAGTCTTTGTAATACTAAGAGTATTACAGAAAAATTATATGAGTTTTCATGAACCAAGTGATTTTCATTTCAATTTATTATATTTTGCATTTAACAAAGTCTATTGAAACGATTGTTTTATTGGAAACATAATATAATTAAGTAGAACTTAATATATATAATTAATATTGAATATAATTAGTTGAAAAGTGCTTCAAACTATTACTAAGCATCGTCGACTTTCCCGCTGTTTTTATGTTGACCAGCAGAAAATTTCTGATTCTTCATTACTCATTCAGAGAGTTTATTTATAAAGATGATGTTGAATAAAGGTCTATCTGGAAAGATAGTTTTATTTTATTACAGCCACACATACTGTAAGAAAGATTGATTTTTAATCAAGTAGACATATGGGTTTTGATAGGAAATAGATACATATTTATACCTTAAAAGACAATATATAAAGCATACGTTTTTTAATTAATATACGCATATTTATTATTACATTCTTAGAGATTACGAAAAACTCATTTTATTTCCCTAATAATGATTTTTGAGGAAAAATGTACACAGCGTAAGTTCAATATTTTATGATAATTCTAACAAAAATTGCATATCGTGTAAAAATTTTCAGTACATTGTTCAAGGACCAAATGCTACCAACTTACACAATATGTGAGTTTTTATTCTGAATAGAAAATGCTTATCTAAGTTCCATGTTTTTTTGGAGATTAAGAGTTTTTTATTTTTCACTTCTTTTTTTTGAAATTTATTTGTGGATAAATTATTCATATTATCGAGTAAATTTTATTCAATATCGAAAGCAAAAAAGTTAAATTTATATAAATTTATGGTTAACACACATAAAAAGTCTTTAAATATTCTGATAGAAAAGTAATGTGAGCTTGGAAGTAATTTAAACCACTTTTAAAATGTCCTGGCTAGTTTTAGTATATATTTTTTATACTTGAGTTGGGTTAAAATATAGTATCAGATTTTTAAGTTAT
The DNA here is from genome assembly GCF_002237135.1 of Teleopsis dalmanni. Taxonomy (NCBI): domain Eukaryota; kingdom Metazoa; phylum Arthropoda; class Insecta; order Diptera; family Diopsidae; genus Teleopsis; species Teleopsis dalmanni. The sequence goes on from NC_051846.1 coordinate 202,697,096, forward strand.
TATTTACACTAGTAATAATATAAAAATAACTAATACAATCAATCAATTTTATTGACACTTTGCACAATACTTGCAGAGAAATTGGTTGCTGTATGAGATGCCATGGTCTATTGTGTTTAAGTCATCCGTTTCATTTTTTTGGATTGAAAAGGGTTAATGCTTCGCTATTGACAAGATTTGATAATCTTTTTCGGTGAGACTTTGTGAATTTTTGAATTAACTTTAATGCACAGACCGTATTTGAGATCGTTACTGCGAACATACCAAAGCACAATATTAACAACTCAACGCTTGGATCCCATTAGTCCACTTGGATTTAAACATTTGCATAAAAATATTTTATTATACTTGGACAGAGTAGATCGTTTACAAATGAGTCAATATATATTTATTAATTTCAATGTAAGTTCTTATTTTGTTTTTAGAAGTATAAATTAGATCTTGATATCAAGGGTCATGCCTAAATACTAAGTGGTATTATAACATGGAAGTGCTATGCTGTTATATATATGGATGATATCGTATTTTATTGTTTGTGAAGCTTATATTTACCAGTTCGATTTAATTAAATTTTATGTGCCATTCAAGTTTGTTTATTCAAAGACTTTGTCCAGATAATGCAGATTTTGATATGCCGTGCCATACTATGAACGTTATCAATTTTACACCTTTTCTTGTGACGACCATGAAGCCGTGTTATGTTAAGGGTCAAATCACATTTATATATTGTATACTATTACTACTAGTTTTTTAACTGTGCTTACATTTAAAAGGTAATAACTGAACTTATCATATTAATATCATATCATATTAAGCTTAATATTAGCCTCCGAAATCAATCTTATTCAGCGAATGTTTCATACAATATAATAAGTATGCTATTAAAAGCTTTGTCTGTAATTAATGATGGTGATAGAGATATATTATATTTATGTTCCCCTAGGTGAAGCAGAGGGCACTGCAATTTTAACTTCATTATTAAAATAACCAGCGAAGAGATAAATTTTTGCCCTACTGGATGAAACATAGAACATAAATGAAACAATTGTCTCAAAATATAAGACTAAGACATCTCGTGAGTTCCACAACAGTGTCCATGAGAAGTATTGCTTTGTGAACTTCAAAGGGCATAAGCTATTTTCCAAATTCTAATTTTAGATATGTTGGAACGCAAAAAAAAAATAAAAAAAGTTTAATATCATATCTCGAAAACTTATTAAATCCTTTTAATGTGATTTTCGGGATTGACCCGTCAAAATAGGAAATATATAGTTGTAGTAAATGCATATTTTAGCTATTAACCAGTGCATAATGTTATCAGAATATAATCAAGAAGCAATTCAGAAAATTATATACGAACTATAAACTTATAAAATAAAAATTCGAATATTTCCTAAGGTCACTGGTATTTCAAATTTCAATAAATTAATGAAAACATTTTTGTTGTTGTTTCTTCATTACTGTTCAAACAATCAAGAATATTTTTAAACCTTTCAAATAAGACTAATGATAGAAGATGACGAAGTATACCTCAAAAAACTATTTTATCAAATCTAATATAGACTGCTAATACCTTAAAAAAATTATTTTATAAGCATTTTCAGTTTTCGAGTATATCGAAGAACTATTGCAGACTCGCTTTTATAATTTTGCACAATTTTTAGGAATTATTTTTTAGCTAAGATAATTATGGTAGCTCTTGAAACAGAAGTACATGCCTCACAGAGTATAGATAGCTGATTTACTAAAAGAGAGCGGGGACTTCGACTGGCAAAGATCAAATTTGTTGCGATTTGTTGCAGTAGAGTCAAGTGACATTTCCAGTTGGTGATTCTGATTCTGATACGGAAAAAAGTTTGCTGTAATGATAACTATAATTTGCTATTCAAACATCACATGTTTCTGTGACAAAAAAGACGAGAAAAAGTTATAGTAAAATTAAACAGATGAACCGATTGGAAACCAATATTCATGAAAGAAAGATGTTGCGGTCCACGTAAGAAATGCAATGTTATTGTTTATTTTAAACTTCTAATAAGTAAAACTACCATTAATTTTGAAAAGTACTATCATCAACTGGCAAAAAAAATGTTCAAATAAAAAAATTATCGGACCATACATAAGCTTGATAGCTAATTAAAAGCATTTGCAATTTTAATAGAAATATAACCTTAGCAAGGACATAGACAGGAAAAGGGGTTAAGCGACTGAAGTTTACTTTGAATGGAACTGCTATATGCATATATCGAGTGCTTTTTAGATGCATGAGAATTATCGATATCGATAACTATGATTTCGCAGCTGAGAGTGTCAAGCTGTGTTGACAAATTTTGACTTTTCACGTAAGCAAAAAGATTTTTGACTAACTTGATGAGGTTATCTATACCTATAAACTGTCTTTATTGTGAACAAATAATAATCTATTATATGTTTTTGATTTCAATATTAAATTTTTGATTTACATTAAAAACTATAGCAGCTTCACATTTAGCGTCAATATGACTGCCCGCATAACATAACCCTTAAGCAAAAATATATAAAATGCTTATTATTTCAGTTATTAGAAAAAATTTTATACTGATTATTATAAATTATGTAACTATCATAATTACAGTTATTATATATTTTTTTTTATAATGTAATTAAAAATTTTATATTGTCTTTTCTAATTTTCTTGGAAGGATATATACGAGATTGTATTGTTCCCTTAAGTAAGTATGACTGCGCACTAGAATGACATGCAATTTTTAAGTAATGTCATCCTCTTCATTAATATTCCGTACGATATGGTTTATACTGAGTGCTCGTAAAAACTCAAGAGACACATTCAGCTCTTGGTACTTAAAGGGGAAGTAGAAAATTTATGGTTCTAATACAAATAAACACATTTTGACACATTTGCATCACAGATATTTTTACACACTTTTAAAAAGAAAAATGAATACAGTACATAGTACATATGTAAAATACTTTGTATGTAAAATGGCATATACTCTATGCTAATATATATGCAATACACTTTGCTAGAATCCGTAAAATATGCAAAAATTCATACAAAATATTAAATAAATCATTGGCTGTAGATTCACTTCCTCTGCTTAGCCTTGGATGAAAACGTTGCTAGTCTGACAGTTTAAATTTTATTTTGAACTTCTAAAGGATTTGTCATCTCGAAATTGTGTTACACGAGTGACTAGTTTCAATCTGCAGCATTTTTATGAAGCATGAAACTCAATTTGCATGCATTTATTGCACTCTTGTCAATATAAAAAGAAATTTCACTAGAAATTTGAAATCTAAAAATATTTTTTATAGAAATTTAATGAAACACTATAAAAGCGTTTCATACATACAACTACATATATATTCGTATTTGGTTTGGTATGAGATAAAAATCCTTTTACAGTATAAAAGTATCTGTCAGATTATTTAATATTTTTTCCTTTTTTGTTTTTATTGTTCATATTAATATCGACAGTATTTCAATACTAATGAATATTTTTGTGTCTTTTGTTTTCCGCTAATTTTTAAACTATAATTTGCTTTACAGAGTCAAATAAACAACAAATATCATTTGTTTATTGTATTAGAAGCTTTAACGTATTCAACTATTCAACTACTGATAAAGAGGGTTCCTTCCAAATTTTTGCCAATATTAAAAGTTTATTGTTGAATAATATTGTTTATATAGTATTTCTACGGAGGATGTATGACAGTAAAAAAGTTATGTATAAAATGATTTCATTTATTTTTTAAAATATATATAACATATTAGTTAGTTGCATGAGCACGAAAGTTTTACCATTTTTAATTATTATAGAGTATATATTTTATAATGAATGCTAATTATGATTTTGCGTCTAATAAATAATTAATAATTAAATCATAATTTAGAGGGGTTTTGAATAACAAAGAAAGAAATAAAGGACAAACACAAAAATTTATTTTAATTCTATTGAGTTTGGCTGACCATACAACGCTGTTTCGAGTATTGCCAAGTACTCTTCACAGTGGTCTTTTGGATTTTATTTAATTAGTTTATAGTCCGTATATAATTTGTTTGGACTGCAAGTGCCAGGCTTAGAATTCGTGCCTGTCAAATTAGAAGCGATGACTAATCGTGTTTATCCACAAGAAGCCAAGGCTGCACAAACTTTCAATGCTCAAGTTCCAGGTTTTATTGTCACTAAATTATTGTCACTATTGACTAAAAAAACTATTTTCCAATCTGATAAATTCATTTGATATGTTTTTGCCATCCGAGGCATGTCTAAGGGTTGCGTAGCGGTAAAACTTTTCCTATGCTGGGTTGCTGGCCTTGGAGGGTCAGATCTCTTATTTGCTAACCCGGAGATAGAATTGGTGTTAAGTAGTTGGAATATTTCCGCTCAACTATATGTTTTCAGGTTATACCGCCTGTACTCGGTCGCAAGAGCCTCGTATGTAGAAAACAGGATGCGCCACGGGTAGGTGATGTTGACAGTTGGGAAGGCTAGGCTATATATTCGCATCACTCCTCAAATAGGGCATACTCTTTTTTGCCCTTTACATCCCAAGGTTTATACTGGACTGTGGTGCCAAATAAACAATTGCGGAATAAAACATAAGATATTTTTTAAAATATATTATGAAGAAAGTATAATTTTACTATTTTGATTGACATTATTTTGATATTACTTTGGGTATAGATCTAAGTAGTACTAAAACCCTTATATATGTAAATATATTTAAAGTACAAATAACTTTTGATATATATCTGTTAAATTGAACATTATGACTAGGTCAGATTCGCTACTTTTTCTAATATTAAATAGGTGAATGTTAAAAATGTTAAAAATAGGTGAATGTTTTATATACATATATATCATTATATCATACCGTATCATATATAATTTTATTTTTTTACGTCACATATACTCATTATTCAATATTCCAGATAATCGCTGGTTTAATTATTCCTCTGTTTTTTGGTTTTTAATTTCTCAAACATTTTACATTAAATGTGCTGAATTTTTTTTTAATAAAGCTACCGGAAATTGCTATATAAAATATGAAAACTTTGGAATCTGTCAAAAGCAACAGTGAAAACTTTGATCGATCAACCAGCATGTCAAAAGCATATAATGTAAACATGTATTAATGACGTCAAAAAGAGAAATTCATAAAGTAAAAATTTTATTCGCTAGCGATATGATATATTAAATCCGAAAAGTAATTAGTTGAAATCTTTAAAGAGATGAATTTTATAAAGCAATAAAATACTTTTTTTTATATATTACTTAAATATGTCCTAAACTACTTTATGTCTTCACATGAAAGGTATATTAACTCTGTCAAGATGAGCATGAATGCAGTGAATAATACGACAGAGATAATAAAAAGCTTTACTACTCTTGATAAATACGACAAGACAATCGATTCAAACGTATCTAGAATGAATTTATATGTTTAAATAGTTAAAAGAAAATATTTTTAATTGTGGTTAAAATAAACTGAAGTATTTGTGTAAAAGGTATTGTGTTTTCACGAAATCGAAAGAAGCGATAACTAAATTCTATAAATGATCATCATTAGTAAAAAATGAGTGAAATAGAGGATTTGATTGCTTAAAATTAGAAAATCAAGAAAAATGTTTCAAAAAATTGCATTATCTCTATATAAAGCAGCTAAACATAAACTATATTATTTTATGGGTTGCCAAAACATAATAGAATTGTTATTGATTAATTTCTTAAAGCGGTATCAATCGGTATCTCAAGCGGGATT
>NC_051846.1:202702961-202740772 GCF_002237135.1 Teleopsis dalmanni
TTGCAAAACAACTGTAATATATAATTTTATATATATATATAAAATATACATATTTTTTCGAAAAAAATATAGTATTTTTAAAATTTGTTACAATGAAAATAATTATATATATGAAAAGTATAGTTAAATGAATTGGTGAAAACTTTGATATGTTAGTGATACCATAAATGATAGATGATTTGCAAATAAATATTACAAAAGCAAGCCTAATCATATAAATTTATATACGATCATATATAAAATATTTTTCTTTTATACCATTTATTTATATATCTTAATTATTTCTAACAATAAGTATGTATGTAGAGCGCATTATGTGAAATATATTCTTTTCTGCTGTAAATCTTAAAATTTTCTTAAAACCCTTGAAATAAAATATCCTGCTTAATTCGAATAAAAATAAAAGACCTCATCTGTTTCCCAAATGCTTTCGTAAGCATTTGTCTGTAATTAAATTTAATTATCCTCTTTGGAAGGACTTTTAAGGCGTTAAATGTTTAAGGCTTAAAATGATTTTGTATTTTTGAACACAAAAGAAATATTTTTGTTATAAATTATTAAATTGCTTATCTTATTAAATCTTTTGTGAAAACAAATTGCCATAATTATCATTAAAAGTTTTCAATTTTAAACTCAAAGTTGTATTTACTTTTTATGTTTGGCAATATTTCATGTAATCCTACGTCTTATCGACGTTATGGTATAAATACAATAAAAGCACGGAAAAATTGCAAGATTGTTGGTAACAAATATATATATTTTTTAAATCCCAGTAAATCCGTATTGTGTTATTTTCATCTAATTTTAGCTATAAGTTTCTTGATAGAATTGTAATGTAGTATAAGATTAATAAATAAATTTGCTTTAGAATGTTATATTAAAATTTTTAATAAAATACGTATGAGCAATAGAATATCGTAGAATATCAATAGTTACGAGTATTATCGCTAGCGATAGCTATTATACGAACGATAACTAAGAATTTTATAATGATAAGTATGACAATATTCTAGATGAAAAGGAGATAACTAAAATTGAGCAGAGATTTGTCAAAATACAGCAAAGTAGACAATATCACACTAAATGAAATGTTAGTGAACGATAATGTTGAAAATTTCAATCTAGCCAACCACGTAATTTTCAAGAAAATATTAATTTTATTCTCCAGTGGAGAATTAATTACCGGTTGAGCATTTTAAGAATGTTTATAGCAATTTTATGAAACGTGGCACCTGATGTAAGGCAAAAAGATATATTATCTTTGAAATGATAAAATAAAATTTCAAATATACAACACAACGAAAGAGAAAATCATTAACGACATCCTAAAGACTGTGAAGGCTTAGATATATATGAAGATACAATTCTCCTTATATTGCATGTTTTGTGCAAATTATTTCGAAAAATTTTAATTTTAAATAATTGCATTAAGCTTACCTAACAAAAACACTTTCTTACTGGATACTTAAAACTGAATTTGACGCTTCCACATCCGATGCGCCAGATGCCATGGCAGGAAGATCAACCGTGAACCGGTTACCCAGTGAAGATATAGTTCCGCTATGGTTTTCATTTATATTTGTGACGAGTATATGTAAACATTAGTCAATTAGTGATGGGTTCAAAGACTATGATGACCTGCTTTCTCAGTGAGTTCTAGAAGAGTTTTTGTCCTCACCTACTTCCTAAGACGTTATGATGTTTAAAAAGCCATTCATATTAGCTAGTCACGTTCCCTTCTCTTTTTTAACCGTGTTTGGGACCGGCTACAGCGGAGTTACACAAACACTAAATTAACCTAAATAAAACTAAATTAAAAACTATAATGAAGCTGTCCAAAATTTTATTAAATTAAACAGTTATTATTATTATTAATATTATTTATTATATGCGGAATATTATGCACTATAACTCAGATGGTCTATTACACTTACTCCAATTAAATTAAGTGACCGTTAGATTGGCAATTAGTCTATTCCAATTAGTCTATACAGACAAATCTGCTGCTGTTTAGTCTTAGGTATTCATAAACATGTTAAGAAATTTTAATATAAATATTTTGCAGATGCGGTAGACATTACTCTATACTTGACATATTTTAAATTAATCATTAAAATAATAAGGTCGAGCAAATTATAATAATTAAAACAATTGAGAAGATAATTATTACATTTTCTTGTAATTTTATTTTTAATTTTTGGAATTTTCTAAGCACTTCATAGCAAAATATATACAAACATTGAATTATCAATAGTGCAACATCTGACTCTCGCCGGACTACAAAATTTTTCCAGTCATCACTAATGAAACTTAAGTAAAATAATAACAATGTGTTAAAATCTTATAATTTTGAATGAATTAATGCAAACTTACTTTTGCAAATATCTGAATAGGACAATTTAGTAAATGAAGAGGGTTTCAGCGACTGCATAACTCGACTAAGTTTGGTGTACTTAATAACGAAAGTGCTGATAAATCCTTATTATTGGTAAAATTATCGCAAAATAACCAAAAAAAAGATAAAATGCTATGAATAGTATAAGCTGACCCATATTCTCAATTACTATATCCGGTTCCATTTTCAAACTGCTAGCTTAAACTGAATGCTAAAACTGTACGAAACTTTTTTTATAAATATATAATTTGATGGAAAATAGTTTAAAAATAGCAACAATTTGTTTATACAATTTTGAACAATCTATCATTGAAGTATAGATTGATAAAATTCAATTGCAGTTATTTTACATATGTAAGCCTGAAAATCCTAGTCTACCAAATGAAAATAAATTAAGTAAGGAAGTTTACTTTGATTTTACTGAAGATCAAATCTCTCTCTCTCTCTCTCTCTCTCTCTCTCTCTCTTTCTCTCTCTCTCTCTCTCTCTCTCTCTCTTATCCTCATCTCCAATTTCAGTCTCTACCATCTTTTTAAATCGGATTTGATTCTCGGCATATATTACTCCAGGAATACTATTCATCACTCCAGGCTTCTCTTTTTAAATACCATTTAGATAAAACTTAAACTTTACAGGGTCGAATTTTATTTCCGCAAACATTATAAATTTTTATCAGTACATTAAATAGTTCAGTTACCTAATAATACATGTAATTGACAATACAAGTAAATGACTTAAATATTGAGTATAAGAAAGTCTTCTTTATCTTCTTCATTCTGACTCATTATTATTATTAAGAAAAGAAGGGATCGTGCACTGCGACCTAAAATATCTATTGTGCCCCTTAATGGGATTAGAATATTTCTCCAAGTCCGATTTCTTTAATGAAAGACAGTATAAAGCCTATCTTTCCTAGTCTGAATCCTTATGATCCATGAAATATCTTCCTAGTTGTTTCTTCTGCTTGAACAACAGGGCCTGGCACTCCCCAACCACATGCAGTTTTTCTCTTTTCTCTACAGTATCTGCAGTCTGAGTTGAATTGTATTCCTAACTTCGGTAGGTAATTATTCAATCTACAGTGATCGGTCAAAAATCCCGTAATATTTTCTAGGTTACTCTGGCTCATATAAATATCTTAAATGAAGCTGAACTCAAACAAATAAATAGTTTTTTTAGATTTTTTTCCAAATATATATTATACAGAGTATTTCATTTCAGAGAGCTAAAATGTTTTGAAATGATTTCTAGTTTCGTCATACGAAAGAAATTATATCCAGTTTCCATATTTTATGAGACGCATAATTTCTGAAATTTACAGAATCAAAAGAAGTCTCAAAAATTAACCATCCAAATAAACCCTTAATATCCAAAAAAGTTTTTAGTCAGAAAATTTCTCAAAAATGATTAGAGGTGTCTATTGGAGGTTTCTTAATTAGGTGCCTATTCTGTACATAAAGGGTATCAAAAACTATGGCGGTTTGAAAATTTTTAATTATTTTTACGAAAGATCTTATGTTTAGAAGAAAATTAAAAATTTTTATTCATTTCTACCACCTCATTATTTTATATTATTATTCCAAAAACTTTTATTCTACCACGTCTCGTTTTCTTGTAATTATCCTTTGAAATGAACTACTATCTGCTATTTCCAAACTTATTTTGTAGCAATTTTGAATTGATTGTTAGACAAACTATTATTTTTTATTTTTTAATAAAAAAATCTTAAAAAGTTTCATCTTTACTAACCCATAATTCATTCACTCCTTTTTTAATTGGTAATAAAGAAAAAGCACTTTACTTATTAAACATAATTTAATATTAAGAGATGCAAGTCTGTTTTAAAAGTTCATTATTGTTGCACTGATTTCCTTTTTTCTTTAAAGATTTCCTTCCTTCATTCCTTATTGTCTTAAGAGATTTCGACTGACATTGATACAAATTGGAATTCGATTCAACGAAATAATTCATAAAGTATCAGCAAAGTTTAATGCACCACTTTAAATAAAATCTAATTGAAGTTGAGATGAATTCAGATACTTTTAGCAATCCGCATAGCACTCAATGAAAATACAAAAAATTTGAACCAACACAAATTTAACAAATACGATAATAATAATAAATACAGAGATTTTTTGAATTCCTTTCACATCCTAAAAAGTACGAAAGTACACAAATAAACGAACAATAATGCTGAATGGCACCGTGATGTTCGAGGATATGCGAATGCTTGTGAAGGAAAATAATGTCAGCTACTTCCTTTTCATGGAAGCTGTGGCATTATGATTGAAGTCTAATCACTTGAAACTTGATATCATCGAGACTTTCAGAAACAATCTCAATTGTGTGAAGAAAGTTAGTTTGCATTCGAGCATGAAAGTATTTCAAGGTTTAAATAGATTTTCTACACATCAGACAAATTCTGTATAATTTTTGTGCTACACAAACGATTAACTTTTAAGATGTTCAGGTATTCAGTGGCACTTATGTGATTTATATGGAAAAGAAATTCATTAGTTTGTGCATTATTTACTCTTGGTGTATTATATGTATAACATCAGGATAAGCTGAATGAAGATGAATAGCTAAGATTAATATATTTGGTACTAGATTTTAAAACTACTAATATTAAATATGATGAAGAATGAAGATGATATATTGATGAGCTATCAATTTTCAGCACACTTTATTTACTTTTAAAACTTTTCCGAAATCTTTAGTATTTAATAAATGCTAAAACTGATAGCCTTAAATAAAATCCCAATATAAATGTAACGTTTATCTAGTATTGAATGGTATTAACTATTACGTAATTTTGAACCATTGTTAGTAATCCACATGATGACATATCAAGCTTTTATTCAAAATGTGTGCTACTTATTTTCTATGTTTGCATAAATATGACAAAGGGTACTATTTAACTTTTACTCAATAACGTTTACTGTGTTCAATCTTATCCTTACTATTTTATGAATAATTTATGTTAAAATAAAATTCTAAATTGAATACCCATTTCATTGGTTGCCATTCAATTTTAGACGACGCGTTAAATGAGAACAATAAGACGCCAAAACCACCAAAAATTTATTAAACACAAATCCATATTGAAATATTTGAACCGCAAATAGCATCCATTAAATCCAATGCTAGTATGGGATAGGATATTCTGGTTGCTTTTGGAATAAAATACTACTAAAGTGCGAATTATTAAAATAGAAAACCAACAGCAATTTGAGGGAGTATAAATAATTCTAAAATAAATGAAAATTTTCTTTCAAAATTGCAGTGACGCATTGAGTGGATTTGTGGTCACAGAGTCAGAAGGACGCCTCATTTTTTGATTCAGTATCCAGAAAATATATTTGATTTCTCTGATATAATGGAGAGTAAAGAATTACAATGCAGCTCTAAATATTTTTATTAATTTAAAGGAGTACATATTTAATAATTATTAAATTAAATAACTCCGAAATTTTATGTTTTTAACTAAATTTATTTCATTTATAGAAGCTTGTGATATATATCAAAATAGTTTAGTTCCTTAGTTCCGAAGGGCATATATATAACTCTTACTCCAGTTTCATTGTGTAATACAATTGGTGTTTAATTACTATTTAATTTATATTTAATGACTATTTTTAATTACTATGTTACTATTATTTTTAATTACTTTATAATTACTATGTTCAATAACTATATAATTACTATATAATTACTTTATAATTACTATATTCAATTACTATATAATTACTACGTTCAATTATTATGTAAATACTATGTTCAATTACCATATAATTATAATCAATTCCGTATACAGTACCAAGTTACATCACGCACTAAATTATTATTGCAATAGTCATTGGTTTAAGTAAATAGACTTTTTTTTTCTAAGCAGCATATTGACCCCATTTTGTTACCACACCATCATTTTTAGACGTTTGCAAGCTCCTTAATTCATAAACTTGCATAATGGATTATCTTAATTTTATCAGGAATGGGGACTTGCAAAAAAAATTTTAAAGTGATTTTTTTTTCTCCTTTTTCTTACATATCTTGCTTATTAATTTAAAAAGGATCTCTAAAAAAGAAAATTAGAATCTGTTGATTTTGTGAATGTTTTTCTGATATCAGCAAAGATTTCGTCTAGGAAAATGTTGGATGCGCTCATAAGATGAAAAGATATTCTTGTGTGATTTAAAGAGTTTCCTAATTTTACAAAAAAAAAAAGATATAACTTAAATTGACTTCAATAAAAAAGTAAACAGTATTAAATTTAAAAATTAAAATAAATTAAGTCCACAGTATTAGATCAATGTTGCATTACGTTACAAATAAACCAATCTAGTAGACCTTAGTCTTTCCCTCTTCTTACGGGTAATATACGAGTTATACTTGAACCCTAACCTCCAAACACACTGTCCTAGAGTTAAGTATACCTACAAATTTGGAACCTTTGTTGCTGTGATTCACACAAATTTTCGTTCATCTAATAATGTGACAATGTCTCTTTTTCTCAAGTACCTTTTCGTAACTTTCTGTAAGACGTGCTGCCTTACGTATCATTTATCTTGCATCTATGTTTTTAAATCAAAAATTTAAATGAAGATGAAGATGAAACCAGTTTGTTTAGGTGCATTTCCTTTTTCTATTGATAAATCTATATGTGCCTATGTAGAAACACCATTAAGATTTTGAATTACTTCGATAGAAACAATTGCTTCCGCGCTTATTAAACATTTCTGATATAGGTAATATGTCTGATTTCAATCTTTGTTTATATCCTTGAATGTTGTAAATATAATAGTACATTATTTTAAGACTAATGAATTTAAGAATCTATCCATTCATAATTTATAAGCGTTTCTGTATTCATATACTATCTTATATGATAAAAACTTACAGCTTGATTAGGTACAGTTTACGTACTCAAATAATTGTTTTTATTAATGTATCTCTAGGAAATTTTAGTATTTATATTAAAAATATTTGGAGGACTGATGTATTACACTTTTTCTAGATGTTTTCTGGAATTCTAGATACAACTAGGTTACGCTGCCATAAACGGAAACAATGATGAAAAGTTAAATAAAATGTATTATTGAACTTTGTTGAAGTTTCGAAAACTATACTAGTAATTACAAGATTACCAGATAATAAACACATAAAGCCTCCAAAAAATCAACTCACATGTATATATTATGTTCATATTTCATGCATTTTTATTGCAGATACTGTAACTAAAAACTACTTTGCGGGTATAAAATTTAATATTTCATTGCAGTTAAATATTGAATTTGAAATGTGTTAATGCAGTAGAAAAGCCAATATATTCATCTCCATTGCACATTATTAGCTTTAGTTACAGTGAGCACACAAGATAATATATAACTGCTATATGACATATTGATGCTACGAACGTGGAATATCTAACATCAGAAAATATGAGCAAGTATAGTTAGAAACATTACCTAGTAACGGAAGAACTGCTGCGTTTTCAACGTCAACGTTGCTTGGATTTAAGGGCATTAGGAACATAGACACAGAGGCTTATGCACTTATGCTTATGCAATATCCTTAAAAATGCATATCCTAGCATTTTGTTTAGTAGAGAAGGCTAGTGGATATATGGAATGTTTCTCTAAAATAATAATAAAACTTTAATACAAATGTGTATGATTTTTATAGTTTAAAAAAATTTATTTTATATTTTCATATAATTTGTACTTTACAATTGTAATGATTCACTAGCTTTAGGATACGGTAGCAATACTGAGAAATTTTAATGATATGTATTTAACCAAATATTCATTTTCAACTTTTAAGGCTTACGCCTAAGTAACAATAACTATTGCCAGATAAACTTTGACAATCCCATTTGAAAGCTTGACATTTTCTAGCTTGAATGTCATTACAACATTTTAGTATAAGCACGCTTATGTGTTGTTGAAATCGATTCTAAATTATGTTTCTCCGAAAAAATAGAATTAAATAATGAATATCTTTGCATGATGATATTTTACGATTTTCTACGACTTTTGTGATTGTAGTTATTAGCCAAAAAGGATGCATCAATCAACTTAGTACATTTGGTGATGAAACAACACATCCAGCAACACCGAAACGCTGGTTCAATGAGCTCAAACGTGATCGTCGTTCACTCTACGAGGTTGTCCAAAAACGGCTATTGTAACAGAAAACTTTGATGCAGTGCAAAAAATGATTGAGATAGATCGACATGTTACTTATTGAAAGATATTGTTGTTATTATCGAAAGGGGCATACTTGGCATTATTGGAATCAGCATACATTTAGTTTTACATATAAATCAAGCTTTCAGAAAAATTTGTTCCCTTCGGAATCCCCATAATTTGGCACTCGCTCAAAAAAAGACATGCCTTAATTGGAGCAAAATAGCTCAAAATATGTCTTTGACATTGTGACAGTTGAGGAATCATGGTTCAAAGCCTAAGAGCTCGAAATAAAAGAACAATTCGCTGTTTGGGTCTTTTATAGTCCGAAAGAATCCGAAAAAGGTTGTCCGCAGATGGTGCAAATCTAAGCAAATGGTCGTATATTTTTTCAAAAGATCGGAAATATCATAACTGCACCACTTGAACAACGTAAAAAGATCAATTCCGAGTGGTACACAACCATTTATTTGCCGGAAGTTGCGGAGAATTGAGGAAAACCAACCGTTGAAGAAAGATCATCTTTCACCACAACAATGCGAGTTTCGACACATCAACTCAAACAAAAGAGTGTTTAAGCACTCAAAATATCGAATTGATAGGTCATCCTCCTCACAGTCCTGACTTGGCAACCAATGACTTCTTTTTGTTTCCAAACATTAAGAGAAAATTGCATGGCGAGCGTTTTGCTACGATCAAATAGTCCGTTAAGACACCTAGAACTCTAGTTTTGGAGATACCCACTTCAGTTTGGCTAAATTCGAAAATTGGTTTAATTGAATATAAAAATATGTTGATCGTCAATTCTTTAAAGAAGAATAAAACCATTGTCAATGAATAATCACTGCGTTTTCATTATTAGGCACAAAATCTAAAAGTCAGTCCTAGTATAAAACATGGTGTTAGATTTTCTAGCTTAATAATGTACAATAAAAAAATTAGAATATGTTTTTAAGTAAATTTATATTTTTCTATATTGGTACATTTAGTTTATTTAATTTTTGTTAATTAAAATTGAATGCTTTAGGGCAGATCTGCTTTGTCACTGCGTAACAGTCACTAGAAATTATTTAATGACTGTATTTTTATGTTCTTATTTTTAAGGTATCTATTGGATATCGTCACTATGTGTATTAAAAATATTTTTTGCTTTATAAAGCAGCAGAATAAAAGTACCCCAACCCAAAACTTCTGGTATCACAATGATTGTACTATCACTTAAATCAATTAATAAATAAATGGATAGCACAGATTCATCAAATTTAAATCACATTCTTTTAGATATAAAATGCTGATGGCAACTATTTAAACATTTTGTGATTATTTAATATTTTCCCTATTAATAAATAAGCAATAAGTGACTACAGGCAATTTAAATTTGATGAAAAGCTCGTAAGTACTATGCTATTCATTTAATTATTAAAATTCCTTTGAATAAAATAAATATTTAAAATAATTTTGAATGGAAAATAAAGCTTTATAAAAAAAATGTGAACTGAAAGCTTTAATAACGCATAGGATAATTATTACGTATTTGTTCTCCTATTGAAGAATTACTTTAAAATTAATAAAGCAAAATAAAATAATAATATTATTTCAATTTTTATAAATAAGGCATATCTTCTTTATTTAAATCAGAGATTTTTACAATGACCTTAAACTCAGTATAACTAAATTTTTATGTACTATTTTCTGAAATGTTGTCAATATTTTGAAGATGCAAAGATTATTTTGTTGAACAATAGTCATTAAATACTACATCAGTGATACTGCATTATAGAGTATCACACTGCTTATACATGTATGAAATTTAAGGATATAAAGTTAAACAGCTCTTTATCACCTGTAATATTACTATAAACTAAAATGAGTTCGATTTATATTCATGCAAACCACGAAGCACAAAATTAGAGGTTAACTGTCAATTCCTCATTCTTTAGAAGGAAAAATAAATTTCGTCTTAAACATAAAATTACCTCAACCTTGTTTATATCTCTGCTTACTTGATACAATTTTTTGATAAGGCTAAAAACTTTGTCAACCGCAACTCAAATTGGATATTTTACTCTGCTTTTGTGGTCAAGAAGGAACTATTTATTGATTTTGTGGTTAACACTCCATGAATCTTAAATAAACTTAGAGTCATAAAAATGTCAAATGGCACATAAAAAAATTTATGTGATCAACTTGAAAACAACTGTCAACTGCTATACAATTCAATAGGTAATTTATTTGGTATTGATAAGGAACATAATACAGGCCAATATACTTAATACAGTATATTGGTTTTTCCATTTTATCACTTAAATTATTGTGTTAACTTAAGACTATAAACAAAAACATTTGCTATTAAATTAAATTGTAATACAACACATTTCTGTAAATATAAAACGTATTGTTATCATTTCTTATTAATTACTTTTTTTTAATCAGTTTTAAAAATATATGGATTTACCGAAATGCTTTTAAACAGGTTACAAATGACGTGTCCTGAAGAAAAAAAATTAAGTGTGTTCCTATAATGTACACCACATGTACCTTACTCTAAGAAGTAGTTAATATTATAATATACCTATATGTGCAAAATAATACAATTTTAAACAGAGTTCAGAGTGATTTACATGATTACCTGTCGTGACGGCTCAACACCACTGTGTTATCTACACACCTATCAAGATAAAGGCCGTTAATCGCCCCAAAGAAATTCCACTGGTACCAATTAAAGTTTGACAAAACTACTTCCTTGGAAAGTAGTGAGATCCAATTTATATATTTGCTGATCTTCAGATCAAAGCACCTGGTTGAAAACATAACTCCACATCGAATGAAAGCAAATTAAAACAATCATTCTACCCGCGTAAGCTTGGATTTTAATCATAGCTGCCAAGATACTACCAATCTCATTTGGTAAGGACAACCGAAGCTACGGACACTGATCTCCGTGGTACCAGATTTAAAACTGCGATCGGGTGCCGCGAGTGAAAACCATTTATACTCCAAACAATTTCGAATGGTGGTGGGAATTTAGTAATTTCTTACCATAGGCATGCCTTTTCTCGAGAATATTCTAACCCCTTCTCCGGCGACTTTTATATTTTATTTTGTCAATGGACACTTTAACAAAAAAAAGTAAATAATCGAATAATGAAGCCTAAGTAGTAAATTGCAACCTTTAAGTGCTATACTGTTAAGCTAACATACCATTATTGAATATTATTGATATTCAGATGTCTGAGTTGGTGAATCAGCACCTTTACTCTATTTTATCTGTGGACAGTTTTAAGTCACACTAAGAATAACTGAATACGGAGCTTTATAATACGATGGATCTGATGTCTTTGTATCTGCCTGTGGTTATCAAATTTCGCTGTATTTTTAGGATGCCGAGAGTTGGATTATTGTGACTGTCAATTATATTGAACAGTTTCAGAGCACGATCTTTAATGTATTTTTCGACTGAATTGACTATTGACGATATAGAACGAGTATATGGCACAGCAGAAAAGCTCTAAAATTCAGTATATCAATTGCAAACCGTACTTAACGACAAGAGAATAACATTAAAATGTACATAAACAGAGGGAATACATGTTGTAGAAATTAAGCAAAAATTTCTCCCTAATGGATACATCCAATTAGAACAAGTTGATATATATAATAATCTAGGCACTACTATAAATCAATGCCAGAAGATATACCGTGAAATATGTATTCGAGTCGTAAATAGACGCTTTCATCAACACATCAACATCTTCTATATGATATGCTTGTCCTCGATTATTCTAATTGATATTTTCAAAATTTTCGTCGTTATATATATTGTACATTATAAACACTTAAGTGTGTTTTACTATAAAACTTCGAAATTTATATACTTTTAGGTATATGGAAATTATTTTTATTATTAATATAAATGGCAAAAACTATCTATTAAAACAATAAAATTTAAATAATCATACATCTTCTAGATAGAGTAGAATAACTAACAATGCTAGAAGATTGAATATTCACTTTCAATTGTTATACCTGCCGCAGCTGTAGAGAAGACCTGCTTTATCTTTGCCCAGCTCATGCACTCAACACTTTTGGAGCACCTTTTTTTAAGGATCTTGATCAACTGCAAGACCTCCCACTAAACAACATTAAAAGCTTTGCCGACATTTTCAAGTGGTTTTAACCCCCAGTTTTTCTTTATGCGATAGTAAAATAGACCAATGGGACTAAGTGGATTCCCTTTGAATTGCCGGTATAATCTAATCTAATATATACTACTATATATACGTTGTATACATTATAGCATAATAATGTAAGTATTTAAAAATTTTTAACCCATATTAAAGTTTTTCAGTGAATAATTAAATTTGGAAACAATTCTTAAAGTTCTAAAGTCACACAACTGCAAACTTCCGTTTCGACGAGCAAATTAATGAGTACAATGGCGTTTTTATTTGCTGCCATATTTCTTGGAGTCCTTGATTTACATTTTCAGTTTTTGCCATTCCGGTTGCCACTTTTGGTGATGTAATTAATGTGCCATCTAATTTCTGTTGTTTCAGTATTTACACGACTTAACAATAAAACTTATTTCATCTCCACTTTGGCATACATTTACGCGTTTAAGTTTTCATCCTGCGCATCCTTAATTTATGCACAGTACGAATATACGAATGTTCAGATACACAATCCGAAAGCAAAAATTCAAATGACTGCTATTTGCATTCAAATGCTACAGTTTAATTAAAAATCGCAAAAATTTTATGTAAAATTTTTGAAAGAATGTTAAAAAAGTCTTCATTCGAAAGATTTTTGTCGCCTTATGTTAATTTCTATTGATATAAGACTTGTTGAATAAATTAATAAAGAAATGGTTTTTATTAAATCAGATATTTGGTATAAAAAAAAGATCTTATTAAAGATTAAAGCTAAGTATAGATTTAAATTATTTATATACGTAAGAATTTTTTAAATTATATATTTATTAGAATACTGGGTCTTATAATATTATGTGTAAATGATAAGTCCTTTTAAAACACTTTACAAGTAATAAACTATATTAGATTTATATTAAAATTAAACAAATTATGTAGTATTTGAATTTGATTTTGAATATTTAATTTTTGTTGAAATGAAAAACACATTAAAGGTATTTTTAAAATTAAAATTGTTCACCATTGTTTATTTTAAACAATAAACATAATGGAATATATCTCCAGTAACCCTTACTACTCCTTCTATTAAATTGTATGTTAAATACTGTAGAATAGAGTTATCATAAAATGCAAATTTCTATTACAAAAGAAATTTAATTGGAAGAAAGGTTTCCATTTTAATAAGCAGAAATTCAATTTAATGAAATGGAGTTTATTTTTCGTTAATTTAACTACTCTTAACAAAATATATTATTTATAGCTTCGGCATATAATAGCTGTATAGACGAACCTAATCCATTTTTTTATTACTTTGCTACATCAAACACAGTTAGAGTTAGTCAAACCCTTTGAGTTGATTACTTCACCAGAAACACGATCATCTTCTACCACTTCCTTCTCTGAAAATAAATTCAAATCCATTTTTCACTAGACCATCCTGTTTCCTCGTCACGACATGACCAAGTCACACATTACACGAAATTCACATCTCTAAAATCAATTATATTTTGTTGATAAAGCGATATATAAATATTGTATCTTAATATATAAAATGTTTCTATTCAAATTAAATTGAATTAATTACTTTAATTTAAGTCTTCTACACCTGGTTTATGATTCCATTCAAATACAACACAGCAAGTAAAATAACTTTCACAGCAAATCAACAAAACTCCATATTCGAATATACAAGTTAAGTAGGGACTTGGGTTAGTTGGCTAATGAACACTGACTTTGAGCGTCAAATTTTGGCGTATACGAGTATAACCCTTGGTACCGGCAGTCTCGAAACAAGAAATTATTTACGAATAATGAAATATAAGAAATAATTCCAAGACCACAGAGATGAGTAGTTTGCAAAATCTAAAACTCAAAAAAAATTTAATTAATTAAAAAAATTGTGCAGTTGCAACTCACTACTATTCGAAACCTCTCTATATTAAGTAACTTATATTCGTACATGTATATATAACTACATGTATGTTTACAGAATATTTTATTTCCATATATCAAAGTTATAGAGGGAGATTGCTTAACACACGCAATGAAAGGTAGTTAATATAATATATATATATACGGACCTATTCTGTGCACTTGACAGATTTGTCAAATACCTTAATAATATTTTTGATGTTTATAAAGCAGAAAGTTTTTTTGTATTCTGGACACATCTTGACATATTTCAAAGCTCAAGTACCTAGTGTTTCTCATCACACTATGGTGTAAAGTGTTTTGTATAGAAAACTGTTCGTAATTGTTCGTAACTGTTCGTAACTATTGGTAAAAAATGCTTGTAAAGAGCACATAAAGTTTGCCAAAAGCATTTTTCATGCATTCAAATAACAATAAAAAATATACTTGTAAAGAGCGCATATTTTAGTTAAGAATTTTTGTTATGCATGCAAAAAATAAAAAATGCTTAAAAAGAGCATATTTTTATAGTTGTCAACAGCATTTATAGTTTTGACAACTAACAAGGAAAAGAGCTTTTTATTTATGTCACAGAATACCAAAACCTTTACAGCAGTCAATTTTGACAAGTGTCAATGTTTGACAAGTTTATAAAGTGCACAGAATACGTCTGATAATATATCTATAATATATTTATACGTATAAATATAATATATGTATATTTATTCTATTGTACACTCTTTAGTTGTCAATTAGTTTCATTAAATGTCCATAGTTTTAAAAATTATTGAGCACTATTATTGAGCATTTTTCATATAAATTTTAATTAATATCGAAAATGAAACAATTACTGGAAAACATTCTAAAACCATTTACCAATATACTACTTACTCTTCATTAGATATTTTCAAGTTCAATTACTTACGTTCGAAAGTAATGTGACATACCTGTAAGAACAGTTAAGATAACAAAAAAAGTGAAGATTAAGTAGCCAAGAGCTCTTACCCTAATACCATTTAATACTAGCATATCATATACCTATACGATATATTCAATTCACAATTTTCGTTTCTTTTTATTTTACATTGAAACCTCTTCAGAAATTGATTTTCAGTAACGAAGGTAAGAAGCCTCCGAAATACTTGTTAAATTGTAGATATTATTGAAGTGTCCTTTTGGTGACAACTTAAGGTTGACGTTATAGTTAAAATTTCTTAAAGTATTTTTTTTAAAAAAAGAAAATAATTTACCGAACATGTACTCTGTTTAAAATAAAATTTATGGCTTAAAAACATACAAGTTTACTATAAATATTGCCTATTTATAACAACAAATATGTAAACATAACTTTTATAAATAAAAATAAAATAGGCTTAGAAATTTGAATGAATATTTCTATTCATATTATATTCCACAATAATTCTATTATTTTCAGGACTGGAAGGAGCCGAGTTCAATTCCTGGTACTTTCAGTCTCAAAAATAATTATTTACGAATAATTAAGTACAAGAACTATTTCCAGGACCACTGATGATGGGTATTTGGCAATACTCGAAACAGCTGTATGGGCAACCAAAAATTCAATTAATTAGAATAATATAAAAAATAAAATTTCTGCTGTTGTAATTCTCTACTGTTTGAAAACACCTCTTTATTAATTTAATAAATAAATCATGTTTCTTTGGCAGTTAAAAATTCAAAATAATTCAACTGTAAATGTGCTGAAAATACACAACTTATTTAACTCAGTTTCAGATCATTTTTAACAAGCATATCCATATTACATAGACATATAATTTTAGTAACAAAAAAATCTTAATATATTAATTTAGTTGATTTTCCTTAAATTGCTTTAATGCTCAATATCATTATTTTATTTTTTTTTAGTCCTGCTAATTCATTACAATTAATTCAATTCCAAAGGAAAATACTTTTGTTTCTTTTAAGTTTAGTGGCATCGCAGTGGTCATCCTCAGTATAATTCAAAACAATGTGGATAATATTGATAAATGAATTTTAATATACAAATCGTAACCCAACAAACTAAAGACTTTAAGATAAATAAATGAAATGTTTTACACAATATCCCTTAAAAAGTGACAAGTGTTAATAGTAAGTCCATGAGTCATTGATGCATCCATAAGTTTGGTTAATATTAAAAGGAAACTGTAAGCGAAAGAAAACAATCAATCACAAAACTTACAATAAAAATGACTTCTTCAAATAGCTTAAGTCATTTATGAATACTTAGTCTATCAAATATCCAATAGATTGATACTCAATTGTTCGTATGCTTTTGATTATGTATTACGATAAGACTATTGACTGTTTAGGAAGTTTAAGTATGCAGCATTTCTATAAATTTTGCTGCCAAAGTAAACT
Organism: Teleopsis dalmanni; assembly: GCF_002237135.1. NCBI lineage: Eukaryota > Metazoa > Arthropoda > Insecta > Diptera > Diopsidae > Teleopsis > Teleopsis dalmanni. The sequence continues at coordinate 202,719,986 of NC_051846.1, forward strand.
ATTCTCTAACACTTAAAACTAGAAATGGCATGTAATCGCACTGGTGATTTAATACTACCTTTAGGACCCAATAGCGCACTACTGACGTTATACCATGAGTTGCAATAGCATGTATATAAATACACATCACAGCGATATAGCTAATCATATACATACATGAAATAATTAAAATTAAGTATGAGGGCCAACTAATTTACATTCAAATTTAAATTTTCTGATATTGTATGAACAATTTTCTCAACTTCATTTAAATGCAAACTGCATGGCTTTGATTAGAAAATATCCTGTCATGCAGATACTTGGCATTGAAATACAAATTCTAAGAGTAATCTACATGTATTCCGCCTGTCAGCAACAAAACTATTCACAACTTGATAAAATTAATTTTACAATAACAGCACATATGAGTATAGATAAATATGCTGATGAAAGAAATACAATACTCATACAATGGATTAAGACAAGTACAATTCATATGACAATAACTCTTGTTATTGTCATTAACAAATGTCACTAGTATAAATTTTTATCTGATTTTACATTGTTTTAGAGTGACATTGATTTTTTATTTCCAAATAAATAGATTTATTTAATACCATTTGAAGCGATTAAATCCTTTACAATTATGAATAGTCATTTTTTATGTCAATAAAAACTTATGAATTAGTAAGCAATTTTATTATAATTTTATGCACTTTTTGAAAATCTATAATCAAAAGTTAAATGGCTCAAAATTAATTATTAGTTTTAGATTTATTGAGATTTATTTCCTGAGGTAAAAATCTTGAATAATAGTTTTATTTTTAATTTCAACAAATGCTTTCAAAACAATTGAGAAAATTACTTAATTAAAATTTATTGAAATTAATTAACATAATATAACATTAAACTTAATACTATGTTCAGACACACCTTAATTTCACAAAAATCTTAATTTCATCTTCGTTTCAGTGAAATTCCACACAAAATTCAGTTTTGAAGTTAGAACAAAATTAAGGAAAATGGCCTCAACTTAATTTCGTTGAAATGAAGGAGCTAATTAAGGGACATTTCAAATGCAGATCATTTTAATAAAACTGCAAAATATTTTGAAAGTAGTGAATATTTTTAAATTTAAATACAGAGTAAGAACTGTAACTGTTATTAATTTGAAATAAAGTAAAAAATAATAATTCACATACCTGAAATCTACTAAAGCTAAAAAAACAACTGAATGGTAATTTCCCAGATACAAATGCTGTTTGGATCATGTAATTTTAAACATACGATTTGTGAATAAAAAAATATATTTCCTTAATTTGGGACAGTATGAATTCTTTTGAAATTAACTTAATTTCATTTTTTCAAAATTAAGGAAATTTACCTGTACCTGTAGTATAAGTCTGAAAAGTGTATATTTTATTTAATGTTTCTTGTCAATTCTTATTTAATATTACTTTTTAATGAATATCGACAATATATTTTCTGTTTGCTTTAAACCAAACTTGATCATGTGTTTGCCATATTAGAATGTTTCAAGATAACAGCCTGCATTGCCTGAAGAGTAAATAGAGTATGTTTATTAGATATATTTTTCAAAGTTCATTTATTCATACGAAGAATAAAATAATAAAAAAATAAATAGTACACACATATTGTATGTTTATAGAAGTATAGGTATGGCTTGTTCATAGATGAAGTCGATGCAAAAAATTATAAGATACTGCCTCACAGCATCTTCTGAATTGATTGTTAGACACGCAAGTGCAACAAAGCAATCAACATAATTGGTCGTGTGGAACTAATGGCAAACTTATTTCCATTAAAGTCAGATTCTATTCGTACACCCATTTTACTGCTTTTCATTATACAAAATATTAAGTGAAATAATAAAAAAAAAATATAGATATTCCCAACGTTTAGCAAAAAAATGGTATTATGGTAAATTTTGCCACAGAAATTTATGGAATTTGAGGTATAGAATCTCTTGCAACTATATTGAATTTGCATTGAAATGAATTAAATACTGGCATTAACCATATTATTTATTTGGACCATATTATGTAAAGTGTCACAAGCTCATCGAAAGCAAAATTATAAAATTGGAAGTGAAAAACGAATCAATATGTCGGTTCAAATTTGGTTAGGAGAACCGAGGCTATCTTTTCCCTTAAATTTTGTGTCTTTTACAAATAAATTATTACTATATCTGTGATACTGTGCCTAACAAACATTTTCGTCAAAGTCCAAAGAGTCAATTTTGACGAACTCATGACCATCTACATAACATCACCTCACTTCTGCTAATGTTCTCAACTTTGATATTTGGATTTTTTGTTGACGACATTGACGAGCTAAAAAAACTTTAAATGATGCTATTTTTTACCAACTGACGATCGCCTGTTTACTAACGATAATAAAGATGATGAAAATAAAAGTAATGTAAGTTGTTCAATCAGTTCTGAATTTAAAGCTCAACCAAGACATTGTATTGAAGAAAATATAAGTAAACAAAGAATTCGAGAAACAGATACCATTCTTAGATATCGCCCTTAAAGAGATAAAATTGCCTATGAGAAACTTATGAAACTAAGACATAAATTCGAGTATAAACTATTGTATATTCAGAAATAGTTTATAGCTATTCCAGCCATTGATTCAAACTGTCATTGTATATATTCATTAATGAAGATTTTGGTTGTATTATCAACCAAAACTGTCAAAAATTAAAGCGATTTATCATTTTTAATAAAGATTTAAAAATCTTTTATTTTGATTTTTCTTAGTGAAAACTGTTTTAGAACAGTTCCTGACCTGCAAGCGATATCCTTCTTTATACCCAACTATTCCAAGAAGAAATTTTGCATTTTACGTTTCAGCGGGGACGTAGGCGTTCTCGAGTCATAGGCGTTCTCGGATGATATCTATAAAATTTAATATATTTATTTTATGTTATTTCTTTTATATAACCGTAAAAAATCCAACTCAATTCATTAATTTTATTTAGTTAATTAAACAAACTATGAACAAAAATATTTATTTATTATTTTCTTTAATTAATTTTGTTAACATAATATATATAGGTGAAACGCATTCAGCACATTTAATATTTTTTTAAAATTAAATTTAAATTTTTTACCATGTAATTGAACCACCGCAAGCGTTTTGCTAAACAAAACAATGTAAACCCAATTTTTTTGTGTTAATTAAACAATGCAAGTTCAATCTGTGTTCGACTTTGGATTAAGTAAAACCCATGTTTTTCATTCCAACACGAAGTCCTTAATTTGCATACATTTCGACAAGAAAAAATAGGATTTGTTTGGTTTTAATTAAGTTAATTGCTTTGAAATTTTTTGTTCCATTGATTTATTTAAAAGGCGTCGTGAATTGTTCATTTCAAAAACAATTAAAAAATTTAATTTAATAAATTAAATATGCCCACTTTAAAACAGGATTTAAAGGATTTCAAATTTGTTCGTATATAAATTAAATAATTTCCTTCATTTAGGTTAAGAATAAATAAATCAAGATTTTAAATGTCAATGATGTAGAATAACAGGCTTACAGGAATGATATGCAGAGAGTTATCTCTAACTGTGATATACCTACTTGATTGTTTTACTGAATGTGAGATTATGAAATTTGACTGCATTTAATGTCCCTTACAATATATAGTTTATATAAACTTACCAATCATAAGGCTGGAAATCTTTAACATAACTTACGTGTTATTAATATATGTTAAATGTCAATTAAGCCAACTGAACGTAAATACTAACACAATCCTAACGATGTACGGTGACTACTACTCTTTGAATGGCTCCTTTTGTGATGTCCAAAAACGAACTCATAAAAATTATACAATACTTTTTATATCGAAGCATTGTATTAAAGTGCAAAAGAAAAACAGATCAAGATATCTCAACTTGAATGAACAAAGTAATTTCTACCTTTGGACAGCTGAAAAATATCGGCAGATTCGCCCAGCTAAAGCACACTTAACTTAAGTATAACTTAAGTATTTGCAACTTAAGTATAAAAAAAACTATTGTGCTATTGCTACTCTCAAAAAATATCTCCGAAATAACTTAAATCGTTTTTTTAACATAAACCAATATTGAAAATTTACAGGATTAGTATATTAATGTAATACAATCAACTTTTTAAATATACTTTAACTACTGAAGACCTCAGTAAACTTATGCAAAATTTAGTTTAAGGAAACATCATTTATAAGAGCAATGATATTAAGAAGTTAATATTACTAAATAAAATTATAAAGCTTTTGAATTGATAATTATATAATTTAGTTATATGTTATATCAAGTACCAAACAAATCGGGTGAAAACTAAAGAATTAATTACACATTAACTGAAAACCGTACGCCATGCAAAGCATTCAACATTTATTTCAATAATTAAACAAATTACTATATAATGAAGAGTGCCCATATAAAAGGTTGTATTTATATCCTATTTTAATAAAATTCTGAGAGGCAATTTACAGTATTCATAAAGACCAGATGACCAAATGGAAGTCTAAGGGTTGAAAGTTTCGGTTTAAATGTTTATGCCCTGAGCAGATTAAAGCCTCAAGAAAGTGTCACAATTCCACAATCACAGTTGCACAAAGTTTAATCTTTTCAACTTATGGATAAAACTAATTATTTGTAGCCCCTTTTATAGAAATTATGAAATACCTTTATTAATATAATGCAAATCAAGAAAGCAGTTTGAAAAAAAAAACAATCCCGCTTGAGATACCGATTGATACCGCTTTAAGAAATTAATCAATAACAATTCTATTATGTTTTGGCAACCCATAAAATAATATAGTTTATGTTTAGCTGCTTTATATAGAGATAATGCAATTTTTTGAAACATTTTTCTTGATTTTCTAATTTTAAGCAATCAAATCCTCTATTTCACTCATTTTTTACTAATGATGATCATTTATAGAATTTAGTTATCGCTTCTTTCGATTTCGTGAAAACACAATACCTTTTACACAAATACTTCAGTTTATTTTAACCACAATTAAAAATATTTTCTTTTAACTATTTAAACATATAAATTCATTCTAGATACGTTTGAATCGATTGTCTTGTCGTATTTATCAAGAGTAGTAAAGCTTTTTATTATCTCTGTCGTATTATTCACTGCATTCATGCTCATCTTGACAGAGTTAATATACCTTTCATGTGAAGACATAAAGTAGTTTAGGACATATTTAAGTAATATATAAAAAAAAGTATTTTATTGCTTTATAAAATTCATCTCTTTAAAGATTTCAACTAATTACTTTTCGGATTTAATATATCATATCGCTAGCGAATAAAATTTTTACTTTATGAATTTCTCTTTTTGACGTCATTAATACATGTTTACATTATATGCTTTTGACATGCTGGTTGATCGATCAAAGTTTTCACTGTTGCTTTTGACAGATTCCAAAGTTTTCATATTTTATATAGCAATTTCCGGTAGCTTTATTAAAAAAAAATTCAGCACATTTAATGTAAAATGTTTGAGAAATTAAAAACCAAAAAACAGAGGAATAATTAAACCAGCGATTATCTGGAATATTGAATAATGAGTATATGTGACGTAAAAAAATAAAATTATATATGATACGGTATGATATAATGATATATATGTATATAAAACATTCACCTATTTTTAACATTTTTAACATTCACCTATTTAATATTAGAAAAAGTAGCGAATCTGACCTAGTCATAATGTTCAATTTAACAGATATATATCAAAAGTTATTTGTACTTTAAATATATTTACATATATAAGGGTTTTAGTACTACTTAGATCTATACCCAAAGTAATATCAAAATAATGTCAATCAAAATAGTAAAATTATACTTTCTTCATAATATATTTTAAAAAATATCTTATGTTTTATTCCGCAATTGTTTATTTGGCACCACAGTCCAGTATAAACCTTGGGATGTAAAGGGCAAAAAAGAGTATGCCCTATTTGAGGAGTGATGCGAATATATAGCCTAGCCTTCCCAACTGTCAACATCACCTACCCGTGGCGCATCCTGTTTTCTACATACGAGGCTCTTGCGACCGAGTACAGGCGGTATAACCTGAAAACATATAGTTGAGCGGAAATATTCCAACTACTTAACACCAATTCTATCTCCGGGTTAGCAAATAAGAGATCTGACCCTCCAAGGCCAGCAACCCAGCATAGGAAAAGTTTTACCGCTACGCAACCCTTAGACATGCCTCGGATGGCAAAAACATATCAAATGAATTTATCAGATTGGAAAATAGTTTTTTTAGTCAATAGTGACAATAATTTAGTGACAATAAAACCTGGAACTTGAGCATTGAAAGTTTGTGCAGCCTTGGCTTCTTGTGGATAAACACGATTAGTCATCGCTTCTAATTTGACAGGCACGAATTCTAAGCCTGGCACTTGCAGTCCAAACAAATTATATACGGACTATAAACTAATTAAATAAAATCCAAAAGACCACTGTGAAGAGTACTTGGCAATACTCGAAACAGCGTTGTATGGTCAGCCAAACTCAATAGAATTAAAATAAATTTTTGTGTTTGTCCTTTATTTCTTTCTTTGTTATTCAAAACCCCTCTAAATTATGATTTAATTATTAATTATTTATTAGACGCAAAATCATAATTAGCATTCATTATAAAATATATACTCTATAATAATTAAAAATGGTAAAACTTTCGTGCTCATGCAACTAACTAATATGTTATATATATTTTAAAAAATAAATGAAATCATTTTATACATAACTTTTTTACTGTCATACATCCTCCGTAGAAATACTATATAAACAATATTATTCAACAATAAACTTTTAATATTGGCAAAAATTTGGAAGGAACCCTCTTTATCAGTAGTTGAATAGTTGAATACGTTAAAGCTTCTAATACAATAAACAAATGATATTTGTTGTTTATTTGACTCTGTAAAGCAAATTATAGTTTAAAAATTAGCGGAAAACAAAAGACACAAAAATATTCATTAGTATTGAAATACTGTCGATATTAATATGAACAATAAAAACAAAAAAGGAAAAAATATTAAATAATCTGACAGATACTTTTATACTGTAAAAGGATTTTTATCTCATACCAAACCAAATACGAATATATATGTAGTTGTATGTATGAAACGCTTTTATAGTGTTTCATTAAATTTCTATAAAAAATATTTTTAGATTTCAAATTTCTAGTGAAATTTCTTTTTATATTGACAAGAGTGCAATAAATGCATGCAAATTGAGTTTCATGCTTCATAAAAATGCTGCAGATTGAAACTAGTCACTCGTGTAACACAATTTCGAGATGACAAATCCTTTAGAAGTTCAAAATAAAATTTAAACTGTCAGACTAGCAACGTTTTCATCCAAGGCTAAGCAGAGGAAGTAAATCCACAGCCAATGATTTATTTAATATTTTGTATGAATTTTTGCATATTTTACGGTTTCTAGCGAAGTGTATTGCATATATATTAGCATAGAGTATATGCCATTTTACATACAAAGTATTTTACATATGTACTATGTACTGTATTCATTTTTCTTTTTAAAAGTGTGTAAAAATATCTGTGATGCAAATGTGTCAAAATGTGTTTATTTGTATTAGAACCATAAATTTTCTACTTCCCCTTTAAGTACCAAGAGCTGAATGTGTCTCTTGAGTTTTTACGAGCACTCAGTATAAACCATATCGTACGGAATATTAATGAAGAGGATGACATTACTTAAAAATTGCATGTCATTCTAGTGCGCAGTCATACTTACTTAAGGGAACAATACAATCTCGTATATATCCTTCCAAGAAAATTAGAAAAGACAATATAAAATTTTTAATTACATTATAAAAAAAAATATATAATAACTGTAATTATGATAGTTACATAATTTATAATAATCAGTATAAAATTTTTCCTAATAACTGAAATAATAAGCATTTTATATATTTTTGCTTAAGGGTTATGTTATGCGGGCAGTCATATTGACGCTAAATGTGAAGCTGCTATAGTTTTTAATGTAAATCAAAAATTTAATATTGAAATCAAAAACATATAATAGATTATTATTTGTTCACAATAAAGACAGTTTATAGGTATAGATAACCTCATCAAGTTAGTCAAAAATCTTTTTGCTTACGTGAAAAGTCAAAATTTGTCAACACAGCTTGACACTCTCAGCTGCGAAATCATAGTTATCGATATCGATACCCCAATAGCTGCATAACTCCTTTTCCTGTCTATGTCCTTGCTAAGGTTATATTTCTATTAAAATTGCAAATGCTTTTAATTAGCTATCAAGCTTATGTATGGTCTGATCATTTTTTTATGTGAACATTTTGTTTGCCAGTTGATGATAGTACTTTTCAAAATTAATGGTGGTTTTATTTATTAGAAGTTTAAAATAAACTTCTATTAAGTTTCTTGATTATATTCTGATAACATTATGCATTAGCTAAAACATGCATTTACTGATACTATATATTTCCTATTTTGGCGGGTCAATCCCGAAAATCACATTAAAAGGATTGAATAAGTTTTCAAAATATGATATTAAACTTTTATTATTTTTAGTAGCATTACCATATTAGCACTACCATATTATAATAACGCTAAGTATTTAGGCATGACCCTTGATATCAAGATCTAATTTATACTTCTAAAAACAAAATAAGAACTTACATTGAAATTAATAAATATATATTGACTCATTTGTAAACGATCTACTCTGTCCAAGTATAATAAAATATTTTTATGCAAATGTTTAAATCCAAGTAGACTAATGGGATCCAAGCGTTGAGTTATTAATATTGTGCTTTGGTATGTTCGCAGTAACGATCTCAAATACGGTCTGTGCATTGAAGTTAATTCAAAAATTCACAAAGTCTCACCAAAAAGAATTATCAAATCTTGTCAATAGCGAAGCATTAACCCTTTTCAATCCAAAAAAATGAAACACAATAGACCATAGCATCTCATACAGCAACCAATTTCTCTGCAAGTATTGTGCAAAGTGTCAATAAAATTGATTGATTGTATTAGTTATTTTTATATTGTTACTAGTGTAAGAAATAACTTAAAAACTTAATACTATCTTTTAACCCAACTCAAGTATAAAAAATATATACTAAAACTAGTCAGGACATTTTAAAAGTGGTTTAAATTACTTCCAAGCTCACATTATTTTTATATCAGAATATTTAAAGACTTTTTATGTGTGTTAACCATAAATTTATATAAATTTAACTTTTTTGCTTTCGATATTGAATAAAATTTACTCGATAATATGAATAATTTATCCACAAATAAATTTCAAAAAAAGAAATGAAAAATAAAAAACTCTTAATCTCCAAAAAACATGGAACTTAGATAAGCATTTTCTATTCAGAATAAAAACTCACATATTGTGTTAGTTGGTGGCATTTGGTCCTTGAACAATGTACTGAAAATTTTTACACGATATGCAATTTTTGTTAGAATTATCATAAAATATTGAACTTACGCTCTGTACACTTTTCCTTTAAAATCATTATTAAAGAAATAAAATGAGTTTTTCGTAATCTCTAAAAATGTAATAATAGATATGCGTATATTAATTAAAAAACGTATGCTTTATATATTATTCTTTAAGGTATAAATATGTATCTATTTCCTACCAAAACCCATATGTCTACTTGATTAAAAGTCATACTTTCTTATAGTATGTGTGGCTCTAATAAAATAAAACTATCTTTCCAGATAGATCTTCATTCAACATCATCTTTATAAATAAACTCTCTAAATGAGTAATGAAGAATCAGAAATTTTCTGCTGGTCAACATAAAAACAGGGGGAAAGTCAACGATGCTTAGTACTAGTTTAAATCAATTTCCAACTAATTATATTCAATATTAATTATATTTACTAAGTTATATTTAATTCTATATCCAATAAAACAAGCGTTTTAATGAACTTTGTTAAATGCAAAATAGAATAAATTGAATAACCTTCAAATGAAAGTCACTTGGTTCATGAAAACTCATAAAGTTTTGCTGTAATACTCTTAGTATTACAAGGAATTATTCAAAAAAAAAAGAAAATAAAAATTTCACATATTCATTTTGGTGTTAATATTTTAAGCTTTTTTTCTTTTCATTTTAAAAAATGACTTTATTGCATGTATTTTATAAAAATTGATGTATTAATTCAGATGAAAACATAAAATAATCCTCTCAGAGCAAAACCTTATAAAATCATGATATGAACAACAGAACGTACAGACATACATATATGACTTTGAAAATCATTAAGCCTCAAAGTTTTTATCAATCCTATTATCCTTATAGTAGCCACGATTTTAATAAAATATTGGTAAAGTTTCAGGAAGAAAATAAGTTATTGAGTTTTTGTTCATGAAATAAAAAGAAAAAATATTTATGGTTTCCAATTTCAATACAGTTTTTTTGGTTCTTGGATTTATTTAAATTCCGTTTTTAAAATTTATAGCCTATAAGTAATATATAAATTAAAATATAAAAAAATATTTCTTTAAAAGTTTTTTATTATTTTGTAAAGATACTATTTCAAGCGGGTGAGTAAATTAAATAAAAAGAAATATTGAATATATAAAAAATGTTAAATTGTAAAAAAATATTTTTTATACATTAATCTATTAATTCAAATCTTTTCATATCATTATTTACTGTATTAAAGAATAAATTGTAAGCAAAACGTAAAAATTTTAAAATCTTAACATGCTTTGGTGTCTAGTATTTTCAAGTCAATTCCTTTAATTAACGTTTTAGTTAGAATTTTTACAAATTATCTAGTAGAATTAACTTCACCCTTAATAAACTAGAATCAAAATTTGATTACAAAAGCCTTAATTTAGTAATAAATTATATGTGACAAATTGATAACATTCCTTTGTACGTGGAGACACATAAAATTTTACTCATTCTATGGAAAACAGAAAAAAATGTAACTATCAACTTACATATTGATCCTTTCAGATAAATCAGAAACTGCTTCCCCTTTATTTATGGACGTAATCAAAGTAATATATCTTATTGAAAGGAGGTCTCTTAGTACTACAAAATGACTGTTTTTAATAGTTATGGACCAATGGCGAAGATAATAATACGTTTCCATTTGCTTCATTCGACCAAATAACTTACTTGAGATTCAAATAATTCAAGAAATCTCAAAGTAAATTAACTGGTCTAACGAAGCTAGTGAAAACATACTGTAATAGATATCTGATTAGTGCACTCTATGAATTGCTTCAGTGGATTGAAGCTTTTTTAGCTGTTTTAGCTGTTCTGTTTTATTTTTAATGTAGGGAAACAGTTTCTTCCGGCGTGTTTCTTTTTTCTTTCTTTTTAGTTTTATTCTTTATATGAGTATAACCTCATATAAAGAATATAGACAGAAACTTTTATCCTTACTTTTTTATTTCTGTAACACTATGCTATAAACGCTTAAGGAATATTAATAAAAGTGCTAATATGAAAAAAATTATTTCATCGCTTTTTAAATATTAAATAAATCTCTTAGAAACTAAAAATACAACCTATAAAGCTTTAAATTTGCTAAATATTAATCTGAAACTGGATCTCGAACTTAAACAAGTCGATATTATGATTTTGTTCTAATATAACACTGCAAGTAAATTTGTTAATAAACTATCATAGGAAATTAACAAAACTCCAGAAAAAAGTGCGAACATACAATTTAAATATGATTTTGGGTCAGTTGGCTAATGAACGCTGCCTCTGAGCTACAAATTTGATAGGATACGAGTTCAATCCGTGCTACTTGCAGTCTTAAAAAACTATTTACAAATACTTTAATACATGAATTATTTCCAAGATCACTGATGTGGGTATTTGACAATACTCGAAACAGCTGTATGTATGGTCAACCAAAAATTTAATTAATTTAAATATTGTAAAAAAATTTTTGTTGTTGTAGTTCACTACTGTTTGAAATCTCGCTATTAAATGGATATCGAAATCATAAATTAAAATTTTTTGGTTTTATGATTGTAGGGTTAAGCCATCAAGGAACTTTCCATGTACCTCAATTAGCAATTTTTCGTCTTCAATTAGGTATTCTATCCTTATGATAAACGAATTTAGACTAAATCCATTCATCATTGAAAAAATGGAAAAAGAGATGTCATACGCTGAAATTCTGCGAACAGTGAAATCAAATGAACAACTAAAAAACCTAGGCAACAAGGTTAAAACCCTGCGCCGTACACAAAAAGGAGACCTGCTTATCGAGCTGAAAAAGAGCGAAAAAGCAGCAGCAAATGAATGTTGTGCCGCTATTGAAAAGGTTCTTGAAAACGTAGCCAAGGTGAATCTCCGGTCGCACAATGTAACCATCCAATGCAGAGGGCTTATTAAAGATCTGAACACTGATGACGAGTTATTCGACGCAATTGAAATGCAAGCAAAAGTGAAAAGACCTGATAAATGCACAATCAAAAGTAGGCGCAAAACGTACGGAGGGACAGAGTCCACATATCTAATGCTGCCAGCGGAAGATGCAAAAAAAGTACTGGCGCGCGGACATTTAATTGTCGGTTGGACTCGCTGTCAAGTTACAGAAGTTACTACACCACAAAGGTGTTTCAGATGCTGGGCATACGATCACTTAGCGCTCAAATGCAAAGGACCCGATCGCACAAATATCTGCAGACGATGCGGCAATGAAGGACACCGTGCAGCAAATTGCAATGATGCAGAAAAATGTGTCCTCTGCGAAGGTGCACATACAGCTGGTAGCGGAAAATGTCCACGATACAAAGAAGCATTACAGAAAATCAAGGCATGAAGATACTACAATTAAACATCAACCATTGTAAAGCTGCACAAAATTTACTGTGGCAAACTGTAGCAGAGAACAATATTGACATGGTCTTACTCTCGGAACCGTACGAAGATATACACTCACATTACTGGATTACAGATTCAGAGAAACAAGCGGCGATCTGGGTGACAAATAACAAAGCTTTACAAAGCAAGATAACAGCTCCTGGCAGAGGTTACGTATGGGTGAAACAGAATGACGTGTACTATGTGAGCTGCTACGCACCACCAAGATGGTCAATTGATTATTTCGCTCAAATGATGTGTTCATTAGAAAATGAGCTAAGAGGAAAGCGCCCTATAATCATTGCTGGTGATTTTAATGCATGGTCACGAACATGGGGCAGCCGGTACACAGATAAACGAGGAAAGATAGTTGAAGAAACCTTCGCTGCCATGAATCTGGTTTTGCTGAATACACCTGGCGTATACACGTTCGCTTGTATTAGAGGACATTCGATAATAGATTTAGCCTTTTCCGATAGCATCACGGCAAACCGCACAAGATGGAGAGTAGATGAGTCAATATACACGCACAGTGACCATCAAGCAATAATGCTCGACACAAGCAAAACAAGATCGCACACACAATACAACTTAATCGCGCAAAGGAAATGGAAGAGATCAGTCTTTGATGCCGAAGCTTTCGATGTTATGTGGCAAGATGTGGAAATCGAAATCACTACTGCAGAAGAAATGGCAACACAACTGGCGAACCAAATAAACATCGCATGTGATGCATCGATGCCCAGATGCAGATACAATGGCAAAAGACAACCCGCATATTGGTGGACAGATCAAATAGCCAGCCTGCGTAGAGCGTGCATAACAGCAAGAAGAAGAGCGCAACGAGCAAGACGACGGCCAGATTTTGAAGAGCAGTACACCGAGTTTTGTACACGAAAACGCGACCTTAAACGAGCAATCCAGCAAAGTAAAGTCCGTTGTTTTACGCAACTACGTGATAGTACCGATGTCGATCCTTGGGGATTGGCTTATAAAACAGTAATGCGAAAGGTAAAAGGCCAGAGAGCCCCTCAACCAACTTGCCCTATTCTGCTAGAGCAAATCGTGCTTACACTCTTCCCCCCACAAGAGGAAGTGATAATGCAAGAGTACGCACAAATCGAGCAGGACAGTATACTGACAATAACAGCAGAGGAAGTGATCAACACGCTGTGCCGGATACACGACAATAAAGCCTCGGGGCCAGATGGAGTTCCCAATGTCGCTTTCAAAGCAGCGGTACGAAAAAACCCACAACTGTTCGCTGATATATATAATGCTTGCTTAAGAGAAGGAGTCTTCCCATCACAATGGAAACTGCAACGCTTAGTACTTCTTCTTAAACCAGGGAAGTTTCCTGATCAACCTTCGTCATACAGACCTCTGTGTATGCTGGACACAGCGGGAAAGGTCTTAGAACGTTTAATCTGTGATCGACTTCAAGAATACCTTGAAAACAACAACGGCCTGTCTGATATGCAGTATGGTTTTCGAAAAGCGAGATCAACAGTAGACGCCATCAGAAAAGTAACGTCCATAGCGCAAGTTGCATGCAGCGGCGGTTACACCCGAATGAAATACTGCGCAGTTATTACACTGGACGTGAGAAATGCCTTTAACTCGGCAAAGTGGCACAATATCCTGTTGGCTTTAGAAAGATACTGCGTTCCCGACTACCTTCTACGCATAATCAGTAGCTATTTCAGCGAGCGAACATTGCAGTACCAGACAGATAGAGGCATGAAAAGCTATAAAATTACAGGTGGTGTACCACAAGGGTCAGTCCTGGGTCCAACGCTATGGAATGCTATGTACGATGGCGTGCTGCAACTCCAGCTTCCCGATAAAGCGACAATCGTTGGATATGCGGATGATATTGCACTGGTGGTAGTAGACAAGCACCTTGATGTATTAGAAGCCAAATGCAATGATGCTGCGGCGAGAGTGCAACACTGGCTTAATAAAGCCGGACTTGAACTAGCAGCACAAAAAACGGAATTAGTACTGGTTAGTGGCCGTAGAAAAAAGGAAGAAATGACTCTGTGCATTGGCGAGTGCGAAATAAAATCACAAGAGGCAATAAGATACTTGGGCGTCTTGATTGACTCGAGGCTTAGCTACAAGCAACATCTCTTAGCAGTGAGTGACAAGGCTGAGAAGGTTAATGGCGCATTGGCAAGAATACTTCCAAATATAGGTGGTCCACAAGGTGAAAGACGGCGGCTATTATCATTGGTAACAGATTCGATAATACTATACTCGGCTCCAATATGGGCAAATGCTACAGATAGCAACATCCAGCACGTTGCAAGGGCTCATCGACGCAGCGCACTACGAGTAGCGTGCGCATACCGCACAGTATCCGATGACGCAATCTGTGTTATCGCCGGAAAGATTCCAGTAACTATACGTGCAAACGAGTTAGGCCGGCTGTATCACACGCAAGGTGTAAAGCCATCTCAAGAAGAAAGAACTATTGAACGTGCGCAATCATTGCGAGAATGGCAGCAAAGATGGGAAGACTCCCTCAATGGCCGATGGACCTATGCATTAATCCCAAACATCGAGGTATGGTTCACAAGACCCCATGGAGAGCTGGAGTACCATCTCACCCAGATACTAAGCGGACATGGTTGCTTTTTGCATTATCTACACAGATTCAATTTGGCCGACAGCCCTATCTGCCCAAGTTGCCCGAATGAAGTAGAAAGTGCAGAGCATGTTGCCTTCAGCTGCACAAGATTTATTGAAGAACGCCAAATACTACAAGAAACCATAGGACGACCACCAACAATCGAAAACCTAGTAAGCGAAATGTGTTCGTCGAATGAAAAATGGAATGCAGTTAAATGGTTTGCTAACACAATAATGCGCAAATTACAAGATGCAGAAAGAGAGCGTAAAGCCTTTCAGCAACAACAACGAGAGCGTCATCCACAACCTCAAGTACCAGACCTGCAAAACACAGCTATGGACAACAACAGCAGCGGCAGTCAATAACACTAGCAATACAGACGTAAGACTGACTTACAAAACTATAGGTGACGGAAGTAAAATTCCAAATTAGTGGACAGAACAGCGTTTCGCTGCGCTGAAGAATGAATAAGACTAACGAAGTATGAGCTTCACGCTCAACTTTAAATATAGGGTGAGCTTAATGCTCAATACGGCCTTCTGATGTTATACTTTACGGTGATTCCAGAAGGGTGACCCGTACGGACGAGAGGAGTTTTTAGTGGGTTAAAGTCCTACACTGACCTAGGCTTTCGATGCTTTTCTCCTAATCCAAAAAAAAAAAAAAAAAAAAAAAAAAAAAAAAAAAAAAAAAAGACTAAATCCATTCCGTCGAATTTAGCTAATTTAATAGGTCTTTCGTTTTTATCGATAGTAAGGTTTTATGAGGTAGACTGAAAATAAAAAATAATGTATGTAAATATTTCACAGAATAAATATTCCTTGACTAACAATTTTAATTTTTAATTACTTTAATCATTACTTTAATTTTCAACATTTTAATAAAATATTAATATTCTAAACATTTTATCAGCAACATGTAATGAATATAAACTTAAAGATTTTAGAATAAAAATGTAAAATTTAAACCATAAAAAATTAAAAAAGGTATAAGGAAATACCTGACTTAGTACGATTAAAAGTTTAGTGAATGTTTAAGCAATAAATCTTTAACATGTAAAAAACAATTACGAAAGAAAGTCATTTTCTGGATGTTCTGAAGCTATTAATTTTCATATTGTAAGGGCTTATGAGATTTTACGACATATCTTCTTTTCAAGAAAATACTTCCTGGAAAAAGCAATTAATATATAAAAATCAGCAGTATACAAATTTATATATTATATAAATTTATATAAATATTTTGAAATATAAAATAAAAAGCATATATCTCTTACAATTTTGCTTCCTTGCATAATAATTGCTTTACTGTCCTTGCATTAAACTAAAAATGTATTAAATATCACATGGTTATCTCAAGCGTATGTCGAAGGTAACATTTATTAACTAAATGAATTAATTAAGAAAACTACGTTGTACTTGAAATTCCTAAACTTAATTATCTTCCATATTATTCTACATATGTATATATTTCCTTTATTAAGTTTGTAAACTAATTTACATTCAATGGAAGTAAAATATTGAATGAGTTTGTTGTGACCTTCAGCTAATCCAATTAATTTTAAATAGATATTATATGGAGTCATATGTGTTATGGTATCTCCTTAATAATATAATTAATATACTAATTTTTTATTAGTTAATTGCATTTCTAATAATTGTGTTAATAATAATGAAATATTGATATAATCACAAATTGTTTAAGTAAATATTATGTTTTCTTCTGTCTTGATAAAATTAATGAATAGTTTTTGTTGCAAGGCTAATTACTTTCTGATTATATACTTTAATTGAACAGAATTTATGATCCTTATAGAGTTTATTTGTTTTTGAAAATAAATATAAAGGAAAAAGAAATTTTTCAATTTCATTAAAAATGAAAAATTGAAAGTCAGTATCATTGACATTGCAATCATAAATGATGGCATCCTTCTAACCTTAACGTCCGCCTCGTGTGTATTTTACGGATTTTATAAATGACTTTTAGAGTTTACTGCTGTTTTTCATAGAATTTCTTAACTCTTGGCTGAAGGACAATGCACATTGTCGGAACCATACCCATTGTGCATTGTGGTTTAAAAGAAAATATAACAGAATTGTTTTATGTATCTTTTTCTTTTGTTCACACAATTCAAGAAGAATTTTTATTTTCAATATTTTTTATTTTTAAAGAATTTTTTAAATGTAGAAAAATGTCATCCTTTTAATTTCTTGGATTTATTTTGTATAAACATGAAAAGGTGTTCATAACGGTATTACCAAAGAAAATCCTGATACTGCACTTAAACTGCCAAAAGGGTAATTGAAGCAAAAAATATATGTTTTTATTACTAAATTCAATAAAATTAAATATTGAAGATTGAAATTAAAGATTTTATAAAAACTTTTTAAGGCATTTTGCTTTTAAGCAAAGGAAAAGACTGAACATTAAATTTATTAAAAATCGTTAATGGTTTGTAGTGTATTCATACATATAATAAATAACAAAGGGAAAAGTTGAAATGAAATACAAGAAATATATTATTTTTGAAGTAACTTAATTTTTTTTTGATAATATTTCCAGTATGAACAAATACCCCACCCTGTTATTATTATTATCTGAGTGCGACCTTAAGATCTATTGCAATTAGAGTGTTTCTCTAACTTCGATTATTTCGACAGTAGTATAATTCCTACTATAACGAGTCTGAGGTCTTCAATCTGTAACATTTCTGTTCCTAATACTCGCATTCTTCTATACATTATTGCTAAACAATTTTGAATTATATGCATTGCCGAGTTTTCGTCGATTTTACAGAATCTACAACTAGCATAAGCATGCATCCCTAGTTTCGACGGGTTTCACTAAAGTCTGCAGTGTCCTGTTAGGATTCCCATTATAATTCTAAAGCTGTCCTTAAACAGGTTTATACAGTCTTTGAACCTGCTATGTAATAATTAATTTGAATTGTAAAAGTCGTAGTAGTTTCTCCTTGTATCATCCGTAGTATCATCCTTTGTCTGATTTCCTTTTCTAATAAGAGTGAGGATAGCAGGCTTTGACCTACACTACGTAACGGTTCATAACGGACTTTTAGCTGCGAAGCTGTTCCTCTTCTAGCTTGTTTATCTGCTGCTTCGTTTTCTGATATTCTAACATGCCTTGGTACTCTCAGAATCGATAGCTGATTGTTTTGATTTAAGGTGCCTAGATGCTACCTGGTGAGAGTTAAGTACATTGATAACAACGTTGCTCTCAGTCTCAGATGTTAAACAGAGCACATCTGGTTAATGCATAAATTTCACCCTGAAATACCCAAACGTAGTAGTCATTTAAAATGTTTTTTGAATTTAATGTTTTACATATAATTTTTAAGACTAATTTTCACAGGTGCAAAGTTTCTTACATCTAAAACTGACTCTTATTATTTAAATTTCCAACTTCTTTTTCATTAACAAGTTCACTTGCGCCATTATATTATATCAAAAGCAAACACCATGGCTATATATATATAAATGCAATTAAATATTACAATGTATATGGTTGGGAAAGATATGAAAATTTACTTGATTTAATACTAGTATTACTAAAATACTTACAATTCTTCATTGATTTCAATTATTGCACATATTATATTTCTCAAAATTTACATTAATCTACTATACTTATTTTATATTTTATATTATTTACTTGACTGGCGTAAAGTCAAACTAAATCAAAAGGTTTATTAGCACTAATTCAGAACTTCAGATTTGACAGGGTACAACATCAACCTTTGATACTTTCCAAACTTATTTGCGAATAATAATATGTAAGAAATATACACAAAAGGATCACTGATAATGGCTATATATATATATACCTATATAGCTATATACACGAAATGGCTAAATTATCTTGTAAAAATACAATAAACTATAAAAAAGTTATAATTTAACGTCAGTTATGCCGGAAGTGACTATTTTGCTTAATAGATACTATTGTATTTGTTTCTACAGCTAGTCTATGATTTTGTTCTAATATAACACAGCAAGTGATTTTCAGTAAATTAACACAACTCCAAGTGCAAATAAACCAGGAAAGTATGGGTTTGAGTCAGTTCGCTAATGAACGCTGACTCTAAGCTTTAAATTTGGCAGGATACGAGTTCAACCCTTAGCACTTGCTGTGTCAAAAAAGTATTTATGAATAATTAATTGATAATGATGGGTATTTGGGAATACTCGAATTATATGGTCAATCAAAAATTCAGTTCATTAACAATAATAAAATTCTGTTGTTGCAATTAACTACTGTTCGAAGCATTTCTGTAATGAACTACTGAATAAAGAACTTTTAAAGAACTGAATAAAGACTTTAAATATCAGATTCAAGGTTTCACTTAGATCTATTGCTTCATTTAAGTTAAGAATTAAGTCAAAAATATCACCGTACAATTCGTATTTGTGTTTTTTTAATTTGGTAGTATATGAAAAGTTGAAGAAAATAAAAAAGAAATTAATTTGCATTTTATTAAGAAATTTAGTTTTATTTCATCACTTAAGGCAAAACATAAATAATATTTATTTCTTTACTTATATCGCATACACGGATACAAATTTATACCAAATATAGAATTACTTTATGCATGAAAGCAGGAAAGAACTGACATTTGGCAAATTTATTTTCTTAGGAAATTTCCTGCAAAAGTTTTGTTATTTAGTTAAATTTGTTAATTGAAGAAAGTCACGCATTTTATTTAATTCCAATATATACATAAGTAGAGTAATTTACTTAAATATTAAAGTAAGTATATCTATAACACGTGTAGGCAATTTTTTTTCATGGTTTTTTAATACATTTGATACTATAGTTTTCTAGTTTAAAAAAAAAATAATTTTTTTTATTTATTATTATATTATTTATTATTAATTATAAATTATTTAATTATTAAATATCATAATATCTCAATTTTAATATATTTGTATCGGTGATATTACTTTTATATTAGTATTTCAAGCTTGAAAGATGTATGAAGCTAATATGAAAACACCTATAAAGATAAGTAATACTCGGGATTAAAATACAGCACTTACATCTAGGATGTAGTAAGTAAATAAATTAAATGCACTGCACATAATAAAAGTTATTTTTCTTCTACAATATTTAACTAATATAGTTGCCGGACATAAAAAAAGTTTTAAGAACTACGCAATGTTTTTATGGAAATATCAAAACCCGTAACAATATTTTCACAGAACAGCATTTTAATGATATTTTCCTTATTTTGGTTAACATACTTAAAATATTTATGTATA
>NC_051846.1:202740872-202792300 GCF_002237135.1 Teleopsis dalmanni
AATTTTACCTCTTGAATACTGAATTTTGACATTGCACTTCTGTTTTACTTATTGTAGTATTAGTAGTAGTTGTTGTTGTTGTTGTTGTTGACTGTTCATTTGCAATGTTAGTTCATTTTGATTGCTAATTGGTTTGTTAAACAATAGCAAAAATGTTTTAACGAATTGGCCAAAAATTTATCAACGCTATGTTGGTTAAGTTCTGGCGAAATGGTGACGCTGGTGAGGCTGGTGAGGTGCTGGATGACGATAAATTTGATTTATGTTTTGCTTAGCAAATAATTTGTTATTATTGGCTTAGACAATAGCTTAGATAGCAAAATGGTAAATACTGCTTTAAACTTAAAAAAGCATAAAATGTTTTGTATGACTTGGATTATGTGGATCGAAATTGATGGAAATATTAAGGAACTTAATGGAAATCAAGAAGAAAGGGTTAATAAATTTGTACGATTTCATCATATATGGAAAAAATGTCATAAGAGTAGCATACATACATGACAGATAACAAAGTAAGTAGGCCTCATAAGATGTATGGCTCATTAAAGCTTCTTGTGTAGAGTACAGCTTCAAGTTCAGCTAGCTAGTTTAAAGAGCTTTATCTAAACATATTTATATCGAAATTAGAAAACTACTATGCCGGATAGTTGATATACTGATAATACTGGACAGTTGCTTGAGCAGATACTGGACTGGATATAAAAAATACATAATACATAATAGATATATAATGACGCTTACATTTATTGTTCACTATAATATTACATACTCTAGTTTAATACAGCCATATATCTGGTTTCCCTATAAAATTAGCATTGTTAATCACAAATCAGAATTAATCAGAACTTATCAGCTTTCAGGTAGTATATTTATGACATTAATAGTGCATGTGAATCAGCTTAGTCTAAGAAAGCCATGTCTGGTTAAATGCTTTAATAAAGTCGATACTGGAGAGAAAATTTCAATTGATGGAAGCTTATGGTTATGAAAATCAAAAAATTGACTTACTTATGATAAGGTAGACACAATTAAAAGGACTATATTTGGAAGAATTACTAAGACCTAATGTTATTAAGAAGTGTCATGCTAAAAAGTTAGGTTAAAGAGTGGTAATAGATGTGGAATATTAATATTTTTTAACACTTCTAACACTTTCTAACACTCCAGACGATAGCTGCAGACTTTGTTACGAAGAAGGGCAAACAGCAGAACACATTCTGTGGTACTGTAATAGTCTCTCCAGACTCAGAATTCGGTACTTATCAACTGCCAATCCACTTATAATGGAATTAGACAATATCTCTCCAAAGGACGTAACTGCTACTCGTCTATAGAACTAAACTGTGTGTGTCGAAATAATCCTAAAAGGATGTAGTGATGCGGTGATAAGTTCCCAACTAATTTAAAACATAATCTAATATAATCTAACTACATAATGCATTACAATCGAAAATGGGAGCCTTCAGACTACTAATAACAAAACTTATTGGTTTATTTCTAGGAGTCCTTTTGACTTCACTACTTCTTCAAACACTCCTACAAACTACATAATGTTATGATATCAAAACGTGGGAATATTGCTTTCAAACTATTAAGAGTTAAACTTACGGGATTATTTATGAAAGTCCACTACATTTTACCACTCCTTACATAATACACCCCCTCCACCTAGATAATGTAATGATATTGAAAATGTGCTATTAAAGACTTTCGTTCAATACTTAATGTGAAATTAAACATTTCATCGAAATTACTTCCAACCCAAAACTATTTCAATGATGCTTTTCCAACGGCTCTTCTGGTGTTTCAGCAACGGCTTTTGTTTCGCTTTTTGCTCGCCGGAGCGGTGGAAATATGCATTTAAATCGCGCTAATTCAGCGAATTTCATGTACGGTTGACCATTGTATTCATTAAGCAGATTCGCAATCGACCACCGATCTGGCAATATCATGCATTTAATTAATGAAAATTTACGTTTTATGTCTTTTGTGCGTTAAAATGTGAAAATTGCGAAAATTGAAAAACTATTTTCCAATTTTTTTCCATTGCCGCACTCAAAAATTTTCGCTATTCTCGCCAATTTTCCTTTTTTTTCTGGTACTTTTGATGTGAAAAGGCAAAAAAGGTAATATGTTACTTGCAAATGTGTTATTTAAATGCGAAAAATAGAAAATAAATTTTGCCAAATTACGTATAAAACACGTTAAGCTATAATAGGTCAGAGAGGGGCTGGAAAAATTAGGCAAAAGCGATTTGTTGCTAGGAGGTGTCCGGGAAGGGCGGTGAGAAGCACACAAAGTTAATCAATGCACTGCAATAAAATATTTGAAAAAATTTTGTGTTAATTTTTTTGATGCCAACACACGGACATTTGATGGGCTATCGGCTATGGGCCACAGGCTATGCAGCGGGGCAGACGGCAAGTGCACACATTAGTGAAGCACAAATTTACTTGGTTCATTGCTTGTTTGTTAACTTTGGCCAACGAAAAAATGTTGCACCGACGATAAAAGCTGCTGGTGTGGCAACAGTGCGTATACGTAACGTCAAATGCAACGAACGAACGAACGAACGACGAACGCATGTACGGCGTTAATAGCAAGAGAAACCGTCGTAGCGACGGTGGCGGCAATAGTGGCGGCGGCGGCGGCTACGGCGTGTAATTGCAACGTTGCATTTAATTTCTTTGTGTTTTGTTAAAATGGCGTCTTTAGCGAGGGATTGAGGTGCACCTATATTTAACATGCAATAAAGAGCCATGCCGTGAACTTTGATGTGCAAGCACCCGCGCCTACAACCGTTGCTACAACCGTTGGTTTGCGCTCGAAGCGTTCGCAGTGCTGGCAACATTGCAATGCGCCTGAATTACTTTTATTTCGAATTTTGTACGTTTTCTGCGGCGTTTTTGGTGCTTTTGTTTAATTGCGTTGTTGTCGATTTTCCGGCAGGCTTTTGTGTGCTTCTGTGCCATTTTTATTTTGGAATTTTTTCCGTTGCTTTGCATTTTGTAGTCTTAGTTGGATTTTTGCGTGTGCTTGGCACGGTACATGTGTGGGTGTATGTGTGTAGGGTGTTTTTTTTGCTTCGTTTTTAGTAGCATCGAAATGCTTGGGCTATAGGCCCATAAAAACCCCAAAATTTTGCGTTTCCATGGAACACGTTGCATTGCGTTCATTGCGGTCGCGGTTTTGCTGCATGCATCCATGCATTTGAATTTCGTATAATCGCAGGCATGCAATCCTTTTGCATTTGTACTCGCATTGATGTTGGTGCTGCTATAATTTGGTACACTTTTCAATTTGATTGCAATTTACGCTTTGTGCATTGCCATCAGTTTATATTGCAACCAGCTAGTAACCTCCACAAACCTCCACAGCCTCCATAAACTCTTGAATCTCTAACAATTTGGCATTTTGTTCATTATAGAGTAACATGGAAAAATTTATTGCATTTAATCTATTGTGGGACTCTACAAATTTTGAAGTTAATAACTTCCTTAAAACAAAGAATTTTTCTGTTTAAAGTCATACAATATGCACTTCAACTAGTCACGCAATGCGAATCAATCGTCTAAGCAACGATTTTCTTACGTATTTAAGTTGACATGCACTTAAGTGCATGCAAACTAAAGTCTCTTCTAATCGCTGCAATGCAAAGCGGCGGATCGAAAGCACATTACTTCCAGCATTACATATGCTTTCATTTAAGCTACTAAAGACAGTTCTTGCATATCTGCACTTGCATTACTAAAACACATGAAAGCGGCTTTAAAATGCTCTGCTAACAAATATTTTCCAATGCGTCTATCCATGGGTAAGAGTGCGAGTACGAGTATCGGCAACGTGGTTTTCACTGTTAACCATTGCGGTAGTGGTTGCGTTTTTATGTTCACTCTAACGTTTTTTTACATATTCATTTTCCTATCAATTTTTTTTTTGCATTTTTCAATATATTTAATTCTATTGGGGATTTTCTGCGACTAACGATGACTTAAATACGACATGGATACGGTCAATAATCCGTTATAGTTTAGGCTTAAAAAATCACTGTTAACGCAGCATTTTTATACGTTGAGGTTTCGAAATGAGGTTCATCGGTTTGAGGGTTAATACATTTGTGGCTAAAGTGGACGGAAGTGGAATTAAAAGGCAGAAGTATGGAGACAATATTGGAATTTAATGCAACAAAATTTTAAGTTAACATACTATAGTAGACAAAATACTGTGTTGAAGTGACATTTCACACTTTAAAAATATTAAAGATTTCAGACATAAAATTGAAAAAGGACTGTTTGGATTATCTGCTTTTCTAGATGTGTCCTTAAGAGTACTAGTTTATGTTCCATATTAGATTGTTAAGAGCAGTAATTAGAGTACGTAGAGGTAAGTAGAGTACTTACTTTTACTTTCCTCTATTTGCTAATAACAATTAGAACCCCTTTAATTTATTTGTAACTTCCCGGTTAACATGACATTCAAACAATAAGTTCAGCACTTGGGAACTAGTTTTATCTGATCATTAGTCTATATGAAACCACACAGAGGAACTTCGCATTCCTTTTAATACTCATTGTAGAATTTGTGGAAACTTGTAGGTAGAAGAAACAATCTATTAAGCAATTAAATAAGAAACTTATATACAAAGCAAAATAAGTCGAACTATTTTTGAATGGGTTCGAAGTCCAGAACTACTTCCTTATACATGTTACTGACAAGACGCTATTAGAAGGAATTGATCGCATTATAGTCAATACGAATTGAGAAGGATGTTAGTGTTTAATCCATAATGTAGTATATTAACTGATTATGGAAGTTAGAATTACATATATGCTACTACAATCAGCAGCAAGGATCTTTTTCTGATGCAAAGATTTCCACATATTCCGTGATCATCACTTTATTCCGACGATTCGATTTCTATTCTCTTATGAAAGAAGTGCTAATAAGCATATATATTTCTTTAATGCAAGAACTAACGTAATCATATTTATACTGTCACATCCTGGTCGTTCCTACATATAAAATAAATTAGTCAGAAAATAGCTTTTACAATCCACGAACGAAAAAAAAAATCTTGTCTTAGAATCTGTAGATGCTTTCAGAAACAGTCATGAGCAGAAGCTAAGCCCATGAAAATTTTCAGTACTTTGGAGTTAATACTCTCAATTGCTAGTAAGATTGAGAGAGTAAAGCTAAATATCTAGACTTTGATTTTGTCAGGAAATTCATCCATATTAGATAGCATGCTGATACTACACAAATAAATTATAAGACCAATCCTTATCTACAGCTACGTAGCGTTAAGTAACACAATGAGTTACACTATTAAACATCTTTAATCCGAGAAATAAATTTCTTCAAACAGGGAAATCCATTAAGAATTAGAAATTGGAAGCATAAACTAAACAATAACTCTGTATTTGAATATTACTACATATAATAGATTTAAGAATAAACTACTGGAAAATGGGCCTTTAGTAATTGACAAATTGAAACGCTTGCTTTGAACCATTTAATAAAATTCGTTATAAAAGGTTGGAAATGTAAGCTTTAAGTACTGATATATGTATATATAAATTATAACAAAAAATGATCCGGGAAGGGTTATTTGAAAGTTGATGACCTATTATTTGATTCTTTTACATATTTTGCTTTTTTTTGATGGTCTGTTTACAGTACATTTTTTTTTGTTAGAGTGAATGTAAAATATGTTATACGAGTATCATTTTCATTTATTAAAAATAATCAAGGAGGAAAAAGAAAAATGTATTAATCTGTAAATATACCCTACAAAATGAAGTCACTTAAAGATTGTGATCAATTCTTCAATAGGAGTTATGGAAATCAAACAATTTTTATGTGAAACAAATCTGAAAAGATATTATTTTTTTGTTTTGCTGAATATAATTTGTAGATTTTTAAATATTTACATTTGAGCTGATTTTATGATATTTATCTTACCTTGTTGAAGTCATTAAAACCCGATTCGAATGCGCTCGTACGAAACATATTTGCTCAACAGTTAAAAATCGTCAACACTTCAAAAAGCTCAACAACACAAAAAATCGCATAAACAATCGATGGCATCGATGGCAGCAGCAACTGATGTAGAAACTAATGGCAGCAATATATATCAGCAGCAACAATGAACGAAAAAAAAAATTGCTGGAAAAAATAATAAAAAAAAATATATAGTAAAAAAAGATATTATATATGAGAGAATGGAAAAAAATTTATATGGCAACAAAGTTACGAGCCAATCGACAAAATCAACTCACTTAAATCCGCTCGAAACTGACGATTTACGTTTGCCACTCATGAACTTCAAGTGGATTCGAAAGCGGAAAATAAACTGCATAGAGAGTATCAATGGACACACTGTGCGAAGGGCTCTAGGATTTGGTCAAACGGAAAATCCTTCAAGTGTTGCCAACAATAAACAAAATGCAACAAAACAAATTGTAGAAAACAAAAAAAATTGTTGCTCCACAAAAAACAAAACAAAACAAATTAAAACAACAACAACAACAAAAATGGCAACAAATGTTAAAAATGTTGGCAATAATTTTTTTAAACAAATCAAAGCAAATACGAGCACCGAGAAAAAATCTCAATGTAACTGTAGTAAATTTCTAGTGCCTCTACCCGTCCGTCAGTGATCCACATGAATAGGCCTTAAAATATTGGCCAAATGCTTCTGGCCAACTTGTCCATACACAGCTGAATTGTCGGTTTTACAGAAAACTTCTTTTGATTTTATTCCCCAATTGAACAAAAAAAAAATCGTCAGTAGTTGTTGAAGAGGAAGAGGAATGCGTTTTCAGTTGCCAGGTAATGAGTTCGAGTTAAGGTAGACAAAATCGGGATTGAAATGGTCGCACCATAACTACTCTGTTACTTATTGGTTATTGAAAAGATTTTGCAGACTTTTACTAGATGTAGTCAAAGCTGAACAAATTAATATTATTCAAAATCTTATAAACATCCTTTCCATTTCAAAAAGTTACTAATTAATTATTAGAAAAGCACTTTTGAGACTCTTCTATATATAGTTAATCTGGAGAAATTAATGCTGTCGACAATTTAAATAATATTCCTTGGTTTAAGATTTAAATAATTGGAATTTTATTCAATTTTATTATTAACAGTAAAAAACCTCTATTTTGGTTTCAATTAAAATATAAGAATAAGGGCAAATTTACCTAATTTTAGGTCGAAACTAAATATGATTTATCACTTCATATTCAACCGATTTAATAAAAGTCAAATGAAATTAAACGTTTTTTCGACAACTAGGAAACATTTTATACTGCATTTCAGAGGACCTTTTCTCGGTGTTAGTATGCATTAGCCTAATCTTTGAAAAACAGAATCTCATTTTGCCATTAATCTGATCGCGGCAAAAACATATCAACAGGAACAAAAGTGAACTACAGGTATATGAGAAACTTCTTTACAAAGTAATAGCAACTATTAATTCCAATTTTTCATATTCTTCCCACCCACCTGTGCCAGGTCCATGCTTTCTGGCTTAGCTAAACCTAGACCTCTAGTTATTAAGAATCTTGTCCACAACTTCTCCCCTTAATTACTGCCATTAGTTTCCACTTTGCCTTGAAAATCTGTTCCATTCATTCTTAAGAGATGGTTTTAAGGATTCAAGTCTTACATTGTGGCTGTCGATCCATTCCATCTATTGCAAGAAAGAAAATAGTAAGAAAAGAAAAAGCAATGTAAACGAGGTAAGGCATGCTCTCATTGCAGTGGCTAATAATTACGAATAAAGCAAATATATTATATAGTCACGAAAAATTAAGATATCTCATTGTTATGGATAGTAATAAGATAAAAAGAAAATGTGTAATATCAAGTATCAAAACTGAATATAAGTAATTATGAGAATAAGCTAAGTTTATCCAGAAATCCATAATCCCGCCTGAAATCCACAGGATTCATACTTGATTATGTTGATAGAGAATATCTGTCTTTATCTGAATCAATTATTTTTAAAATTTTTTTTTAATTATTATTGAATATTTTGATTTAAAAATGTTTGTTTTAAAATATTCTAAAACTCCAAGTTCATTGACCATTCAATACCTCATAGTGTCCTTCCATCCTTCCATTCAAGGTCGTAGATACAAAATTAAGCAATTTACGCTTTTAATATCTTAAGACTGTAAAATTTATACCCAAATGTACCACAAATTGTTTTATCAACCACACGTTGTTTAACAATTTACCACATTTATCCTGCTTATGTGTTTCCAAGGATATTGGATTGAGTTCTAGCTCAACTTGACAGCTGAGCGAGTTCGTAATTTTCGTACACCAGCATGTCCCACTGTTAACCATTATCAGATCTCATTAATACGCTCCTAAAATCTGGTAAAAGTCAATTTCTAAATCATACGAAGGTCACTTGATGTGGTGCATTACTATAGTATTACTGTAGTATGGAGTTCGGAGTTCCTAGGCAAATGCAATGTCCAGCAGATACACCATATCAGCCTTGCTGCATGCATCATGTTGTGTGGTTTATTGCGTTATGGCTTGTAATATTTTTATTATTTTTCGCTTTATGTTGCTAATAGCAAATCAGCAGCATTTGTTAATTGAGGTCGTTATGCTGATTAATGTGGCAATTGTTGCCATAATCGTTTGCCCTTTCCTGTCCCTATTCTGGTGCAGCACAGCCACTGCAACTGCAACAGCACCCACATTGTCATGGTGAAGCATAGTGAAGCCGTGCTGGTCGCAAAACTGGGATTTTGGTTTTAAAATGCGCTTCACGCCTTTTAATGGAATTCGTTTTTGTAGATATTTCATCTGTTGGAGTTCATTTTTGTCACATTAAATAGATACATTAATTTGTACTAATAATTGGTAATTATGTGTGCAGATTGCATTCGATTAGTCAAGTATTAGTTTTGCTCTGCGGTGTGGACGAAACTGTTAGCCTTGAATTTTGTTAATGTCCTTTTCACAGATACTTTGTGAGGAAGGAGATAAAATGAGCATGTCTAACAAAATAGTTATAATATTTAACAATTTTTTTTTTAAATGTATGCTCTTGTAATTTATTTAGAAAAAAATTAGCAAATTAAAGCAATAACTTAGATAGCACTTCGGTTCAAGACAGAAAAGTTGTAGTATGAATATAAGCACTACCAGAATTGGAAGAGTTAGGAAAGTGAAACTTAAATACAAATTTCTAACTCTATTGAAGTTTTATATTGATTACTCTTTAAGCAAAAAGCAGTAAGGGGTTTAAGGCATCACACCTCACTATCCAATCATAATCATTATTTAAACAGAAAGAAGATACACGACGTGTAGTTTCAATCCTTAATAATAAAGTATGCATCTTTAATAAACATATACACAAGTATTATAATAAAGATTGTTTAATATTGAACATAATGTAACTTCTAGAGGTTTATATCATCTACCTTATTCCCATTTTCTTATCAAATTAACAAAACTCTAGAAAAATGTTGATTAAGAAACGTTGACTCTGAACTTCAAATTTGGCAGGGCACGAGTTCTATTTGTGGTACTTGTAGTCTCAAAAAATAATTTAACAATTAAATTAAATACAAGAAGAATTATTATTTTCACGACGATTGATAATGTGTATTTGGCAATATTCGAAACAGCTGTATGGTCAGCAAAAAATTCATTTAATTAAAATAATATAAAAATACATTCACTACTTTTCGAAAACCACTTTACAAAATGATTTCCAAGATCAGTATTCTATTTCCAAGTGCTTTGGTCTATTAAGTGTATAAGTTCATTGAATACTTAGTTTCATTTACGAAGATACGAAGATCAGAAGGAAGTTATGACCTCTTTGCATTTATTATAACTATATATATTATATATGTCACTATATCATTCAGCTTTAAATTAATAAAAACTAATTCAAAAATTCAATTAATTAAAATAATTTAAAAAAAATAAAAATTTTTGTTGTTGTTTCACTTCTGTTCGAAAACCTCTTTATAGAAACTAATTATTTATTTATAAATAGGAAAAATTGGCTTTTGTTGACATTATCTTTAAATTGGAGATTTCATAATATTTGTATTAGTACAAAAATATAACTTTACAATACTAATGTTTCAGTTATATTTTTACATATTAGTGGGTGTCGAACTACAACCATCAGCAGCGCTCAATGCCTTTAAGCGCTAAGGATTCGCGTTCTCTTTTTTACACAAGTGATCTGCACAAATACATTTGGATTTTGTTTCAGAGTTATGGTTCCAAACAAGGCAAATACTGACATAGAAATAAAAATAATTTTGTTACATTCTATCCGGACTTTTCAAAGACATCACTCATGTATTTTAGATTATAATTGCGGCATTAGCGGCAATAATATAAAAGTATGGAAATCTCCAAACAACTCAATGGAATCGATGAAAATAAGGACCTTCCATTCCAATCTTAAAATCCCACTTTTATATGCAAATCAGATCTTGAATATAACTATCAGCAGTGCTTAGTGCGTGTAAATCATATAACATAGCCATATCTAGTCGCATATCGTTATCCCGTTAAATTTCAAAAAGAGGCAACTATCTTTTATTCAAGAAATAACGACACTGCAATATAAATGGCTTGGTCACAATATATGAGGGTTGCAGAAGACAGAGTAGCAGCAATCTTTACAAAATATGGAGATTCTAGAATCACCCAATCGAATCAATGAAAATGGTACTGAATTTTATAGTTCTACTTTCATATAAGAGTGGGAATTTTAATATAACTGTAAGTAACCGAACAAAATTTGATATTGTTATCAAAATTATGTTCAAAACTAATAAAGAAACAATCGTGCTAAGATAAAGCGATCTAGTTATTTGCTAAATTAATGCTGAAGACTTTATCAATAATACAAAAAAGCTGAAGATACATCCACTATGTGGGAAATGTTAAGCGTATTTGAATTTTCGCAAATCTTGAAATGTAATATAACATGCAATACAATTCTCATATGCTTTAAATAACAAATTCCTATCTATAAACTATCTGTAAACTTCTGTTTGTAAAAGTATGTTTTCCGAAAGTTTAAACATTTTTTTTTGTGTTTTCATTTATGTAAAAATGGTTATTGGTAACTTTCAATGACATAAATGTTAATGGAACTAATAGCTCACTGAGAGTTAATAGTTTGATCCTTTGGTAGCAGCGTGAAGGGAGTGAGTAGAATTTAAAGAAGAAAGAATTATAATTTTAATTAATTATATGCAATTAATTTAAATTCATGATTTACATTAAATTAAATTAATTATATTTAATGTAAAAATTCACAAATTCTAGGTTACCAAAAGGTTTGGCTTTGAGTTCACTTATCCATAAAATTAAATTAAAATTTTAATTTAATTATTTTTGCATTATAAATAAAATCACAATTTTTATTTAATTTGTAAAAATATATTTTATATTTTTTGTTGAAATTCGTTAGTTAGGTTTTTGCTAGTTTTTCTTTCTTTTTCTTAATTATTTACATTAACTTTTCAGTATGAGTATTAATTAATAACTTACAATAAAATAAAAATAATGATAATAAAACTTAAAAAATAAATAATACAATGGTTTTACTTAAAAATAAATATAACATTTAATAAAACTTTTTATTTACAGGCGAAAAAAGGAGCAAGTTTGAAAACATTTATTTGACATTAGTGCATCTGCGTGAATGAGTTTTAGTGGCGAGCAAATTCAGTTAACAATTTAACTAAAAATCGACAAATTGCATTTCCGTTTGATCAATAATTTCCATTTAATAATTTTTCATTTAATTTAAATTGATTTAATTTCATACTACACTTTTTTTTAGCTAATTTTCCAGTAATTTTCTGAAGTACGACACTTAGTAGGTTTTTAGTGGATATTTGTCTGGTGTTGGGAATGAGGAACTCTGCATACGATTTTATGAATCTAGCATAAAAATTCGCCAGAATTCATTTAAGAATTTTTTAAGGATTTCTTCTATTTTGTTATTATTTTTTTTGTTGGTTTTCAATGATGCACTTAAGGTGCATATCCTTTTTGTTTGTTGCTGGTGGAAGGATGTGCACTATTTTTCACTACAATTGCATTTTTGCTTGGAATTTGGTACATTTTTTTACATACTTTTTTGTTTTTTTTAATTTTTAACTTAACACTATATCACAAATAAATTTAAGTTCTGCTTCTCAAGTACTATCACAAGAGTGGAAGAGAGAGCGGGCACTACTCCTCAAATACAAATCCGTTTCATATCAGTTACCGCTTGCGTATTGCATTTGCCGACGGCATTTCACTGCTTCTCGCTAGCATCTTCCGTTTGCATTGAGCGCAGCAGTAACGCGCCTGAGGCACTATTCTGAGCTTCAGTTCCACTGCCAAGTACATTGGCCAAGTGTCGAAGTAGTCCTACTTGCTGTGCCAATGTGACCACTCAGTAGGGACGCCAAACTGTCTTCTGTACACTGTTGGCTGTCTTGATTTTTGTGGTGGACGGCACTGTTATTTCCGGAGATGTCTGTCTTTGTTGCACGGACTCATGGAATAGTGGTTTCATTACTGAGGATGCCTTCAAATCGCAACGTGAACGTTGTTGCGTTGGTGGTGGCAGTTGATGCGTGGGTGAGGAGCGTGTTGAGTCGATGGATTTGTCAAGATCTTCAGTAGAGCTGAATGCTGGTAATTGGGGCCTCAAAATCGGCACAAAAGCTGACTTGACTACATCGATTTGCTCATCATCCGAATCCTCATCGGAACAATCCACAGATTGTTCATGCAGTGAACTGGTTTCGACTGATGAATTTAGTTTACTGATCGGATGTTGCGTTGGGGGTGAAGACGATGATGGGCGTGATGAAGCAGGACTTATATGTGCAGGACTTATATGCTCCACTGGTCCATGTGGCGGTAGTTGTGTATTTCTCATACGCAGACCAGCGATATTGTAAGGATGAAAAGCATGTGGATGTGTTTTGTGTTGTGCATGTAATAGTTCAGGATGTGCAGAAGCTGCTGCCGCCGCCGCTGCTGCAGCTACGGGATTGAAAGGAAACTGTGGCATGCCATATGCGGAGCCTGGTGGTGATGGCATCATACTGGCAGCCGCTAAGGCCTGATTTGAAGGCATGGGTGGTGCACCATTTGGTGGTGGTGTTATTTGTGTGTGATGGAAGTCAACTGGTGCACCAGCCGGTGGTGGTATTATAGTTGTACCGGGTAATGTGGGTGAACCTTTCGCCAGTGCTGGATGATGCACAGCAGCAGCTGCTTGATGGCGGAAGTAGTCGGCATAACCGTAGGTCATATAGGCTGCATCCAACCAAGCAGGATTTAGCATGAAGGGATTGAAAGCACCCGGATGTGGATAGCCATAACCTAAAAGTAAATAAAAGAA
This sequence comes from Teleopsis dalmanni, assembly GCF_002237135.1. Taxonomy (NCBI): domain Eukaryota; kingdom Metazoa; phylum Arthropoda; class Insecta; order Diptera; family Diopsidae; genus Teleopsis; species Teleopsis dalmanni. The sequence goes on from NC_051846.1 coordinate 202,754,287, forward strand.
GAGAATTTGTTAATTTTAAACGAAAAAAAAGAAATGAAAGGATAACTCAAAAATGTAAATGAATGAAAACGAAAATCGTGCAAGAAAGCAACAGAAAAATTAAACAAACTAAAAAACTTACTTTGCTTACTTCTTGGCTCCCGTGGTCCATCCACAGTGACTTTAATAGCTTTTGTATAGGAGGCGATCTGCACAGGATATGTTGCAATTGTGATGGTTAGCGTGAATGACTTGCCACGTCCGGACCGGCCGACAAAGCGTAGATCATTGAATTTCGCTACTTGATTCTTCATGATGGCAGTGCAATTGCGCAGTTCCCCACAGTAGTTCTCGTCATTGCCACACTTGATGGAGACTAGAGTGCCATCGGGAACATCGTCTAAGGCGATCACTTTGAATGCACCAGGCAGAGATTTGTTGGAACGCCAGTGATTGGGCAATGCGCTGCAGAGTACGGAAGGTGAACCGGTCTGTGCAAGTTCGCCGTGATATTCCTGTAGCATTTCATGCAGGCTGGCGAACATGTCAGTCATGGACGTAGGCATTTTGACGGCGGGGTTACTGTTATCCGGAGTAGACGAACCTGTCGAACTGGCGGAATGTGTGCTATTGTGTGTTGAGTTGTTGGTATTGGGTGTGCTTGGCAAGATTTGTGTGGGTGCAGCTACCATTGTTGGACCGGCTGGTAAATGCATACTTAAATCTTTAATCCTTGAAGCAAGTGGAGGTGTTATAAAATCCAAAATGTGTTTAAGTTCGGCGAATTTGTTTTTAAAATTTTATTTATGATTTAGTTTTCATTTAATGCAATTTTTCTTTTAATTTTTTTCAATAAAAATAATTCTTTGTTTTTAAAGGGAATTGCACAGTTATTGCTTGAAGAACTGTCTATAATCTTTATATTTAAGGGTCACTAATGTTCTTAACACTTTTAGTTTTGCAAAATTTCTTTACGTATTTTGCATATTTTTTTTTTTAACTGATAACGTTTTCCGTAAAATATTTCACTTAATTACGTGCCGTGTTTTGATTTTCTCGAAAATCTTTTGAAAACTTATAACGCCACGCGCCTGAAACGTCTTTGCTAGACAAAAAAATTTATTCCGTTCTTAACACGTTAAGGTCGCTGAGTGAACTAACTCTCCGTACCGATCGTCGCCTGTATTTGAAGTAAAAAATTGTGAATTTGTGAATTGCTCGTCCAATGCTTGGCTGAGTCGATTTGTTGGTTGGTTGTTGGTTAGCTCGTCCCCGCATGTTACGAATATGTCCGTCCATACAGTTTCAGTACGTAAGCAGGCCATATACCTAAATGTTAAGGGTGCAAGCGCAGGCAATACAACACACACACACTTACACACTCAAACACAATGCTAGGAAGATAGTAAACAACAGGCAGGTATTAAACAACCACCATTGCCACAACAACAACCACAGCAAAAAATTTCCCATTTTTCCATTGTGGCGAAGTACGCGCTCGTTATACACTCTGGCATACACACAAACAAATGTTATGCCATAGCGTTGTGTTGTGAAGGGACAAAAAGGGAAAATGTATAAAAATTGAGCAAAGCGCGCGACTGTGAAAAAAATCATTTTGAAAATAAAATAAAAATAAGTTCAAATAAAAATAGAAAACAAACTGTAGCAGAGAGCAAGCAACATGGGGTTGGGTACTGGAAACTGTGAATATACATATAAACGGTGAGCAGAGCAGAGCAGGTCGTAAAAATGTGTTACAAACTCTTAAGAAAAAAAATTATTGTGGTGTGTTGAAAAAAGTCGAAGGCAAAAGGCAAAGCGAATACAAATGCAAAAGCAGAGACAGCGGCAGAGGCGCAGGCACATTTTGTGAGCATGGAAAATGTGGAAAAATTTAATATAATAAAAACTCAAAACACAGTGGCACCCAACCGTGTGCGTTGTTGTTACTTTTGCTGTTTTGCCGTTGCTCTCTGACAGTGTTTCACAAGTTCGTTCACAGGGGCAACTTAGCAGGTATTTTTCTATGGAGTTTTTCTCTTTAAAAGACTTTATGACACTTCCTCACTTAGTTAATGTTCTTATGAATATATATCAATTGTTATGTTATTGTTGCTTTGATTTAGAAGAAATTTTAATTATTACAAGTGCAGAGAGATTTTTATTAATTTTTAATAATATTTAAATTAATTTAAAACAGTAAAGTTAGGGGAGAATTTGGATCGAAATGCCAAAATCATAGCAGTGCTAACAGGCCATTGACCAGTGGGTACCCATGACGAAACGTTTGGTATCTCCTTTAGCTAGAAATGCAGAAGATGCAAGAAATTAGGAAAAAATTAACCGTTCAATTGTTTCTTTTTATTTTATTTTGCTTCTCTGATTACTTATTTCCGGTAAGGTTGTGCACCCATGCTAAAAAGTTGGGGATCTCCTAGAACTAGAATTATAGCAGCTGCTTTTCCTTTTGGGAATACCCAGACTTAATAAGCATGAGATATACCCCTACGTAGATTTAAGAACTAATGAACCTGGCAGACATCCCATGTATAGATCTTACAAATATAATTTCCTTTATCAACCGCAGCAGTTAGTTTTTACAACTTAAATAACTGGATACATGAAATTATATAGCGTCTATACGCTACTTTGACAGAAGATGATACTGTGTCACCACTTAAATGAAACTAAAACCATTAATTAACTTAATAAATAATAATTATATATTAATTATTAATTAATAAACTCAATTTATTAATTGAGTTGAAAATTCATAATGCAGTCTAAATACATTTTAATAAATATAAATATGTTTATCAAATCTTCTTAAGACCTAAATGGACCGGATAGTTCTTTGTGATACCGACTTAAATCACATCTTCAACCACTTCTGATATGCTCTATAGTTTCAATATTAATATTTAAAAATTTAATTAAGCCGACTTTGCTTATCTTGCCAATGCATTAAAACAAAATTCGCTCCACAGATTTAATTCCAAGGAGATAGTGAAATAATGACATATAAATAATCTACTTCAATATTACAGACTTCAAAAGTCGCGATGACCCATAATTTCTTTTAAAAACAGCAATATATCCCATTATTAACCCAATGATTGCTTTATTAATGCTTCCGAAGAGTTCTAATATGCCCAAATTTTTAACCACAATTACAAGGAATATGGAATCAAAACGGCTAAAACTAAATTAAAACTCTCATAATATTTCGGTTCTTAATATTAAAATATATATTGCAAATTATATATAATTACTTAAAACAAAATTATTTTATATATAGTACAAAATATACCTACCTTTTATCTAACCTTCCTTTTATTTTGCTAACCGCAAAGGGGTTAACTTTATCTCAGATTATCTCAGATTAGCAAAGGGTTATAATTATGCTTACTTAAAACAGTGTCTGTTATCGGGTCAATTTAATCCTTTCATTCAGATCACGCCTTCATTAATAACGCCGTACTGGTCTCGCGGTAATTCGCGACTGAATTTGATTCTTAGACCTGTATTCGGTTTGGTAATAAAATCATTATATGGATAACAGGTAGAATATATTTAGTACACTAAAATTCCCCAGCAACAGTTCATTCATTTTTCTTTTTGAATATGAGCGTATTTTTTTGAATACGTAAATTGTTGATTTCAATAGAGTAGAGTTGCCATATTATTTTTCAAGATATTGTTGTGTAAAAATGAAGAAATTTAATCTACTTTGTTATTAGATTTAAATAGTTTGCAAAACCTTCAAATTTTAAATACAGTCAAATTTCCATAATTCGAAGTATCGTTTTGCAAATAAAATGCTCGACTTATGGAAACTTCGAGTTAAAGAATTTTTTGTTGTTGTATGTAATTTGCGCTTTAAACCCTGTTGCACTCTATTTAGTTCAAGTTATAAAAAATTTCAGTTATAGAAGTACAGTATACAGTCAAACTTTGACAAACTGTATTAAATAATAATTTACTAACGGGTTAATTGGTCAATTTAAATAGAAATAAAAACACTGTAATTTATTATTTATATTTAAAAATAGTTTATATTTTATTATTTTATTAAATAAAAGTATTAAATATTTTCAAACTGTATTAACAATATTTTTTCTTAAACAAATACGAGTATTGCTTATTTATTTTAAAACTTCAGTAATTTAACAAAAAAAAAAAATGGGTACTGGAGGGTTAAAAATAATATCTCTCTAACTGCATTCTTTATCAAAAAAATCTCCAGCGATTAAAAAAAATTTAACCCATACTACCATAAAATAAATATCTTTGCACATCGCTTGAGAGTGGTACTTAAAAAAAAACTAACAAAAACTACTGCCCACATGTCACCCAAACATTATCCACTCACCTAAGCATTCACCCGCGCACATGTGCAAATAAATGTAAACAATCTCCAACCAAAATAACTTTTAAGTTAATCAACAAGAAAATCAACCAAAATCTCCACAAAAACGAGGGGTTCCACAGCATAAATCCGACACAATAATAGTAGAAATGGTCGAAGCACTGTTAACGACACATTGAACGTTGAACATCGAACAACAAAAACAAAAACAAAACCAAACCGACGTAAAACGGAAATGTGGAACCGAAAACAGCAACCAAAATGCGGAGCACCAAGAAAACGCAGAAGGACACAAATACAAAATGTCAAGATAATAGCAGAAAAAAAAGAAATAACAACAACAACAGCAGCAACAGCAAGAAGAAGAAGTATAAGCATACTCTTAATAAATAGGTGAGTGTATTAGGGGAGGCAGCTGCCGACGACGTATGGAATTTGTAGGGAGCGCAAGCAATAACACCAACCAAAATGTCGCGAGCAACGTCGCGTGACGTACGACACAGTAGGGAGTCTCTTGCTTAAGTATACACCACACTACACTCAACTACACTCAACTACACTTAACTACTACTTACAAAAGTGTTCGCTCTTGTTTGCTTACAATTTGATTTTTGTTTTTGTTGTTGTTTTTTGTTTACATACTACGTTACCTCTTAAGTGAGTTCAGTTGCTTTATCCTTTTCAGTTGCATTGCATTTCAAAGTGTTCCCTATAAGAAGAAAGTGTGGGTGCGATAAGGATGCATTTCAAGAACTTTGTAATTTTTTTTTAATATTTATTTTTTTTTTCCTTACAAATCTTGAATTTTTATTTCGTATGCAATTTACAAGAACAACAAACATGAAATAGAAACATAAATTGCTGAGTAGATTTTTGTAAGGTACAATTTGCAACGCTCAGTGCCGTTTTCATTCAAGTCCTGCTGATCTGCTGATGTCGGCTCTGTTAGTCGTCGCTGACCGTTCGCTGGTGTTGCATGCCGAATGCAATTGGCAGCAAGCGGAGCATTTCTAAGTTGACAGCAAGGACATCATCGTAATTATTGGCATATCCTTGTGTTTTGCCTCAGTTCTCTGATGTTTATGTTGATGGTAATAATGGTGAAAGCGTGGCCCAAATTGAAATTGTCTTGGGAATTCTGCACCTTAAGTGTGAAGAGTTTTTTATTTTATAAAAAAAAACAGAAACTAATAGGGTTTTTTTTGGAGTATTATTGAAAAATTTATAAAAATTTTTAATTTTTTAAAAATAATTATAAATTAATTAGTTTATTAATTATTAATTATTGTATTATTATTACATTCCTGGCTTATTAAGGAAAATATGATTTGATTGAATAGATAAGTCAGTACTATAATTATTTAAATTTTCTTGGTTTATTTATTTAGAGTTCACTTATTTTTATTATTTTTTATATATATAAATAAATATTTTTTAATAAAATTAAAAAGCAACAGCTGTTGAATCAGCCCGCCCTGATAAAGAACTCTAAAAATTTTGAAGTATTGGTAAATGTATATAGAAAAATTTTTTTTTATAAATATATATAATATGTATATAATTTATTTAGAGATTATCTATCATTATCGCCGTGGTCCACTGATAGGTCATACCTTGTAATATTTTCAGAAAAGCTATACATTGTTTCTATTGATAAAAATATTAAAGTCAAGAAATCTTTCCACAATTCATTTACTTAAAACCTTGACTTCATTAACCTTAAGACTTAGAACCTTTACTTCACTAACCTTAAGTAAACCAACAGTATCAAGTTAATAAATATTACAAATCTATATGATATATTGTATTTTTCCATTATACATTAATTTGGCAGGACCCGAGTTAGAATCCTGGTATTTGCAGTCTCAAAAAATAATTATTTACGAATAATTAAATACAAGAATTATTTCCAAGACCACTGATGATGGGTATTTGGCAATACTTGAAACAGCTGTATGGTTAGCCAAAAACTCAAATATTTAAAAAAATATAAAAAATAAAATTTTTGTTGTTGTAGTTCACTATTGTTCGAAAAAACCTCTTTATTATACATTAATATAATTATTGACATAACTAAAATCTTTAGTTTAAATCAGTTAGAGAACTATCGCGGGTCTTCAGGTGTTATATTGTGTACACAAGATATATGTAATACTAAATATATTGAGATCAAATTATAATATAGTTATGAGAACATATATATCGAGACCAATTTATTCTTTAATACCTACTATACAGTTCGATAGGTTCGATGCAAGTTATCAGTAGATATGTCAACTCTTATGTAGAATAAATCTCTCAAAAGTACGAAGTGAAGTACGAAGTACGAAGTGCTTTGATGACGCTACGAATACTGCTTAACATTCTACTACAGAGTCGTATATATTTAGCAAGGAGGCCAAGCTCAGATTTTGTAGATCCTTTAAAGTTCCCGGATAATAAAGAAATGGTGCTTGTCGATGTTATGTTCGTGGGCTTTTTCCATGATTTGTCGCAATGTGAATATCTGGATAATATATATGTAATATATATTATATTTATTATATATATTATGCTTACAAATATTTTATAAAACAGTATTTTATTATAATAATTATTTGTAATTAGTAAGTTTGAAGTTGATAAACTGGATACTTAAGGAATAATAAACGAATTGAGCTCACTTATTTTAATAAACTTAATAACTTCATTTATTATTTAAAAGCATGAACTTATATTAAATTTAAAATGCTGAGTTTATTCTTTACCTCTTCAAATCAAAGTAAATACGAGTTTACTGCTTCACTAGGTCATTGAAGATCAGGCTATTCTAGTACAATTTATGGAAAAACTCATAAGAAAAGATGATGTACCACATCTTATAGACAGGAAATGGGAGTTTAGTTTACTAAAAAAAACTCTCAGCTAATTTAACCTCTTTCTGACTGAAAATAAGATTAAGTTAAATCACAGGTAATATAAGTTAGAGAGATTAACTATAGCAAACCCCAGTGTTAAACCAAAACTCAACACCCTTTGCATGCCCAGTTCAAATTTGGGTTATTAAAAAGAGAATTCATTCTGGTATTGCATATTAATTATTTTGTTATTTAAGTTTTTCTAAGTAAATCACATCTTTACAGATATTCTCGTCGCGGTTAAGTACCTGTACCGCACTTCCGCTGATGGGTCAAAACAATTAGTGAATTTATATTTTCTATAATCCTCTATAATCCGCTGTCCAATTATGTACCACATCTGGTTTCAAGTTCATACTACTTTAGTAAGGGACATGCTTCAGTTTTTAAGGCGGGCGTGAAAAAAGGATTTTATCACGAGTTGGATTGTCAAATATGCTTTTGTTTAGAAGTTCGGTACCTGCGCGCGGATAACTGTGGAGTTTACTGTTAGAGTTTACAATAGCAGTAATTTTATAAATTTTTAATTCTATTTAAATTAAAATAATTTTCAAAAATGCATAAAAAGCAGTATTAAATATTTTTTCTTTTCTCATGAAAAATATACTATTTCATGAAGCTTAGCATATATTATATTAAATTCATGCTTTTAACATGATAGGATGCTGCTGTGTCTTATCCAATTAACTCTACAAAATAATCTTCAATATGGGAGTTTATACTGTGAATGAAGATAGTGATGAATATAAATATGTAGCGACATCTGTATTTTATATAAATTTGGAACATATGTATACATAAAATAAGATTCGTATATATAATTAATATATATATATATATATATATATTACACTAATTAAGAAATGCATTTTCTAGTACTATATTAACATATGTTTATAGAGATATATATATATTTTACACAATAATAATATATATGAAAGTGGATAAGGGCACTAATGGTTGAAAGGACGCTCTTACCTTATAGATACAGAATTAAGCTTTAAGTTTATTATATAGAATATTTTGATTTAGTTTATAAATATAATATATTTAAAGCATAAAAATATGATTTATAGGAATTTTCTATTTTCATCAGAGATAACTCGAGTTCTTCCATGAGGTCTTCCATAAAAAAGTAAACAACTTTTCAAAAGTAATACCAAAAGGTTCGCTTCTAATTTAGATAGCGCTGCGATTTTAACACAGATTTTAGTATTTTTCCACACCCATGTAACTTCTTTTCGAGGACGTTAAAGATTTTTAATTACTTGCGTTGGAGGTCGGAGAAAACAACCGCAATTAGGTATTTGTTCATTATGCTGAATTGATATAGTATAAATCCAGGCATTCTCAACTTCAAATTTTAAAAATTTGTATACAAAAAACATCAACAGGTATCATCGTATGTATAATCAATGTAAAATTTGCCGCTAGATGGCGTGTACAGTTTTTTTGAAAGAGGAATCAATGCAAAAAGTATAAGATTTTTAAATATATCACTAGCCAAGCAATATTTATATATACCTAGTATACACAAAAATTTGCTTCTAGACTTGAAATGAATCAACATCCATTCTCAAATTACGGCGTCGGGAAATTGAAGTATCTTTTAAGAAGGTTAGAATGATATATATGAATAATAATATAAGAATAATGAAAAAACAGTTGTCCAAGAAAATTGATTTTTGTATTTCAAATTTTTCTAACAAAGCAGAGATTTAACCAATCCAAAAATGTCGATTATAACAGACCGAGAGTTTCTCAAAAATGTCAATAGATTTCACTTTGTAGGGCAGAATATCGATTCAGTGTTTTAGATCGCCGACTGGCAGGATGTCAGTACAAGCTTTCTGAACAAACTACAATGTAATGATTCATATGATCCAAAAATATTGTTTGGGTAACTTTATTAGTCGACTAGGATTTTTTTATGATGTCGATTCCAGTCTCTTGGATTTACTTAAACAAAATACAACACCAATTTGAACGATCGTAAAATTTTGAATATAACTTAGAATATCGGTACAATCCTTTTGGATGGTACCTTTAACTAAAAAATAGACAAATATCTGCACGATATGAAATACTAAATGAGTGTTTAAGATCACCGTTGGTATCCTAAAAAATAACGGTACATCTCTTCTAAATAGTATTTATATCCACAAAATGCACTCTTCTTATCGGCAAATACATTTTTCAGATAGGAAAAAAATTTCACAGTACTAAAACCGTGGAATACGAGACGTGACTTAACTTACTGGCGCAAATAGTCGGCGATGGTCTCACTATAAATACTAATTCATGTTGGAATGCATTTTGGTTTGAATTATTCCTGTGTTTATTTATAGAAGTTAGAAGTACTAGTTCCCATCGGAGCAAAGCAATGCGACTAAGGCTGACCTTTATAAAAGAGAATATAATAGAAGAAAAGAATAGAAGAGACTCAGTCTTATTTAAATTATTTAATTAAATTGCATTTATTTTATTTATTATAATTATTTATCCATATATTCAAAATTTTCTTTCTTTACGATATGGAAATCTCAATTGTCTCTATAATTTCTCACATCTTTTCCGATATGACAGATAATTAATTCTGACGTTTATCATAAGGCCGCCTTTCATTACCCAGTGAATGTTGGAGAATTTATCAACACATACGATCAGCGATTTTATCTTTGATGAGGGGTTGTTTATAAATAGAAGCGCGGTGTGCTCTCGTCGAGTAGTCTTATGGGCGTACCCCGCTCTCTGTTATTGTGTGTGATCTGGCATAGAAAGCTTCGATAGATATGAGCAGGAAGTACGTATATGTAAACTCCGCCTTTTAAATTTCATAATCGAAATTATTAAGTAAAAATTTTGATGCCTGCAGATGATATGCATAATTACCTATTATTTTCCATGTTGCGGCATTGCGTAAATACACATTCCGAAACCAAAAATTATTGATTTTGGTTCCACAATTGTCCTGTGCTGTGCTCTATTATTTTGTTAACCCTTTTTGATTTATTTTGGGTTTTGATATATGTAAAAATTTGAATATTAATTAGCGTAACTTTAGGAGAACGAAAATCAAATAGTAGATCAACCAAGATAAGAAACAATAAATAGTTTAAATAATTATCAGTTGTATGTCAGAGGATGAAAAATTTGCACATAATTGGAAGAAAATTTTTTTCTTCCTATTACTACTATATATTTATACCCCTAACCAATTTTTAACTACTATAACTTTTAAACTAGTGGTGAAAAATGGCTGATGTGAACAGAAAATAAAAGCTTTTGTTTTTTATATTATATAGTGGTCCCTATAATTGTCGCCGACGTTTCGAAGTTTGTTTAATTTCTTCCTCTGGGTGGAATATTATTCCTCAGTTCTCTTTATATTATTTATATAGCCAAGTGAATGTATTTGTGTCCGCGTTTTTTGTTAAAAGTATTGATTGTGATAAAAATTAAATATATTATAGCTATATCTCTATATTTGATCGAAAAACGGCATGTGACTGTAGTTAAAGTTCCTAATTCATGTCAATTTATATATATTATGATTGTGTCATTCTAAATTTTAACTAATCTAGAAATATTGTGAAACGTTACCGTATTTTCGGGAATAAAACTGCATCTGCGATAAAAGTAGTTAGAAAAGTTGAAGATCGAATTGAATGAAATCCGCGCCGCAGTGAAAGACAACGGTTATATATCACAAACAATTCTTCAGTGAAGAGTCAAAAAACGAGGTCAAAATAAAATACTGAAGTTCAAAAAGCAATTCAAGATTCAAAAAAAATCACAATTGATAGATCGAACTAGCTGTGGTATATTCACTATTTCTTTGATTGTTGTGGAAGAGCAGTTTCGGAACTTAAGTTCTAGCACTACGGTTCTGAAACCAACAATTTGACTGGTGGGTCAGATACTACTATTCTGCATCAGTCAAAAGGGTACTTTCAGGGTCGTAATGTTAGAACGCCAGACCCGACACTGCTCTTTCATAACAGTCGAGGAGGTAGCCCCAAAGCCAGAGTTCTAGATCGTTGGATATGAAATCGCTCTTCTGCTGTATTCAAACTGATGAATCCAGAGCTATAATGCTAGACCGTCGGGTCAGAAACTACCTTTCTACAACAGTAAAAGTGGTAGTTCCAATGTTTTAATTCCTGAACATCATATCCGAAACTGCTCTTCTGCAAAGCCGAAGAGGTGAAATAAAAAAATAATTTAATATGACTTATGTTATAAAAGTTGTTTTTAATGTTAAAAATGAAAAAAAATTATTATTCTTAACAAATATCATTTCTAAAAATTGTTTTCTTTTTTACAAAAATAAAACTTTCTCTTAAAATCATCAATTATTCCTCATAAAAAAGAGAATTCCTCTTACAGCTCCAATTTTTTCCAACAAACAAAACTTAAAACAAAAGAGACATTTTTTCTGTCACTTTTGTGCCTCACATTTAAGACTGAAATGATTGACAAGCAAAAATAAATGCCCACTTAAAAGTAAAATGAATTCCCCAACACAAGCAACAGGGGAACCAACCACTAAAAAAAATTTCCCACTTAAAAACAATTTTTTTCATTTGCCTATCAAAAAGAAAAATTGTGTTGGGATTTTTTTCCAATTGAACATAAAAAAGTAAAAAACAATCACACACACACACAAATACAAATCAAAGCACAAAAAGGAGAAATTCTGTTTTACTTAAATTTTTTTTTTGGAATGTATGTGGTTTTAATGGTTTTGGCTACTATGGCAGCAGTGAAACCACCACCAAAATGTAAACATTGAAAAAAATTTTATTTGTGAGTGACAAAAAAAATCTACTCAATTTCCAGTGGAAAACAAATTGAGTTGAAATTTTCTACAATTGATAAAAAAGAAAAATTTATATTTTATTAAACGTGTGCAAACAGAGTGGAGAATTTTGTTATAGTAATTAATTTCCTTTTGAAAAAGTATAATATTTGACTTATTATTTTTGACAAGAGCGCACCTCTGTGAAAATGTAGGGAAAATTTGTATTTAGTGTTGGTACACTCATACATGCACACAACATCTTTCTTGCGCTTATTGCCAACTTCTTAGCATGCTATTTCCTTTCAGTGACAACTCAAGCAAGCGATACGATGCTGAGCATTATTTACATTTTCATTCATTCATTCATTGATTGCGCTAGTTGTTTTTGTTTTTGTTGTGACTTGTTTTCTGTATTTGTTTTTGTTTTTGTGTTGGGTTTTGTGTTTGTTGTGTGTGTATGTTTACCATAGAGTTGAAATTGACGTATAGCAGTGGTTTCATATTGAGTGTTGTATGTGCGCGGTTAGTGGTGTTACCGTGTTGAGTTCACACATTTTTATGGAGCACACACAGTACGGTACGATTTGGTGTGTGCTTGCGTTTGTGTTTGTGTTCCCCACTAAATATGCCACAACTCGACAAAACTGTGGAAGCCCACAAGTCGATGTGCATATGTCAATGGTGGATATATATATACTTAGTTTTTTGCTCTTAATTTGTTTTTGTATAGTTCTTATTTGTTTTTGGATTTTATGTTTTACGTTAATTTAAATTCTTTTTCTTTATATTTTTCTTTTTCCTTAAATATAAAAATTTGCTTTCCCCTCTATTTTTTATTTTTCGCTGAGTAACATGTGCTGTTTAAAGGTAATTTTCTTTTTATATTCTTATATGTTATGTACTTACATGCAACCAACAATGTTCTTCACATAAAGAGGAGTAGTGCTTCCACACATGCAATGGCAGCACGGACTAGCATGTCGTGTGCTACTGCACTTTGGTAGGTGCAAACTGGTGTCAGCTTCTTATGGGTTGTTTGTGTTCCATTTGTTCTACAAAAAAAATAAAATAAAATAATAAATAACAAAAAAAATTAATGCCTTCATCATTTAAGTGCACACATGTCAATAAATATTTTTATTTATTATAATATATTTATATGGATAAGAAAAAAATGTATAAAGTAGTTGAATAGTGTTTATCTAATTTTTTCTTGAGCACCGTAGGCACTCTAGGCAATGTAATTATTAGATGTTTTGTTATTGAGCGCAGCTGCTATTACAATTTTCCTTATAAGTTTTGTTACAATGTCGCTTTTGGCTTTGTGTAACTCACCACACCATTGTTTGAAGTATGATTATTATTTTATAGCTTAAAAACTTACAAACAAATTGTTTAAGATGCTTAAATATAACAGAAAAACACTTAGGATCGATTTCTCAAACTTAACTTAATTTTAAAAACTGACTTAAAGCACGTTTAAGTGTTTAATTTTTTTAGTTTGATACACACGTCCGTTTTTGAAACTTAAGTTACGACTGTGTGAAATCAGCCTTTAATTACACTACACATTGCTCACTCGTAAGCTCAACATTTCCACCACACCCCATAACGTTTCATACGCCATGTTTAGTACACCTTTAACAACAAAAATAAAAACAAAAACAATATAGAAATAATAACAATGGTAACAGAAAAAAAAACCAGTTTGTTGAGAAATCATAAAGCGCAGTTTGCCAGTGTGTCATAAAAATTTTCATGCATTAATAATATAAACTCACAAACACACTTACACAACTCACATGCCTTATAACATACTTTACTGTAGTAGCTTTCTATAGAAGTTTATTAATAAGCATTTTCAGTATATGTATGTGCGAGTGTGTGTTAATGCCTAAATTTTAATACGAGCATAAATGACTGGTGGGCAATGCGCCTTAGTCTCTTTTACCGCATTTAGAATTTGTTATGTGGCCTTGCAAATGCATATGAGCACAGCACCCTTCCCTCAAAAATCGTAAGCGACCTAATACGTACTTAGAGATTTTTGCCAAAAAGCAAAAGAAAAAAAAAGTAGAAAATTATTAAAATAAAAAACAAAAAAGGGGTGGTGGCATTATTCGTGGTAAAGTAAAACAACTTATATATTCATTCGAAGCTGTTGTTGTTAGATTGGTGTTGTTGTTGTTGTTGCATTGTGGTATGAATGGGTATGTTTTTGCGTTTGGACTGGCGGTTGGGTGTTTGGGTGTACGAGTGTACGGGCGTACGGGTGGTAGTTAATTGTAGTTAAGAGTTGTTGTTGTATTGGTGCAGTTTGGCAGTGTTTGGTTTGGCATAGTTTGGTTTGATTTGGTTTGCCTTTACTTAGCTTGACGCGTGAGTTATTATGTTTTCAAGCACCGCAGCCGCCACTTGCTTGTAATGTGATTTTGTGTTTTTTTTTAAGTTTTGGCAAGCACTACTGTTTTTGCATATCTGCCCATACAGGGTAGTTCGATTATAAGGTGGTTTTTTGGTTTTTTGGTTTAGTATAATAGGGTTGATTTTTAATTTTTTTTCATATTGCTTTTGTTGCTGTATTTAACAGTGGGAAAATTTTTCCTTACATTTGTAACGTTTTTGTTTTGTAGGGTTTGTTGTTGTGATCATTGTAGTTGGTTTTCTTGTATTTGTTGTTGTTGTATCGAAGCTCTCACATTACAATTTTTTTGTCTATAAGATAGGCAGCTTGGCAGTTACTCTCAAGAGGTTTGTTGCGTTAGGGCAGTTTGCATTGCATTTATTATAATTTGGTTCGTTTTTTTTGTTTTGTATTAGGCTTTTTCTTTTTCATTCAAATAAATCTAAAAATAACGAATTTTCTTTGAAGTTTAAAATAAAGGATTTTGGGCAAATAAAACTATAGCACAATATCAACCGCTGCCATGCGGCCGCCGCCATTATAACTGTCAGAAGCGTGTTGTAGAAGGGGTTTAAACTATTTAGAGGAAGCGTTCATACCACTCATCATTCATATGAGTTATGTGTGCATATACGTGTGTGTGTGTGTGTTGATAGGGTAAGTATGCTAAATGAGGGTTGTTAATTTGGTTTGCTTTTGGCTTTGGTTTTGGAAATGAATATACTTTATTCTTATTATTTTTCGATAATTTTTTTTTTGGTTGGATAGTTTGAAGTACAATACTGAAGTATGTAGTTAACCCCCTCCCCTTTTTATTGGTTAAGGGTTGTTTAAGTCGTGGTTTAACGGCGTAATAAAATTTTTCTTATATTGTGGTTAAGTTGTTTGTTGCATTATTAATTGTATATACTAAAATATATACAAAAAATTTAAATTTTTTTGTTTTTATCAATAATTCGATATCATTTTTGGATTTAAATCTAAAAATGGAAACTAAATGTTATTTTTTTTGGTTTTCAGAAAAATTACAAGTACTGCAATAGTTTCAAATATCCGACTAATGTTAGTTCGCGAAATGTAGAGGCAACCGACGGAGAATTTTAACGTGACCAAGACCGACATACGATTGTAATGCTCAATTAAGTAAATAAGTTAATCAATCTCACAATATTAAGAATTTGAAGTGTTTTTGATACGGACTTCTTTGAGTTAAGTTACTTGCATGAACTTCACTGAGCATTCTTCAGGTGCTCAGGCGGCCGGTACTATCAACTGGCGACAACTAATCACAGATTGGGTTGGTTGACTGAAGCTACTGAGCGCAGTTAAGGACGACTCACGTCTGTAATGGCCATCTAAGTAGATAAATAAGTTTTTCAGGCAGAGATGGTCGCTATTAGGAAAACTATAGCTTGCCTGTATCTAGATGATATACTTAATAGAAATATATACTTACTATCAAATACTCAAGCTATCTTAAAGTCCTTTGCTTTAGTTCAGTTAACATCCAGTACGGTTTTTGATTACTATATATCTCTAAATGAGATGTCGACGCTGTTTCACATATCTCTACTCTGAGTTCTCGGTCATAGCAATATTTTCGACTATTGTAAAAATTCAAAACACCTAAATTTTGAGCATATTGCTGCCATCATGTAAACAGTTATTGAATTCTTTCTGTGGGCTAATAAAATCACTTTAGTAACTTTTATTCAGTTTCTGATCAGAAGAAAATTGAGAGGAATGAAAAAGCAAATAGTTTAACCAGCCTTTCTGCTTCTATATATATATCACACTAAATATCTAGGGATGTTCTAATATATAAAGTATAAAAATACCTAGGAACACATTGAATGTCAGGCAAAGAATTAGTAATGCTAAATTCAAATTATATTCTTGAGATCTTGTTAACAATGTGATTGGATATGATTTTATAGGGCTATCGTGTACCAGTATATTAGCAGCACAATTGACATAAATAATAAAAATGACACCAAATTTTTAATTAGAGTTCAACTCATTTTTGTTAGTAAAAGAAAAAAAAATCAAAATAAAAGTGCTCTTAAGGTTGTGGAAAATAAGACGAAATATTTTTCGTAGAAATCTTTCCATAGAATATTATCAATATAAAAAAATAAATAAAATTAAGTTTAAAAAAATTAAACTAAATCTCTTTTCTCTCATTTTTAATTTTCTCTTTCAATTCTCTTTACTGCGAGTAAACTTTGACAAATGGGTTAATTTCCTCATACAGTTATTGACACTCTTGTCTATACGGAGTTGCCCATAGGAGCAGCAGCAGCAGTTGTTGTTGTTGTAGTTGTAGTTCGCCTCTGTTGGAGCATATTTTCCCTTCGCCTGGTTCAGGTTCACATGCAAATTCATTAATATTTTTATTTTAATTTGTCATTTGTTGCTTTGGCTGCCTTGCGTGTGTTAGTGTGTGTGTCTCTGTGGGAACTATGCGATTTAAATGCTGCGCTAGTGTGAATGTATGTAAATTTTAGTTTGGGATTTTCGTGGCATTTTTGTGGCCTTTTTTATGGTTAACCGTCGTTGGTCAACACAGTTCAAAAATGGGAAAAAAATTAAATTAAAATAAACTGTGTCAACGCAAAACCGCTATAAAAATATTGACTTCACCGAATTACTTGATTAACTGATTTATTTGGTTATTAACGCAGCTAATGTGCAGCTTCTCGTTAAAAAATTAACTCCAACAGAGCAAAGTGAGGTAAATATTCTATCTCACGATTAATGAAAAGTAAATGAAAAGAATAAAAATTTATTTTTTTTAATTGAAATTAAATTGGAATTCAATGATAATGATAAATTAAGAATTAATTTTTTAGATTTAAATCAAGATAGAGCCAGGGAAGAAGAGATCCGTTTTGGAACCGGGTATTTCCCAACATGAAGCACGTCCAGAAGCTACGAGTTTTAACGACACAATCAAAATAGATATAACTTTTTTTATTCACTGCGCCTTTGTGAAATTCGACAGAATAATTTTTCTCTGTCTATGGCAAGTTCTTAGAAAAACAGCTACTCTAGATAAATTGCTTTTAAATAATCCCACCTAATTTTTCGGACACTACCATTAACGACGTGTAGATGCTTCCAAGCTGCATGGATTGGACTTAAGCAAGTTGCAATCAACCTGCAACTAACCAGTTGTTAACATGAATGTAACAACAAAACAGTCTAGAAGCACTTATCTAACTTATAGATTCAGTTAACGTTTGAATCGTTCAACCAACAAACTAACAAACCAACTGGATCAGCGGATGCCTGTCATCTCTACGTGACGGAAAAGAAAATGTTTACTTTAATAATACCTCAAACCACCTAACCAATCCATCAATCAGCTCAGGGTGTTTGTGATCTCTAAATCGTGGATAAGAAAATGCCTACCTCAGTGATACCTTAAATCAATCAACCAATTGGAGATAGTTATCTGTATGCGACGAGTAGGGGGTACCTATAGATGGATGCTGAAAGAAACTGAACCAAATCTCGAGGATTATTCAGACCCAGACATTAAATCTCTATTAACAAATCAGAAATCATGTGTGTGTTTGTCCAAATGGTAGAACTGGACCGGATATTTAACTTGGATCTAGTTGCTACTTGAACCAACCAAGTAACCAATCGGTTCGGGAGAGTTTATTATCTGTAGGTGACGAATATCTATTCTAGTGATACCTAGTAGTCTATGGTAAAAGGGAATGAGGATTATAGGTCCCGAGGATGACACAGATCGAGAAATAAAAACTGAAGGTATATTTAAATTAGATCAGAAATTAAATCAGAAACCAAGTGTAGAGCAATTTTGTCAATATAGAGCAATTTTGTCTAATGTTTGACTTGAAACAAGAAACGTGCTCCATGAACATGGAAACAAACCTTCTACGAAAGTAGAAATGTCCATCTAGTTGGAAGTTAAATATAAGACCTATAACTTTGTTTTGGGAAAAAAACATCATCATGAAACTACTAGGCAGATTTGGTTCTTTCTGGTTATTTAATAATTTTTATTGTACTTTCTTTATTCCTATAGTTTAAAACGAATTTCTCTGCCAATTTCTCAGAATTTTTTTGCATTATGAGTGCCTTGTATATATTAACGATACTTGCTAAAAACATATTATAAATATATTTGCAAAATACAATGCGTTTTTTCTGAACAAATCTAATATCTAAAGTGCGCAAAAAACAAATGCGAAATCCTTTTCTGACTGAATCCTGAATCCTTTTCTGACTGAAACCGAATCCTTTTTTCTAACACTTTTGCAAAAAATGCCAAAAATTCTCGTTTTTCTGCGTGAGTTAAAAAAAAACAAAAACTATATTAACAAAGGACAAGAACAAGGACTACAACAAGGACGACAACAATGCAATTCACAAATTGACGCGTAACTCGTTACAACCCGCGCACTGCACATACACTGCACTTATAGGAAAAAGTGAACGGATTTGTGAAGGAGTTCTTCCACGTCTACGCGGGTTACTTGCGACGATAGTATGTCAACGGAATTCGCAATGACATTGTGCGTTTAAAAATGTTATCCTTTTTTGTTTTTTTTGTCAAGTATTTGTTTTCTTTCAAAACATAAACAATTATTAAAAAAAAATATGTACCGTATACACTCTTCCGCCAGGATAACGTGGAAAAGTGTGCAAAGGAAAGGCGTAGATTTGGCATCGATTCGAGGACTTATCTTAATGTGAGTATTGTGTGAGCTGCTGCTGAAGTAAATTATCAACAAGGAATACGCAAGGATACATCCGCCAAATATGCAGCAGAGAGAGGTCCTCCTGCTGTGCTGTGACAAAACAAGGAAAAAACTCCTGCCAGGTTTAATACAAAATGGCGTTGTTAAAGTGTCATGTTGCGTGGTATCGCAGCCATTATATTTTATATTTTTTTAATTATTAGAAAATGTATCCATCCACACACTTTTTTAACAATTGCAGGATTGAAGGATACCCAAACGTGTGCAATAACAGCGGGTGTCATTGAAAGCTAAAGGAACGAAAACAAAGCAAAAGGATTACAGACATGTTTTTATTTTGGAAATGGATTAAATACCTATGTAACAAATTAATTGTGAATATGTTCTCGAAAGCTATATACAATATATATATCTTATGCATATTTATCATATATATAAATATATTACCTAGTATATCTAACCCAGTTTTTTTTGTGATTATTGAAACGACTATCACCAACCAACAATGACCACAAATGCAGCAAGGACATATAGAAGTTTACGCCTATGAAGAGATTATTATGTGCAGTTAATCCTGAATCCTCACGCGAAATATAATTAGAGCGGTCTAAGTCACACGATGGGATTTTCCAGTGATTCAGCTAAAATATTCTTTGGTTTAATAGGATTTAGTGTTTGTGTTTATAAGGTTTAATCTTTCATAGATAAAACCTCGCATAGATTTGTATGCAATACTTTGAAATTTCGTGATTTATTTGTTTTGAAAACAAACTACACCTATTTAAGGATATGCAAAATTGTGGCTACAGAATTCTAGATAATCCTTTTAAATATTTTTGACTTTTGAGCAAAATAGACGCGCCTACTTTAGACACTATGGAATAAATTTTTCATTTGGAAAATATGATACACTGATTTATCGCTAAAATTTTATTAGGTAGGCGAGGATTAGTTGAAGAAGATAAGGCTTATCGTTTCTTATTCAGCAATTTTTGAAAACAGAAGAGTAAGTCCGTAAAAGATGTCAACTTTCATAACGATTTCCTTCTAAAATAATTAAAATATAAAAATTTATAATTTAAATTGTTTTTATAATAATTAATAATAATTAAATAAATAAGAATCAATATTCTATGAGAGAAATTGAACGACATGGATTAAGTTTATATTTTTGTTTTACATCTTAAGGTTTTTCTAGCGAGGAATATTATATATTCTTCTAAGGAACGAGAAGGAATGGCAAAAAATCTTTAATTCAAGACAAAGGAGAGAAAGCTGAAGAGCTGCCACTGCAGAACTGCCAATCAACCATATAAGAGGAATGTTTATCAATTATAAATTGTTCCTAAAAATATAGTTGTGGAGAATTGAGCCCAAGAAGTATTAATACTAGAGTCTGGTATAAGCGTATTGTTTATTCTTTATCTCTTTATTCTTCTTACAACTACATTTGTTAAAGAATAATTTGGACACTATTTCCTAAATATGCAGTGATCAATCAACCCAGCCAACTTAGAGTTGTTATTCTCATATATAAATTTTACGATTCCGACGGTATGCAAGATTCTTTCAACAGATGTGTACAGATTATAGGGTAAGCACTCCTATGCAGACATATTTTCTACAGAGATTTGTGTTAGGTTAGGTTGGAGTGGAGGTTTTGTACACTAAAGCCCACTTGAGCTCAAATAATGACCAGAAGAACCTTCTAACAAATTGCAGTGATCAACGTACAGATAACGCTAAAAGGCATAACTCACCCATTAAGGTAAAACTGAACTAATCTGATAAGTTCCTAATTTTGCAGAAAGATTGCTGTGTGAAAAAAAGTAAAACTAGAAACGAACAAAAGTGTTGGCTAAGAGCTTTTTCGCAAAAATGGGAACAAAAATATGTTACGCGATTATCGTAACTCGCTCTACAGAATATATTCGTAAGGAATTTCAATTTTTTTGTAAATGTTCAACATCTTTCATAATGAACGTTCATTACGTTTTCACTCCTACCTTAGATACCACCCGATTACCCCCTGATTACTGGATTACGAGTTGGACCAAATGGCTTTCTCAGTTTCAAGGCTGAGGTCGTCGCAACTCGTTTCTGAGAGGTGGTTTTACTGGGTTCAGGTCTTATACTCCGACAACTAAAGTTTTACACCTACTGCAACAAAAAAGGAAATAAATATGAGCAAAAGTGCTAGCAAACAGCATAAAAAATACGTAAGACAAGTCAATTGAATAAATTTAGTAAAAATAGTACTAAATAAGTAAAAGTGCTAGTTAACATCACTAAAAAAGAGCAGCATCTACACAACCTAATATACAACAAATTTTAGAATTTGGCCTTCCTGAAGAAATTGCTCCACCAATATCGATATTGAAATGATAACATACGCTTGGAAAAAAAATAAATAAGATGTAGTGTAAGATATATAGGATATTAGATGTATATTAAGCTATGGACAAAACAAAAATATCAACCATATCAATCATGTTTTCATGTTTGAAGCGAACAAAGCTTGAAGTAGAAGAAGAAGACAATATGTACTTCGTAAATAATTTTCTTAATAATATTATTTACAAAATCTGATGTAATTATTAATTTAGTTTAACTAAAATTGTATATTTTTTTTCAATGTATAATACCCTATTTGGCTTTATAGTCTCACTATTTTCGGTGTGAAACAATAAATCATTAATGTCTTCCGTTTTTTTCCCTCAATATAATGCAATTTTTTTTTTCAAAACCACAAACCACGCAAAAAATAGTTTATGGTCTATCCTGTTGGTAAATATTAATACACATTTTTTAGGACATTTTTATTTAATTTTATTCTATTTTTTTTAAAGAAAGTGAAACCAAAAAACAGTTTTTTCGCACAAAAAACTGCTCTATTTTTTAACCAATTTTTAGTGTAGTTTTTTGTCTCCTGTCCTTGTAAATCATCCCATAGCCCATTTCAAGGAACTGCCTATGGTCAAATAGTGCAACTTCCCAAACTAAAACAAAAACCTCATAAAATCTTTTAAAAATGCTCTCATAATTTACTAAAAATCCGTGTAAAATTTTGCTCATTTTAACTAATTTTTTTAAGATTATTTTTTTTTTTGCACAATACAAATCCTTACAATAGAAAAATAGCTAAAAAATTCTTAAAAATCCATTGAAAACGAGAATAGTTTGCCTCGAATTACCTTCAAATTAGTTCAGTAATTACGGCAAAAAACTGCGCCTGCCTGACTGCTGTTTTATCGGCCAAACATTGGCATCTGGAGCGGAAAAAATGGCCAAGAAACATTCAAATAATGCGCAAATCGAAGACAGAAGAAAAAACTGACCTAAAAATTTGCTAAATGTAACAAAAATAAAATATAAATAATGAGAAAAAAATTTTCCGGGAATTTACAGGACTTACAAGATTTACGCAATATTTTGCATTTTTTTGGATTGCTCATCCATTGTTCATTTCAGATTTTTACTGAAGCGCATAAAAAGTCTGAACAAAAAATTCAGTCTATCCTAAAAATTCGCTTCCAATTATCTAAGAAACTGTAGCGGAAAAAATTACCATAGTCTCAAATGAAAAGGACGAATAGTGGGTAGTCCTGCTGTTCTGCTGTTTATGACTTTGCTCATTGGTTTGGTTTTGTTTGTTGCTACAGTTTTTTGCACGACTTCTTAAGGATTTGACCGCGTTTCCCTAATGTGTAACAAGTGCCTACACACTAAAAAGGACATTGTCTCTGCTTTCATGCAATTTTTTAAATTAGCATCATTTATAAACATCATTTCCTTTTGTTTCTTGAATCCTGCAAAAACATTTTTTTTATTAATATTTTTAAGGAAGTTCAGAGTAAACTTAGCAGGGGTGCAATTGGATTGTCAGTATTCACTCGTATGTAGAGCACCTTAAGGAAGATGTGTTGACAATATAAGGTTCAATAAAACTATTTGATTTATTAGTGGGAAACTACATGCTAAACTGATATACAAACTGTTTAGCATCATTGATTTATAATATCGATAGAGAAGTCAATAGTCAAAGTCAATAAACAGCTTCGATTTCAAGAACTACAATAAGTTTTGGATTGATAAAAAGGAACAAGTCAAAATAGGAGCTAAGGATTTCAACTACATAAAAATCGATTTTGATGAGAAGAGGATTTTGTAAAATAATGGCACAATAATAATAGATAACTTACATTCTAGAATTGATGACAATATAACCTTTCTGTATAATGCATTTTTGCTTCTATGCATTAAAAACGTGAGGTCCTTTCTCTTGCAAAGACAAATTTTCTTTATACATTTTCTTTAAAATTTATAACGTTTAAATTTTCATCATTCAAACCAAAGTTAGATGAAAGTCTTTCTAATACTTCTTGCGAAGACATTGGCATCACATTTCGCCTTCTCAAACGAATACTTCTTAACGGATCATATATAAATATCAAAAATTCTTTTCCCTGAAACTCGGTTTGTAATCAATGTACATCCTTATAATAATATTGATTTAATCCTAGTTGAGGGCTACTGTCACTTTTTCTGAAAAAATATACATAGCTTTAATATGTAATTAATTATCTTTTAAGTCTAAACAAAATAATTCGTTTCATCATATTGCACATAAATTCATCATCACTATGTCCATTTCTCTCCATAATTTTAACCTTTGCTTCCTGAATACTCGATATACCTTTCCAATTCAAGAATCCAGTAATTCTTGTTCAAAAGTTTCTGATTCAAAAGTAACATAAAATGCGATAAAATTAAGAAAGTGGAAGTAGATAGACCATGTACTTAGACAACCGAGAGATTACAGAGCGAAGCAAGCGTTGGCATGTAATCGACAAGATAGCAGAAGACCAGGTGCATCAGCGAAAAAGTGGAGAAGAACGGTCTAGAGTGAGCTATCTGAAGCACGATATACATGGAACGACATCTAAAAAGAAGTACCCAATATCATCAGATTTAGAAGCATTATTGAGGTTCTATGCTTTGTTGGGGATGTGGACAATAGTAGAGTAGTAATTCTTGTTCTACAATGCAGTCCATTAAGGGTTTATGCGGTCGTTTTTTATTCCTGTCTACCAATGGCCGTTGATACTTACGTTCATTTTTAAAATATGTCTGATACAACTAAATTTCTTAGCTTTGATTAAAATAATAATGTCTTTGATATAAAAAAATGCTAAAGATTAAGTAAAATAAAGAAAGATGAAAAGAAAGTTATTTAACACGTCGAGTTTTCAGTCTAAAGAGCAATTTCAAAGCCTGAGGACAGTCTTTTGCCACACATATTATTTCAATATTAACGGTTGATTGACCATTGCTCTTCAGAGAGAGCCGCCCAGTGGATGTGTATTAATTTAACTTTAGCAAGGATAAGGATCACTCCGGTGCTTCTTGAATTAAATACAATGAGATGAACGCTTTCCTGAGATTATTTAAACCCAACACCTCTAATAAAAGCAACATGGAATAATGCCAATAGAAATTGAGTAGAATATTTACCTAAGCTGATTTCAGCTCGTAGTACTCAGTAAAAAGATTGAAACCATTATCAGTTTGACAATTTATGAAAAGCATAGTAATTTTGAATAGGTAGACATTATTGGATTATTATTATACTTTATTCTAATAGATATACTAGTCTACGTATAGTAGTTTCTTTTTAATTGATTATATAAAACACTATTTATTAATATTTATTTTCATGAATTACCTTTTATATATTATTTCCAAATAATATTTATCCTACATTGAAATAATAAATATAAAATAATTGATATACCATAAATACTTGACATGGCAATGTATTCGAAGAGCTGCCTCTGACGAAGTACTGACTATGCTCTCTGGGTGCGAGTAGTGGAGGAAACTAAGGTTCTCAAAAAACTGTGGTGTGATGAAGATATGCCTATAGATATATATACATTTGTATATGTATGAGAGATATCTTTTTAATCACTATATGAGGTACTTACCTATAGTCATTGTATCTGCTCATATTTAAATATTTTCAGAAGAATATTTTTTATGTATTGTGGTAATCTTATTTTTTAAATTGCTTTGAAAGAAACAAAGATAATAAAATTTTTTACAAAAAACCAAAATGTTTTTTAAAGTAAATAAAAAGTCTGCAAATTATAGTTTTTACCGCATTCTAAACGCACTTTTTATGACCACATTTAAGACAGTCACACAAAATTCTAACAAAAGGATCTTCGCGGCCAAAATGCCGTACTAATTGTGCGACCAATTTTTAGAGTATTTTCCTGTAAGTTAACTATCCTCAACAATAGTTATATTATAATATATAAAGAAAATATTTTTAAACAATTTAACTAAAAATATCAAGGATGTTGCGAAGAAAATGCATTGGAATTAAAGTCATAAAATTGCTAGCGTTTTATTCGGAAACTCATTAATCTCTAAAGACATTTTGGGTCAAAGTAAAAGAAGAAAATTAAAGTGAAAATTTAAAAAAAAAAAATTAATATTCTATGGTATTCAAATATGTATTTCAAAGATTTTTAGAATTTTTTTATACACACAATTCCTTTGCATACAATTCCTTGTTATCGGGCATAATCCGCACTGTGTTTGCATTTCCTGTACGTGTTCTGTATGCAAATGCACCTTCTGCTAATTCCCAGCCACTAATTTATCCACAAACTTTTGTTAACAGCCACTCCTTTCGTGCCTCCCAATCAACAAGGTGTCCTGATGCCCATATCTCAAATGAAATTTCAACCCACACCATCGACCGCTTTAAGCTCCTTAATGCGTTCTCGTTAATCCTTTGCGCCGTTGTATTAACAAATTTAAGCGAATTTCTTAGCTTCAAACTCCGGAGACGGTTACAGAACGCCTTAAATATGCGCTCAATTTAAATTAATTATGCGGGTTGACGGAAACTCCGCAGAATGTGCGACACTCCACAGTCGAAAACTTTCGCGAAACTCTATAAATTATGCAAAATGCGCCAAACACGTCGTTTCCGAAGAAGTCGTAGGTGTGTACGGCTTTATTAGCAGTAAAGTACTTTCCCGTATTAGTAGGCGTTGTGACTGTCTTATGAGCGCTCGTTTGCTGGCTCTGGCTCTGCTTCGCCTGATAAAGGATTTATGCTGTTAATAATTTTGGGTTGTGGTGGGCAAAAGGTGCTACTGTACAGCACAACCATTAGAACAGGCGGAGACACTTCATAATTAATTCACACCGTGGAATTAAAATAATTTACTGGCTGAAGTGCTAAAAAGCAGCGAAAGTATATCCGTAAAGTTTCTTGCCAATTTTGTGGATGTCGGTGTCATACCACCAAATTTACCGACTAAGGGTTGACATTCATGGTAAAGTTTTTAGTGTTTTTGGAGCAATGTCGTTTGTGTTGCGTTGATTGTCGTTGTGTTTGCTTAGCGCATTAAAGGGTTAAATGTGTTACGCGTGTAACGCATAACACATAAAAGTGTCCATATTCCGAGCACACATCATTTTGGTCACGGAGTAGCACACATTTTTAGTGAGTTGGTATCGAATTATCCGCCAGTATGAAACCACATTCGAAACCTTAAAATACATTTTAGTTTTGCCTTAAATGGCTAATAAAACGCTTCTAATACGCTTTGTCAATAAATCGTAAATTCTACTAAATTACAACAATTTTTTGCTCATCAATCTGCCATTTTCCATGGTATCCTTTCCTTCGATTTCTACGGTAATTCGTTGCGATTTATATTTTTATGGAATTCTTCTGCTTATGTGGAAAAGGGTTGCGGATTTCACATGATATTTAGTTAATAAAAAATATTCCCAGATTTACTAAACGAAATTGATTAGCCAAAATGGAACTAGAAACTTGTGCCATAAAACACGTGTGAGTCAATTTTTCCAGTCAAGTCTGTGGGATTTTCTTGTCATACAGCAATTTATCTGATCCGAATAGAGTCTTAATTTAATTATTTATTTTATCATCAGATTATTTCGAAAGAAAAAAATTGAGTTACATGGAAAGACAGACTATTTAATACTGATATATGTGATTAAGTACTCAATAAATTTATTTCTTTTTACATACAGTGACGTACTCAAGAAAGAATGCGAGAGAGCCTTAGGGCTTAGATATGATACATAATACAAACATTTAGTGAACTGTAAAAACACTGTCAAAAAAAGTATTTTTTAGTATATTACCCTTGGAATAATTTCGGCTACATCACTAATTGTATACGTATATCTTATAGGAACATCAGTTAGTAACTAAATAGATATATAGGATGTTATATACAGGAAACTTAGCTGCAGAATTTTTATCAAGTAATAATTGCTTATTATACCCTTTATATATATATTATGAAAAATGTGTCACGATGTTTCCCGTATGAATGTTAAGAAGTTAGCAACTATATAATGTATACATATTCCAAATCAGAGTGATAAGTTGAACCCTACAACACTACTCCATAGTAGTGCACTTCGTTTTTAGAAATTTCGTATAGGTCCAAGTAATATCACATATCCATATTTCTAAATTTTTTGACATAAGCAAAAAGTTCGTATAGGCCCAAGTAATATCACATATCCGTCTTATGTAACGGATATTAAGACTGGTTAACTCACACAGATAAAAAAATTTATGGAAAAATAGCTAGGTAAACAGATAAACGGATACACCTATGGTTTTTATGACTTCCAATATCTGTCTTTCCTTGTTACATACTTCATTTCTTGGCACTATAGTATAGTATTAACCTTGATTTTCACAACTTTCCTCCATTTCTTTCAGTCTGTTTATAAATCCATATTGTTAACCATATAGAATTAAAAAATTTTTTGGATTTAGCTATTCTCCTTTCAAAGATTAGGAAGCTTTCTCATATGCATTTGTTGTCGTCCAAGTTTCTGGTCATTTTAAATAGTTGATGGCTTTAATATTCTTTTGTAAATTCAGAGCTTATTTTTTGGAGATTTATTAGAGAGACACTCTGATAAATAAAAATCTGAAAATATCACTTAGTTTCCGATTCCAGACAATATTCGGTTTAAAAAAAGGAGGTTGGAAGTAATAGATGGATTTCGTTTTAATCGCAAAACAGAAGCAGATAAGTTAGTTTAAGTAGAGTGGCGTGGAGGCCTTGCACACCAAATCTTACTAGTACACAAAAAATGACTCATTGTTATACCACATATTAAAACGTTGCTTATACGCCAGACCACAAGAGCCTTTAAACAAGTATAAAGACTAAACAGGTCTGCGCAAACACAATTGACGGAGAGTGAGTTTGAGAGAGCGGGAAGCACTTTAGTTCTACTGTTACCCAAGATGACTTTGTCTAGGTACCCATTTGAGTTAGATATTGAAAAGTCGACACTTCTGAATGATAACAACCTGACATTCTCGAATTGTTAAGGATGAAACTGAATCACATACTAGAGATAGCAGCTTATCTGCTCGGAATAGTTGCAATATTCTTATCAAGAATCTTGTTGCTTAATACCCATTTTGCTAGATATTAAATGGAGTGATGAAATAAGAGTATCATTTTTAATTAAGCATTCAGTGAGTAATCCTTTAATTTAAGATCTGTTAGACTAAAGAATCATACATATAGTATTTTTTCAGTGTTCATAATAAGATGATGGTTCAATTAACAGCATTATCTCTAAACATCTCTGATTAACAATTTAATTGAAAGAACAAAGTTGGAACTATACATCAAAGTATTTCATAAAATTGAAATAATTATTTAATTTTTGTAATTACAGAAAAAAATAATATATATTATTTGATAAGTAATCCGTCATATACGAAAAAAGAAACGTCAACGCCACTGCCCTTCCCACTAAAATGGAAAAAAAATTATTACAAATATTTTGAGAAGAAATGAAAGAAATTGAAACCAAACAGAATTAAATGCACAAAATAATAGTTAAAATGAGTGAAAATAATCTGTACACGGAGTGTCAAATTAATTAAAATGTCAACAAAATCTGTGCCGTTGCATGGATACGAGAATGCGACGAGTACGAAAACGTCCTGTTCTGGTACCCGTTGTGCGCTCGTCATTCCGTTTGACCGAGGTTCACATGAAACACTCATGACATTGTGATTTTTTCTGTCTCTCCGACTGTTTGTCTGCAGTACGTCTGTCAAATAGTTGACAAACTGCCAAATGTGGGTAATTGCGAATAGTACAAAACCCCTGCACCCCGCTTTGTGTGTTAAGTCTATAAATCTGTGTGACACGTGAAGCCTGCTTTAACGGCTTTCCAATTTATTAATATTTTCTATACATTTTTTGCGATCAAATTACGAACTTCACAAAAACACACTTGAAAAAGCGGAAATTATGCAGTCAAAAAATTATATAACAATGCACTGGTTGTTGATGATGGAAGATGACATCATTGTCATTATAGTTGTCAGCTTATAGTCGCCATAAGCCATCGCTCTCTATGGATACAATGGACATTTAAATAGGTTTTAATAATTTCTTGCTATTTTTTTGAATGAAAATTGCAATGCAAGACTACGGTTTTTAAAAGAGTTTGGATTAGGAAAATTTTTCTACCTCGAGGGATATGGGGACGTAAGGATCTTTAATCCATTTTTGTCGATTTATTTTTGTATAAGATTAAACAAAAGCTCTGATCTATGTTATATTGTTATTTCGAACATTTTTCGAGTTGAAGTTCCTTTCAACTTAGTATTATTACATATAGATGATTGTTAACATTTTCTCTTTAAGTTTAAGATTATACTAGATCTAAATGTTGAAACTCGAATTTCTTCAGATTAATAGTAATATGTATCAGAGAGCGTTGAAGTTGTTCAGGTAATAAGTCAGCAATTATAACTTCGCGCTACAAACTGGTAGGAACATTATCTTCATACACCATGAAGATGTATGATGCCATGATGATGTTTGTATGATTCCAATGTAGGAACATTGGAATTTTGCATCGTTCTCGTTTATCTCTGGATATATCTTTGCAGTGTTCTTTCAATAAATTCTTATGATATTTCCGATACAACAAAGTAACCTACCAAGTTGTAGCTTAGCGTTATAATATGAACAAGCCTTCCTCAAAAATCTTACAGTTTTCTCTTTTAGCTATGGCTAAAGATTTTCAATTTCTTTTGCTGAGAGTGTTTATATACTCATGGCTTAGCACTCTATTGGCTTAGCATTCATATAATGCTCTTCTATCTCTGGATAGAGCCTTCCAGTTTCTATTGCGAAGAATTCTTATGTTTTTATCGATGCAAGAAATATGGATTAGTAGTCATAACTAAGTAGTCTTGTTTTTTTTCTGTTTCTGATTAAAGCTCTCCAAGATTTTCTTTCGGAACAAGTAATAGTAATATTATTCCGTAGTGTATAAAAAACTTTCAAAGATTGGTATGGGAGAGAAGCAATTTTGTTTTACATTTTACTAGAATGGAAGACTACTTTAGATTGGCATACCACAAAATATTTTAATAGAATTTAAGCTATTTGTTGATTTTGTTCCTTCAGCAACGGATTTGTCTAGTCGAAAATAGTGTTATATCAATACCTTATAAATAAAAAAAGAATCTTTTTATTTTTTTGGAAAAATATTATCTTCTTAAAAATAAAAAGGCTGCTAATTTTTT
This sequence comes from Teleopsis dalmanni, assembly GCF_002237135.1. NCBI lineage: Eukaryota > Metazoa > Arthropoda > Insecta > Diptera > Diopsidae > Teleopsis > Teleopsis dalmanni. The sequence goes on from NC_051846.1 coordinate 202,785,120, forward strand.
TTGTTTAATATTATTCTTTAAATTTCATAAAAAAAACGTAAACACAATAGATTGATATATTGAATTTTCCCAGAAATTCTGCGCAATTTCTTTATTTTTCTGCTTCCTTAAAAAACAGTTGAGGTTTTTTAAGCTACAAAATTGTAAAATTGGTAAAAAAAACTATTATCAACAAAAGATGAATTTGCTAATAAACACGCGACCTACTACCACATGCCGCACCGTAACTAAGGATTCGCACTAAAAAAACACAATTTCCTTAAGGACAATAATAAAAAAAAAATTGCTTTCCCAGAAAACTCTAAAAAAATTCGTCTTGCGTAAAAAACGATGATGCAAAATGAAGTCACCTAAAAAACGCGAACTCGACTGAAACTAAACCAGAAGTTCTGGACCGGAGTACGCCGCAAACACGTAGCAGGATCCATGCAGCGTCTGTGAAGTGACGACACCTTTGTCTTGAAAAAATGTTACATGAAATGAACACAAACGCATGCGCGTATCCTTGCAAAAATTAACCTGCGCAAATGTCCTTAAAAAACGTAACTTCGTTGAGAAACAATGCAATTTTCCAATAACCACAGCGGAAGACCAAATTCGCAAAGGATAAAGAAAAGGATGAAATAGTTTGGACAAGGTTTTTTACTTTAATGATGATGCAAGGATAAATAGCCGAAGAAAAGAGAGCATTGAAGCAAGACAAATGTTCAGTTTATAATTTATCTTTTTTAATTTTCTCATGGATATTCTAAAATTGCATAAAATGAGTTCTGGATTTTTTGATTTTAAACATATTTTATGCCCTGCGGGTTAACACAGTAACCAGCGTCATAAATTTAATACCGAAATTAAGTATTTTTAAATAATAACTAATTTTTTGACAAAAGATTCATTCAGAGAAAAAATAGAAATATTTACAGAATGCAACCAAGAAAACTGCTAATTCAAGGATATTTCATGTGGTCAGATAAAAAAGTTCTGCTATGAAGTAAATATTCGCTATGAAGTGAATATACTTACGATATCGCGTACATATCGTTAATCAGCTGGGCCACCGATTATTCGGACATGTTCCCTTTTTACCGCGTTTTCCACCTGCGACTTATGAATTAAACACCTTTCTAGCCGAATCATTTCTTCTCTTTTGAAGAGCTATCGTTTAGAATAAGTAAGATTTATAAAGTGGTATTGATATTCGAATTATTCGTGGTTTAACAAGTACAATAAACAAAGATACCAATGGCTAGTATAACTCGCCTCTACCAGGTTATTTTGACGGCATTACAATCGGCATTAAATGCTCACGCATGCAAGTATCGGAAGATGTATCAGCACGCGGTCTCTAATATTGACCTACTATTAAATCTTTTTCGGCCCCGTTCTGACTAAGTGAATATTATTCAATAAACCTACATTACCGGTACAAGGGCGGTAGGAGCTTTAAGCCGTCATGCCTGTTATACAATTAACATAATAAGTAACCTAAAGAGTAAGAAAGTCCTTTCTGTTGAATTTAACTATAGTGCCTCGTTTTATATACCTATTGTTTATCTTATTACTTTAGAAAATGGGTTGTGAAATTTAAGCTATTAATGTCTAATTCCCAGAAGAAGAGGATTTTAAAGTTATAAAGTTATAAAGTCTTTCCAATCTTAACACAATGTTAAGATTTTTTAATGGGCGTTATCTTAATAAAGCAGTAATATTATGACCAATAGTAACATAATATCAAAAAAATAATAACAGAAGTGTACTTTAATAAATTTAGTTGTACTTTCACCGAAATGCCTTAGAGAGACATTAAAATTTACATTTACAATCACTGATAGTGAAATTTATGGTACCGGCAAGCCAGTACTTAAGCAAAGTACTTATGTCACAAATTGGCAAATTGACCTTGTCACCCCAAAATGCATGATATTACCTAAAACGACCGAAAAGCAAATTCCGAACTCAAAGTTGACAGCTGAGCTCTATTTGCAATTTGTACCATAAATGTGCCGCTTTTCCTTTTCCTGCAACGCAAAATGGTCAAAATTGTCATTGATTCTCACTCAAGATTCATTCATTAAATAATTTTATTGAATTCATTGAATTCTCGATTTGTCGTTAATAATCTCGAACACACACCGAACTCACATGACAAGGGAAATCTATACATACACTCGTATATCCTTACATATCCTTACACAGGAGCATATTTCTGCTAAGTAGTGTTGATGAGAGGCACTCGAATTTTTCTGCTTTGCACTACCATACATTGTATGGACATGCAACGCATCTGTTCCTTGCTAAGTCCTTGTTAAGGGGTGGGGTGGTGTATAGTACGTGCGAATAGCGTGCATATACTCAATGTGTCAAGAAAGAGACAGCAGCAAGCCTAAGCACTCTTACAGTCGGGAACCTCTGGAACAGTTTAGTGTCAACTCTATAGTCAATCCGAAATTATAATAATTCTCAATTGATGTCCTGTTGCGTTTGTTTTCATACAATATTTACCTTCGTAATCAGTAAATGCGTTGGGAAATGAAGTCACAACGCTCCGAATTATAATAAATGCAGCGATAATACTTGACTTGGTAACTTCAGTGTTGTGTGACAGTGGGACAATGTGACAGTGTGACGATGTCCTGTGTAATTTCTGTAGCTTGAGAATGCGAAAATTTTGCGCCATTTGTGTGTCGTGTTACATGCTGCGTTTTTATGCCCCAGGAAGTGGTAGCTTCACTTAGTTTCATTCTGGAAATTATTTTGTATATGCAATCTCTGAAAGCGTTCATCCTGTTGCTCTTGCCAGTGTACGCAGCATGTTCACTTTGCTCTGCCATAGAAGGATTCTGTTAATTATGCTGTTGTCGCTGGTTGCATGCTGGCAACTCCTTGTGGATGAAGTACTTCCTTTTGATTTACCTTGTTGTAAGGCAATAGCTTGGCATGTTGCAACTTTATTAAGTACTCATGTTTGCTCTTTATTATTATTTGCATGGGTACTATACTTTTTTGGCAATATATATATACATTTTTTTGAAGTGCACTGCAGTTATCTGTGTACATTTTTTTATTATGCAAAATTATGTCCTTACATAGAACATATCAATTGGTTGGACCACCCAGCAAATTCAAAGCCACTACAGAGTCTTTGTTAAAATTTTGGCCAAGATCTCTTGGTTAATAATATTAAATTTTAATTGTTAAAACAAAATTAGAGAAGAGAATGGCTTTGCAGGATATTTTATTGTTAACAGAGTATATTAAGAAAATTAATTTCAATCTTTAATATCCTTTTTTTAAGGTATTCCTATTTCTTTAGATTTTTCCATTTGATTTAGTACTTTTCGTTGTAGTCATCCTTGCTTGCAATTATCTATTATTGAAATTAAAAAGACTACACAAACATATCGGAAGAAATGGTAGAATACATGCAATACATGTACAACAATTCTGACTACAGATGGAGCAGCTAAATATTGGTTTAGTGACACTTTTAATTGGTAAATCTGGAATAATTTTTTCTATCAAAATGAATTTTTAATGCACTCTTAGTCAAGTTTTCATTATAGATTGGTAAATTTAGAGCAAATTTACTCTATAGCACTCGAGATTAATTTACAACGCTTTAGATATTTTGCCAGAGTAGCAATATTACCCTGAAATTAACGACGGTTTTATTTGATTTGGAAGATAAAGGGTTTAAATCTAGATCGCATCACAGTTTGCAAATTGAGAACTCTATGAGTTAAGGTTTAGCAAAATATTAATATATTCGTGGACAATCCGAATATTGAAGTAAGTCAAAAATCAACAAAATGTTGTTATAAAGATATATAAAAATTATACAAAGTTTTATGCCACTAGATAATGCTGGTCCCCATATATCTGATAACACTAAACTGATTATGTCAATGAAACATATGTTTGAAAGGTGGAATTTTTAGCTATATTCTTCGTACTTTGAAATACGGATTAAGTGAATTAAATAGGAGAATATTCAAAGCAAGCTATCATGATCAAAATCCGTGAAACACTCTACAAAGGATTTCAAAGCCTCGACTATCGGCAAATAAGGTTATGTTGAGCATTTGGTGGCATTGGGAGAGAATTAACGAATAAGAGCTATTATAGCTTGGTGCCACAGAAAATTTGATCCAATACTGCTTACAATTTACAATTTATGGATTGGAATCATCAAGCAAAAGCCATCAAAATTGGTCAATAGAAAAAGAGTTTGGTTTAATCAAGACTATGTCAGGTCAACACACATTTTTAATGAGCAAAAAAAAATTTAATGCTTAAAATACACCTTCTACCAGACCCACTACCCATGCACTATTTGAGTACCATTTATTTCTGTCTTTGCAAAATTCTTTTAATAGTAAAAATTTGTCATAAATTGGCTCTTCAGTGCAGAATCGCTGAAAACACTTGGTCAAGTTTTTCGTCTATACACTACAACAGGTCCACGCCGATTGAATTATGACGCCACCAAAAAAAGGGCAACAGGTCATAAATAATAACGCTCAATATATACTTGATTAAAATTTAATTTGTTTTTTCTAAAAACGGCGGATATCTTTCATATCACCAGAGATAGTTAGACTAAAACTTAACCCTTAGAACCAAAGTAAGCTAAATCGATATACCATATAACTTCGGCTGCTACCAGTCTTTTAGTGAGGTAACAAAACCATGGAATTCACAAAATTCTGTTTTCGAGGATTAATAACATTCCACGAGACAACTCTGCTGAAGTACTAATAAAACAAAAGACGACCTGAGGTGGAAGAAGAAAATAGTTAATAAGTGAGAAATTTGCACGGGAAGCTTACATGAGATTGGGAAAATTATATTGAAGATGTTGGTTTAACAAAATTCATTAATAAGTTAAGATGATATTAAAAAAGGAAGGAGAAAATAAGTGGAATTTATTAACTTAGCTGTACCACAATGGACCAGTAAATGATCTTCTGAAGACGACATTTGATAGTCATACAAGCGCACCAAACTTAATTTAACCTATCGTTCTTTCCTAATCATTTAATCAGTTTGAAATAATACACTTTCTAATTTTGCATATAATATCAATAGCCTATTTATTTATCGATAATAATATGACACTCCCTCCAAAAATATTTTAGTATAAATTGAAGCCGCAATAAGAAAATATTATACAAATAGATTTATGGAATTTTTTAATTTTTATGGACGCTCGATTATATATGATTCAGATTTAAAGAATTTAATCAGAAAGGTTGAATTTATTATAGATAAAAATTAAGTACGAATAGAGAAATAAAAAATAAAAGTCCAGGTGTTGAAATTTGATGATAGTAAAATTAATTCCTTATCGGTCACTACAAAATTCCTAATCAGTAATTAATTTTATAAACAGAATTTTTATTTATAAAATGTTTTGCTCTGATTTAAAAAAAATATATAAATAAACTCATTCTTATCAATATATGAAGACCGTGATTTCCTAAGAAACTGTTAATTATACGAATATGAACAGAAAGTAATTACCTACTCTAATCACTAAGCATTACTAATAAAATTCGCACTTTTGCGCTGAGCACAAACTGCTTGATTCAATCCATTATCTCCACTATCGCCGAAATACACTTTGATCTATAATATAAATACTAGATAAGAGTGTAATTAATTAAATTGCAAATGCCTCCGAATTTTGTCTAATAAATATCACAACAACAGTAATTCGACAAAAATTGAGAGATCACAACATTTATCCCCATGTCAGTCCATTGAAGAGGCTCGAAGACTACGCGCTATTGTCTGCACTAATGACAGGGTGGATAACATTTTACTACATTACAAAAAGCCATTTCAGACTTCAATGCCTTGCGATGCCATAAATAACAACATAGTTTAGAGAGGACAAAGAGAAGTGACGGGGGCAAAAGGAGGAAAATGAATCATAGAATTATTTGCTACTCACCTAATAAATTATAAAACTGCCAAAACTATGAAAAATCGTTGAAAACTCTAAAATCCATATAAAACATAGTTTATTTGAGAAAATCCTTCTTCCAACTATCGTACTAGTGTCTGCCATATGCGCACCCCTCGTTAGTTAACACCCTGTTTTCCTCTTCCATTTTCTGCAGCACATCTAAATGTAGATGTTGTCATTGTACGAATTATCTTGCTAACGCACTGAACACACACAGTCGTTGGAATTCGTAGGGACCGCACAGATTTCCATTTGTTCGACAATACTGCGCCAGTCATGCTCAAAGGTAATAGCCAAGAAGAGCCTAAACAAAGGCAAGGGCAGCAACGTGTGCTCGGGAAGAATTAATTGAAGACAGAATGAATTGCGAAAAGTTGACAACTCATTTAGTACGAAAATATTTGTTAATAATATCATTAGCAAAATTGGCAAAATGCATTTGGCAAGACTGCCGAAAATAAACTAAAAAATCAAAGGAGTGAAAAGATTTGTTAATCACGTTAAGGACTATTAGTTAGTCACATTGGGATTTTGTTTTCGTGGAAGAGTCGTTTAGCTGCGATAACCGAAAGTGTGATTTGCAGCTTTAGGTGTTTTCTTTCTTCTGGATGTGGTGTGGGTTTTGGTGAAAATATTTTGCTACTATTTGACAAATAGGTAATTAAGTGAAATTATAAGTATTTAAATTTTACAAGACGGCATTGGTCTTTTAAGTTGTAGACTTGTCGGTCTCTTAGAAGTCCTTTATTACAAGTCAGTATTTTGCATACAGTGGTTAAATGAAAACCTAAGGTACTTAGAAGAAATCACAGAAAATTAATAGATTTTTTAATATGTTAGTTTAATTCGTTATGCTATAAGAGAGGATGAAATTGTTATGGTCGAAAGCATTAAAGCCTAAAACCGCAAAAGTATTACCTTCACATTTATCTACATAAAATAACCGTATGAAAAAGATTGAAAGGATCAGTTAACAGTTACAAGGGGTTATAAATAGTTTTAAGAATATATAGGTATATACTACATCTAATAATATTTTGAAGAAATTAATTTATAATAAGATATATAATATTATTACCTTTGGGGTTTCCTCAGCGAAAAAGCTGCAGTACTGTTGCCTGAAGCTGGAGGCAAACGAGAAAGCCGACATAAAGTCGGAGAGGGATGAGTCAGCGATGAAGAAGACTGTTGAGGTGGGTTGGGGAGATGGTCG
>NC_051846.1:202792400-202810190 GCF_002237135.1 Teleopsis dalmanni
CCAAATTGAAATTGTCTTGGGAATTCTGCACCTTAAGTGTGAAGAGTTTTTTATTTTATAAAAAAAAACAGAAACTAATAGGGTTTTTTTTGGAGTATTATTGAAAAATTTATAAAAATTTTTAATTTTTTAAAAATAATTATAAATTAATTAGTTTATTAATTATTAATTATTGTATTATTATTACATTCCTGGCTTATTAAGGAAAATATGATTTGATTGAATAGATAAGTCAGTACTATAATTATTTAAATTTTCTTGGTTTATTTATTTAGAGTTCACTTATTTTTATTATTTTTTATATATATAAATAAATATTTTTTAATAAAATTAAAAAGCAACAGCTGTTGAATCAGCCCGCCCTGATAAAGAACTCTAAAAATTTTGAAGTATTGGTAAATGTATATAGAAAAATTTTTTTTTATAAATATATATAATATGTATATAATTTATTTAGAGATTATCTATCATTATCGCCGTGGTCCACTGATAGGTCATACCTTGTAATATTTTCAGAAAAGCTATACATTGTTTCTATTGATAAAAATATTAAAGTCAAGAAATCTTTCCACAATTCATTTACTTAAAACCTTGACTTCATTAACCTTAAGACTTAGAACCTTTACTTCACTAACCTTAAGTAAACCAACAGTATCAAGTTAATAAATATTACAAATCTATATGATATATTGTATTTTTCCATTATACATTAATTTGGCAGGACCCGAGTTAGAATCCTGGTATTTGCAGTCTCAAAAAATAATTATTTACGAATAATTAAATACAAGAATTATTTCCAAGACCACTGATGATGGGTATTGGCAATACTTGAAACAGCTGTATGGTTAGCCAAAAACTCAAATATTTAAAAAAATATAAAAAATAAAATTTTTGTTGTTGTAGTTCACTATTGTTCGAAAAAACCTCTTTATTATACATTAATATAATTATTGACATAACTAAAATCTTTAGTTTAAATCAGTTAGAGAACTATCGCGGGTCTTCAGGTGTTATATTGTGTACACAAGAGATATGTAATACTAAATATGTTGGGATAAAATTATAATATACTTATGAGAACATATATATCGAGACCAATTTATTCTTTAATACCTACTATACGATCGAACAGTTCGTTAGGTTCGATGCAAGTTATCAGCAGACTCTTATGCAGAATAAATCTCTCAAAAGTACGAAGTGAATTTATCCTGCTTTGATGGCGCTACGAATACTGCTTAACATTCTACTACAGAGTCGTATATATTTAGCAAGGAGGCCAAGCTCAGATTTTGTAGATCCTTTAAAGTTCCCGGATAATATAAAAATGGTGCGTGTCGATGTTATGTTCGTGGGCTTTTTGCATGATTTGTCGCAATGTGAATATCTATTATATATATTATACTTATAAATATTTTATAAAACAGTATTTTATTATAATAATTATCTGTAATTAGTAAGTTTGAAGCTCTGAGTTGGTAAACTGGATACTTAAGGAATAATAAACGAATTGAGCTCACTGATTTTCATAAATATTTGTTATTGTAATAATTTATATTATTTTATTGTGTTATTTACTATTATTACATATATAATTAATTAGTATTAATAATAGTTAAATATAACATTCACTTCATAATTCAGGTCTGCGATTATTCTTACTTAATTTATATATTTATTTTTTTTTTTATATTTTATATATTTTTTATTTTTAATATTATATTTTTTTTAAGCAGTACTTGAATAACTTCATTTATTATTTAAAAGCATGAACTTATATTAAATTTAAAATGCTGAGTTAAAAGTTAAACTCTTAAAATCGAAGTAAATACGAGTTTATTGCTTTACTAGGTCATTGAAGACCTAGGCTATTCTAGTACAATTTATGGAAAAACTCACAAGAAAAGATGTGATACATATTAATTATTGTTAAAGACAGGAAATGGGAGTTTAGTTTACTAAAAAAAACTCTCAGCTAATTTAACCTCTTTCTGACTGAAAATAAGATTAAGTTAAATCACAGGTAATATAAGTTAGAGAGATTAACCATAGCAAACCCCAGTGTTAAACCAAAACTCAACAGCCTTTGCATGCCCAGTTCAAATATGGGTTATTAAAAAGAGAATTCATTCTGGTATTGCTTATTAATTATTTTGTTATTTATGTTTTTCTAAGTAAATCACATCTTTACAGATATTCTCGTCGCGGTTGAGTACCTGTACCGCACTTCCGCTGATGGGTCAAAACAATTAGTGAATTTATATTTTCTATAATCCTCTATAATCCGCTGTCCAATTACGTTCCACATCTGGTTTCAAGTTCATATTACTTTAGCAAGGGACATGCTTCAGTTTTTAACGCGAGCGTGAAGAAAGGATTTTATACGAGTTGGATTGTCAAATATGCTTATGTTTAGAAGTTCGGTACCTGCGCGGGGATAACTGTGGTTAGAGTTTACAATAGCAGTAATTTAATAAATTTTTAACTCTATTTAAATTAAATATTTTTTCTATTCTCATGAAAAATATACTATTTTATGAAGTTTAGCATATATTAAATTCATGCTTTTAACATGATAGGATGCTGCTGTGTCTTATCCAATAAACTCTACAAAATAATCTTCAATATGGGAGTTTATACTGTGAATGAAGGTAATGATAAAGATAAATACGTACCGACATCTGAATTTTATATAAATTTGGAACATATGTATATATAAAATATTTAATAAGATTCGTATATATAATTAATATATATATATATATTACACTAATTAAGAAATGCATTTTTTAGTACTATATTAACATATGTTTATAGAGATATATATATTTTATATACTATAATAACTAAAGCGGATTAAATATATATTAAAGTGGATAAGGGCACTAATGGTTGAAGAGACGCTCTTACCTTATAGATACAGAATTAAGCTTTAAGTTTATTATATAGAATATTCTGATTTAGTTTATAAATATAATATATTTAAAGCATAAAAATATGATTTATAGGAATTTTCTATTTTCATCAGAGATATCTCGAGTTCATCCATGAGGTCTTCCATAAAAAAGAAAATAACTTTTCAAAAGTAATACCAAAAGGTTCGCTTATAATTTAGATGGCGCACAGATTAGATTTGAACACAGATTTTAGTATTTTTCCATACCCATGTAACTTCTTTTCGAGGACGTTAAAGATTTTTAATTACTTGCGTTGGAGGTCAGAGAAAACAACCGCTATTAGGTATTTGTTCATTATGCTGAATCGATATAGTATAAATCCAGGGATTCTCAACTTCAAATTTTGAAAATTTGTATACAAAAAACATCAACAGGTATCATCGTATGTGTAATCAATGTAAAATTTGCCGATAGATGGCGTGTACAGTTTTTTTTTTGAAAGTGGAATCAATGCAAAAAGTATAAGATTTTTAAATATTTCACTAGCCAAGCAATATTGATATATATCTAGTGTACACAAAAATTTGCTTCTAGACTTGAAATTAATCAATATCCATTCTTAAATTACGGCGCCGGGAAATTGAAGTATCTCTTAAGAAGTTTAGAATAATATATATGAATAATAATATAAGGATAATAAAAAAAAAGTTATCGAGGTAAATTGATTTTTGTATTTCAAATTTTCTTGACAATATAGAGATTTATACAATCCAAAAATGTCGATTATAACAGACCGAGATTTTTTTCAAAAATGTCAATAGATTTCGCTTTGTATGGCAGAATATCGATTCAGTGTTTTAGATCACCGACTGGTAGGATGTTAGTACAAGCTTTCTGAACAAACTATAATGTAATGATTCATATTTATTAGTCGATTAGGATTTTTTTATGATGTCGATTCCAGTCTCTTGGATGGCATTTATTTCCACAAAATACAACACCAATTTGAACGATCGTAAAATATTGAATATAACTTAGAATATCGGTACAATCCTTTTGCATTGTACCTTTAACTAAAAAATAGACAAATAATAAAAAATATAGCGATCTGCACGATATGAAATACTAAACTAAACCGTTGGTAACCTTTAAAGTATCGGTACATCTCTTCTAAATAGTATTTATATCTACAAAATGCACTCATATTATCGGCAAATGTATTTTTCAGATAGGAAAAAATTTTGCAGTACTAAAACCGTGGAATACGAGAAATGACTTAACTTATTGGCGCATATAGTCGGTGATGGTCTCACTATAATTACCAGTTCATGTTGGAATGCATTTTGGATTGAATTATTCCTGTGTTTATTTATAGAAGATAATTTATAATTGAAGAAATACTAGTTCCCATCGGAGCTAGGCAATGCGACTAAGGCTGACCTTTATAAAAGAGAATATAATAGAAGAAAATAATAGAAGAGACTCAGTCTTATTTAAATAATTTAATTAAATTGCATTTATTTTATTTATTATAATTATTTATCCATATATTCAAAATTTTCTTTCTTTACGATATGGAAATCTCAATTGTCTCTATAATTTCTCACATCTTTTCCGATATGACAGATAATTAATTCTGACGTTTATCATAAGGCCGCCTTTCATTACCCAGTGAACGTCGGAGAATTTATCAACACATACGATCAGCGATTTTATCTTTGATGAGGGGTTGTTTATAAATAGAAGTGCGGTGTGCTCTCGTCGAGTAGTCTTATGGGCGTACCCCGCTCTCTGTTATTGTGTGTGATCTGGCATAGAAAGCTTCGATAGATATGAGCAGGAAGTACCTATATGTAGACTCCGCCTTTTAAATTTCATAATCAAAATTATTAAGTAAAAATTTTGATGCCTGCAGATGATATGCATAATTACCCATTATTTTCCATGTTGCGGCATTGCGTAAATACACATTCCGAAACCAAGAATTATTGATTTTGGTTCCACAATTGTCCTGTGCTGTGCTCTATTATTTTGTTAACCCTTTTTCATTTATTTTGGGTTTTGATGTATGTAAAAATTTGAATATTAATTAGAGTGGCTTTGGGAGAACTAGAATCAAATACAAGATCAACCAAGATAGGAAATAATATATAGTTTAAATAATTATCAGTTGTATTTCAGAGGATGAAAAATTTGCACAAAATTGGAAAAAAATTTTTTCTTCCTATTACTACTATATATTTATATCCCTATCCAACTTTTAACTGCCATAACTTTTAAAATAGTGGTAAAGACTGTGTCTTTGTTCAAAGACAGCTCAATTTAATATTTATATTTAATTGGTGAAAAGTAGTTGATGAGAACATGAAATAAAAGCTTTTGTTTTTTATATTATATAGTGGTCTCTATAAATGTCGCCGACTTTTCGATATTTCTCAATTCTCTTTATATTATCTATATAGCCAAGTGAATGTATTTGTGTCCGCGTTTTTTGTTAAAAGTATCGATTGTGATAAAAATTAAATATATTATAGATATATCTCTATATTTGACCGAAAAACGGTATGTGACTGTTGTTAAAATTCCTAATTCGAATATGTCAATTTAAATATATTATGCTTGTGTCATACTAAATTTTAACTAATCTAGAAAAGTTGAAGATCGAATTGAATGAAATCCACACCAGAAACGGCTAATCAGTTGAATATATCACAAACAATTCTTCAGTGAAGAGTCAAAAACGAGGTCAAAATAAAATACTGAAGTCCAAAAAGTCCAATTCAAGATTCAAAAAAAATCACAATTGATAGATCGAACTACCTGTGGTATACTCACTATTTCTTTGGTTGTTGTGGAAGAGCAGTTTCGTAATTTAAATTTCAGCACTACGGTTCTGAAACCACCAATTTGACTGGTGGGTCAGATACTACTATTCTGCATCAGTCAAAAGGGTACTTTCAGGGTCGTAATGTTAGAACGCCAGACCCGAAACTGCTCTTTCATAACAGTCGAGGAGGTAGCCCCAAAGCCAGAGTTCTAGATCGTTGGATATGAAATCGCTCTTCTGCTGTATTCAAACTGATGAATCCAGAGCTATAATGCTAGACCGTCGGGTCAGAAACTACCTTTCTACAACAGTTAAAGTGGTAGTTCCAATGTTTTAATTCCTGAACATCATATCCGAAACAGAGGTGAAATAAATTAGTATGACTTATGTTATAAATGAAAAAATGAAAAATGAAAAAAAAAATTATTATTCTTAACAAATCTCATTTCTAAAAATTGTTTTCTTTTTTACAAAAATAAAACTTTCTCTTAAAACCATCAGTTTCTCCTCATAAAGAAGAGAATTCCTCCTACAGCTCCAATTTTTTCCAACAAACAAAACTTAAAACAAAAGAGACATTTTTTCTGTCACTTTTGTGCCTCACATTTAAGACTGAAATGATTGACAAGCAAAAATAAATGCCCACTTAAAAGTAAAATGAATTCCCCAACACAAGCAACAGGGGAACCAACCACTAAAAAAAATTTCCCACTTAAAAACAATTTTTTTCATTTGCCTATCAAAAAGAAAAATTGTGTTGGGATTTTTTTCCAATTGAACATAAAAAAGTAAAAAACAATCACACACACACACAAATACAAATCAAAGCACAAAAAGGAGAAATTCTGTTTTACTTAAATTTTTTTTTTGGAATGTATGTGGTTTTAATGGTTTTGGCTACTATGGCAGCAGTGAAACCACCACCAAAATGTAAACATTGAAAAAAATTTTATTTGTGAGTGACAAAAAAAATCTACTCAATTTCCAGTGGAAAACAAATTGAGTTGAAATTTTCTACAATTGATAAAAAAGAAAAATTTATATTTTATTAAACGTGTGCAAACAGAGTGGAGAATTTTGTTATAGTAATTAATTTCCTTTTGAAAAAGTATAATATTTGACTTATTATTTTTGACAAGAGCGCACCTCTGTGAAAATGTAGGGAAAATTTGTATTTAGTGTTGGTACACTCATACATGTACACAACATCTTTCTTGCGCTTATTGCCAACTTCTTAGCATGCTATTTCCTTTCAGTGACAACTCAAGCAAGCGATACGATGCTGAGCATTATTTACATTTTCATTCATTCATTCATTGATTGCGCTAGTTGTTTTTGTTTTTGTTGTGACTTGTTTTCTGTATTTGTTTTTGTTTTTGTGTTGGGTTTTGTGTTTGTGGTGTGTGTATGTTTACCATAGAGTTGAAATTGACGTATAGCAGTGGTTTCATATTGAGTGTTGTATGTGCGCGGTTAGTGGTGTTACCGTGTTGAGTTCACACATTTTTATGGAGCACACACAGTACGGTACGATTTGGTGTGTGCTTGCGTTTGTGTTTGTGTTCCCCACTAAATATGCCACAACTCGACAAAACTGTGGAAGCCCACAAGTCGATGTGCATATGTCAATGGTGGATATATATATACTTAGTTTTTTGCTCTTAATTTGTTTTTGTATAGTTCTTATTTGTTTTTGGATTTTATGTTTTACGTTAATTTAAATTCTTTTTCTTTATATTTTTCTTTTTCCTTAAATATAAAAATTTGCTTTCCCCTCTATTTTTTATTTTTCGCTGAGTAACATGTGCTGTTTAAAGGTAATTTTCTTTTTATATTCTTATATGTTATGTACTTACATGCAACCAACAATGTTCTTCACATAAAGAGGAGTAGTGCTTCCACACATGCAATGGCAGCACGGACTAGCATGTCGTGTGCTACTGCACTTTGGTAGGTGCAAACTGGTGTCAGCTTCTTATGGGTTGTTTGTGTTCCATTTGTTCTACAAAAAAAATAAAATAAAATAATAAATAACAAAAAAAATTAATGCCTTCATCATTTAAGTGCACACATGTCAATAAATATTTTTATTTATTATAATATATTTATATGGATAAGAAAAAAATGTATAAAGTAGTTGAATAGTGTTTATCTAATTTTTTCTTGAGCACCGTAGGCACTCTAGGCAATGTAATTATTAGATGTTTTGTTATTGAGCGCAGCTGCTATTACAATTTTCCTTATAAGTTTTGTTACAATGTCGCTTTTGGCTTTGTGTAACTCACCACACCATTGTTTGAAGTATGATTATTATTTTATAGCTTAAAAACTTACAAACAAATTGTTTAAGATGCTTAAATATAACAGAAAAACACTTAGGATCGATTTCTCAAACTTAACTTAATTTTAAAAACTGACTTAAAGCACGTTTAAGTGTTTAATTTTTTTAGTTTGATACACACGTCCGTTTTTGAAACTTAAGTTACGACTGTGTGAAATCAGCCTTTAATTACACTACACATTGCTCACTCGTAAGCTCAACATTTCCACCACACCCCATAACGTTTCATACGCCATGTTTAGTACACCTTTAACAACAAAAATAAAAACAAAAACAATATAGAAATAATAACAATGGTAACAGAAAAAAAAACCAGTTTGTTGAGAAATCATAAAGCGCAGTTTGCCAGTGTGTCATAAAAATTTGCATGCATTAATAATATAAACTCACCAACACACTTACACAACTCACATGCCTTATAACATACTTTACTGTAGTAGCTTTCTATAGAAGCTTATTAATAAGCATTTTCAGTATATGTATGTGCGAGTGTATGTTAATGCCTAAATTTTAATACGAGCATAAATGACTGGTGGGCAATGCGCCTTAGTCTCTTTTACCGCATTTAGAATTTGTTATGTGGCCTTGCAAATGCATATGAGCACAGCACCCTTCCCTCAAACATCGTATGCGACCTAATACGTACTTAGAGATTTTTGCCAAAAAGCAAAAGAAAAAAAAAGTAGAAAATTATTAAAATAAAAAACAAAAAAGGGGTGGTGGCATTATTCGTGGTAAAGTAAAACAACTTATATATTCATTCGAAGCTGTTGTTGTTAGTATTGGTGTTGTTGTTGTGTTGTTG
Source organism: Teleopsis dalmanni (assembly GCF_002237135.1). Lineage (NCBI taxonomy): Eukaryota > Metazoa > Arthropoda > Insecta > Diptera > Diopsidae > Teleopsis > Teleopsis dalmanni. The sequence goes on from NC_051846.1 coordinate 202,801,268, forward strand.
TTGCATTGTGGTATGAATGGGTATGTTTTTGCGTTTGGACTGGCGGTTGGGTGTTTGGGTGTACGAGTGTACGGGCGTACGGGTGGTAGTTAATTGTAGTTAAGAGTTGTTGTTGTATTGGTGCAGTTTGGCAGTGTTTGGTTTGGCATAGTTTGGTTTGATTTGGTTTGCCTTTACTTAGCTTGACGCGTGAGTTATTATGTTTTCAAGCACCGCAGCCGCCACTTGCTTGTAATGTGATTTTGTGTTTTTTTTTAAGTTTTGGCAAGCACTAACGTTTTTGCATATCTGCCCATACAGGGTAGTTCGATCATAAGGTGGTTTTTTGGTTTTTTGGTTTAGTATAATAGGGTTGATTTTTAATTTTTTTTCATATTGCTTTTGTTGCTGTATTTAACAGTGGGAAAATTTTTCCTTACAATTGTAACATTTTTTTTTTGTTTTTGGTTTGTATTATTTATGTGTAGGTTTTGTTGTTGTGATCATTGTAGTTGGTTTTCTTGTATTTGTTGTTGTTGTAACGAAGCTCTCACATTACAATTTTTTTGTCTATAAGATAGGCAGCTTGGCAGTTACTCTCAAGAGGTTTGTTGCGTTAGGGCAGTTTGCATTGCATTTATTATAATTTGGTTCGTTTTTTTTATTAGGTTTTTTCTTTCTCATTCAAATAAATCTAAACATAACGAATTTTCTTTGAAGTTTAAAATAAAGGATTTTGGGCAAATAAAACTATAGCACAATATCAACCGCTGCCATGCGGCCGCCGCCATTATAACTGTTAGAAGCGTGTTGTAGAAGGGGTTTAAACTATTTAGAGGAAGCGTTCATAACACTCATCATTCATATGAGTTATGTGTGCATTTACGTGTGTGTGTGTGTGTTGGTAGGGTAAGTATGCTAAATGAGGGTTGTTAATTTGGTTTGCTTTTGGCTTTGGTTTTGGAAATGAATATACTTTATTCTTATTATTTTTCGATAATTTTTTTTTTGGTTGGATAGTTTGAAGTACAACACTGAAGTATGTAGTTAACCCCCTCCCCTTTTTATTGGTTAAGGGTTGTTTAAGTCGTGGTTTAACGGCGTAATAAAATTTTTCTTATATTGTGGTTAAGTTGTTTGTTGCATTATTAATTGTATATACTAAAATATATATTAAAAATTTAAATTTTTTTGTTTTTATCAATAATTCGATATCATTCTTGGATTTAAATATAAAAATGGAAACTAAATGTTATTTTTTTTGGTTTTCAGAAAAATTACAATTAGTTTCATTTTTTCGACTAATGTTAGTTCGCGAAATGTAGAGGCAACTGACGGAGAATTTTAAACGTGACCAAGACCGACATACGATTGTAATGCTCAATTAAGTAAATAAGTTAATCAATCTCACAATATTTAGAATTTGAAGTGTTTTTGATACGGATTTCTTTGAGGTAAGTTACTTGCAGGGACTTCACTGAGCATTCTTCAGGTCATCAGGTAGCCCATATTACCAAATGGCGACAACTAATCACAGATCGGGTTGGTTGACTGTAGATACTTAAAGCAGTCAAAGACGACTTACGTCTGTAATGGCCAAGTAAGTAAGTAAATAAGTTTTTCAGGTGAAGATGGTCGCTATTAGGAAAACTATAGCTTGCCTGTACGTAGATGATATACTTAATAGAAATATATACATACTATCAAACAGTCAAGCTGTCTTAAAGTCCTTTGCTTTAGTTCAGTTTACATTCAGTACGGTTTTTGACTACTATATATCTCTAAATGAGATGTCGACGCTGTTTCACATATCTTTACTCTGAGTTCTCGGTCATTGGAATATTTTCGACTATTGTGAAACTTCAAAACACCTAAATTCTGAGCATATTGCTGCCATCATATAAACAGTCATTGAATTCTTTCTGTGGGCTAATAAAATCACTTTAGTAAGTCTTATTCAGTTTCCGATCATAAGAAAATTGAGAGGAATGAAAAAGTAGACAATTTAACCAGCCTTTCTGCTTCCATATATATATCACTCTAAATATGTAGGGATGCTCTAATATATAAAGTATAAATATACCTAGGAACACATTCAATATCAGGCAAAGAATTAGTAATGCCAAATCTAAATTATATTCTTGAGATCTTGTTAACTATGTGATTGGATATGATTTTATAGGGCTACCGTGTACCAGTATATTAGCATAAAAATGACACCAAATTTTTAATTAGAGTTCAACTCATTTTTGTTAGTAAAAGAAAAAAAGAAAAATAAAAGCGCTCTTAAGGTTTTGGAAAATAAGAAGAAATATTTTTCGTAGAAAACTTTCCATAGAATATTATCAATATAAAAAAATAAATAAAATTAAGTTTAAAAAAATTAAACTAAATCTCATTTCTCTCATTTTTAATTTTCTCTTTCAATTCTCTTTACTGCGAGTAAACTTTGACAAATGGGTTAATTTCCTCATACAGTTATTGACACTCTTGTCTATACGGAGTTGCCCATAGCAGCAGCAGTTGTTGTTGTTGTAGTTGTAGTTCGCCTCTGTTGGAGCAAATTTTCCCTTCGCCTGGTTCAGGTTCACATGCAAATTCATTAATATTTTTATTTTAATTTGTCATTTGTTGCTTTGGCTGCTTTGCGTGTGTTAGTGTGTGTGTCTCTGTGGGAACTATGCGATTTAAATGCTGCGCTAGTGTGAATGTATGTAAATTTTAGTTTGGGATTTTCGTGGCATTTTTGTGGCCTTTTTTATGGTTAACCGTCGTTGGTCAACACAGTTCAAAAATGGGAAAAAAATTAAATTAAAATAAACTGTGTCAACGCAAAACCGCTATAAAAATATTGACTTCACCGAATTACTTGATTAACTGATTTATTTGGTTATTAACGCAGCTAATGTGCAGCTTCTCGTTAAAAAATTAACTCCAACAGAGCAAAGTGAGGTAAATATTCTATCTCACGATTAATGAAAAGTAAATGAAAAAAATAAAATTTATTTTTTTTTAATTAAAATTAAATAGGAATTCAATGATAATGATAAATTAAGAAATAATTTTTTAGATTTAAATCAAGATAGAGCCAGGGAAGAAGAGATCCGTTTTGGAAGCGGGTATTTCCCAACATGAAGCATGTCCAGAAGCTACGAGTTTTAAATGATACATATTGGCAAAATGCATATGGCATATTTGTGGATTATACCAAGAAGATGAGAAAGAATGATAAAATTCTTTTTTTTTTTTGGTGCCTTGAAGATATTGAAGATGTTAACAGTATTTCTTGAAAACTGATGTGGGGCAATGGACTGGATACAATTTCAAGCAAACAGTACCACAAATAGTTTAGAATAGAAAAAAAACAAAAAAAAAATATGAGAATGGTTGCCATTTTCATCGACTGTTTAGTGGAAATTAAATCTATTTTATCGATCACTAATATATCATAATTATTAAACATATATAGAGCGGAACTCTACAGATGCTACGTCGATTCGGTAACATCATTCTTATCATGGATTCCTGATCATAGGAACATTTAAGTAAATAAAAAAGGAAACGCTTTCGTTAGATATGGTTTTCTACAGATGTCTCTTTAGGGACTCAAAATAGAGGCAGTCTAGAGTCTAGGGACTCTAGGGAATTAAAATAGATATACCTTTTTTTATTCACTGCGCCTCTGTGAAATTCGACAGAATAATTTTTCTCTGGCTATGGGAAATTCTTAGAAAAACAGTTACTCTAGATAAATTGCTTTTAAGTAATTTAAGGAAACTACCATTAACGACTTGTAGATGCTCCCAAGCTGCATGGATTGGACTTATGCATGTTGCAATCAACCAGCAATCAACCAGTTGTTAATAAGAATGTAAACACAATACAGTCTAAAAGCACTTATCTAACTAACAGATTCGGTTAACGTTTGAGCGGATGCCTATCATCTCTATGTGACGGAAAAGAAAATGTCTACTTTAATAATATCTCAAACCACCTAACCAATCCATCAATTAGCTCAGGGGTGTTTGTGATCTAAAATCGTGGATAAGGAAATGTCTACCACAGTGATACCTAAAACCAATCAACCAATTGGAGATAGTTATCTGTATGCGAGACGATTAGGGCATACCTACAGATGAATGCTGAAAGAAACTGAACTAAGTCTCGAGGATTATTCAGACCAAGACAATAAATCTCTCAATGTGTGTTTGTCCAAATGGTAAAACTGGACCGGATATTTAACTTGGGTCCAGTTGCTACTTGAACCAACCAAGTAACAAATCGATTCGGGAGAGTCTATTATCTGTAGGTGACGAATATCTATTCTAGTGATACCTAGTAGTCTATGGTAAAAGGGAATGAGGATTATAGGTCCCGAGGATGACAGAAATAAAAACTGAAGGTATATTTAAATTAGATCAGAAACTAAATCAGAAACCAAGTGTAGAGCAATTTTGTCAATATAGAGCAATTTTGTCGTATGTTTGACTTGAAACAAGAAACGTGCTCCATGAACATGGAAACAAACCTTCTACGAAAGTAGAAATGTCCATCTAGTTGGAAGTTAAATATAAGACCTATAACTTTGTTTTGGGAAAAACATCATAATGAAACTACTAGACAGATTTGGTTCGTTCTGGATAGTAAATAACTTTAATTGTACTTTCTTTATTCCTATAGTTTAAAACGAATTTCTCTGCCAATTTCTCAGAATTTTTTTGCATTATGAGTGCCTTGTATATATTAACGATACTTGCCAAAAACATATTATAAATATATTTGCAAAATACAATGCGTTTTTTCTGAACAAATCTAATATCTAAAGTGCGCAAAAAACAAATGCGAAATCCTTTTCTGACTGAATCCTGAATCCTTTTCTGACTGAAACCGAATCCTTTTTTCTAGCACTTTTGCAAAAAATGCCAAAAATTCTCGTTTTTCTGCGCGAGTTAAAAAAAAAACAAAAACTTCATTAACAAAGGACAAGAACAAGGACTACAACAAGGACGACAACAATGCAATTCACAAATTGACGCGTAACTCATTACACCCGCGCACTGCACATACACTGCACTTATCGGAAAAAGTGAACGGATTTGTGAAGGAGTTCTTCCACGTCTACGCGGGTTACTTGCGACGGTAATATGTCAACGGAATTTGCAATGACATTGTGCGTTTAAAAATGTTATCCTTTTTTGTTTTTTTTTGTCAAGTATTTGTTTTCTTTCAAAACATAAACAATTATTAAAAAAAAATATGTACCGTATACACTCTTCCGCCAGGATAACGTGGAAAAGTGTGCAAAGGAAAGGCGTAGATTTGGCATCGATTCGAGGACTTATCTTAATGTGAGTATTGTGTGAGCTGCTGCTGAAGTAAATTATCAACAAGGAATACGCAAGGATACATCCGCCAAATATGCAGCAGAGAGAGGTCCTCCTGCTGTGCTGTGACAAAACAAGGAAAAAACTCCTGCCAGGTTTAATACAAAATGGCGTTGTTAAAGTGTCATGTTGCGTGGTATCGCAGCCATTATATTTTATATTTTTTTAATTATTAGAAAATGTATCCATCCACACACTTTTTTAACAATTGCAGGATTGAAGGATACCCAAACGTGTGCAATAACAGCGGGTGTCATTGAAAGCTAAAGGAACGAAAACAAAGCAAAAGGATTACAGACATGTTTTTATTTTGGAAATGGATTAAATACCTATGTAACAAATTAATTGTGAATATGTTCTCGAAAGCTATATACAATATATATATCTTATGCATATTTATCATATATATAAATATATTACCTAGTATATCTAACCCAGTTTTTTTTGTGATTATTGAAACGACTATCACCAACCAACAATGACCACAAATGCAGCAAGGACATATAGAAGTTTACGCCTATGAAGAGATTATTATGTGCAGTTAATCCTGAATCCTCACGCGAAATATAATTAGAGCGGTCTAAGTCACACGATGGGATTTTCCAGTGATTCAGCTAAAATATTCTTTGGTTTAATAGGATTTAGTGTTTGTGTTTATAAGGTTTAATCTTTCATAGATAAAACCTCGCATAGATTTGTATGCAATACTTTGAAATTTCGTGATTTATTTGTTTTGAAAACAAACTACACCTATTTAAGGATATGCAAAATTGTGGCTACAGAATTCTAGATAATCCTTTTAAATATTTTTGACTTTTGAGCAAAATAGACGCGCCTACTTTAGACACTATGGAATAAATTTTTCATTTGGAAAATATGATACACTGATTTATCGCTAAAATTTTATTAGGTAGGCGAGGATTAGTTGAAGAAGATAAGGCTTATCGTTTCTTATTCAGCAATTTTTGAAAACAGAAGAGTAAGTCCGTAAAAGATGTCAACTTTCATAACGATTTCCTTCTAAAATAATTAAAATATAAAAATTTATAATTTAAATTGTTTTTATAATAATTAATAATAATTAAATAAATAAGAATCAATATTCTATGAGAGAAATTGAACGACATGGATTAAGTTTATATTTTTGTTTTACATCTTAAGGTTTTTCTAGCGAGGAATATTATATATTCTTCTAAGGAACGAGAAGGAATGGCAAAAAATCTTTAATTCAAGACAAAGGAGAGAAAGCTGAAGAGCTGCCACTGCAGAACTGCCAATCAACCATATAAGAGGAATGTTTATCAATTATAAATTGTTCCTAAAAATATAGTTGTGGAGAATTGAGCCCAAGAAGTATTAATACTAGAGTCTGGTATAAGCGTATTGTTTATTCTTTATCTCTTTATTCTTCTTACAACTACATTTGTTAAAGAATAATTTGGACACTATTTCCTAAATATGCAGTGATCAATCAACCCAGCCAACTTAGAGTTGTTATTCTCATATATAAATTTTACGATTCCGACGGTATGCAAGATTCTTTCAACAGATGTGTACAGATTATAGGGTAAGCACTCCTATGCAGACATATTTTCTACAGAGATTTGTGTTAGGTTAGGTTGGAGTGGAGGTTTTGTACACTAAAGCCCACTTGAGCTCAAATAATGACCAGAAGAACCTTCTAACAAATTGCAGTGATCAACGTACAGATAACGCTAAAAGGCATAACTCACCCATTAAGGTAAAACTGAACTAATCTGATAAGTTCCTAATTTTGCAGAAAGATTGCTGTGTGAAAAAAAGTAAAACTAGAAACGAACAAAAGTGTTGGCTAAGAGCTTTTTCGCAAAAATGGGAACAAAAATATGTTACGCGATTATCGTAACTCGCTCTACAGAATATATTCGTAAGGAATTTCAATTTTTTTGTAAATGTTCAACATCTTTCATAATGAACGTTCATTACGTTTTCACTCCTACCTTAGATACCACCCGATTACCCCCTGATTACTGGATTACGAGTTGGACCAAATGGCTTTCTCAGTTTCAAGGCTGAGGTCGTCGCAACTCGTTTCTGAGAGGTGGTTTTACTGGGTTCAGGTCTTATACTCCGACAACTAAAGTTTTACACCTACTGCAACAAAAAAGGAAATAAATATGAGCAAAAGTGCTAGCAAACAGCATAAAAAATACGTAAGACAAGTCAATTGAATAAATTTAGTAAAAATAGTACTAAATAAGTAAAAGTGCTAGTTAACATCACTAAAAAAGAGCAGCATCTACACAACCTAATATACAACAAATTTTAGAATTTGGCCTTCCTGAAGAAATTGCTCCACCAATATCGATATTGAAATGATAACATACGCTTGGAAAAAAAATAAATAAGATGTAGTGTAAGATATATAGGATATTAGATGTATATTAAGCTATGGACAAAACAAAAATATCAACCATATCAATCATGTTTTCATGTTTGAAGCGAACAAAGCTTGAAGTAGAAGAAGAAGACAATATGTACTTCGTAAATAATTTTCTTAATAATATTATTTACAAAATCTGATGTAATTATTAATTTAGTTTAACTAAAATTGTATATTTTTTTTCAATGTATAATACCCTATTTGGCTTTATAGTCTCACTATTTTCGGTGTGAAACAATAAATCATTAATGTCTTCCGTTTTTTTCCCTCAATATAATGCAATTTTTTTTTTCAAAACCACAAACCACGCAAAAAATAGTTTATGGTCTATCCTGTTGGTAAATATTAATACACATTTTTTAGGACATTTTTATTTAATTTTATTCTATTTTTTTTAAAGAAAGTGAAACCAAAAAACAGTTTTTTCGCACAAAAAACTGCTCTATTTTTTAACCAATTTTTAGTGTAGTTTTTTGTCTCCTGTCCTTGTAAATCATCCCATAGCCCATTTCAAGGAACTGCCTATGGTCAAATAGTGCAACTTCCCAAACTAAAACAAAAACCTCATAAAATCTTTTAAAAATGCTCTCATAATTTACTAAAAATCCGTGTAAAATTTTGCTCATTTTAACTAATTTTTTTAAGATTATTTTTTTTTTTGCACAATACAAATCCTTACAATAGAAAAATAGCTAAAAAATTCTTAAAAATCCATTGAAAACGAGAATAGTTTGCCTCGAATTACCTTCAAATTAGTTCAGTAATTACGGCAAAAAACTGCGCCTGCCTGACTGCTGTTTTATCGGCCAAACATTGGCATCTGGAGCGGAAAAAATGGCCAAGAAACATTCAAATAATGCGCAAATCGAAGACAGAAGAAAAAACTGACCTAAAAATTTGCTAAATGTAACAAAAATAAAATATAAATAATGAGAAAAAAATTTTCCGGGAATTTACAGGACTTACAAGATTTACGCAATATTTTGCATTTTTTTGGATTGCTCATCCATTGTTCATTTCAGATTTTTACTGAAGCGCATAAAAAGTCTGAACAAAAAATTCAGTCTATCCTAAAAATTCGCTTCCAATTATCTAAGAAACTGTAGCGGAAAAAATTACCATAGTCTCAAATGAAAAG
>NC_051846.1:202810290-202819519 GCF_002237135.1 Teleopsis dalmanni
TTAAAATATCGAAAAATATACAGCGCGCGAATTTTAAATGAGAATTTCCGAAAACTTTTCGGTCTTAATGTAGATTTACTGTTTGCTTGCGAACTTCTGCTGTCGACTATCCTATCTGTGCGTGTGTCGGAGATCGTTTGCACTGCCATTGTGCGCTTCTAATATAAAATTTAGTAGCGCTTTGCATTTGGTGTTAAATCAATTATTTTTAATTTAAAGGGACACTAACTTGATTAATGGTTTCAAAAAATTCGAAATTTTGCGGAAACAAAAAATGGGGTTTTAGACTGAAATTCGTTTGGAGTTGGTATGAGATAGTGCTAAGAATAAAGAGGAGTAATGAAGAGCTTTATTTATTTAATTGTCGGAAATGTACCAAATTTTAAAATTAGTGTACATTCGAAGTGTTTGAGCGTTTAATTAATCCTAAAATTGTAATATCCTTTAGTTCTACATATGTTTGAAAATGTATTTGGCTTTATAACCAAAAAAGGGATGAGTGCATTACCTATTTTAAAATATATTCTTATATTATTTTATGGGACTCCATAAGAAATAAGCAGGTTTTTTCACAACAAAAGAGAAATTAATGTATTGTTTATTAAAAACTGTTCAATATAATTATTTTAAGAGACTCCAAAGCACATATCTATAGGGTTTAAAGTAATGTTTAAGGTAATCATGTATGATTCTAATTATAATAAATTAAAACACAATTTAGGTGCCCATGAAGAAGCGAAGATGTATATGGTACTATAGAACAATATACAATATGTTTTCACTGAGAGATAAGTTGCCATGAACTAAGTCAAAAGTCTACAGGACTACTACAGGATGAGCAGGCTGAGATAGTTTTTTTTTTTTTAAAACTTCATTTTATTATATACAATCTATTCTATTTATGAATAATAAGTACTACTTATGGCAATAACAATATATGATTGGCATGTACGGGACTACCCAGTGGTAATCACCGCCTTATGAAGAATTACAATTTCTAGAATCTACTCGGCAAATCAGAAGTTGCGAAGCGTATTAATCTACGAATGTTAAAAGTATCCCTCGTTAGGCCTGCGGCAAGGGAGTTAGGGTGAACTACCAGTCGTAAGTGATAGTTGCTGCTAATCTGCTGAGATAGTAAGACGTAATACGTCATTGTAGTGATTGCGAAGCTTCCTTAAGGTATATATACGATATACACAAGTATATATACGAGCAAGCTAAGATGTTAATGCCTAATATGCATTATCTATATCAATATCTAAATTTTCAAAGATAGCTATCTGGAATTAAATCACATACATGTGTTCACGATCCAAAACAGTAAGCCTTCCATTATGAAACTATGATATTTACGCGCAGTATGACTTTGTACAGCCATATCTATATTTTCACAGTTAGCTATGATGTCATCAAATAAGTCAAGACGAGATTAATAATAGTGAGACATCCATAAGTGAGAATAAGTAGTAGGGTCCAATACGACATTGTACAACCATAATTTAATAGTCATGCTGTTAAAATTAAAGTACTAGGAAGTATATAATAGGAAGGTCATAATTTGATAGATATATGCATGACTAGATTGCATGCTTCCCATAGTGACCTTGCGAAAGCTTACAAAATATTGGGAAGGAAAATACCATTCAATATTTATTGTATTACTGTATAGCTTTATCTCAAGGCAAATGATAGTTTCGTAATGATGCTTCTACTTTGAAGTATTAACAAACTTAATAATTTCAGACTTAATAAGGTCTGATAATGAGACCGAATAGTTTAATAGAATTGGAATAAGGAGTTGATACAGAAATTAATCAAAAGTCTTCGTATTCTGCTCTGCTGCCCCAGAGTATATGAGGAAAAATGAATGAACACTCGTGGCAAGCAGTCAATACATAATTTCATCGATTTCAATTCCTGGGCACCAAGGATTACAACAAAATAAAATGTAGACTAGCTAGTCTGACTGGAATCTGACCGTTCAGTGGCTAGTAAACACCCGTGCCGAAATATTTGTCACTTGTTTTAAGTAGAAGTGCAGAAATTACAGAAAAGGAAGGTATAAGAGCCACCTGAATACTTACTGGTGCTCAGATTTGGTCAGATTAAAACATTTAACGATGAAAGTTAACGAATCAATAAGTTTGGCAAGAAAGCAATCAACCAGACGTAGTGAAGAATGTGAGATATGTCGACTTATGTTCTCAAAAGAGTACATAGGTTACTTTTAATGAACTTTCAATAAAACTATATATTCTCAGATCTGTTTTAATACATATTTATTTACCTCTGATATTTGAAAATGATTTAAAAACCATACATATTAATATTTGTTGTCTTACTGTGTATAATTTTAAATAATTTAGGTGACTATTTCCTTGACTACAAAACTCTTCTTTAAATCTATAAGTCAATATTTCTTTCGAACGCTACAGATGACACAAATTAAACTCCATTATTAAATTACTGGTCACCTCAAAAGCCACCTGTGACCAATTTAGATTATGATACTTTTAAGTGACTTCTGAACTTTTTATTCTTTGTTCTTACTTCCTTTTAAGAAAAAAGTGGTCATAATTTGAAAAACAAAAAAAAAAAAGAAAATATATTTACAAGACAAAAAACAATACACAAACCGTAAAAAACAACTCCCCACGGATGTAATAAATTCTCAATAAACCTCTGAACATTAGAACAGCTTAACTACAAGGAAGTCTATCCACTTGCTGACTAAGAAGAGCTAATCAGCTTCCTCCAGTCGAACGGAAGTAGCTTAGAATAATAGACTTTGTGTTTGTAGGCTTTTTCATGCTTCCTTTAAGCATTTGGGGTTTTTAAGGATCTGTCATTTCTTATTTGTGGGGGGCTATTTTTATGTGAGTAAACAAGGTAGGATTTTGTTTTTATTTTGTATTTGCTATAAATATTTTTTTTCTTAATAAAACTAAGCTGAGGTCATTTGTTGTATCAACTTTGTAAATAAATAATTTATTTTTTTCGTACATCTAAGAAGGCTCGAAAGGAAAGTACGTGTATATATTTAACTTAAAGCAATATATAAAATCCTTATGTATAAGTTCTCTGTTGAGTTCCAAAAAGCTGAAAAGTTAAACAAAGACTGAAAAAGGCCTCCTTTCTGGTCATTAAGTAATGGTTTGCCATAAAATACAAATTTGCCCTTAACTTATCGTAATCAATTTGGTCAATAGAACTTTGCAAGTAAATTAAATTTCGAGCAAATCAATTGACTTTGGGAAAGGTGTGAGTGCTTGAGATATTGATAAAGAATTCGCCTTCTCCCGAATAATTTATTTTCTTAAGAAAGAAATGAAACTTGAATCTATCTACTAATTGAAAAATTAATCATATTAAAACCAAAAGTAATGAATTACAGGGAAAGTCAGCAATATATCATCACAGCAATAAATCAAAAACTTCGTGATAAATTTTTTTAAATAGAAAAACAATATAGAAGAATAAGGTTGAGAAAAAACGTTGGCCTACAATAACTTAACCACATATTAGAAGCAAGGATTTTTCTCCTATGTCCTATGAGCATTGATTAAAAGGAGACTCAGACAACACGTACGCTTTGCGCCTTACAAATTTGCTCACCAGTAGAAATTTTTTTCACAACGGAATATTAAACTACAAATTGTTTTTTTGTGGGTAAAAAGTAAGGACCCCAACCACCGCTGTGGTGTCCATATGTAGAGGTTAAAGTGTTAAGTTGAGTGTTAAGAGAGTACGACCAGAAAAAAATCTAGGCGCGTGCTGCACTGCCTCATAAATCATTAAACGTCTTGTTGCAGCCTGGCCTGGCAGCGGCAACTCGTGTAATAAAAAAATTATTTAAAAAAGGAAACAATATCCTTTTCCATTTTTTTTTCCAAGTAAAACATGCCAACGCGTGTTGACGTGCGTGAAATTCTTTGGTAAAGGATTTTCTTGCACTTCGGGGCGTAATGTTACAAGTGTTTTGCAAGGACGATGACATTTTTGCACGTCCTTGAGATGTATGAAAAGTCTTTGCAAGACATAAAAAATATACTTTTTTAGAGGAACGTATTCCTTTATGAGAAAGGAAACTTTGTTGGAATTCTTCTTTTTTTTCTTTAAATTTACTCGAACTGTATTTTTATTCTAGAACTGACAGTGCCATAAATCCTAGTACGTGGCGTCAAGCGTTCACTCTTTGACAATTGTATTGGTACATGGGAAATGCCTTTGTCAACTGTTACTCTGCATCTCTCCGTATTATCTAAAGGTTAACATAAAACTGTTGGATTTACGAAAGGCAGAAAAAATAATCAAAGTAGTATTTTTCAAGGATACTGCTATTAATACTTAGGCCACAAGGAATTCATGTACTTTTATCCACACTTATTTCGAACGTTCTCCTTTTAATCGTATAAAATAAAAAATCCAAAACGTTAACTATGGGAAATAGAAAAAAATTCCGTTAAAATATATTTTCTCATTTTAATTTTCGTATTTCTTAGTTCCATGCTATTTCTATTTAATATTAGTTGGAAAAACTCTAGAGGAAAAATGTTAGTTATATGCTGCAAAAACGTGGTTCATAATAAAATTATCATATGATTTCATAGATATGTTCTGGAAGCACTTAACTTGGCACAGAGATGACATTCGTCATAAAAATTTAATAGTAATACCGCAAAGTAAAGACCGCCTTCCTCCAAGTCAATAAATCAATAAATTTCCTCCAAGTGTAAAAACTCTGACTTGATACATATAAGTAGATCAAAAGTAACTGGACTAATATCTATTTTAATAGTTCGCTGGTCTATAGGACAACTTGAAGATACTACAGGCATACTCTGTATATCTCCTGTAATACATGTCTACCGGGCGCGAAGAAAAGACACAAGAACACCTGTTGTGTCTATGTCAAAGCTTGTCCAGAATCCGGCTTATGCTTTCTTCTAGTAAATACTTGAATCAGTGGAGTTTTAGCAGACACGAAAGATTAGTCCGAGCTGCCTAGTTCAGTGATAGGGTTCAAATCTTTCCTTCTAGCATCATATGGAGCTTAGATATATTGCTGAGAGCGCGGTCGCCATTGCCTTTTCTGTGGAAAAAAGGCTTCACAGCGAGGAAACAGAGGTTGACAATTGCTTATGAGAAGCTATAAAGGAAGTGTCATGAGCCTTGACTGCATAAACTTTTGGATGCCACATTCTTTAACGCACTTGGCGATATTTGCAGCATTAGCATTTGCCAGATACTTGCCTTTATTAATACATCCGGCTGGTTTTAATATGCGCATTCTTCGATCTGCAATTACAAAGAATTTGGAATCAAAACGACTTTCTCGACTAATTGATGAGGGTTGAATCCTTTCTTCACTTCACAAATATACTATATTTTATATAGTATATCTATATCATACATATTTATAGATCTGATTTATTGAGAAGACTTATTGGGATCATACAATTTCTTAACCTTTGAGGGTCACACGTACCCGACTCCCTTGGCATTCGATACTTCAAACAGCATTAATTATTTAATCAATAGCATTTCAATATATTAATTATAATTTAGATTGAATAACAAACATTTTTTGTTGGGCGTATTCCATACGAATAAAGAATATAAAAGAGTTTTCACAGTTTTACCGCCAACACAAGATTTAATTAAACCAAAGACTTGATTTATGAACGAAAGGATTCTAACTAAACGAAGTCCTGCATGCGCTGTGTAAGAAGTGGAAGAAGAAAATAAAAAGCAAAGCAATCAAGGGGGTAAAAGGCAGGCAAAATATGTGCTAATGTACAGCAAAAGCACATGGGAGCGGTCTGGAAGCGACGAGTTATGGCAAAGGCAACAATGGCAGAGCGGCCTTCAGCAGCTGTTGTTGTAATAATGATTTGGTCTATCGCGACAACTTTAGCTGCTAAAACGACTGTTGTTATTATTTTAACCCTTAGAAGAAGAAGAAGAAGAAAAAATATGTAGTAATAAGAGAACGAGTGGCTGCGGGGCTTGGGTAGATGAAAGTATCGATTCGATATTGAAATGTGAAATTTCCATGGCGTTTCGTTGGTGTTCCTTTTTTATTTTGTGGTAAATATTTAAAATTTTCATTATTTTAAAGGATTTTGCTTTCAACAGTTAAAGCAAATATTTTTCATTTAAATCCAAATTTATTTTTAGTAATAAAAAAAAATTGATGTAGGAAAAAAGGCATTATAATGTGAAAAAGTATTGATGAAAATAAACGATTTAAGTATGGAAAGTAGGATAAGGGCAGAAAAAATTAAAATAATAAATTATTTTACTATATAGTTATGCAATTCATTGCTCGATTTAAGTTCTATAAATTAATTAAAAATTATTAATTAAATGAAAAGCTTTTCATTACTCCAATCCATATCATTCCTGCTCACAACTTAAGTTTTCCAAAGGCTGTCATGTGAAAAATTTTAAATATTAATAAAATTTTATATTAAAGTAGAACTTTGCTTTCGCCCGAATGTCTGTCCGATGCTAGTCTTAAGCTGTTTAATCCGAAATCAGCACTTAAGTTTCCATGACTGCGTCAGGCAACCGCCAATGAAGGCAAATACCCGACCACCATTTTGCCCTAATTTGCAAATATTTTTGCTTTTTGCTGGTTTCATAGGATTTTTTTTCTTATTTATTTAATTTTCTGTTTTTAGAGGCTGTTAAGGTTGTTTTTTTTTGTTTTTTTTTGTTTTTTCCTTCAACTAAGTGAGTGGAAAGTTTGTTTCGCCACCCTCGTACAAAAACTTATAAATTTTGGTCTCATCGCTTCGTTCAAACAAAATGTATAGCAAAAAAATCAAAACTCAAAAAAGAAAATAAAAAAAATAATCAAAAAATAATAAAAATAAAAAAGTCCCAATATTTTTTTTTTCGATTTTGCCATCGTAAATCTTTTCATTAAGAAAACTTTTCATAAGTTTTACAAGTCGAAGTGCTTGTTGCTCCTGCTCCTGCCGTTCCACGTCGTTATCCTTGTTGTTGTTGTGTTTTCGTTATTAGTCTGATTAATTTGCCTCTTTTCATAAATTGCCAACAGCTTCAGCTTTTGAAAAAGGCTAAAAAGTGGCCTTTTTCAACTTTTGTGCCCACGAAACAATGCAGGATTCTTGCTGGTACTTCATCGCTAGCCGTTGGTGTGAGAACATTCTGAGACGGAAATAACAGGCAACCACATCATACATTATCCTAATAAAGGATAATTCATTAGTGTTTGAAATTTTACGGCATTAACAAAAACAATAACAAGAAAAAAGTTGTGAGTTAAATAAATCAAATAGTTCAGAATAAAATTAATTGAACTTTTCAATGAAATGGGAATATAAGAAGTTTTTCATAAGTAACGGAAGAGAGATGGTTTCCTATTATATATAGCTAAGGGAAACTTTTAAAAGTTCGTAACTTTTTGAAATAGTATAAATATATTAAGATTTTTTTATGGATTCATTAAGTATATTCATAGCAGAGATTTTCACTTAGCAAAGATTTTTATAAATATTATTTTTAATAATTTATTGTTTCTGTTGAGAATGCTTTTATTCTCAAGTTTCTATCAATTTGTATTTGTATACCGGAATTCCACCAAGCACATGTAACTTGTTGGACGGTATATTTGTATACTTTTTATATTCTTGAAGATACCACCGAGCACATAAACCCGTTGGTAATTTTATGAAAAGAAGATAAGTTCTATTCAAATTTGTATCATCGAATACCCTTTATTAAAAGAATTGATTTGTTTATATACATTTTTTCTTATAATAATTACTTACTAAAACTTATTACGTACAATAATTTACTGACCCAATTAATATCAAGCAAAAAATATTACTTATAATGACACATAAAATATTCAGCAAAACAATAAATAATTAATAGCAAGCAAATTACATAAAATATTTACCAAAACAATGAATAATAAATTATTTAAAATGTGTTCTTGCCCTAGTTATAAAATAAACACTAATCAGCAAAAATATAACCTAT
The DNA here is from genome assembly GCF_002237135.1 of Teleopsis dalmanni. NCBI lineage: Eukaryota > Metazoa > Arthropoda > Insecta > Diptera > Diopsidae > Teleopsis > Teleopsis dalmanni. The sequence continues at coordinate 202,818,310 of NC_051846.1, forward strand.
TAATATATTACGATTACGTTAAATGCATTTTATCATGGGTCAGCAAAAGACAAAATAAATGTAATACTTAACATATGCAATGTCCACTATTTGAGCTCGTGGTTTTGAATGTGGCACAATAGGGTGGCTCAGAAAAACTAAAATGCGATTTTTAATGAGCGCACCCCCTAGGAATATGCCATTGACCAAAAAAATGATATTCCCAAAGTTTTGGAGCAATAGGATTAAAAATGACGTTGCGCCACTCGAGTAAAGTTGGGTTTTCAGGACAAAAAACAGTAATTTTTCAATTCAAGGTCATTTTTTATCTTTGTTACTTGTTTCAACACTTATTAATATATACTCATTTGATAGATAATTAAATTATCTTTTTAATAAGATAAGAATGAGCAGAATCGGTTAAAAATTATGCGCAAAACACAATAATTAGTTGAGCGACTGTGCTCCGTTTTCTATTTCATACCTTTTAGATGGCATGCACAATTACGTAATAGGTATATGCTACGATTTAGTTAATTATTTATAAAAAATTATAATTTCAATAAAACTTTTTTTTTCAGTAATTAATACATTGTGTTTATTATGTTTTATGAGATAAATCTGACTATGTGAAGGATAATTTTTATGATAATGTTCGACTACTTGCAGAACATATTGTTTTTCCTCTTCATATTTTGTCAAAATCGAATTATAATCCATTATAAGCCTAATTCCTCTTTCAATCATTTATCATATAAAGTCTGGCACAGAATTCAAGTGCATCTCTATAATCTTGCGTCTCCATCCATGGCGATGGATCGAAACTGATAAAACTATTAGATAGGCAAAAACGATCAAAAAAATTTGTTATCTCTTCTGTCACGAAATCAATAAGGTTCTTTGAGGAAAATAACTTCATTAGTGGGTTCCCACTCTTTATCTAACCAGAGATAGATAGCTGGATGCTTGGATCTGTGACCGGTAACTCTACAGTTATTATCTACGCAGATGGCTCAAAGATGGAAGGCGGTACGGGAGCAGGTATCTTCTCGAAAGATATGCAGATAAGACAGTGCTACCGAATCCCTGCTACTTACAGCATCTTTCACGGCGAGATATATGCTATCGAAAAAGATGTCAACATTAAACAACAAAGTACAATTCGTCCTTCGAATATCACGATTTTTGTAGATAGGCCGCACTGAAAACAATTGAATCTAAATTCCAAGAT
>NC_051846.1:202819619-202831023 GCF_002237135.1 Teleopsis dalmanni
GCATACGTATGTATATACATATATTTATATATATATATATATAATTTATCTTAATGTAAGGATGAATTTCATTATTTACGTTAATAGTTAAACATTTAGGTTCAGATGCTCAGACCTTTTGAGCTCATACTCTTAATATACAGATGGAGTTCTTAATACACATGCGAATAATATTTAGTAATTTTATTAAAATTGAAATGAAAAAAATTACAAAAAAACTTATGTATCACTGGAACTTATTTCATTTGTATTCAGGCTCAAGTATTTGGAATGCCTTAACTACAGCCTTCTGCTCAAAAAGTACTCGGATTTTGTAAATAAAACACAAATTTAAATTTTATTCCAAATTTATTTTATCTCCTTCAAAATATGCTCTTTCTGAAGCGATACACATATGCCAACGCTTAACCCAATCTTCCATACAGTTTTCGTAGGCCCGTGCAGGTATGGCTTTTAGTTCGTTCAGCGAATTCTCTTTTACCGATTCAATTGACTCAAAACAAACAATAAAATCTGAATACTTTTTGAGCAGAAGGTATATAATGTGAACTATCTTTAAGCTCAATTATAAATTTGATTTAATCAATATTTTCAATAGATTGTAAAATATTAAGTCAATTTCTTAACTTCTAATCCAAATGATTCGAGAACTATTTTATTATAGGTATGCTATGTTTAGACTATTGTACTTAGTTGTACAATTATGCAGTAATATGTGTTATTATTCATACAAAATCCATATAATATCAATACAGAAAAATGCTAAAAACGTTCAGTTAGTTTATGTGTACGAAATATTATATGGTAAGAATTAGGTGATTTTGTGTATGTTATAAGGGGCAACAAGTCTATTCCTTAAGTTTCCTGTTGCCCAGTTTAGAATATACACAGAGAATCTGTTTAGACATTTCATTATACAAATTTTGGTTCATTTTGTTAAGATGATACAGTCCTTTTGATTGCATATTATAATTGATTTAGTAGACCTTAAATCAAAAATGTTTTCAGTGCTTTAATTTACTTACAAATTCACCTCTCGTATGAGTACAGAATAGCTTATGCACAATTAATTCATGTTTTCGTTTATCAAGACAGTTAGCTGTTTCGTTGGCCTATCTAAACCTCTGCTACTCTTTGCGTCGTAGCACCCAAAATTTGAATCATTCTTCCCGCGTAAGTTTGGATATTAACCACAACCACTACGAATTTAATATCTGATCAGCATAGCTGAAGCTACGGGCCACTGACTCTCGTAGTACTAGATCTCCACCTTTGGTTAAATGTCGTAAGTGCCGTAATACTTCCTACCATGCACACTTTTAACGCAAATTTCGGCGAGGCACCGGAATTTTAGTAGCCTCTTACGACAGGCATGCCTACCGCGGAAATATTGTAACCAATTCACCGCAGGGGGTACCGGAATGCCGATCTCTCAGAAGAGGGAGTGTTTTAGTTCGTATACTACAAAGTAGGAGTCGAACACACCTTTTCGGCGAAGGTTGGTTTGATGGTGCATAAACCATTCCATCTCCGCACCACAACAAAAACAAAAAAAAAAAAAGATGATAGATGGGTGAATAAATCTCTTACCCTGTCTTTGACATAGTTTATTACATTCTTTTTAAGTTGAAATTTGGTGGCTGCGGTTGGAGGATCGCTACTGGCTCTAACTACGATTAACTGTAATTACATTTAAAGGTTAATATTTAATTATCCAATATTTATTAATTAATGTATTTATCTGTATAACCTACTAATTAATTCGTTCATAAAAAGTTTAACCCTGGAATAATTTCACTCATAATAATTTAATAAATTATATTTGCATAATTAAATTGCAAATAATTGAGATTAATCACAGTGATGTCATTTAAATGAATTGAGAAATAAAATTTCTGTTATTTTACTGAGTACTTTGTGGGAATTTTATGCATTTTGTTAATTAAAAACAAAAATTATATCAAACAGAAGTAAATTCGATCAAAGTACTTAACCCAATTTAAAAACTTAACCCTTTAGTGCAGTTGAAATGCATTGTGAGTTTTTTTTTGTGGCATTGTTGCTTAATTTTAAATTTAATTACGGAAAGTAAACCACTTTCGCTGCTTAATCTTAACCACAAAAGTGTTAATGAGATTGCATAAAGTACTTTGCAAGGACTTTTTCCTGTGCCTTTATTTTTTTGTTATTGTTTTGTATTTTTCTTAGTGTGTGTGTGTGTGTGTGTGTGTTGATTTGTTTGCGCTTCAAAGTGAACAGAACATTTTTATGCAACATTGCATTCCGCCATTTTAAGTGCAGAATCTTAAGGATTTTATAGGAAAGAAAAAAGGAATGGGGAAAATAGCAGCAAAGAACAACAAAACAAAAAAAAATAACATAAATAAATTAAAATAAAAAGGGAAGTCTTAAGAATTTTACTTTTGTGACAATTTGTTAAGCAACCAAGACTACATGTAATTTTTATGCAGTCACATGCATAAATTTTGCAAAAGTGCTTAATGTGGCACTGTGTGACAGTGTGGCAGCACTAACAAAGTGCAGAGCGGTAGGAGAATAAAATGGCGTAAAAGCGCAACAACGGCATCAATAACAAACGAAGGATTAAAAGAAAAACTTCCGAGCATGTTTGCATGGCTTTCAATGCGTCCCTCATTGTGTGTTGAATTCTTCAGAGTATTACAACCGAGCTGTGGTCAAGTGCTGAGATTTATCTCTTTACTAAATTAAAATTATTTTTGTATTTTAAATATATAATATTACATTAAAAACATTAATCAGTTTTATTTTTTGAAAGTTTGTTGTTGTGTAAACTGAATATGGATTTAGTTATAATTTGAAACTGAAAAATATTTTTTACAATCTTACAATCCACCTTCCTAAGTCTTGCTATGTTTCCCAAGCTGAGATGTACGTAATCCAGAAGCAAGTAAAGTTATACCAGTTAGCACCATTTGACCTTTAAATAGTGTTATCTTTCTAGACAGGCAGATAACAATAAAAGCAATTGAGTACAGAGAGATTAAATCAAGGATTGTAATAAAGAGTGTTGCCTTACTAATGAATGTTGAGCTTCACAAATTCATTCTTTCTTGGATTCCTAGGCATGGATATTGAAGGTTCCGAAATGAATGTAATCGAGGCCGGCACTTTAATACAAACCCCGAACGGTTGAAGTTTATAGGTGTATGTGGTGATGTATGGATAATTGCATAATTGTGAGGTCGTTACAACATTAAACTCTAAAGATAAAGATAAAGATAGGAGAAAAACAAAAATTTTTTTGGATTATAGCAAACTTGTTGATCATGTGCGTACTGCAGTACTAACAGGACATTGTGTTATTGCATCAATGCTTAACCGTTGGCGCCTTCCAACATGCGGACTGAAAATAAGTTATTCTGATAAGTAGAAAACATAATCAATCAACTAATCGCGTAGAGTGTAAGGTTACTGAGATCCTGTTATCAAAATTGAATAAAAGACTAACGAAATATCTTTTGGGCTTTAGAGAACCTGCAGTTTATGTGCTATTGCTTCAATGATTCAATGATTACATATTGAGAAAAGCGGATTATGCACAGATAATAATGATATGGGATCAATAATCAGTTTCTATGTCTCTACTAGTAACTACAGACGAAGGGACTCACATGATTAGGATTGTTTCTTTCCTAGCCTGCTAGACCATAAGAAAGCATACTTGTCATATCTTTTTAACTTCATCAGGACAACCATATGGTTTACCAAGCATAATTGGAAACAGTAAGTAGTAAGCATCATATTTCGCAACAGTTGTCTCTACGAATAAGATTTAATTTTTGCAGCAGCGCGAGTCACTTAAACGTAGCTTTACCTAATGGGTATTGTATTACCTATGTATATTCTTAATCTTTATGATCACTAAAGGTAAATTACAACCTAGTACTTCAGTGCTTTTATTGTCGTACAGTTTCTTGCAACTTTTTCGAAATTATTTACGTTAAGTCGTTTTAATGAAGGATACACAAATTTTTTTCTTCCATTAGCTTTTGGATGTGAAATTGACTCTCTGAGCTGTTTGTTGTTATGCATGCCCATTCTATCTAACTCATATCTATATAATGTTAAGTTACTTAAAATTTTAATATTTATTTATTTTTCTATTTTAATTATAGAAGATTGTTTTTTCATATATTAAGCGAAATTTAATAAATTGACATGGGTTCATTGCAACCGGCGTCTCGAGAATCACTTCATTTTTAGTTCAAAAGTCAAAACTTTTATATTAAAAAATAGTAAAGCCAAAAATTACAGCAAAAACAGGAAGATAAATATGAAAAAGTGCAACAGAATAGGGATTGTTTTTGTTTCAAAAAAGTTGTAGAACAATATGAGAATACCTCGCCAATAAGTCTACTTTACACAAAGCAATAACAATAACAACAAAAATGGCAACGGCAACAGCAACAGCAGCAACAACAACAACATGGAGAACTATTGTACTTTTTCAGGGTCCCACATGCAACGTCTGCAACGAGAGCCGGAAAATGTGTTCATTTCCGGTGTCAGTGTCATCGTTCCATGAACAATGGCAACAACACGGTTCATAAGCACAAAAGACGAAAAAAAAAACCAAAAAATATTAAATAAAAAAATATGTAATAAAATAACCTGTGTAAATTCGCATGTAAAATCCTGCACCTCACGAAAAACATTTAAAAATAACACAGAATGAAGAAAAATTGAAAAGGGAAAAACATAATAAAAACAGTGAAACGAAATTTTCGAAAATGTTGTAATGGCAACGCTGGCAACGCGCTTTCATAAAATACAAGGAACGCCAGGAGTAAAAGTGCACGAATAAATTTTGAGGAAAAAACTGAAACAACATGAGAGGTCCTGCATGAAAATTTGTAATTTTGTGTAGCGGCAAATGTGTTTTTCATATATTTAATTTCCTGTTATAAACAAATAATTTATTGTGGATTTTTAAATTAAGTTCAGTAAGTGGCAAAATGCAATTACATTTAAAGCTCATATTTGAACATAATTAAATCGAATAAATAAAAATTTAACTCGCCGTGGGTATAAATATTTCTCAAAATTCACGAAATTAAATTTGCATATATATTATATACTTATATAAAATTTTATAAATATAAATATAAAAATAATAAGGGAGAGTTAATTAAAAAGCAATTGTAGTTCATTTTGAATTGATACGCGAAACGTTATTTGAAAATAGTTATTTTTCACATGACATGAAAAATATTCATTTACATAAAGTTGTTATTTCAGTTGTTTAAATATATTTAATAATAAGTGGAAAAATTTAATAGGATGGGATAATACTAGCTGCATTTCAGTAAACAATGATCATGTGAAATAGCCGCACAGTCAGTGCAGTTATAATACAGATGAAGACCTTTAAAACTTCTTTATGAATTCTTGAAAAAAAAAATTTAGGAAAGTAGTAAAGAAAAATTAGCAATGTGTTAATATATGTCTTACCGTTTGTGTGGATCCACTGTCATAATCAATATAATGATACAATAAATCGCAAATCTAACGATAAGTTTTTAATATAGATAAAGTTACTATATTTATATAGTGTTAAAAAAGTTTTTTAGATAACAGCTTTATCACCAGAACTGCCTTAAAACGTGATTTGAAGGTAGGTGTGATTATAGCGCAAGTGAAAGACAGCAATTTAAACTGACGCGTGATAAATAAATAAATGCATAAATAAACGCGAATCTAGGGATTTGTAAGTCTTATCACCTTTGCAGCTCCATTTTAGTGTCACAGGCAGAAATTTTCGCCTGTTCTCTTATTGCCAGCATAAACTTTTACAAAAAGGAAGTTTATATCCTTACTGATAGTAACGCAGCTCTTAAAGCTCTTTTAGCAGTCTATATTTCGTCTTAAATAGTTCACTAATGTAAACAATTTATTAAGGTAGCTAAAGGTAACTCTAGTTTGGATTTCTGGACATTATAGGTATTAAGCCAGGGAACGAACACGCAGATAAACTCATCAAGACTTGGTCACTTGGCGCTCTTGCAAGTTATAGACATAAGTTGAACTGTGATACTTTTTTGCGACAGGATGTAAGAACTATATATATATATAGTTGGACTATAGAAAAGTATAGAGCCACGCTCGGCCTACTCTGTACAGTCTCGTGTTGTACACATCTACCTGCTTTCATAGAGGTGACACTGAAGCACTTAATGTATCTATGTCCACCTTTGTTTAGAGCCTCGCTTAAGTTTTTGGGAACCTCATTCGGCGTTATTTTCAATATTGCATTTTTCAATGGGTCCAATTGGTTCTAAATTGGCCATCTTTTTACCCACAATTAAAGGAAATGTGGAATCAAAACAGATTCTTTTACTTCACCTACCTACTTAAAGCAGCCGTTTTACAGAACTCATTTTTGATATATACGTTAATAAAAATTTCTTAACAACTTACTTGTCTACCCACAGAAATCCGTTATCGGGTTTTGGTCTGATTCAACACTTTTTGCGTCTTTACTACATGCGTACCTTTTACAGGTTAATATATTAAGCATGCCAGTCGTAAGAGGAGTTTAGAATTCAGTAGATACCAACATTGGCAATGATATTGAGTGAGTTTTATTTGAAACGCTTGACCGGAGGTATAAATCTGGTAACACAAGCATTAGGCCCCGCAGCTTAGGCCAATAGGAGTTGGTCTTTTTAAGTGGAGCCCCATTATCGTCGTGGCTGTTAGTAAAATCCAAATGACTCTATTCATTTACTTTCCTTTGATATAGAGCTTAAAATTTCGAACACCTGTTGTGATTTAAAAAACAGCAAAAGTGTAATATAAACTTCAATATAATATAGCCTTTTTAGTATTAGTTCATGTTATTAGTTGGTTGTTTTTATATCAAAATTAATTTAATATAATTATATTTTATTTATGTATCAAAATACACCACTCTTGAAATTATAATCTACATATAAGCCTCATATATGTGTTCTATGTGTGAATTCATTAAATTTTATTCTAACTACGGCATTTTAATAACTCATCATATTAGCATTAGTGTTATTCCAAGTCAGTGTCTGTATTCTCACATGTGAAAAAAACTTTTTTTTTTATATTTTTACCAAATTTTTAATATATTCTATACATATGAACCGATTTAACTGAAACCGAATTGAGTGTGTGTGTGTGTGTGTGTGCTGAAGGATTCACATTTTACACCCTTGGGTGACATAATTTTTTGTTCAATTATTATTTGTCGCTCTGCTGTGTGTGTGTGTGGGTATGTCAAAATATTTCTGTGTGTTAGTGTGTTGTTGTCGTTACATAGTAGTGGTTGTTGTTAAAATTTTTTCAATGTATAGACGGTAGCAGCATGTACATTTTGATCATCATTTCAGGTCAAACACTCTCAACTTTCGTAGTCAATTTTAAAATCGTCGTCACCATTGCACGCCATTTTATATAGAAATTATGATAGTCAAGCTCAGTGCAAGCACTAATCCACACTTGAATAGAATATATGTGCACAAATATACCGACACTTACTCATACATATCACATATAACATACACACATACATAAACAATATATAGACTCGACTCTTACTCGTACATGAGTACAATTAAAATAGGAAAAATGTAATAGCAATTTTTCAATAACAGCAATAAATCAGGCATATGAACGCCAAGGGAGTAACTATAAATTACCACAACGTTGTTGTCGTTGTTGTTGTTGCTTTATATGCTGGACAACCTTATAGGCAATGGCAAATGGTAAACGGTAGCGGCAGTTTATAGTTTTTTATTTAATATTTTCAGTTATTTTTATAGTTGCCCGCTTTAATCATTTATTTTTATATACTTTTATTTCTTCTTTAACGAAGCCAAATGAAAAAAAATCCCAAATACCAAGTGAAACAACCATGCAAACATGCACCGCCGGAAAATTCCCATAAAAAGTACTTTTACAAAAAAGCAACTTAAGCTGAAAAGGACAACGGCGACGTTGTCTGCAAGCTTGTGAGTACGTGTGTATGTGTGCTGTTACATTTTTTATTGCATTTGCCATGATAACTTTAATGTGTATGTGAGTGTATGTGTGTGTGGGAATGTTCTGGCTTTTACCTTTTCAACCATATTCGGTGCTGTCAAGCTTGCAACTGCAACAAACTTGCTAAAATGACTAAAAGCGCACTTTTATAGTTACTGCTCCTTTGTTAATTTTCTCCGCTTTTTTCGTTTTTATTGCGTTTTTTTTTGTTTTGATTTGTAAAGTTTTCAAATGGACCTGCGACCTTTATTTCTATTCCAGTTCACTTTTTTGGGTCGCATATGTGGCACATTGTAATTTTTCACTAGTTTTCGTCACATCGTTGTGGTCACAGAAATGATATGCAACGAGGTTATCATGAAAAAAATTGGATTAAAGTTATTTAAGCAAAATTTATGGTTGATTGATTTATGATATTTTAATTAAGTTGATACATTGTTACACATTTCATACTCGAAAGCATATTTTGATAAATGCGTTTATGATATTAATAAAAAAAGAAAAAAAAGGCGAAATAATGTTTATTTGAAATTATTTGGCAGTTGACATGACATATTAATGGCACTTTGCTGACCAGAATAATTTTAATAGAAAGTAAATTGAATAGAGTAGAAAGAAGTTAGTAATAAAGGATAATAATTTTCATTATTAGTTTTCTCTTCTTATTATTAGTATGACATGTTCTATTAATTATAATTACAATTCAAGAACTTATATATGCTTTCCAGACACCTCTATTATGCGCTTATGCTCTAAGCTCGCTAAACGATTTGTTAGTTTCCCTGTTCATTGATCTTTTCCATGTACTTTTTGCCCGTTTTTCGCGACCACTTTACTTATTGTGAACTGGGAGTTGTTGATGCGCATAGATTTTGTCCTGGCAATATTAGTGTTAAGACCCACTGTTGCACACTTAATTGAGAGATCTGTAATTTGGGCTTTCATATTAACTTCTTATTATTTAAAAAAATTTAGTGGTTTCCATTATAGTTAAGAAAGAAATCAATAAGAGAGTGAGAGAGTTAGAATTCAAGTACAGAAACATCTAACTTAAAATGTACCTTTAAAATGCCAACTACTCCCCATGATTTAATACTTACACAATATGTAAGTTCATGTTTACACCAAAGTGGTTGTTACTGTACAGACATTTGCTGTTTTCGATTTCTCTTACAACTTTCTGGCGTAAGGCTACAAATAATCTTCTACGTTTTCACTCTAAATATTTTTGTCTTTCTTCTTTGTGCTCACTTTTATTATCACAGAAACTGCTTTGTTTGCCTATCATTAGTAACATTTCCCACTTAAATTTCTGATTGCAATTGCATCCAGGACAAATATGAAATGTCAAAGCATACTTTAGACTCATTCCGTCAAAAATTGTAAATTTGTAGTGGAAAGAGCATACAATTACATCCTAACTTTTATTTGAAGAGAGATATGGTCATCATCGAAGCGATGTTGATAGTAATATTCGTAATAGCAGATTAAAGTCAGAGTCCTTAAAGATAGTTGTTGACAGGGGACATTGCTTAAGATATATGTATCGTTAACGTATTTTACGGGGTACTTTACTCAATAACAAGGACGAAAAATTTTGTTGATATTTTTGAGTAAGTCGGACAGAAACTTGATACTCTAGGACTTCGTTGATGCATGATTTTTTAAATATCATGTTGTCGTCACTGCTGTTGATATGTGGCTTACGCGTAAGCATTGTAAAAACGCAATGTCCGTTGAAAGTAGCAACTATCGTTCTGCATTTCTGTCGATTGAATGGCAATACAGACATGCAGTAATATTTTTCAGTACTTAATACAGGTACAGTATGTGTTCATATACTTTTCTGTATATGTCTATGGCTTAAGTACTTTGCGTATTTGGCCTCTGCAAGCTCAACGCCAATTTTAGCAGTATTCTCAACTATTTCATTTCCCTCTGTGCATTTTTGGCCAAGAATTGAATATACTCATACTCCATGTCTACACATCAATCTGTTGATTGCTTCCTTGTACTACTGAACATTATCTTCTTATTAGGTATTCGGAATATACTCATTAGGAACGTATTGCTTTTATGATCGCTTGTTTGTATATCATCATCAGCATCAACGATCCTAGCTGAATCTTGGCCTCCCTGTGAAAATTCCTCCACGTATTTTACTCGTTTGCTATCATTCTCCAGTTTCTTCTTCCAAGCTGTTGCGCTGTTTAATCCACATTGTCTCTCCAGCGTAAACTCGGACGCCCTCTTTTCCTTCTTTCTTTTGATGCATATTGGAGTATTTTTTTTGTTGGGTTATCTATTGTATATAAAGAAGTTTTTTGAGCTTCTGCTTGAAACACAAGACAGTGTTCGGAAAGTTTTTACAAGATATCTATAAAAAAAATCAAAATTTCAACCTGTGTATATATTTATTTATTTATATTCTCTTACTTTAAATTTGGTAGTATTAAAATAAAACCCGTTTTTTTTTTCACTATAGAAAACGATGAAACCGTTCAATTAGTAGAGCAAAAACCATCAACCAAGTTATCAGAATATAGCGGGTGCATTTAAAGTCCACTTATGGCACTGACTCTGAAAGCCATATGACAGCTTCAAATCATTTAAAAAGTACAGGCTAATCGAAGGCGCCTGATATTTGGGTACAACATAAATTTGATTAACCACGTTTCAATACGAGAATATTCAACATAAACAATCATAGAAAATGGCAGGTGATCATGGCAATCGTGAACGGCAGTTGATCGTCCATCAACAACTAAGAGTCTGGATTGACTATAAATGAGCTTATGTTGAATGTTTGGTAGGATTGCAAGGGAATTGTCTATTAGAAGTCGTTCCAGCCTGGTTCAACGATTAATTTGGTTCTTTATTGCTCCCACTTCGACCACTTGAATGAAACAATCAAGAAAAAACGACTGGAATTGGTCAACAGAAATTGAGTTGTGTATCATCATGATAATGGCAGAACACACATGTCTTTAAAGCCTCGTAACATATTAATGAAACTTGGGTGGAAAGTTTTGATGCATCCTCGGACAAGTTTTTCGCCGATAAAGCAAAGAAGTTTTGCATTAATGGAACCATGAATCTAGTCGAATGGCAAGTAGTCATAAATAACAACAGTCAACATAAGCTTTATTGAAATTAATTTTCAGTAACGAAAATTATTCAAAAATGTATAAAAAAGATTACGAATACTTTTTATATCATTCAATATACTTACAAGGAGTTATTAAATCTCGATTAATTTATAAATATCTATAAGTTTATGTACATAAATTGAAATGAGATATTTAATATAAATTTTTTTTAAAATCAGTATGTTTTTTTGAAGAAATTTAAT
>NC_051846.1:202831123-202869019 GCF_002237135.1 Teleopsis dalmanni
TACTATCTGTGCAGATGGCTCAAAGATGGAAGGCGGTACGGGAGCAGGTATCTTCTCGAAAGATATGCAGATAAGACAGTGCTACCGAATCCCTGCTACTTACAGCGTCTTTCACGGCGAGATATATGCTAAAAGAGGTCAACATTAGACAAAAAAGTACAATTCGTCCTTCGAATCTACAAAAGCAATTGAATTTAAATTCCAAGATAGTATTAAAATGTCGCGGTTCACTGATGGGCATCCAACATCATAAGGTCTCTCTTTGTTGGGCATAGTACATTTCGAATATTTGTACATAGCAATATTGAAGGGAACGAACTAGCAGATGAGATGGCCAAAAGAGGTTCTGTACTGCATACAGGAGAGGCCGACCTCTCAATACATATACCGATATGTAAACTGTATAGGATAATAGAGGAAATCAATACGGTGACTAACAATTTATAAACTAACCGCGAAGACTGTAAGGTCGCTAGAATCTTATGGCCTAAGTTGGACAAAAATAAAACGAAAAGCATTTTAGGCTTCAACAAACCTGCAGTTCGTGTGCTTTCTGGAGTACTAAATGGGCACTGTGACATTGCGCCGATGCTCCAACGGTTGCGAGTTCTAACAAGTGGATTATGCAGGAGTTGCTAAGATGAAGAGGAGGTAAAATCTATCAACCACTTCCTGCATCTCTGTCAAGGACTTCAAACAAGGCTACTTTAACGTCTTAGGGATCCTTATTTTACTGGCGTGGAAGAGATAACGAAAGCAAACTTATCGGATCTCCTCAACTTCATCTGGAAAGCCAAATGGTTTAACAAGGATAACAAAGATTAGCAACTCGCATCTCCTGGTAAAATTTTTTGAGGGCATCCCAATGGGCAATATATGTCTCCGAGTAGAAGTGCTGACAACTGTTAGCACGTGCCTTCCGAACATAACCTAACCTAGTATGGGTTAAAATTTTCACACATATGCTCACCATAAAAATGTATATATCTCGTACAAATCATCCGAGTTATATGTAAATTGATCTCTCAAAATAAACATTTTTAGTAAGTACATGATTTTCGCCATCCATCGAGAATCTTAGATGGCACCTGGGCGCCACAGGAATCGTTCTGTCTGCGTTATCCCAATTTTGTTGAACTGTGACTAAAGATTCAGCTTCCATTTTGAGACAATTTCTTCATCGAATTTATTCCAATTAAAATCAATGAAATTTTTAGCCGCTCTTGCTTCGTTTGCTAAAAGGATACTAACTTCAGTCATACTCCCTGTACGACCATTTTCTCTTTACTTACGAAAAAATTCTTGTTTTGACTACATTTTCAATTCTACTTAAATGTCTATATAAATTATTAAGTAGAAATGTATTATTTTTATTTTTTATTTATGTTTCTTTCGTTTCTTGTAAACATTTGCGATTGCATTGTGCATGCCAGCTAAACGGTATGAAATAGAAAACAGAGCAACGTCGCTCAACTAATTATTGTGTTTTGCGCATAATTTTTAACCGATTTTGCTCATCAGTATCTTATTAAAAAGATATTTTAATTATCTATCAAATGAGTATATATTAATAACTGTTGCGACAAGTAACAAAGATAAAAAGTGACCTTGAATTGAAAAATTTCTGTTTTTTGTACTGAAAACCCAACTTTGCTCGAGTGGCGCAACGTCAGTTTTAATCCTATTGTTCCAAAACTTTGGGAATATCATTTTTAAGGCCAATGGCATATTCCTAGGGGGTGCGCTCATTCAAAACTTCATTTTTAATTTTCCCCCTTATAACGTGAGCCACCCTAATGTGAGAAAGACAAATTACTCAAGTTTTGCAATATTGAAATCATCGTATGATGTCCTAAATCGCACTGATTAGGTTGGTCTAGATATATAATAAAAATAAAAATAAAAGATCGTCCGTAATAGAAACTTCTAGGCTTTAAGTATGTACATATAAAACATATATATATCGTCCATGAATACAGTGGATTGATAGTAACAAAGCTGATTTATAAAAGTTTTAAATAAAAATAGCGTAAAGTCTTCACAAAGCCGAGAAAGCTTAAATAATGTAGTAAATAAATGTATCTATCTCAATTTACGCCTATAGCAGTAACGCTATGAGATAATGATATGACTAATGGTATTTATGTAAACTCCTTCCTTAATTGAAAATAAAAGATTTCCTAGTTTGGTGGGTTTAAGTGTTGACTTAAACCATAAGTCCAGTTAGCCCCTATTGTTCTAGAAGTCAAAAGCTAATAATTAACTGCAGTCAATATAGAGACATCCTTATTTCTTCAGATTTCACTTCCATTTGTGATGAGGTCAATGTTACCTATTTGGCTTGCACGTCACAAGTCATTTCCAACAAAAATCTTCTACTTGGAGTGTTAAACGCGAAAAAGAACATAGACAATATATTGGTAATGTTCGGAGATCCAATGGTTTTGTAGGTGTTGTAGACAATATCAATTTTCTCTGGAATGTCGCAACGCTTGTGATAGGAATTAAAAAATGATTAGTTGAATATTGATGCAAGAGAACCCTTTACAGGTATCAACAAAATAATCCAACTAGTTAGCGCAACATATACAGTAGGTTTCTGAAGATACTATGAAACCTAATTGAAAGTTACAAATAGCAGACCTTTCCAATGGTGGTCTTAAGAAATTAGTAAAGCAGAAAGAGTACGAAGAGGTGATATTTTTTGCTTATGAATTTCAGAAGAAAAGTGTATTTTATTCATTTATTTATAAAATAATTAAAAAAAAGAAAATTGATTAACTTTAAAGGGTTTTAATGAATTTTGATTCCACAATATTTTTTCAAAATTTCTACAATACACTCAAATATTTTTTTTAGCACAATGTTAGTCCTATGTATTTTCTGCTTTAGTTCTAGAGACTTTTTCATTTTAAAGTTGAAGACTTGATATAAATGATTTATACTGTTTAAAATATTAAGCTGCTCATATCAGATTGATTAACGTTTATCATACAATCGGATCACCATCTAAATACTTTAAATTTGGTAAACGCTTCTTCACTTCAGCTTTATATATTTCATCTGACAGGCTTTCCTCTAATGGATTGCCAAGAAATGACATGAACTCCAAAGGTGGCGCGGCCATAAGATCAAAGTTTGTCCAATCACTAACGAGATTATTTGCAACGTGGAATACTTTCAGAGCTTTCATTGTGTCAATTGGTTTCAGTTGTTCTATGTAATTATAGCTGACCGACAACTCTTCCAAAGTATATGCTAAGAATTCCTGTCACGGACATACAACAACATAATATATGGTCATAATTGGTCATATGGTAAATACAACAAAAAGTTTACTTACAATCCCATTAAGACTTCTGATTTTATTACGGGAAAGTTTCAGAATTTTTAAATTTGTAAGGCTATTGATACCCGTAATCCTATCAATCATATTGGTCGAGAGACTAAGTTTGCGACATTTGACTAATTCAGCCAAACTGGCGTCCATTCTTTCAATGGGCGGCCATTGAAATTGTAAGCCCATTTCAACAGCCTGCGCGGCAGGTATATTATTTTTTAATTCCCATGCAGTGATGGCTGTTTTCACCGATGTTGGCCTAAACATTTTAATTAGCAGGAAAGCTTAAATTTGTAATTTGTGCATCGATGAAAATTTTAAGAGCCTATAAAATTTTGTAATATTATCAAATATTTTTTTAATTAAATTGACATATTTCTCGTCTATGTTTTTAATGAAAAAATACTAAAAATTTCAAAGAGTTGAATACATTCTTCTTTAGTGCCTAATCAGAATTTTGTGCTAGTTTTTTTCCATCTTTTACTTTGTTTTCCTTTTCAAATTTTCCAAAATCACAAAAAGATAAATTTTTCCCTTATGCAAATTTACCACATCCGCTGTGGTAATACCGCAAAACCAAAGCCTCAATAAAGCCCGCAGAGTCGTCAACACGAATCCATTCACAGCATTTAATTATAAACGTCCGCCATGGTCATGTCGCATCAATCCTGTTCAGGATTTTTCATTTATTGCCGAAAACAAGGCAAATAAAATGGAACCAAACAACACGAATACCAAACTCAATGAAATTGAATCAAACTAAACTGAATTGAATTGAATTGCATGTCCTATCCTGGCGCCTGTCTAGCTCCGCAAATCGAGAGCACAGAGTTGCTGTGATGAACCAGCAAAGTCCGTGTGTAAAAATTTTGACAAAACATTTTATGGATTATTTTTGCCTTTTGAGATACTTTTTGCTAGTGAATGCTGAATGCAATTGTGAATAAAATAGTTTTCGCACAGATTTTTGTGTTATTCCAACACGATTTCAAGGATCACTGAAACCCTCTCAATTACTCATTTTAAAATGTGATTTAAATGGATTTTTCTTTTTTGAATAATTATTATATTTACATATATTACGACTATTAATAATATTTTCAATATACAAGATAATATTATTTAGTTTTTAAAGCAAATGTTCATATTGCTATATAAAATTCCATTATTAAACACCTTTGCAAAGCAAAACTAATTTAAATTAAAATAAATTTTAATATTTTACTTCAGTAACTGCAGTTTGGACTTTATAAGGCACGCATTTATGCGAATATTTCATTTTATTCATTAACGGAAGTTTGCAAAATATTTTCATTTCCGTTTCGCATGTGCAATGCAGAATTTTTGCACTCCACTTCCCGGGACATATATTCGCATTTGGTATTCCGCTTGCAGTGTTGCTATAATTCGCATGTAGAAATTCATTAAAAGCGCCTACCGTAAATTATGCGGGCGCAAAATATTCATCGCAGTAATTTTCAGCGCTGCTATTCTAAAAATGTCACGTATACGCCTAGGCAACCCCATTTATAGCCACGCGTTACTGTATATGGTTTCCAGTTAAATTCGTTCACATAAGCCGATTCGAGTTTATTTGAGTTTCACAGGCAGTTTAATTAGAACTATCGATCGACGGCCTCTGATTTGTAGTTTAAGCTTCAAAACATTTTTCTAGTTGCCATCGTAAACAAACTAATTCTTCCACCAACTTTGAATGGAACTAGCAAATTAATTAATAAAATATTAAACAATTTTGTGTTAAAGAAAGTTGATGTTTAAGAAAATGTTATGTTAAATATTTTCCGAGTTAGTGAATCTGTGCACTTTTACTCTGTGATAGCTGGGGGAATTCTGCAGAGTCCCGCACATCTCACTGACTAATATATGTATTCCTCAAAAGCTACATAATTATTCGATGATTGATTTAAGATCTGCGTACCCCCGTGTAGCTAGAGATTATTCTAAAATTACTTACTGCTAAGTAGGGCAGCCTGTCGATTTTCGCGTATAGCTTCAGGGCTCTGTCCCTTATGTATTTTTTGACCGGATCTATTCTAAGGTCTCTTAGCATGTCATTCGTGTGGATATACCATGTGTTTCACAGATAACGAAATCACAGGAGTATTTATTTTAAAACTGTTCTCCAGAGATTCTTACAAGTCACAACCGTAAATGCCTGTATTCTTTTTAAACCTTTAAAAAACTTTACAACTCTGTTCATTAAAGTTATTGATTCAGTCATTGAAACTAATTTCAGCACAGAGTAAGTTCACTTATAAATATTGTTAGTCTTTTATGAATATTAAAATGCAAACGTCTTAAATGCAGTTTTAAAATGCAGTTATTATAATTTAATTCCAATCAATTACCAAGCAAAAACCTCATATTGCTCATGCTCTCTCTCTCTCCCTTTTTCTTGTTTTGTCTCTTTCTCATCCACTCCCTGCTCCTCACAATCACAATCTTACTTTATTTCTCTCTCTCTCTCTCTCTCTGTCTCTCTCTCTCTATTTGAAATTTTATAATTCATTTAGGAAACAAACAAACTCCATTTCTTTCATTTTATTTCACTCTTAGGTTTTAGGAATAATGAACCGTAGAGGCAGTACTATAGTTATCCTTTCCTCAAATTTGAAACTTTTAATCTCTTTCACTTTTAGGTTTTCAGCACAATGATCCACGGAGTTGGTAGAATGGTATAATCCTTTTCTCAAATCCAAAAGTACTCGCTTCAGTCACACATGCCCTCAGTGCTAAACTTATAACTAATAAATATAAATATTATAGACAACAAAATAAATAACAGCTAAAGTACTAAGCGGATGCAGTAAAAACAAAAAAGAAAAGAACAAACAACAAAGACGAAACTAACAGCAATGAAAAAATGGATAAATTTTGCAAAATAAAATGAAACGAGAAAAAACTGCTAGTTAGGAGCACTAAAAAAGTACAAGAAAAATTCTTTAGTTAGACATTCCTACGGGAAGTTTTCAATTCATATTTTTTTCTTCCTTTTAGTAATTTCAACATAGCTGTTCGATTATTCAACATAGCCACCTAGGCATCGATCGTTCAGAATACATTCCCATTCTAAATGGAATACAATATTAAAAGTAAAACGTCGTTTGTCATATATGTCATCAATAAGTAAATAAAAACAATGTGTTAAATAACCTTAAGTAAATTTATTAATGCCGTAAAATACGTTAATTCTATACACAAGCTAAATGTAACTATTTTTTTTCAACTGATCACCATCTAAATATTTTAGGTTTGGTAATCGTTTTCTCACCTCCATTTTATATACGAGTCCATCATCAGCAAACCTTTCCTGCAATGGATTGCCAAGAAACGACAAAGACTCCAATTTTATTGTGGCCATCAGGTTAAAGTCTACCCAATCTTTAACGAGATTATTTGATACGTTAAATACTTTCAAAGCTTTCATTGTGTCAATTGGATGCAGTTTTTCAATATAATTGTAGCTGACAATCAATTCTTCCAAAGTATTTTCCAAGACTTCCTGCGGCGTATATACAATAAAATAATATATGGTCAGTAAAGATCTTAGTTTTAAATCTAAGAAAATTAAAAAAAAATTTTTAGTTACAATTCCAATTAGGGTTCCGATTTTATTACGAGAGAGCTCTAGAACTTTTAAGTTCTTAAGGGTACCGAGACCCGAAATTCTATCAATCAAATTGGTTGAGAGACTTAGCTTGCGACATTCGACTAATCGAGCCAAACTAGAGTCCATTTTTTCAATGGGCGGCCATTGAAATTGTAAACCGACTTCATGAGCCTCCGAGGCTGGTATACTATTTTTTAGTTGCCATAATGAGATAGCTTCCTTAATAGATGTCGGCTTAAACATTTTTAAATACAAGAAAACTTAAAATTTTATTCTTTCCATTGCAATGAAATTTACATATTAATCGTTAAAAAATATAAAAATTTTTTTTTTTAATTAGTTTGACATTTTTCATGATTTTATTTTAGAAGAAAAATTAATAAACATTTTAAGACAAGTCATTTTCACTTTCCAATCTGAGTTTTGCAATAGTTTTCACTGTTATAGTTAATTAATAATAAATAAATAATAAATTTTTAATGTTAACTATAGAATAATTTTTTCTCTTCTGTAAGTTCACCATAACACCAATGCCTCATTCATCACCTTCGCTTGAGACATGTATTACGTTATTCCCTTTAACTCATTAAATATTTGAACTAATTATTCATAATGATAGATATCATATCTTATTTATTAAAATTATGACAGGGCATTGAAAACTTACTCCTTCTCTGCAGTTTTAGTTGGGAAGAGAATGAGACTTTAAACTATGTGCCCATAGTTAGCTAGGCATTAATACATATAGAAGAAGTACCTAGATATGGAACTTATATCTAATAAAAATATAAGGGTAAAGTATGTTTAATACTACAATTTATTGTAAGAATCGGATTTGAAGAAATTTTCTTAATCCGTGAAAGGGGGATTAATAAATATCTAGATATATCTAATAGATATTTATAATAAGAATAATATTATTATTCTTATTATATTTGCATTCAATTATTAAAATAGTTTCAGTTTTTAAATTTAAATTAAAATTCATTAAGAATTTTCAAAACATTTTAAAAACTAAATTAATTTTAAAGTTTTACCTTTCCCCTTATCCCCAAAAGATTGAGTAGTTGCTAATGACAATCAACGCCGCATAATCGTTTACATTATTTTTAAGTCACTTAAGAGTAGCAAACAAAACAACAAATATATTCCAATGGTTAGGAGTAGGAGTGGAAGGGGACACCCTGGCAATAAATCTAAAACAATGAACTTCTTCAACTTCAGTTCGCGGTGCGTAAATATTTGCTGAAGGAAAACACAAGACTGAAAAATGCGAAAACCTTTTTCATATGGAAAAATTCTGAAACGTGTGGATTTCTTTCACTGCACTGTATTGAGTAACATGGATGGAGTTTTCTAAAGTTTTCCGAGTTTTCCTTAGCATTGTTGCTATCAGGGAGGACATGTGTAAGCCGATGTGTAGAAATGATTAACGTTTTGTTTGCTCGGATAAAAGCGTTTAATTGCAAACAATTGAAAAGAAGGCGTCGGCAACACTTGAAATTGACAAAAGAATCCTTCGTAAAAGAGTTGCAAGTTAATTAAATCGCACGCCGGAACAGTTTTCCATAAAAGAAATTCTAGAAAATCGTATGTGATGAGGGGCAAGTAACTGTGGTGATGAAAATAATCAACACTTAAATGGAATAATGAGCTTACACAGCATTGAAATGTTATAAAAGCCACTCCAAAACTGTAAATGGAATAAAAAATCTAAAACGAAAAAAAAAACAAACTTACGAAATCAAAAAATCTCATAAATCTTCTCTCAACTTTTTCTTAAGGACTTTTTTTGCCTTCTTAAGTCGGTAGCAAGGAGCAAACAAATGACTTCACACAATGAGACTCAAGTTAATATTTGGGATTGCCGCATTATTTACAGACCTTCCTGTTGCGTTGTCTTTTGCCAAGGGTTTTTTCTTCTTGTTTGTTGTTTGTTTTTGTTTTTTTTTGTTGGTTAATGGAGCTTATTATGACATCCTTAAAAACGCAAAATGCTCCCCTTTTCAAGGAACTTTTCACTGACTTGATACTTGTGAGCGGCTGTTCATTTTTATGTCACCTCAGTTTTTGTTTTTCTTTATTTTGCCTTTTCAACGCCTCCGAAACATCCTTATTATCGGCTTCGGTATCCTGCGTTTTCCTTTTCCAAATTTTTTGTTATTATTATTACGTTTTATGGTTACTTCCATATCCTTTCGTAAATATTCTTATCATAATTTTTGAAAACTTTTACTTTTTAACCATAAAGGCGGCCAGCCAAAACAATCTTTTGGTGTTATTATATTAGGGACACTTTCTGTATTTTTCCTAGCAAATTTTTTGTGGGTGACTAGATTAATAAGTCAAAAACTGAATAAAAATGAATATATTAGCCTTATTTAAGATATTAGGTTTTCAAATATTGCGAAATTTGTAAGGATCTAAACGATCGTTTATCTTATCTCTTCGTATCCTGTGGTTGTCAAAAAATTGACCCTATACGTATAACTCACATTTTTTTAATCGGATGAGGTTTAGAGTCTAAAATTAAAGAATATACTTTTTGGTTTTATTTTTAGTTTTAGCTTAAGACACTTTCTATAGCAACATCAAAATTCATCTCAAGAAGAAAATAAAATTCAGTTTATATTTCTCAAAAGCTTCATGACTATTCGATCTAAGATCTGCCTACCGCCCCGTGCGGCTAGTGATTATTCTGGGCTTAGGTAGTGCTAAGTAGCGCTGCCTGTCGGTTTTTGCGAATATCTTCTGGGCTCTATCCAATATATTATTTTTTTATTCTAAGGTCTCTTAGCATGTCATTCGTGTGGATGTACCTTGGCACTATGAAGAGAGCCTGACTTTGAGCAACTTACAGCTTCTGGATAGCAGAGTTGACAGCTTTGCTATACGCGATACACCCATAGAGAAGTGCTGATCTGATTATCTCGCTGTAGATCAGCTTTCTGTTCTTCTCGCTAAGGTTATTGTATTTGAAAAGTAGTTGTAAGCAGTGCAGTGTTTTTGCAATGCTCTATTATTGTTGACTTTAAAATTCGAAAGCTTAGCACAGCAAATAAAAGGTTAGTTTAATTTAGCTGGTCGTAAGCTATTCGATACCATGTTTTTTGTATGCTACCGACATATTTCTAAATTTAAGTAATACTTAAAGTTTTATTTCTGAGGCATAACCATCAAGCATTTTCTATAAATTTTTTAAGGCGCATTTTCGGAGTCCAGACTTTAGTTGCTTTTAAGTCCTTAACCTGCACTCACGATATCTGGAGGTTCGAGGTCCGTAGTGTTATTATTTATGATATCGGCGCAAGTACATATCCACCTCATTTATCATATTTCTAACCTGTATCACAGCACACATATTGGTTAAAAGATGAGATCTTGTTGGTAGTACATTCAATCTGCTATACTAACTACAAGGTTATCCTCTGGACGATATAAGCGGTTTTGCACTATTACAAATGCGTATACACCAATAACATTGCTATCATGGTCCTCTCGTAAAATCAGTAAAGTAGCACAAAGGATATTTGCAGTGACATTTAGAGAAAGAAAACGTAAGGAAAGACAGTGTTTCCGATTAAGTTGAAGAAGCACTAATCGCGTTTGCGCTGCGATATCGTTGAAGCACACATACCGCAAAGACACCTGGATAGGAATCTTACATGAATTCGAAACCTTAAAACGGGTTGTGATGTGCAAACAAGTAAGAGAGTATGTGAGTAAGTTAAATCGCTTATGGGACTCTCCATCATTTAAGGAAATCGTTGGAACTAGTCATCAAACTTTAACTAGTATATTTTGTATTTTTGGTATTTAAAATATTCTCTGAAACGTTTTCTATTAAGAATATTTGGTTCCTATTGTACCGGGTGCTTGCATGACAAACTACTTTTCATTGAAACATTAGGTTTGAGTTATTGGCTTACCACGTCTATTAATAATGTGAAAATAACATATTTTCACCTCGTAAAAACGTGTTAATATCCTGTGAAACTATTAAAGCAAGTCAACAAATAAAATGCAAAATAAAATTTTACGATTATTAAGAAAAGTCACAAAAACACTAAATAATAAATAAAAAATAATAATAATAATTATTTAAGGAAATCCTTTATACAAAAGCAATTAGTAAAAGTTGTAAAAATATGAAATGTGATTCCTCCCTTCCCAATCTGTAGTAGTTACTTTGCATGTCGAGTGGATTTTAACACGCCTGCACTGGAGTAAACAAATAGACGGCACAGGACACCTTGTGACAAAATCCTTTAATGCTCTTGTTTGTGTTTCGATTTGTGTTTTGTCTATTGACAAATGATTTTGTTTACAATAGGCATGAAATAGATTTCATTTAACCCCCTACCCCCTTCTAACCCACCCACTTGCAAACAGTCGCAAATCATTTGAAAGGAAACATGTTAAACGAAATCCTATCGAAATCTCTTAAAATTTTATAGACCAAGACCAAGTGTCATAAATCAATTGAGTAATTTCTGTTTGCTTGTGTGTGTGTGTGATGTTTACTTATGCTCAGGACATACAATCATACATATGTGTATGTGTGTAAGGATATGTACAAGAATGTAAAGATATATGCTTTTGTTTGTATGTGTAACAAGGAAATCAAAGTCTTAACACAAATCATACATGTACTTATTTGTCAATTTATTTTGTACTTTCATATCCTTTACATTTACACTCACACTATCACACCTATGAGTTAAAGCTTTAAGGATTATGTATATTTGTTACTCTGTGTTCAATATCATTTGTAGCCTTACTTATATCAATATAAGCAAAAGTAACTTATGTCCTCGCGTGGAACAGAGTATCTCATATGGACATTAACTGTGCAGAATCCTGTAAGAAAAACTTTGGGGTGCCACATTTTGTCATACTTGCCACATGATTGGTTGCGTCGATATTTACGATTTGCTACTGATGATTTGCAATTAAATTAAATCCACTTTAAGGCAAATATTTGCCTGTTGTCATATATAATTTTTTTCCTTTAAACACACAAAAGTTTCATAAAACTCTAAAAGCTCTTAGGCAATTCGTAATCCTTTTGAGCCTGCCGAGTCAGCACTCAGCACCTTTTGCTCAGCACTCATATGCATATGAAAGTAAATACATATATGAGTACTTATGTAAACAGATATGTATCTAAGACTTTATATAAACAAAATTTCAATTATTATTAATATTTGTTTTTGGAAATCTGTATTGTTGTTGTTTTTGTTGTTGTTGATATTGTATTTTGTTATTTAATTTGTGTTTTTGCATTTTGGCCAGGAAAATGTCAACGCTCGCCACAAAGTGGATTTTGTTTAAGTTAATTTGATATCTTTTGGTTTTTATGGTTGCGGATTGGATCAAAATTGACCAATAAATATTGGTCAAAATTTTGTTATTGAGACTTAAAAATTTAACCATACAAATAAATTGTAAAGATATTTTTGAATTATTAGTTTCGATAGAGAGTAAGATATAATGCTTATTTAAAGAAGAGTTTTTTTAAAATAAAAATTAAAATTAATTAATTAGAATTAAAAATAAGTTATTTTATTATTAATAATAAATTAATGACAACTTAATGCAGCAGTTATAAGAGTTGTCTTCTTAGAACTTTCTTATTGGACATGACACCGTGTCATATATCCCTCTTTGATAGTTATTAATATGGTCTTTCTACTACAAGAATTCTACTACAAGAATTAATTTTTATAGAAATTTTGAAATAATTTATAATGATAATTTCTTTTAGTATATTGCAGAGTATTTATTTATATTTATAAACTATGATTAAACAATACATCGAACATGACAGTCCTACTTTTATAGTTATTACTACCGTTTATATTTTTTACAATAATTTTTCACAAAGATTTATCAATAATCCTAAAGATATTTTTAGAGAGGTTTTGAATAGTGATGAACTACAACAACAAATGTTTTTTTTATTTTAATTAATTGAACACAGACCATGGGCCTCACTTTTGGCAGGCTACTCTTAGTACTTCAACTCTTAGTACTTGCAGTCTCAATCACTGACTCTGAGCTTCAAATTTGGCAGGGTACGAGTTTAACCCTTGGTACTTGCAGTCTTAAAAAATTATTAAAGAATAATTAAATACAAGAAATAATTCCCAGACCACTGATCATAGGTATTTAGCAATACTCAAAACAGCTGTGTGGTCATTCCAAAATTCAATTAATCAAAATAATAAAAAAATTTTGTTGTTGTGGTTCACTACTATTTGCAACATCACTATTACATAAAATAATTTCTATTAAGTAAAATAATCACCGCTGTCATAACTAAAGTTAGAATGTTATCTAGCAGTCTTATGAGTACTCATTTTAAAAATCTATTATTTTAAAGGATTTTATAAACATGCTCATCCCTCTTTGAGAATTATTGCAACCTTATATTGTTTAAATGTTCTCAATAATTAGTCAATAACCCTATAGAAATTCTTATACCTCAGATGGATTTAAAGCTACACCTAGCACTTATGAAATCGGGATAAGCAAACCTCTTCATAAACATGGTTCATCATTTAATATGGCTTAGTAAAAATTTGTTGAAGTTTAAAACAAAATTTTCTTTGCTCAACGTTGAATTTTGTACCGACAAAAGTACAAAGATACTGTCAGTTCAGAGGGCTGATTTCAACATCGGTGAAGGATCTATCTGATATATGATTTAACTGAAAATAACTATTTTAAGAAAGATCTTTCATTTTGCACCATTCAATAATGAAATTATATTATTTTCTATGCATCCAGTATAAAGATTATTTATTATGGAAAGGTATTAAGTGGTTTTTAAATTAATTATTTCATTTTCTTATTTTATTAATTTACAATTTGTTTATTATTTTGAGTTCAAGATCGAATACTTTTTATAAAAATGAATTTTAAATAGAAATAAATGAAGTTAAGAGAGTTAAAAAAATTTATAATTCTTATTTGGTTTAATGAGTTCCTACTATATAAGCTTATAACAATCCAACAGTGACTGTAGTGTGATTTGATTTTAATATGTAGTTTTACTCTTTTGTTCGGAATACATTTCATCAAATCTTTGGTAGTTAACGGTTAGAATATATTATATGCAATGACCAGAGAATGTAAAAAGTATTCATAATACTTCTTTTTTTAATTAAATGTTGTTCTGTATGTACTTGTCAGAATCGCACGTCTTTATAACCTCTTGCAATTATCGAAGACGAAAGAAAATTCAATTCATATGCTTTTATGTCAAAAGACCCATTTAAAATGTAATTTGTAAATTCTAAATTTATAATGTGTATTTGCAAAAATGGAGATGTCACAACCTTCATATTTTTTTTTTTCAATTGTTTTTCCATTATACTCAATTTATCAAGGTTAAGACCGAGAATTGAACGATAGAACTCGTAGCACATATTGTATCAACGTCTATTCTAATAATAATATTCTTTCGTAACTGCAATTCATTATCATACACAGCAACGAAGATTGAGAACACTTTGCTAAAAAACTATAACTAGGATTAATCATTGATTTTTTAAATGGACATGCTTCTGTTAATTACCACCGTCGTAAGATGAGACTACAGAACATCGACATCAGCAGATTCTGTAGAACACAAACTGAAACATTGGTCCATTCTTCTTGCTTACACTATGCAAACTCTAGGAAATAAGTCCAGCGTCTCTATTCCATTTTCAAGTTTAATTCTCGGATTTTGTACTTGGAAGGCATTGTTGCGTTCGCGATTACACCAAATTTATCCGAGCTTACTCAGGAGACTCTCTCCAAGAAAAGGTTGTCGTGGGCTGCAATGTATCATTGTTCGTTCTAATAATAATAATCTTTCCTAACAACATTTTACGGTTCTGTAAAACAATTTCTGATATTTTAATGTCTTTTGGAGTAACAGAGTTCCTAAGCACTAGGAATCTGTTACTGCTAAGAAGTATAACTGATATTCTTGGACCAGTGAAATATATTTTAATTCAACAATTATTTTTCCACCAAGGTGTAGGCCAACCTTGGTAGTCGTGTCTGTTCAATGCTTTTGTGATACTATGAGCTGTTTCACAATGTGGATTATTTGTTGACTTATCATGTATTTAATTAATTAATCAGATACTTATTAAATCAATTATGAATTTCCCGTATTTTCAGTAGAATTGTATCTTACGAAGCCATGTACTGTGAAAGAACGGAATAGTATCGTAATATTTCTTGCACCGAAAAATATACCTCTTCATATTACTTAAAACTTGAACACCAACAATTAAAGAAAACCAAATTTAGTTGAACTAGAATTTTTATGTTATATAGATAACTTCAAAATGTTTGGATAAACGCTTTTAAGTTTCATAAAAAACTTTTTTTTTATTGCAGGGAAGAGTTTTACACTGACAATCACAGTTTCTACCAATCCGCCTCATATAGCCACCTACAATAAAGCGATTAAAGTAACCGTCGATGGACCACGTGAACCACGCTCCAAGACCAGTAAGTATGCAATTTATCTAATACATATAATCTTATATATACACACTCACACACACACAAACACATGCACCTACAACACACAGATATAAACTGCTTGAACAGTTTTTGGTCTTTGAATTGTAGAAACTCTAAATTAAAGCGGCTTGCATACGAGCACACCTATCCACCTTGTACTACCATACATACTTAAAATATCTTTCAACTACAGATACAAGTATGAAGTACTCACACTCTCTACTTCATAAACTTGCATAAACATGCAAATAAAAGATTTAATTTACATCCTTCAACCAACAAACTCGAATGCAGAACAATTCATTAGATTCCAGATAAAGCCTCAATGCTGCTTCCAAATGCTATAAATATCTAAATACAAATAATACGGGTATGCATGAGTCCGGGCTGAGGCAAGTAATAGTATTGTCTATTGTCCTTTTGCAGAATGTAGCACTAGCAATTCATCTTTAAGAATATTCATTAGGAAATTGTGCTTGCTTTGTCTTTACTATTGTTGGGCTACGTCCGTTTTGCTAAATATTCATAAGGATGCAAATATGTTGCTTTGCATATGTTAAGGCGTAGACAGCTTGTTAAAATGGCAACTTTTTAGTAATAGTTCAAATGCAGAATTAGACAAAGTTGGGAATGTGTAGTAGTTGCAACAGACATATATAGACAATTAGACAGTTGGACAGACGGACATACGCACAGACATACTCTAACACTTGTATTTGGGTTGTTGTAACGATTCAATCCACAAATGATTTATCTTCTGGTTTGGAATATTTAAGGGCAAAGTTAAGTTCAAATTTGAGCCAAGTTGAGCTGAGTAAAGTTTAGTTTAGTTTTAGTTTGTCTAAATAGTCGAAATGGTACGGTAGAGTAGACAGAGGGAGTTTACATTGTCAGACGAAAGGTTATTATTTTATAATGAATAATTTAGTATGTGTTAGTTTAGTCCAAAAACGGAGTAAAGTTTTTAGTTTGAATGACAGGAGAATTTAATGCTCTTCAAAACTATTAGTGATAAAAAAAAATAGAAAAAATCAAATATTTAAATACATATATATACTATATATAATATTTAAATGAAGTAAATATATATATATATTTTTTTAATTAAATGAGAAATCGGTTTTGTTTGGTGGTCAACTAAAAACAAAAACAATAGAAGATAGCATAGTTTTCATATTAAGAAAAAGCTGCTCGAATAATATGGAATCAGTATATGAGAAATGAAGTGAATACTATTGAGACAATAAATTTTTCTTCTCTTCTTTACTTGATGAAACGCGAGTTGGTGTCTTAAGCACTTTTACTTAATAGTTTCTGTGACCACTTGTATCTCTGATCCCTCTGACCAATAGTTCAGTGTATCATGGTATCAAATAGTGTTAACGGACAGAGTGGTTCAAGTCCCATACTGTACTTACAGTTTCTGTAGTCCTAAACAGTGGTCCTTAAATTATTTAAAATATTTAACATCGTTTGAATTGTATTTTATTTTACTCAATATATTTAAAAAAAAAACAATTAGATATATGGAAAACAATATTGTTATCTTTATTAAGAATATAAGCAGTCCACACACTCCACACAATACATCCTATATAGCATTTAACAAAACTCTAACCTCAAACTACTCAAAAAACTAATCCAAAATTTTTACAAAATCAAAAATTTATGAAAAAAACACTTCAACCTTAGATAAGGACAGAAATTTTATACATAAAATTTAGTGTTATCCCTTTTAGGACAGCAACAGCAATTCCACTTCGCCTTTGGCCAACGACCGTTTCATTTCTCGGCAGATCCGCTATCAGGATTTCGTATGCCGCCAATTGGAAACTGTCAAAGTAAGTAGTTTGAGCAATTAAATTTAAAAAAAAAATTATTTTTAAATGTTATTTAAAAAAAAAGAAAAATTTATATTTAATTATAACGCTCAATTAACATAAGCAATTTTATTTTATTAATTTGCTTAAACGATTTATGAGAAAAAATTATCAGTGACTAATAAATGTCGTTGTAAAAAAGTGGCAGCACAGCTACTGCAAAAAAAGCAGTTCATCCACCGCAAACCCAATAAAGCCACACAAAATCACACAAAACGATTAGTTCGGGTTTTAAAAATCCGGCTTTAACTTTGACCAAATACGTTGCGGTAACAGTTTTTTACCACCAAACTTTTTTCTCATTTCCAAAGTAAATTCAAACACAAATTTCAAAATAAAAACAAATTATTTAAACATAGTTTATGCCAAAAAAATGTCCTTAAATTTGATTTGTTATTGGAGCAAACGCGAAAAAAATTATCGAAAATCTGTAAAAGCACAAATCCCAAAAT
Source organism: Teleopsis dalmanni (assembly GCF_002237135.1). Lineage (NCBI taxonomy): Eukaryota > Metazoa > Arthropoda > Insecta > Diptera > Diopsidae > Teleopsis > Teleopsis dalmanni. The sequence continues at coordinate 202,848,956 of NC_051846.1, forward strand.
AAATTATTTTTAAACGTTCAATTTTTTATCGATGTAACGTTAAGCGTCGACAATAAATTCAATTAAGTTGAAAGTCCTTTCGTAATGTCCTCGCCACTCCACACAAACCTTCCCAACCTATTGATTTATATTTTTTAAGTTATAATTTAAAAACTATATTGACCATGGTTCTGTGGTAAAAACACTGGTCAATAGTTATTCACAGTAATAACAACTACAACAACACAACTATAGGTAGGCAGCCATTTTATTATTATAATTTTGGTTTTTTTTTTGTTGGATCAAATACTCAATGTTGTTATTGTTTTTGTTATTATTGGTCAGTTTTTTTAACGGCAACCCATTCGAGTTGGCCAGCAACGCAGAAAGTCAATGCGAAACTAAAAAATGTGTAAAATGCAAGCATAGTTTTAGGCTGATAAAAAAATTGCTTGCGCTTGGTTAACATGGTTTAAAACGGTAAAAATTAATAAACATATTAAATAATAAATTAGTTTGCGTATTTTGGTCGCATTCCATAAATTATAGAGAGAGGATTTGTTTCATGGAAAAAAATTGGGTCATTAAACACCACCATTGCTTTTTCATATATTTAAAATTAAAATTAAATTATAGCTTTTAAAAGTTATTTAATGTGATTGTAAAAAATTATTTATTTTAAATGTGAAATAATTTAATTTAATATATTTTAACAAATATACTTTAGCCAAAATTTAAAACGTAATTCAAATTGATTTCATCCAATAAAATTTTTTAATTACTAATATTATTCATTAACTACTCAAACATTAATTATTACATCAATAAAAAAATTACAATAAAAAAATTGTGATAAAAAAAATATTGGTATCATCTAATGCGAGGCCTGGCTCACTTAGTATTTAAGCAGCAGGCATTGTATGAGTTCAAAAAGTAATTTCCTAGCACACTTACTAAGATTGAGGGATTATATAGGTAGAGACGCCAACAATAGCTCCAGCCCAGTGTTTCAACAGTGATAATCACTCTTGTCAGCAGATGTTACATTATGACAAGAAGGCAATTCAGAAATAAAGATCTTCAAACAAAAATTACGCTCTGGAAGTCTTCTATCATGCCTTTCTTATTGTATGGTGCAGAAGCTCGGACAATACCAACAGTGATAAGAAGGCATTACGAGCATTCGGGAAAAGGTAGTAGACCAACTAGAAATATGCTTAATATGGTACCCGCTGGTGGAAAATACGGTAGGAACGTTCGCGTCGTCGGTTTAAGTATGACCAACGATTTGAAGGCACTCGGTAAATCAATTGGTGACAGCAAGCCACTGATAGGGTTGGCTGGCGAGAGTTACTGTACGCTGCCAGCGACGATACATATTTATAATTATATTTAATTGGATAGCTAAATTTAACCTATTTAATCTCTACTCTAACAAGGCGTATGGAGCATTATTACCTTAACCGGATGGTACAATGTGCCCTTGAGCTAAGTTCCGGGATATCACAATCAATGAAAACACTTGTACGGAAATTATTTGTTATATTCTTAATTAAGCATAAACGGTGTTCACAACACTGAGTGTGGTTCAAAAAAAATTTCAAATAGTGAGTTATATTTAATGTATATATCACAACCAGTACCATTTCCAGAGAACTTATATTTGAATATTATTTATATATATATTTTATCTCAATATATTACCTCAATATAATATTGAATGATATTACTATGATTGATATTGAGAATATACTGAAGGCATGACGATGACATACCGCTAGTTTTTGAATTTAATGTACGATTTGAGGTCTTAACTTATATACTGAAGGTATGACGACGACATACAACTAGTTTTTGAATTTAATGTGCGATTTGAGGTCTTGACACAGAATTGAAACTCTAGTTTTTGAACTTAATGAGCGGCGGATGATATTTTTATGCATTTTTCTGATGATAAACTTATTATGTAGAGTGGTGCAATCTGCTTTACATCATATTTGAGTTCTCCAATAAGATAGTTGAATAATTTAGGTCTTTCATAATGAAATTCTGAAAGATTTGAAGATTTTTATATTTTAGAAATCTTTTCCTAAACATTATGTTTTCCTCAGTATTTAATAAAATATATTTAAATTTAAAATAACATATTTATGTACAAAATATAGCAATTCAAAAGCAGTGCACAAATCATAAATAATTTTCAAAGTGATTTATTAACAAATTTTATATTGACAAACTGCACAACTTAATTACCGTCAGAAAGTGCAACCTCAATAAAGTTGCTGTCTGTAATTTAAGTACTAAAAATGTAAATATTTTATGAAATACGTTGTAAATTTTAAAATAATAATATAATAAAAGGACCAATAAAAACAAACATAAAAAACATTAAACAATTTATATAAAAATGCAGGATAAAGAGCAAATTGAACCTAAAACATAGCAACGCCATGGCGGCAAAATAGTGCTGCAATGGAGCATGTTCACGTATGCAAATGTTGAAGCCAATCGCATTAATAAAGCCACCACAAAATCAATATCCGCCATTTAAACAGCGCCGCGCCTATAAAAACTAATTAATAATTTTCGAATGGGCTATTAATTAAGCCTAATTATATGGCTTTGAAAAAGCGACAGACCGTGTACACCGAACAAATAAGCAGACCGTAGGACAGACAGCAGCCCTAACGTTGTAGGGGAAAGGCCAACGAGCTGCTCAACTGATATATAAAAAAAAAGACAGCAAATAAATTCTTGATGCTACATGCACCATATAAATTCAAATATAAAAAAGAAAATATTAAAGTGTAGCATAAAATAAACACACATACACACACATACACACACATGTTAATGTAAAACAAAAATTAACCTTTATTAGATCGTTTGCGAGTGTCAATTTAAACCTATCAACACCCCAATTCCCACTCCACGAATCTTCTCATCGATTGTAATGCAATTTTTATTATGAAGAGAAAAAATTTTAATAACAGCAACAACAACTACAACTACAGCAGCAAAAACAACAAAGACTGTCAACCAACCGTTACAATGATTTTTTGTTGGTTATTTTACAACAACTTTGCCAAGCCGAATAATGTCGAGTGTTGGCTGTCCACTGTTCACTGTTCACTGTTGAATGTCGAGTATGGAATACTGAATACTGCTAGACTATATCCAATCAGTAGCCAACCCGCATAATAGCCTCATTCATTTACACGCTGCTACGCCATGTGGGCATAATTAGCGTCCCACATTTATTTTCCATTGCACAAATAATGTTTTCCATTAAATGTTAGCGCAGCGCAGTTAACAGCGCTGCTACTGAGCGGCATTGCCATTCAATGCTGTAGTGGGTGTGGTGATATTTTTGTTTTTATTACTTACTTGTACTGCATTCGTTTGGCTGTGTGTGTTTTGTTAGTATTTTATTTAGATTCGGTTTTATTTAAACGCCATGTGTGTGTGTATGATTGCTGTTGTTGTATTTTAGTTTATTTTATGATTTTATAGTAAAACATGAGACAACAGTAGAAATATTCACTGCACACAAGGTAAAGTAATTTTGTCCGTCACAAAGTTAAACTTTGTATGTGTGTGGCAAAGAGTAATGCATTGCATTGTCATATAAATTTAACACATGTGTGCGGTGTATAAATATTCGAAATCAATTCTAAATATATAATAACGACTTTAGACTTTAAATTTAAAAATATATATATTACGAAGGAAGCAACTTAAGTAAATTTATGATAATTTTGATTTTTTTAAGCTTAATAATATATTTATATATTATATTTATATGTTATATATTTTAAAATAAAGTAATAAAATTATCGATAATAAATTATTATCCATCTCAATTTGCAATAAATTGGTTATTTTTGGTTATATATTTGGTTATATATATATAATTGGTTATATATATATTGTATACAAATGAAATTTTTCAAATACTCTGTACATAAAGCATACTGATATGGATACTTATATTCCCGCTTATACTCTGATAAAAGCTTTGATAGCAGAACTTCCTCAAGAGAAAATTTGGAGGAAGAGCTGATTACAGCGCAAGAGAAGATAGTAATTTACACTGAAGGGTCAAAGACGGATAAAGACATAGAAGTGGTAGATCCATAGATCCCTAGGAGTCTTTGCGGACCTAGGCATTACTAAAGCCTACCACTTCTGTGACTATAATCAATATTTAAGGTAAAAAATTTTTGCCATCCTAAGCACTACTTCTCTTGCTGCGTGCATGGACTGTCGTAAAAAAGAAGTCTATATTCTCATAAATAGACAGGCAGCTATTAAAGCTATATCAGTAGGCTGCATTTTGTCTTAATAACTTCTGATATGCATATGATCTCAAAAATAACTCTAGTTTAGATTCTCGCATATTACAAAATAGAAGGAGACGAGAACACAAGTGAGTTAGCCAGACTTGGTGCCTCTTATATGGAACCTGCGGTTTAAATTCCCAAATTTCAATCGGTTAAAATTGATTGATTCATTCATTTTAATAACATTGTTTTACAACAATTTTTTGAAATAATAAAATTAAATAGTAATTACTAATATTTATAAAAATAATGATAAACTTTATAAAGGAGTTTTTGTTTTCATATACTCTATACTATATCATTTATATCACATCATAATTTATTTATCTGATATAAATGTATCATATATTTTCTATAATAATAATTTTTTAGTGGTAAAAAATCAGGATTTGAGAAAGTAGAGCACAAAAGTCTCTATTGGAACTGAAAGATATATTTCAACACTATATTTTTAATTATAGTTGTCAAATTATGACTATGATTTTATTTTATTATTTAGCATTAGTATTTTGTCTTAAAGCTTCATTTAATCCTTTTTATACAACCAAAAATTATTCATATTTTTTCTGTTCATTCCCATAGACGTCTCGCAATTTGGTTTGGGTGCTGGTAATACTCATTGGGGCTACAGTTCCGCTTCAGCTTACTCACCTTACTTGGCTAGTAGTGGTCTGTCATCTTGCACAACTCCCACGTCAGCGCAATTCAACAATCCTGCTTTAGGTTTTTCGTGCTCCTCCAACGATCAAGCAAATAATCAAGACTTTAGTGGTGCTGCTAATCGGGATTGCGTACCAAGTAAGATCCCCAAACCCATACCATGATGTTAAAAACATACTATAATAACAAAATTATATATATTTTCATTACATTTATAGTGTTACCAGATTCAACTGCTACCGATTTAGATCAGCACTTGAGCAATTTAGTTGGCTCTACAACAGGTCAAATGACACATCACAGCTTACTCAGCACAACCGGTCAAAGTTCAATATCCTCCACTGTAAATGGCGGTCCCGGTTCTAATTCCATACTAGTACCACGTTACCACACAAATGCAAACAACGAATATAATGTGCACTCAAGTCAAAATGGACCACGCAGTTTAAGTGATTCCTCACAAGCTGAGTCACCTGTACAAGAAGATCTCCTCACAACAAATACACCAAACTTAGGTGGTGGTAATGGCAGTGGTGCTGGTAATGGTAACACCAACACTAACGGTAATGGTACAGCTGTTTCGGGTGGTAATAACACATTAGTTGGTGCAAATCAAAACTTTCCAGGCATTGTTAATCAGTCACAGAACTCAGCAGCTTATGGCAGTGGTACAGGTGGTGGCGTAGGTGTGGGTACAGGTCCTGCTGGTGCTACAGGTGCTGGTTGTAATGGTTCACTATACCCAGTCCTTCCAGCAAGTCTGCTTTATTCTCAACTTTACACAGCAGCAAACCAATCGCATGGTTTCCATTCGCATGCGTTACCATCGCATACTTCGCCGAATTCTTCAGTACATGGTGAGCTTCAAAGTGTTATGGATCACATTAGCAATGTGGGTGTACGCCAACAGCATAACATTATGGCTGGTGGTGGCGTTACGCATCCAGGTGATCTCACACTTATCGGTAATTGTGGTGCATCGGTGCGGAACATCGAAGATGGCAACACGAATAGACAAGTGGCAGCACTTGCTGCTCACCGTGGACACCACAATCCAACTGACAATGGCGGTAGCGTTTGGCGGCCATATTGAGGTCAGGTGTTGTGGTGTGGCTCAGCGGTACTATAGTGCTACGAGAACCCGGACAATAGTACCAATACAGAAGCAAAATATTGGTATGGCTGACCACCACCACAATGATTTCAAAAGTAGAATTAAGTTGAGTTTAAGAAGAAGAAGAAAGTGAGAGACAGTGTTGCATGTGAGCATGCGCTGTAAGCCAAAAATATGTGAAACTGCTGTTGTTTTGTAAATTATATTGTAAATAATTTTTTAATTCTTAAAAAATAAAAACTTGATTAAAATGTATATTAAATTACAAAAACCTATTTAAGCTAAAAACTAGTCGAATTTGTTTCCAAAGAAAAAGAAAAAATTAGTTAATTTCCTGCACATTTTCCTGCAAGTAACTCGATTTACACGGCGCAAGTCCTCGTGCCGAGCTTAAGTATTAAGTGTATACCGTACACAGAGCGTATATAAGTTCCTAAAGTTTATGTTTTCCGATTGTTTAGTTGCTAGACTCTTAAGCATTTGTAAATTGTTGTAAATTGATATTATTAATTAAAAAGTATATTTAATTAATATAATTATATATGTAATAAATGTGAAATTTGTTGTTTCTTAGATGTTTTTACTTATATTATTATATTATCATAATACATAGATATATCGATGTAAATTAATGTTATAATGAATTACATTTTAAATATGAAAACTAAAATTAAGTTAAAATAAAAATATCAATATTGATTGAAAATATATAACATGAATTTTTAAGGATACTCGTAAATATAAATCTAAATTTAAAATTAGTGAAATTTTATTTGTAAATACAATTCTTATAGCTCTAAATGTCATATAATGTCCAAGTGGGATATATGAGAAATTACTTCAGTCCAACATAAAGTCCGTTCTAAAGGACTTAGTCATTTATTGTCAAGAAACTCAAATAGCAAATATGTAATTAATTATGTATACCAGCAAAACTCTAAACCAAAGTTAAGTAAATTACTACCAAAAACTATTATAAACTGTTTAGCAATTATAGAAATTTCTCTATTACATATATATATATGAATATGATGTGAAAATAAAACAAATATTTAAAGAACTTATGATGTCTTCTTTTATTTAGAATCTATATCTTCTATATTTTTGATTTACTTCTATTAGGTAAGATGCTGAATTTGATGTGCGTCCTGACTTTTAAAAATTAACTGAATAATCATCTATTTCACCCGTATTCCATAGGACTTTTCCTGGGTATATCTGATGATTAATTACTGATTTTTAATATATGCAGAAATAAAATCCGGGTAGTTATACTTAACAACATCACAATTTTTCCAATAATCAACACACTTTTCCAATAATTCCGTTGTAAAGAACAAAGTTTCTAGTATAAGATTATTTACAAATTTTTTCTGGTCGAATAATACGAATAGCACATGACGGTATCAATATAACAATAACAACAATACAATATATATATAATATATCAGTGTTTAGAAGAAATTGAATTTAAATATCTCAGCTTTAAGGTCAACCTTTTTAAGTGGTTGAATAATACTCTCTTCAATGATTCCTGATAGATTTGTAAAAAAATTAAAGAGAGATTTGAAGAACAGAAGTTAATGTAAATAGATAGGGTTGATCATGCTATAGAGGAGCTTGAAATGATACAACTATAATTATTTTATTGTTTTTATTTGTTAGAAATTAACATAAATAGAAGAGTCTACATACATACATAGTATAATGTAAGTAAGTCCAAAGAGAAAGAGAATAATTCTGCTTATTAGTTCTGTTACTGTTCGGTATTTATCTAAATGTGTCTATTCTCCTGAGTTCTTACTTCCCCTATACTCCAATGATCAGTGCCATTAACACGACCTACTGGTTTTCAATTTTTAAAGGGTATTTGTACCCAAAATTTCTAGTGTTGCTCGGTGCCTCAAAACTTTTCACTTCATAAATCTGTGTTCACATCTATCTATCTATCTATTACATCTATCTTTCTACCTTGACTACCTTGTATACTGTATTCTACTCTCCAATACGTGGAAAGGACAAATAATCGAATAAATATACTTAAGAATAAGTTTCTTTAAACTTTTAATATATTTTATTATAGCTGAGTTATATCCTCTCCATGCGTTATATAGTCAGAATTTAATTTTCTATTTCATCCTACTTTTTATTCTTTTTGTTTATCTTTTCTCTCCTTTGCATAGGTAATTTCTAATTCCAAAAAAGTTTTTTTTAAATTTTGTATTATTCTACGTCTGTTTTAATATAAGTACATATATTTTATAGATAAGCAGTTCTTCCGAATTTTTATCGTTTATTTAAATTACCCCTGAATTACCCTGATTAATAAAAATTATTATTTATATTATTATTATTTTATTATTTATTATTATTATAGTAATAATTATAGAACCCGATCTATGAGTTGTATTGTGATATTTTTATAGATAGTTACTTAAGTTAAGCTGGACAAACTAAGATTAATGATAGACGAAATAATAGCTGTTAGTTTAAGACGTCACAACTCCATTGATTGAAAACAGCTGTTACAGAGAAGGAGCCTTATTGATAATCGGAAGACATAAAAACAGATGGACAATTATTTGACTCTAAACATTATATCAGCTTCCACATAACTACACATCATTAATTCAATATTAAGTATTAGAATGCTTTGTTAGATTAGTATTCCGCACTTTTTAAACTAATTAAAATAATCATTTTAATCCACATTTTTTTTAATCCACTGAACTATATTATTAAGAACTAGAAATAAATTCCGACATACTTAAATAATGATTGCCTTTTTTATAAAACAATAAAATAAAATTTATGATCCTTAAAGAATACCTTCAATTATGACCCACCATTGGCATTAGCGTTGCTTACGAATATCAAGTGTCATCTGTAGAACTATAAAATAAGTGGTCGTTAAGGATTCACTTCTGAGTTCGAACAAGACTCTTAGGAATTCAACATAAAAAAAACTGAAGAGCAAACACAAGTTAGCCTATCAACAGTTTAATCAACTTTTATGCCTAATGTGTAGTTTTTAACACCATTGCTGCGTCAAGGACTCTCACATAGAATGTCTCCAACCAAAATTTCATAATGTACATTGTCGAAACAATCTTAACATACGAGTGCGTTTCATCCACATACATTGGATGAGTTGAAAAAACTACATAGATTCTTGCTAACAATTCTCTAGTGGTTACCAAGTGTGCGTTTAGCTACTTTAACGGAAGACAAGTGTTTTTCTTCAAAAAGTTTTCCTCTCCACACCCTCACCAGTAATCCCGAAAATTAAAGGGTTCATTTGAGTGAAGCATGTGAAATTTTATAAGCAAAAGTAATGTGTAGAATTTTTAATTAGGCTTTTTATTGTTTCACTTGAGATTTGTTGAGCCTTTGTTCTTACCGTTGCTGCTGATATCGCAACTGGTAAGGCTACTCCTGCTTCCACTCTGGCTCCAGCTTAAGATGCAAAGCAGCCTTGAGATGTTCAGGAAGGAATATGAGAATTATGTGTAAGGATGAATCGTCGCGGTGTGAGTTATCTTTCCATTTGTAACTTGTTTTCTTAAAATTGCTCATTTGTAATGCGAAACATCTTCAGAATTTTATGGAAAAATGGATTAATTAAAATTTTAGAATGCCACAGTGTGAGTTACAAGAAGTAACAGGCAGTCTGTAATGTAGTCTGTGTATGTATTTTATTTATTACAGTTTTTATGTACATGAAACTAGCTACTTTATCAAAACTTCTCTAGAGTTGTGGAGAACATTTAAAACTTCAATTTTTATTGGTTCCTTTACATTTGTTTTATTTGACGGCGTATCCTTTGTGGTGATATGTGGGATATGTGCTCGTGCAATTTTTTAATTTAATTTGTTCAATTCATTGCGTTCTGTGACATTTTTGTATCCTTTTCAATGTCCTGTTTTAATTTTTACTTTCACATTTGGTCGCGTTCTCTAACCTTTAATTTTATGGCTGTCCCGGCGCAAATTCATTTCGTTTTGCCTCGTGATTCCGCACTATGGTTCCAACAAAATCGTCCTGTTCTGTGTCAGCTTAATTGGATACCGCAATGTAAAGTAAATTGAGCAGAAAATTAGTTCATTTTTGACCAAATTCTGTCAATGTTTGCTAGGGATCCAAATAGAATTTTAAATTTAAAGTCATATTGCAATAAAATGGCAAAATATTATTATTGATATGATATTATTATTAATATTATATTCTTCGAATTAAAGAAGTTATGAAGGAAGACCCAGAATTAAGAATACATAGAAGATTATATATCTAATATATCTAATATATATTATGTATCTAATAGTTATCTATCTATCTAGTTATGAATGCAAAGCCTGTACTTAAAAGTAGAATCAATTTAATTATCTATATCCTATGAAACAAACAAAAACAGAAAATTTATTGAAGTAGGGCAGTACTAACATCCGGATTTTTCGGTTTTGTTTGAAGATACGAGATCAGAATCTGTAATGATATCTAGAATTAGTTGAGCTCGCTATGCAGCATAACAAATTTCCCAATCGGAGTAAAATCAGATTTTAGTGTAAGTTCGAAAACTCATATAAAAAAAATAGGGTGTTCCTGACTTTCTCTGCTAAATGGCTTTGAAGCTTCAAATAGAAGTACAAGATTTGAAAAGATTTTAAGGCTTTTATCGAGTAAATTAATTACATTCTTAATATAAGAAGAAGTGTAGAACAAGTCATAAAATTGAAAATATGCGCCCAATAATCACCTATGTATGAAAACCCCTTACTTTAAAGCAGAGTGAAGTCAATTGACTATATGCTGCGGAGCGAAAGTTAACGTTAAACATTGCTTGCTTCTAAAAAGTAGATGTTGCTATTAAAGATCTTGCTGGCTTCTAAAAGTATACGTGACAGTACTGAATAAAAACAAATATTGAAATTCTGATTCCGTTAGAAGATAAAGAGTTGGAAACGGAAACCCTTATGAAGTCTCGGGCAATTAGTTGGGTTGTCAATTAGATACCTTAATGACTGATCACACTTATGTTGTACTTCGGTAATGTAGGCAGAAAAAGAACTGTGTGGAGATCTCGACCTATTCGACTGAATGGTATTAGAGATGATTTGAAAGTCTAAGATCCACCTGCAATGAACTGAGACGACTGGTGGAGTGTTGTAAGAAATGATGTACTCTTCTGTAACGATAATGAATAAGAATTGACTAAAAACTGTATAAAAAATAGAAAGTACTTGTTACCGAATTCTATTCAATATTACGATCAAAGTTGTATATAAGAACTCTTTTGTATTATATGTTGAGGTGATTTTGTACTGTGACCTTAAAGATCAATTGTGTCCTCTTCATTGATACAGAATTTTTTTCTAAGCCCAGTTACCGTGATAGATTGCCGTATTTTATCTATTTTACTTTACTTGGTCATAAAAGTATTTGTTTCTTTTGATATACTAATAGTGTAAATATTCAGTTGTGCTAGATAAAAACTCTCAGACCATGGAACAGTTCTAGATAGTTTAAGAATTCAGTATTCAGTATTAGATTTCTAAAGCGGTAAAGGGTTAAGAAGAAGATTATTTAAACACAATAGTTTGGGTAGGAAGTCAAATTATAATCATTTCAGTTTCTCTTTTGGATGGAATATCTGCCTTTCGTAAGACATATACGTATTGTGAGGATACAAGAAGTATTACTGCAATTTTCGTGACGAGTTTGTCTGATGGTAATGTTTTATTACCAGAGACACCAGCGTGACATAACCTCTCTACATTAATATTAATTCAAATTAGTTGTCATCCTTATGTTATAAATCTCATATATATCTGTTCCGTATATTTGAGGTGTGTTCATTCGTCTCTTATAAAAACCCTTATCCATAAGAGTATATGACTTAATTAACGTGATAAATAAGAATGTATCTCATTAGGACAAACATCACTTCAAACTTTTTAATTTACAACTTGTTGAAAAATTTTTTATCCTTTTACTGTGATAATTTTCGTTATTACTGAAATTATTCATAATTTTCCGCTTGTTGATATTCCGTACTCAAAAGAAGGTTTGTTCATTCACTTCATTTGATTTATTCATATGGTTGAATAACAAATTATGAAACTCAAACGGAAGTGTTTGCAGGTAACTTAATTAAGTGGATATAAAAGTTTTATATGTACGCACTACGACTTCACACAACTTCTTAATGTATGCAGAGTTCGCGTCCCCTTCTCATTCCCACTGAAGTTACTTAGAATTTTAATAAAAAGTTTGAAATTTGAAATTGTGTGTATGAGAGGGGTTAAAGGAAAGCATTTCGAATATGTCCACATATGTGTATACATAAGGACAAACAATGAGAACTGTGTTCTTGCCTCGAAGAGTACACCTTTAAATTCAATTATCAGACTGTATCAGTACTAGGAAATATCGAATACAAATTATTTGGCAAGGGCATCCAAACATCTGATTTCGGTTAACAACTATAAATGCTCAGTGCGAATATACCTTAATTAGATATCCTCCTGTTAACTATCACTTTTCAAAGTTGAGGATACACAAGATATCTAGGATGAAACTTTTACCTATTTTAACAGTTCGTGTTCTGCAATTATCAAGAATTTGTGTGCTCAAAACCCTTTAAGTGGCACCTTCACTTATTTTATGATTGATAATCATTGAGGGCTGGAGAAGGATATTTCATATAGACGTGTCAATAAATCCCTTTAGCTTTCTTTGAACCGCATGAGCTCTGAACAATCTTCTGGGCTATTGTTTAAATCGTTTAACTGAGTTTGACAGATCCACCTAGAAATCTGATTACTATTATCGATATCTTTTCAATAATTAAATTTTTTTTCAAAAGTTGATTTCTTTTATATGAAATTTTGCAATGGCATAGAATAAAATCATTTAAACTAACATATTCATTGCAATTTAAATTAGACACTCATAGTGTTTTTGATTTGTAGTTATTTGTACTTTAGTATCCTTTGGGTTAACCACAAACAATTTTATATGCAACTCGGAATTCCTGCCGAACTCGCTAAGGTGAAAAATGCTTTGAAATCGCAACGAGGCGCGTTAGAATTCTGCAAATATGGCAGTGATTTCGAGAAATTGTTTGCAGTTATCCTTTGAATTAATTTTTTTTTATTTTTTTTCTGTTGTATTTACTATGTTTAATTTCACAAAGTCAAAATATTTGCTAACATTTTTTGAGGGCACGAATACGAAATTTTTACACCAATACCCAAAAGTATTTATGCCTCGCATTGGAATGCATATTTTGCATTGTAATGCAGTTATGCAAGTAGCTACAGACAACGTAAATAGTTTTGAAATTAATTGCGAAAATTAATTTAAATTATAATCTTTAAATAGATGTAAACATAATGTAAAGTGCGTAAATAGCCTGAAAGATTTAAAGGAGAACATACCTCCGTCATATTTTTTGGGACTATCAAAACGAGCATTGTTCTTGGCTTAAAGTAGAATACTAGAACAAGAGCTTCTTTCCTCTTCAGACATTAGATAACCCTTAACAGTTGACAAGCTGGCTTCCATTTGAAAAGGATTGGAGGCATTTGTAAGGGTCAATTCTTCGCACGAAAGATCTGCAATAGTCACAGTACTCTGTCATATGGGAGCCAGTACTCCACTGCTTCTTTTTCCACTCTATTTTAACAGCCCATAGGACTTTTTGAAGTTATTTTAATAGCAGTAATCTAAACATAAACCATACATTTTAAAAATATTTCCGTTAGGAACCAATAAATCGATGGTGTCTACTTCCTTTCCATTATAACAGCTCATAATATCTTTTGAGATCCACTTTACTAGCAAATAATCTAAACATAAACCAAAATAATTTGAAAAATGTTTTTGAATAATTGCTTTTTATAATCCTATCTACAATATTCCTAATGGTATCTGATTAATTGCTTCTCATAATTTTATCTATTGCCAATAATATGTAAAATAGCCTTTTAATTATTTGCATTAATTGCAACTGAAATGTTCAGTTTTAATTTTGGTTTTGAATATTTTATTTCACACTAAAATTAATTCAACTGTCAATTGGTATAAGAGCAAATTATAATAATTATATTTGTTTTGTTATTCAAATAGAAATGAAAAATACACAGAAACAGCTATAAAATTATTGATATTCAATAGCAAAAATAATTATTTAAATAATCAAACCTAATGAGATACTAATTAAGAGTAAAAACGCCAAATTGCATTTTGAAAGCATGACAAAATGCATTAAAAAATTTCGAATTGTTGCCAAAAAATTATATTGAAAAAAATACAGCTTAAACGAAATATAAACACCCTACATATCAAAGCATAAACAATTATAATGATAATAATAAAGTTATTATATAGGTCACTGCTTATATTGTAAGTACTGGCAACCCTAAGTACTGTTAGGTTCTAATTGACATTTTCACTCAAGCGTTTAATAGTTTTGATACTATTTTATATAGACCATTTTGGCGTTAAAATCTAATATATGTTGTTTACAGGTCCAACAAACTGGCTGAGACTGACATTTGCTTCACGAACAGCATTTATCCCTTTAATTGGTAAGAAATACTCGTGGACCAAAGATGGCGTCAATATATGTGTTACATAAGACCCACGGTATGCCTTGCCAGAAAAATTCCATGCATACAGTATGTCACTGTTCTACATTCGACATATCTACCCAGCGACTGTCTCCCTCAAGTTCATATTCGAAATTACCGATATCGCTATTTTAAACCTCTAAGATGCAGTAATTTTCTGTAGAGATGCAAGAGAGATGGATTAGAGATTAAAAAAAAAATATATAATATAATATAACGTCGGTCTCTCTCAAGTTAATGTTCCATATCACAACTTGAGATATTTAAGATACACCATCATATCCCAAATCATCACATCCCCTGAATATATATATATTAATTCTTCATATTAAGTATTTGGTGTTTAAATTTATATTATATATAGCTCAACGTACGAATAACGCTGAAAAGTATGACTTCCTCATTTAAGTGAAAGTAAACCAATCTGACTAGCCTATAAACTTGGTGAACTTCTTTATTTTGCAGAATGACAGCTCTATCAATAAGGTTGATAAGAAAAGGGACCGCAAAGATTTAAAATTTTTTCCTATTTAATGGATAACACTGACACGTGAAGTGGAGTACAGTTTTCTCCTCATCCATAAAGCCACACATACGACAAAAGTCATTATATGGTAGATCTAGTCTTATATCATATCTTTCTAGTACACAGTGACTTGCCAGCACTGATATCGTAGTAGTTACGTATCGTATATAGGCAGGTACCGCCTTAGGTCAAATAACTGATTGGTATTTTTCTTGTACACTTTGCACCAAATCGATCTTGTGAACTGAAAGAATGGTTCATTTACCCGAGTAAGTTTAGATATGCTCAAATATTTTGTTAAGTTGCTAGGTTGGCCATTGCAAGTGGGACACCAATATATGAGGAATGTCAGAAAACAAAGTACCCGCTTTGGTAAGCTTGTTAGTCATGCAATTACGCTGTGTCCTGATGTCCCTGTGTTCTGATATCCCTGTATTCTGATGTCCCTGTGTCCTGATGTCCCTGTGTCCTGATGTTCCTGTGTTCTGATGTCTCTGTGTCCTGATGTCCCTGTATTGGATATCCCTGTATTCTGATGTTCATGTGTCCTGATGTCCCTGTATTCTGATATCCCTGTGTTCTGATATCCCTGTGTCCTGATGTCCCTGTGTCCTGATGTCCCTGTGTCCTGAAGTCCCCGTGTCCTGATGTCCCTATGTCTTGACGTCCCTATGTTGATGTCCATATGTCCAGCAACCCTTGTAAGCCGGACACAATTAATAACATATCGCACTCTAACTAGGTATCGCTGGGAATACCTTAGATCTCTGCGTGGTCTCTGTCAGTGAATACTACCTACCTATAACCTACCTAATCATATCAATTTCCTGTAATAGTCAGTATGAATAAGAGTAATATGTCGAATTTTAACAATTCAATAATAATAATAATATATATCTATAGTATACTGAACGCGACCACCTCTGTAGTAGTAAACTAACTAAGCAAGTACTCGTAATATCTATAAATGACGAATCTTAAATAATCGAGCTGTTTTTGTTGCCGAGTATTTGATTTTCTTCTTTAAAATAACAAATTCCATTAACGATCGAAACGTATTTGATATTGTTTACTTTCCAATACCTCAGACCATCGTGTATCCTTAGACATACACACATACATATCAGCACATGTCGACACTCACACATTGATATCTAACAGAATTCGCAACAGAAATGCAAATGCACTTAAAATGCGCTCCAACTGCAATTCATTCGACTAACAAACTTAATCGGTTTAGGATGAATTATTGCCAAACGTGGAAAAATGGTTAGGAATAAAAAATGTTTTGCACCAAAAATAACAAAAAAAATAATGGAAAAATCTATAATAACTAACATTAAAATGCGAATTGCATAAAAACGTTACCGTCGCCGCTGCTTCTAATATTTCAATGGCGGCTGATGCGTTGCTAATGTACGCTCCGACGTTAACAGTGTCGTCGGTGCTATTGTTTCAGTTGCTATTGATGTTTCACTCTTTGAGTGTGTTCAGTGTGCATGAATGTATATGTGTGTTATGTGTGTTTGTGAGTTTCATTGCTACGTTAACAAATACAACTGACCTCAAACTACCGCAGCGCCTGCATTTTCAATATGTTTGAGGCGAATTTTAGAATATTGATTTGAATCAATTAATTCGTGCGGTCAATGTTGGTAATACTCCCTCGAATCTAATTAATTTTAATGCACGAATACACAAATAACTGCAACGCTTCCACTCAAACACACACAAGTGCATTCACTCAACATGAACATAAATAAGAACGCGTACAAATTTTAACTAACAAATAAAGCATACTTTTATGGGACCAGGCTTTCCATATGCAGCACCAGCAGCCAATATTTGCTTATACACTTGTTAAGCATACATATATATATGTATGTGTGTGTGTTTGTATAGTTTCGTCATTGGTAACCGCGCCACAGATTAAAATTCGCCACAGAAGCACGCACACATACGCACATCCATGCACTCAGTCGGCCAACGAATATTGAAATAAATAAAATGAGGCTACTTCCTGGTCATGCATTTATATAACTTGAATTATGCAATTTGCTACCAATTGATTGCATTTCAAACTCAGCGGGCGCGGGTGTGTGCAGGGCATGAAATTTGTTTAGTTTGCTCATTTGATGAATTATATTTAACGCCTCCCATATTATGATTATTTGATTATTATTATTATTGTGATTATTTTTTAAATTGTTTTCAGTGCTAATGACAGTGGAGCAAGTCACACAAAAGGATTGCAAATAAAAGTTATTTATGTCGGACTATCAATATATTGTTTTAGAACTTAAAATATAAATAAAACTTAATTTCACACGCAACCAAAATTGTTTTCAACAGAATTGTTTTTATAGTCAGAATCCCTCACAGAGAACTCTTTAAAAGCACAGATTATTGAATTTATAATTCTGAAGAAGGTTGCCAAAACAATCTGAAACCACTATTCTGAAAAATAGTTGAAAGATGCAGTAGATAGATTATGTGATAAAAGACTATATTCATACTAAATTCATATAAAAAATTGGGATTTTAAAGGAAAAACAGGACTTAAAGAAGAACCCATCCAAGTTATACTGTTAAATACTATGTCTGCTGTGAAAGTGCGCTGTTATAAAGAAACTATGGACTATGGAAGCTGATGCATGTTTTTTGTTGAGCCGATTGTTATAGACGGTTGTTATCTATATATGCTATCAGACATTAATAAGAAGTAAGCGATAGAAGGGTAAGCGATAGATTTAGCAACACTGATGCAATTAACTGCTAAGTCAAACGGATATACAAAAACTATGCCGTTATAGAAACTATGTATACTTTCAGAATAGGAAAATATTGTTATGGAATATACATAATCTAATAATGGTATAATTTTGCAACAAATCAAAATATTTTTATTTAATACATATAAAAATTTGGATTTCTAATGGAAATAAGAGATTTAAGGAGAGGTGTGTCCACGTTGAATTCTTGTATACTATGTCTGCTATTAAAGTGCGCTGTCATACAGTGTGGACTATGCAAGCAACTCTACATTTTGAATTGACAATTCAATTAATATTTATTATTAAGGTCTGATATAAGAAGCAGTAAATGAAGGCAGTTTTTGCAGATTTATCAATCCTCATAATTCAGTGGAGGGGTTTCCAAACAATTCTTCCTGCAAATCTTTATTTATTAATATAAATAAATTTGTTTTAAATATATTGATGACATTATTATATTTAATAACAAATATTATAAATTTTTGTATTAGAATATGTTTTTAATATTATGCTATAAAATAATGAAAAATATATATTTATATATGTATGCAAATAATAATATATCATATTATAATACGTATATATCATATTTTATGAATGAATTAATGACGTCATACGTAAATATAGTATTCGGCAGTTCACTAATTATTTGATCGAGTGGAAATTAATTTTCTTTTTCATATTTAAAACAATTTTTATATAAAAAATATATATATATTAAGTGTAGTGACTTACCCTCAGTTTAATATTACTTCATTTTAAACAATGATATATTCTGTTGCTTATTTATTTAGTTGTGTATTTGTTATAAATATTCTGCAATGTCTAGATTTAAATTTAGCGGCAAAATCCATTTTGTTCACAGTTATTGCAATTGATTCTGTTATATTTTTATTCTGCAAACTAGCAGTACAACAGTCAAAATAATGTAGTTTTTTTTAAGTAATGACAAAATTTATTTCTTTCACTATTCATCTTCTTTGCAACTGATTTTGTTATAATTATATATTTAATACATATAAATACTATTCCCTTAAAGCAGGTATAATGAATATATAAGATCTTACATCTCTGTCAATAGAGATGATTGGGATGTTTGGATTAAATACTTCACGTATTGCTTCAACACAACACCATCGTTAGCACATGGATACTGTCCATACGAACTCCTGTATGGACGTATTCCAAGAAAATTCTATGATTTCAATAGTGGTAATATAGATCCACTATACAATATAGATGATTATGCTAAAGAAAGCAAATACAGATTAGAAGTAGTTCATGAAAGAGCAAGAAAAATGCTCGATAAATCAAAATTAAAAAATAAAATTAGTTATGACAATAATGTACATAATTTCCAATTAGTAATAGGAGATAAAGTTTTATTAAAAAACGAAGTAGGTCATAAATTAGAAAATAAATATATAGGTCCATATTCAGTTAAAGATATGGAAATAGGTAATAATATAGTTATAGTAGATAGTAAAGGTAAAGCACAAAAAGTGCACAAAAATAGGTTAAAACGATATATTAATTAAAAAAAAAAAATAAATAATAAAATCCAAATAATATATATATATATAGTAATGAATGAATGAATGAATGAATGAATGTAGATATGTATAATGAAAATATATTTGTAATTAAATAAAAAAAAAAAAATTATTTTATATGCAATATATAAGCAATATATTAATAATACATTAATATATACAATTATTAATAATTACATAAAATTTTGTTTAAAATTTTATTACATTATTTTTTTAAAACAGGAGGTGTAGCGTGCATAAGCATACACTATGTGAGTAAATAAGTATGCTGATATTTATTGTAACTTTATTGCATTCTTGCAATATGAGCCCCTACCGTCCGTTTGACGATAGTGTTTGGGCTGGCGTGTGAAGACGCCAATTCAGCAAATTCTCACAGTATGCTAATGCACACTGCTCCTCCAAATATGAACTTTGTAAAAACATATTTCAATCAATAAAGCAAGTCTTAAAAGAGAACACGGTTTTTAAATTACTACAATAT
>NC_051846.1:202869039-202886971 GCF_002237135.1 Teleopsis dalmanni
ACTTATTGCAACTGGTTCATAAATAATATAATATTTTCTGTAAGCACAATATATAACAGTTAAAATATTGTATTGTACACAGTTATTACCGACCAAAATTCAGACTTACTGTACTTTGCAAGAGATTGTGTTATAATTATATTTTTACTAAAAACACTAATATTAGACCATTTAAAATAATATGAAGTAAAACAGTTACATTTTTAAAATTAATGGCAATATCAGTTGATTTACTTGCTCACACTCGCTGCAATTGATATTGTTATGTTTTTTATGTTTTTCTTATAAACACAACGTATTACGATTAACAAGCAAAGCTCAAAATGTTAAACAAATATCACAAATCAATTATATTTGTTTATATTTACACTTACATATATTATAAACTATAGCAGAAATTTTTATTGGCATTCACACTTATTATATTTGATTTTATTATAATTTCATTGTGTTTTGAACACTCAGTATAACACTTTAAACAACATATAATTCATTATCCCAATGAAAATAAAGCTGAAAATTATATCTCTTAATATTTAAACAAACTGCAACTACAATTATTTATTTTTATTTTATTTATTTAATTTGAAATACAAAAATATATGTTTGTTATGCGATAACGATCGATAAAAAATCAATACAAAAGAAATTTTATTATATTTTTACTTACTACACAGTTTTATTTGATTATTATAACATTTTTTATTTTTTATAACATTTTTTATTTTTTATAACATACATATTTTATTTTTTATAACATTTCTACTTAATGAACACCAAGTATAACAGTTGAAACAATGTTTTTTCTAAGTTTTCTAAATGTACTAAGTTTTTTCAAATCGAAAATAAGCGTAAAGTATTTTTTTTTTACATTCACTGATTGCTACTGATTATATTAATAATTATTTTTTATTTATTATTTATAAAATATAAAATATGTATATATTTATCATTTTTTAACAATAGAGTCAAAATGTAATAAATAAAATAAAATAAAACATGTTGATTGACGCTGCATTGAATACTGACTCTTGACTTTTGTCATTAATAAAATTGATAAAAAATAATAACTGTATCATCTTTCGTGGTAAGCACGAAAAAAACCGGTTTAAAGCAAAAACAAATATAAGTACACGCAATATAAAAACAATTGCACTGCTTTGGTAAGATAGTAAACTCCTTATATTAAGTAAGGGGGTGAATTGAAGGGATTAATAGTAACTCTTTTTGTTCTCCTTTTTGCGATGGAGCTACGTTAATAGTAATGTATGGATGCATATAAACAATGTTTGGCATTATTACACTTTATCATTTGATTAACTGTAATAACAAGAATGTTCATTAACAATCTTTATGTCCCTTACCACTGGTGGGGGGAAACATAAATGATTGGTGAGACGTTGATTTACTTTAACAACTGTTTTATTTAAATTGATTTGTTCTTTTATACAAAATAAAAGCAACCGTAATTGCAAAACATACAATAAAAAAATAACTTATTGCTTAATTCGCACAAATTGCTTAATAAGCAATAGTTGCGAATGCTTTACTTATGACCTAATTTTTACTTTTTGTTGATTGTCAACCAAGAAATTACAAAGGTGTGAGCGATTAACTCATGACCTAGTTCTTAATTTTTTGTTGATTCGTCAACATACATTTTAAATTATGATCAAATTATTTATTGAACTAATTTTATAACAGATTTATAAAAAAAACCTAAATGCTAGTGAAAACATTTAGAAGAGTAAAGTAAATAAAAACTCACAGAGAAAATGTAATTATTGAATAAATGAAGAATTTGATTGATAAAGTTATCTTAAATTTTGTCGAAACTTAGGTAATTTTCATCTACATCCAATCCATCTGTATATAAACTTGGGTGTATTTAGAAGTGAATTTGGGAAAGTGGGGAATGATCATCGGAATTTAAATTACGGTGTGGGGCTCGTCACAGCTTTAAGCGTTTTAATATTTACTGTATGCAATATAAAAATGACAGTGGTCCCATACGCTTTAGCCACGAGTATCGAATTAGATGGAACGATGAGCTGTATGTATGAGCTATACTGCGACATTAACACAGTTAAGCGCATAAAAATTCAGCGGCTTCGCTGGCTTGATCATGTCGTGCGAATAGAAGAAAACGCTCTGGTTAGAAAGATATTTGATAAGGTACCCGTAGGTGGAAAACGCGGTACAGGATGTCCGCAGCTTCGGTTGCTATAATGGCCAACTAAATTAAGTAATATAAAAATGATGGTTTAATGATGGTGAAGGAAATGTTTGGGCTCTAAATGGGTTTTTACACAGTATAGCGATACATTTCTTCCAAAAAAAAATAGTATTAGTACTATTAATTTAAAATTTTTAATTGAGACGGAGACAATATACAATGAAACACTATTACAGTGAACCTGCTAAGTATCACGATAACGATCAAAGTCCTACTTTATGAGAAAAAGGTATACCAGTGCTCATGTACTGCTTAGCTGCATAGTAAAACACCCTGTGTCCCCTTAGCCGCATCCGAGGAAAAAGTTTTACGGAGAATCCCTGGTCCTACAGGTGGGAGGGGGCAATCCTATAGACGCTACAACCACATACTGTACATGATCAAGCTCGGAGTAGACGTAATTATAACACTTACGCTTGGTAAACTTCAGTGGATGTTTTATATACTCCGTATGAGTGAAAAGAAACTTGCACGGTAATGTATTGGTAGTAGATGAACGACACTACTACCATTAATCTTTAGCACAAGATTAATATGTTGAAAAGATTACAATGTGCAATGTGTTCGTAAAAGATTATTAGATAACTATATTAGATAATGCAATGAACAGAAATTAAGAGAATTCGGTTGCTAAATATGATGAAATGACAAACCAGCGTTAGAGATCACTATACAAAATTGAAAGATACCTATAATTAGAATATTGCTATAAACTTTTTACAAACGAACAATGACTAAAGTTACCTCCGTTGAATGAAAATGGGTCTCATCTTGTTAAATGGCACTACTGGTTTCAACTTAATGGCACAATTATTGTTAAAAAAATATATTTTAAATTTTTATTTAAATTCTTAAATTAAATATTTAAATTTTAGAGTATCTAATCCATAATGCTTATGGCAACCAATGTACCAATATCTTTAAAATGCATGCAAATTTACTTATTTGAATATAAAATATAAAATTTTATTTATTATCAATTCGAATGTGAATTTGTGAGTTTGAATTTGAATTGCAATTAGAAAACATTTAAAATATAAATAAAATTTGGCTGCCTTTTATAGAATTAAAATAAAACAAAACGCATTCGCTGGCCGCGCCTTGATGAAAAGTGCATTACCAATGCATAACCGAGGCTTGGAAGCGGCAATTGTGTGCCGCGCGGCTAAATAAATCCCATTTAAATTGGCATTTAAAACAAAAACATTATGAAATGATTTTTAATTCCCGGCGACCGCACATGATTTGAAATCGTTTTGTGGTTTCATGAGTTGCAAATCATTTTAATTAAAATTTTCTAAAATCGCTAAATTCGAAAATTATTACATTATTCATTAGTTTTCATTACAAATTCGTTTGCGTTAAACAGCAGGAGCCACGAATTTTCCAATAGGCAAATTATTTGTATAAGTTGCATAAATAAATAAATAAAATTTAAATAAAATTGTGCACAGTGGCGCCATCTGTTGAACGCCAACAGAACAATAGATACAATACTCGTAACAACGGAGTAAGGGAACCGAAGAGTGTAAGAGTTACTACCACACAATTTTTCTATAAAATTTTTATTTTGGTTTTTTCTAAGAGCAGAATAATAAATTCCTTAAGAAAGCTAAGAGTATCCTAAAGCACTTGAAAGTATCTAAAGCTATGAAGGGGTATTTCACTTTGTAGATTTTTTTATTATTACAGAGTTCAATTTTTTCCAATTCGCAATTTTCTTGGAGGTAACAGCTCTAAACAACCCTCATAATATTTTCTGTAGGAAAAAAAGTGGGATTTTATACCCCACAAACGAATATACAATATCAATGAACATTTTTTCCACAACTTGCTCTAGTGGTGTGAAGAACTTTTGCTACCCCTGCAGGAAGGGCGCTCACAAGGGGTTGGAAAAATGCTTAAGAAAATTTGTGAAAAGTTCTAAGACGTTTGAGCGTTTCGTTTTTTCAACGATTTTTTCGCTTTCACTTATATTTTTCTTGAAGAAAGTTTTGGCTTGCGTTAGAAAACTTGAAAAATATGTCGTTAGATGTCGTTAAGTACGTTAAAAAAGCTTAAGCTTTATTAAGTATAAAAAGTTAAATATAAATAATATGATTTGATTAAAATTATTACAAAATTATTAATATTAACAACATATTTGTTATATTAAAAATATATTTAACCCATGCAAATGAATTTTCCATAGTGTGCATTGCGCACAGACAGAATTTCGTATCTTCATCTATACGCACACATAGAAAGCAATGAATTTGAGTATCTTGTATCTCATATCTCGACCAATTATATTTTGTGGTTAACCGCAAAAAATATTCAAGAAATTGTTTGGTATATGCGCGTCTACAACGTAACTTGCCACACACTCAATACCTGCTCACAAACTCACAGATACTTTCCATTCCACCCTTATAGATATTATTATTATGTTAGGACATTTATTGAGTTCTTTTTTTTTAACTAAAGAGGGTACTTCAGTCACAAATTTTGTTGTTGTTTTGCGTTTGTTTTTTTTATTTATATTATTATATATAAAATATAATTTGTGGTTAACCACAAAGCTCCGCCCATCTTTTTCAAATTTGTATACAATCTAACTGAGAGCATATTTAGCTAACTAAAAATGGCTGAGTTCTTATAGAAAACCAAATAAACTAAATTTTTGTTAAAAAAATATTTAATTTTTTATTCACTTTAATTTTAAATTAATATGTTTTTTCGAAGCACTCGTAAATCTCAAACTTATGAGTATACTTAAAATTAAAAACAAAATAATCAGCTCATTACTTTTACACTCTCCGGGAAGCAGGCAAGCAACCGCCTACACTTTACCATAAAGCTTAAGTCAACTTAAACCACCACATCAATTCGTTTTTAATCCTGCCGAAAATGTTAAAAAATAAACGACGAAGGAAAAATTTTGCTTGGTAAAGGAACTGCAATATCCTTTTTATTTGACTGCTAAATTTTAATTAATCCCACTCGAAATATTAAAACAGCACTAATTACACTCACTTATGCATCACATGCAATCTAGAGAAGCGAGGAGTGTGTATAAAGTGCACTTCAGTAGCACAAAATCATTGTTTATTTTTTATTTTTTTATTGTTTTTTTTTGTTAAAGGAAATACTGATGCATAAAAGTTGAGATACATTAAAACAACGGATCCGTAGGATAAATTGCATAAAACTTGTCGACATTAGACACTTACCGAAAGCAGCTACACATTATAGTCCGCTTGCACTGGGTCATTTATCATAATAAATGCCATAATATTTTAATAAATGTTGGTTCTAGTATATCATTATTTATCGAAATTGGTGTTCAAGCTGGTTACTTTACTTAACTGAATTTATGCTAATATAAAGCAAACCGAATCTGTTGGTTCCGCTAAATTATTTCATTGAATATGTTTAATGTTAAATGACAATTATTTTGATAAATTATATACTAAAGTCAATACAATCATTGTTGTTGCAGTAGTTGGTAAGTAGACCTAAAAAAATAATAATACATCCATTGTTAACTCCGTAGGATAACTAAAACAACAACAACTTTTTGGCAAAATTCTACTTTATTCATCAAGGTGGTCTCCTTCAAGTGTAATACAATCTCTATAATATCGATAACTCTTATAATAAATAATTCATCTTTGGTCTTGATTGTCTAATACCTCAGTTTCTGTGATGGCTTTTTCGCTCTTTTTCACTAGAGCGAAATTTCTTTCCTTTTCCCATTTTTTTAAATTCTCTTCCGTCTGTTAGTATTCGCTGGAGACCGAATCTGACGACTACGGCGAGTGTGGAAACAATTTGAAGACTAATTCCTGCAATTTGACCACAGTGAAAGAGGACGGTTTTCTTCTTCGCGATTTCTTGTTTTAAATGCACCATATAAGTATCGCTATTGTTAGTCTGACCTTTTTCAAAAAACTCGATGTACAAAACTCCACACCTATCCCATAATACGAACGCCATGACCTTGTCAACTATCTATTCCGTTTCTCGCCACCTTGGTTGAAGTTCATTGGTTCTTATCGACTCAGCCGTCTATCGATTGGACTCTGAAGTAAACTGGTGAATCCAAGTTTCATCCATTGCTACATACTGCGCAAAAAATTTTTTTTGTACAATAGCTTTAAAAAGTTCTTAAAGTTGCTGACACTCGTCAACTGTCAGCAAATGCGGTACCCACTTTGAATAGGGACCGCTCTTATGAAATTATTTAAAAAGCTCTGAAATCAAACTCAAAGCTAAGTCTTTATATGAAAAAATATGGAATACATACAATTATGCTGTAATCTTAAATACATCAATTAGTTCATATATCTATATAGAAATAAAATGACTTTTGCTTTTACATTTATTGAAGTTAATAACCAATTTTCGATTCTTCTTTTTGACGGTTTCCCTTGACATCGCCTACCTGTTGGGATTGCA
Organism: Teleopsis dalmanni; assembly: GCF_002237135.1. Lineage (NCBI taxonomy): Eukaryota > Metazoa > Arthropoda > Insecta > Diptera > Diopsidae > Teleopsis > Teleopsis dalmanni. The sequence continues at coordinate 202,875,716 of NC_051846.1, forward strand.
TGTCGAATAACCTTAATAAAGTAATTGTCAGAGACTCTTGTCACATGCTGACTCCACGCTTGTCTTCTAAGTTTTCAAAATTTGATCTTATTGATTTCTGTCAACTCTGTGGCTGATTTCCCAGTCATAGCGATATTTTTGGCAATTCCAAAGCATACAAGCTGTTCAGATAGGGTGCTTTACAGTCGATTAGGTAAACATTCAAGCAGATTGAATCTCTTGTTTAATCATTTCTGTCCCAGTTGTGGAAAAAACGATGAAAGTGCCTCACACCTGCCTCTAGTACAGCCTAAAACCTTCCCAAAAGATCATTTTAGGCTTTGATAAGGGTTTAAGGTAATTTTAAAACCTTATAGTTCCTCATGATGAGCTAATAGACATAAATGGATCTTTACTATCGCCGACATAACCTAACATAACCGAACCTAATATCGATCACAACTGTTTGAATTTCAATGTTGATGCTTCTTATATATATATAATCTTATAAATCTGGACTGGTTTCGCCTGACTGCAGACTACAGATATTTAGGACATAACATTCAATTGAGCTCTAGAAAGTGTTGTTAAAAAGCACTTTTTAGCTTCTTTGTTGTATGTAATTAGGTATATTCGTATTGTATATTAGTAAGAGCTTTATCTTAACTATCAATAACTTAGTTTGACTGTTTAATAGGAATATACATACATTTATATTAGTATGCATTTGCACCAAGTACGGGTAGACTTGAATCTATTGAACTTAGTATGCACATTTTAAATTTGTAATGCCTGATAAAAAAGGATTATGCCAAATCCGCACAATAAATAAGTTAAGACAACAACAACAAGAACAACAACGAAACACATGCACAACATATAAAGTTTTGCAGTAAAAATGCACTTTTAATTCCTTTTATATTTCATTTATTTATGCATTTTTTTTTGCTTTTACTCTTTTTGCTTCAAAAATATACAGGATTAAAAACTACTTCAAAAGGATAAAATACAAAAACAAGCATGTTAAGAATACACCAATGTCGAACATAATACACATCAGCAATACAACACGTCCTGCAGATACATACGAGTATGCACATTACAAAATAAACATATATACAGACAAGGAAAAAAGGATATTATAGCGAAAATGCTTTAAATTATAAATAAAAAATAATAAAAATAATAAAAAATAAAGACAGGAAAGGAAAGTGTAAAAGTATAGAGAGGGATAATATATATAAATGGAAGCAAAGAAATATACAAGAAAATAAAGGATAGTGTGTGAGCATCCTTGCCGCAGCGAGCGCTGAAAATTAATAGTTTGCCAAGTTAAAAAGGATCGCCTTTCAAGTCGCAAACCGCTAACAATATGTAAGGAAAAAGAATTTTAATGAACACTAGTGGCAAAATAACAAAGCACACGACGACAACAACGGCAACAAGGACATGGAAGCGACAACAAGGATGTTGATGTTGATGATGATGATGACGATGGCGATGGCGATGGCGATGAGGATGAGGATGAGAATGACGACAATGACTATGACTACGATTACAACGACACAATGGCAAAGTCAACATTATTACTAAAATCCTTTTTTGAATATACCATATGTGTTAGCGGAGTATGAAAAGGACTTAAAGTGATGTATGCGAATAAGCTGCTTTCGTATAAAGAATAGTATTAGTTACGTAGCCGATGCTAAAGCTAAAGCTATTAAAAATTTTAACTAATTTATTACAAGCTTGCAAGGATAAAGAAGGCGCTATGTTGCCACGAAAAGTAATGAAAGGTATAGTTTTAAAATTATTTCATTTAAAAATGTAGTAAGTAAATATGCATAGTAAATGCTCTTAGGAAAATCTTCCACTAATATAAAGACCTTAAGCTAATCTCGCTGCATATACACATATATATTCAATAGATAGTTTTTGCCAATCAACTTACCTATGCTACGATTGAACGGGATAATAGCTTCCAACGGAGCGGAGCACTGCGACCAGATTGATCTTATGTGTTATGCTTATGCTATGCTTTGTGTTATGCTATGCCTATGCTTAGTGTCAAGGAGATAAAGCCTTCATTAGCTTATTGCAAGGACTTAAATCTGGTATATCTGCATATTTATAAGATCAATGAATATGGCTATGGCCATATTCAAAAGCCGTCATTAGCAACGTTTGAGGCCTTTAATCTGGTATCAAATTACCAATGCTTAGTGCTAAAAAGCTCAAGCTTTCTTTAGCTTACTTCAAAAACTTTAATCTCACATCGGTACATAGATATCTTAAATGTCAATGGATACTTTTAGCCCATCAATCTAATTGAGAAGTAAAGTCTTCATTCGCTAACTTTAAGAATTTAAAATTTTTTATCGCTAAATAATTGTAAGGTCGACGAATAATGATATAACCTGATATCTCTACATACCTATCAGCTCTTTACTTTAATTAATAAACCTTCTTACTGTTAGTAGCTGCAATCCAGTGTGCTATTAAATATACATTAATAAGGAATAAATAACGTAAAATAATAATAAATGTTCTTTCAGGAAGATTTACTCAAGGAGTTTTTCCTTTTACTCCTTCGAACCTGAATATTGACTGTTACTTTAATTATTGATTGTAATTTTAATTTTATATAAATATTATTGTTTTTTTTTTATTTCTTATTTTCCTCTCTTATTCGCTTTAAGTTAACACATCAATAAATATTTGTTTATTAATTTTTTACTTCAGTTTTTTATTATTTAAAGACGCGGAAACATCAGCAGACAATATTCCAATAAACTTCATCTGCTCCAACTTGGTATGTGGCATGAGCTAAAAATGGAATTTTATCAATTTATTTAGCGAGTTTGGTTGGAAAATTTTTAATATAAATAAATATTGAATTCTAAGAGTAGATGAAACGTCAGACATTGCAACGGCAGACTCGGAACTGTAAGTTTCATGCCAATCCTGACTGTGTTCGCCCTCCAATCTTCACTGCCAAGCAAAATATTGGGACCTATGAAAAATTGCGTTAGATTGAAAGATATTTTGTTAATATTTTCTTTTGTGGAATTTGCCAAAAGAAGCAAAATCCTTTAGTTTTTATTTATTTTGGTTTAATAAATAAGCTTCGCTATTTAATATTGTTTAATTCATTTTGTTTTTCACTACAAAATTTGTAACTCGTAATTTGATAAACAAAGCATAACAAAGGTTAACATTATCTTAAGGCATTTATATTGTTAGTAAAATTAAATATTTTAAAAATTAATAAAAAATTTATTAACTTTATTTTATTATATTTATTTGAACTTTAAAAGTTGTCCCAACATATAGTTTGCTTAATTCAGAAACCTTGTTTTTTTTAACAGCATTATATCCAAGAAAAAGGCTGAAGAATTTCTTAAGGGTCTCATGCTATGTTATTCAAATACCAGAGTCTCTAGAAAATATTCATACTTCTCATTATGAACATATGCTATATTCACCTTTGTTCGGATACTAAGTCATGATGCCTATCACGGTAACTGTTTAGCGAAGCAACTGACATGCAATAATGCAGCCATATACTTTATGGAAATTCAATCAGTGCCTATAAATCAGTAATATGCTGTTATGTCTCCAAAATGCACAAATTAAAGGAATAACTAAAAATAAACAAACCTTGCTTCTTATTAACCCATTGGTTACTGCGAGTAAGGTAACACTCCTTTGGGGTCATATGAAATTCGACCTTATCGACACAGGTTTTGGGAAGGTGTTTGCACTAATTTCCTGCATAAGCCCTAAATCCTTTTGGAGAATACACTCAAAAAAGTTTTAAACTCAGATTAATCAATGATTTCGTTACTGAACATGCACATTTCCACTTTCAAAAATGGGACTAAATGTCACTGACACCTGTAGATTTTGTGAAATGCAGAGTGAAGCTTCCACCCATTTTATCTAATCATGTCCTGCTATAGCACTGGGAAACGAATTAATATATGTAGGTCTAAAATTTGTCATTTTATATCCCTTGTGGGCAGTCATGCACAGAAATTAGATGTCTTATTCGAATGATGCTTTAAATCCAGAAGAAGAAAGGAGAAAGAATTAACAAGATCCTTATTATTATTAGAATATCCAGCCTAAAAGTGTGCTTTTAGAATTTTTAAAAACCATTAAACCTTGTCGCAATAGTTACGTGTAACTCTTGAGTTCAAAGTATAAGTATCTTAGTAAGCCTCACTGCATAGAATACTTAATCACTGATAGCTCCATGGAGACACTGCTGACACATGGATGGTGTACGTAGATCGCGTTTGCTTTCCACCAAGCACCATAGCATTTCACTATAACTGCTCTAGTTATAGCGTGCAATGGTTTAAGATGTAACAGATTTATAACCATGTTCAAATGAAACTTTCTGCTAAAGTATAGCATCATCACACTATTGCGATTACTTTGCGTCACAATTTTCTCTAGAAAAAAGATACTAATTCTTGCTCACGTTTAAAAACAAGATAATCAACTGCCATTTGACGTAATATAGACTCAGGTTATAGCCTGATATAAGAAGGCTATTGGATTATCGTAATTTTAAAAAAATATGAATTCTTATTCCAAGAATTGTCTAACTTATCTTTCTATGCAATAATGAAATCTACGAAATCTTAACGTTAGTAGATTTACAGTTTCCTTACGAATATTCAAGTGAAGTAGAATAAGAAATAGTTAGAATAAAAGATCACTCTAAAGGAATGAGAAATATAGATTGTGTGCGCCCATATCAAGTAGCACTATAAAGAAAGTATGAAATTATAGTTGAAAAATATGGATACCCACGACCTTTAGTACTATAGAGAAATCGAGAAAGTAATGTATAATTGATATATGTGGTATATATGGTATATGGCATATGTGGTATATATGGTATATAGTTATATAATATGGTGGTTATTCAAATTTTAATTTTCTTCATAAATCCAGTTTCTTTAAAGAATTTTTTCTAATCCTTCCGATAGTAATAAAGAGGTGACGGTTATTGCTTATATGCCTTTCTGTATCTTCATTTCTGTTCTAATCCAATCCAATCTTAATATACAATGAATTACATGTTATTATCATAGTTTATAGAAATAATATTTTAAATAATAATTTTGTTTCTTAAGGGGCTAATTGGTCAAAACAAAATTACTATTAAATATATTTGGTCATGGAAACTGTTAAGTATTACATTTATTTTGTCTTTTGCTGACCCATGATAAAATGCATTTAACGTAATCGTAATATATTAATAGGTTATATTTTTGCTGATTAGTGTTATTTTATAACTAGGGCAAGAACACATTTTAAATAATTTATTATTCATTGTTTTGGTAAATATTTTATATAATTTGCTTGCTATTAATTACTCATTGTTTTAGTAAATATTTTATGTAATTTGCTTGCTATTAATTATTTATTGTTTTGCTGAATATTTTATGTGTCATTATAAGTAATATTTTTTGCTTGATATTAATTGGGTCAGTAAATTATTGTACGTAATAAGTTTTAGTAAGTAATTATTATAAGAAAAAATGTATATAAACAAATCAATTCTTTTAATAAAGGGTATTCGATGATACAAATTTGAATAGAACTTATCTTCTTTTCATAAAATTACCAACGGGTTTATGTGCTCGGTGGTATCTTCAAGAATATAAAAAGTATACAAATATACCGTCCAACAAGTTACATGTGCTTGGTGGAATTCCGGTATACAAATACAAATTGATAGAAACTTGAGAATAAAAGCATTCTCAACATATTTTGGTGACCCCGACGTGATATTCCTATAAGGACAATAAATAGGAACGGCATTATCATGGAGCATTTCAACACACTTATTGATCAACAACAAGCTATAGGAGCTGAGATCGAGAGGATAATCAGCAACTTCAAGAAGGATCCAGCCTCAAGGAAGACGAATCGCTATTATCAGGATAGAATTCTACGGTTAACTGAACAATGGTCAAGGTTAGAGAAGAACCACAACACGTTATTATCTTGTAAAGCTATGGCTGAAGATACAGAAGACGAGTATTTCACCACGGGCTACTATGAAAAAATGACTGAATTGACAAACAAATACTTGGGTATTTTTAACAAGGCATTAATCGAAATGCAAGAGGTAGAAAATGCTCAGGAAAAGCCGCCAAGGCAACACAATCAAAATCCAATGCAGTTTCAACAAAATGAAGAATTATCAAGAGTGTTGCGTAATCAACGAGCACTCATAAATGTCATTGACAGATCCAGTCAAGAAATTGAAATGGCAAGCCAAGAATCTCAAAATGAAGTTTTCTATTCTTGCAAGCTTGCTTTGATAGAAGGTTATCACAAAGCATTCGATAACAACAATGAAAAAATATGGAATTCTACATCAGAAGAATTCATTGAAGGGTACTCCTGGGAATTGTATTATGAAATTAGTCAAAAACTCCAAGACATGGAGATTTGTTTGAAACTCAAGCTAAAATCATTCAATTCTCACTACCAGCACGATTCAACAATTCAGGCAGTAAAATTACCACAGTTAACAATTCCAATATTTGACGGAAACCAGCTGAAGTGGGTAGAGTTTCGAGACCTGTTTACACAACTTATAGACGAACAACCATTCAAACCTATCCAAAAGATGTTCTACTTAACAACTAACTTGATTGGTGAGCCCAAAAACCTGATAAAGCATTTGCCAGCATCAGCTGAGAACTACATTACCGCATGGGAGATTCTGAAGGCTAGATACAATAATGGTAGATTATTAGTTACCGCATTGTTAAACAAATTATTCGCATTACCAGCAATGACAACTGAAACCGCTTCTGGCCTTAAAACATTGCATGACATTTCACAAGAGTGTTTATTGGGACTTAAGGCGCAGAACATTCCAGTCGAACATTGGGACGTCATAATTGTTCATATGACGTTGAAGAAATTAGACAAGATCACACAAACAGCATTTGAGCAGTCATTATCAAACAATCGAGAGCTGATCACTATGAAGGAACTATTTCAATTTATTGAACAAAGGTTCCAATCGCTAGAAACAATAAATAATAGCGCATCAATTAAAAAATGGGTTAAGACAGTGGCTACAACTAACACTGCACCAGCTAAATGTCCAATATGCAAGAGAGATAATCATCCAATTCATCTATGCAAGCAGTTCCTGGATGACACCCCAGCTAAGAGGCTACATCTCATAAAATCATTGCAACGATGTTTTAATTGTCTAAAAAATGGTCACTTCACAAAAGACTGCACATCAGGCAGTTGCTTAAAATGCAGCAAGAAACACAACACCTTGCTGCATTTAGAAGGCACACTTGAAGCATCCATGATTAAGAAGGCATCATTATCAAAAAATCCTGCTTCTCTGTTCTCCAACAATCTCAACATCCAAAAAAATTATGTGGTATTAGGAACTGCACGTGTTGTCGTTAAAGGCAACAATGGAAGAGAAATTGAGTGCAGAGCATTATTGGATTCCGGCTCCCAAGTCAACCTGATAACCGATCAAATAATTAAGAAGTTAGGTGAAAACCCGAAAAAGACCTCAGCATGTATAGAAGGTGTGGGGCAAAAAAAAAACAAGATGCGCAACAACGAATCAATTTAGCTTTCTCGTCCAGAATTAACGGATTTAGCAGCCGAATAGAGGCTTATGTATTACCTAAGATTGTGTGTGACCAGCCGAGCATTCATATTGAAAGCTCAAGCTGGAAAATACCACAGAACATCAATCTGGCAGATCCGTCGTTCAATACCCCAAACAAAATCGATCTCCTACTTGGAGCTGAGTTTTCTCATCAACTATTGTCCATCGGCCAAATAAACCTTGGCAGAGGTCTCCCCATCCTACAGAACACATTGCTTGGGTGGCTTGTGGTGGGAAAAATATCTAACCAAAATTCAATTATTTCACCACAAGTTTGTGGAATATGCTCTGAAGATGAGCAAGATACGATGAAGGTTATCGAGCGGTTCTGGCAACTAGATGAACCAGAAAAGGCAAACAAAATTCTGTCTCCTTCCGAAGAGTTGTGCGAGTCTCATTTTGCAACTTATATGAAAAGGAATCAAGACGGTCGATTCAGTGTCAGATTACCCTTCAAGCAAGATCCATCGTTGCTTGGTGAGTCAAAACACATTGCCATTAACAGGTTTTTAGCGTTGGAAAGAAGACTCGATAAGGATGTAATACTCAAAACACAGTATGTACAGTTCATGAATGAATATGCTGATCTCGGACACATGGAAAGGGTTGACATCAACCAAGTTAATCCTCATTATGTCATCCCACATCATGGCGTTTTACGGCCCGATAGCAGCACCACGAAATTAAGAGTGGTATTTGATGCATCGTGCAAGACGAGTAGTGGACTATCGTTAAATGATACAATGTTTACTGGCCCTACAATTCAAGAGGAATTGTTTGCGATTTTACTTCGATTCAGGTGCCCAAGATTTGTCTTTTGTTCTGACATTCAAAAAATGTACAGACAAATTATTATTCAGCCCGAAGATCAAAGATATCAATTAATAGTCTGGAGAAGCAATATTAACGAACCCTTACAATTTTATCGATTAAAAACAGTCACCTATGGAACACGATCAGCCCCATATCTGGCTACTAAATGCTTACAACAGTTGGCGAAATCTGAGTTGCAAAAATATCCACTAGGTGCAGCAGCACTAAGTAATGACTTCTACGTAGATGATTGCCTAAGTGGATCAAATAGTCTCCAAACTGCCAAAGATATACAAACTCAGTTAAAAGGTTTGTTGGAATCAGCAGGATTCAAGCTACGTAAATGGTGTGCCAACCATCCGTCACTTCTTCAAAATATTGCAAAAGAAGATCAAGAAGTTGATTTGGACTTTCAAAGTGAGGACGCAACATCAATCAAAACATTAGGATTGACTTGGCAACCAAAAGAAGATCAATTTCGCATAAAATTAAAACTGGATCCACTAAAAATCATTACTAAAAGAACCATTACTTCGAACCTAGCCAAAATTTTCGACCCATTAGGACTACTAGGTCCAGTACTCGTAACAGCAAAAATACTAATTCAGGACCTATGGCAACTACAATTAACATGGGACGAAGCAGTACCAACCGAAATATACACTAGGTGGACTACCTTTTATGACGATCTACAAGTACTAGATCAATTTAAAATAGATCGTCATATATTCGGAAAACAGATGCCAGCACTTGAATCAATACAATTGCACGTATTTTGTGATGCTTCACAAAAGGCATACGGAGCCGCAGTCTACGTTCGAGCGAAACTAATGGATGGTCGACTAATAAATCGATTGTTGTGTTCCAAGTCTCGTGTTGCTCCACTCAAAAAACAAACGATTCCAAGGTTAGAACAATATAAATCATGATGTAGCAACATATTATTGGACTGATTCAGAAATCGTTCTCTTCTGGATCAACTCTTCATCAGCAAGGCATCAACAATTCATAGCAAATAGAATCAATGCAATTCAGGAAATTAGCTTGCCTAATCAATGGCGTCACGTAAGATCTAAGGACAACCCAGCTGACTCATTATCACGGGGTATCAAGCCAGCTCAATTACTCGAAAATAACTTGTGGTTATACGGTCCACTCTTTCTTCATGGTTCCGAAAGCAACTGGCCTGACAAATTCAATAAAACTCTCTGTATTGATCCGGTGAATCCTGAATGGAAACAAACGACAAGGGAAGTGGCCTTAATCTCAACTGATTACGATATCCATTGGATCGATAGAATCAATCACAGGAATTCATTTAGAACTCTACTACATACGGTAGGATATATGCTGCGATTTGTAAATCGGGCAAGGCGAACCAATTTAAGCAATATCACTATGGCTCTAAGCCCTATGGAACTGGAGCTGTCACTCAGGCATATAGTGAAGTACATACAACAGTCAGAACTAAAAGAAGAATTAATTCAGTTAGAACGCAACCAAACAGTAAAACCTGCAAGTACACTTGCTGGACTGATGCCATTTTTAGATGAACACAAGATAATTCGCGTGGGGGGAAGGTTAGAAGCATCATCACTTACATATGATGAAAAGCATCAGATAGTCCTTCCATACAATAACCCTATTGTAAAACTGATAATGAAAGACATACATGAACGAAATATGCACTGCGGCGGTCAAGCACTGCTGGCAGCAGCGAGACAAAAATTTTGGCCGATCAAGGGTAAAATTATGGCAAGATCAACTATTCACCATTGTGTTCGTTGTACTAGATGTAAACCAGTTACTTTTGAACAAGTCATGGGAAGTTTACCAAGGCATCGAGTACAGCCAAACAGGCCATTTTTTAATACCGGAGTTGACTTCTGTGGGCCTTTTTGGGTGCATTATAAGGTGAGAGGAAAACGTGCGCATAAGGCATACCTAGCAGTTTATTGTTGTTTTGCGACAAAGGCAGTACACTTGGAACTGGTAAGCGACTTGACAACAGAAGCATTTATCGGATCATTAAAACGTTTTATCGCACGACGCGGATGCTGCCAAAATATATACTGTGACAATGCAACGAATTTTGTCGGTGCCTCTAACAAGTTGCAGGAATTAACAACAACAATCCATTCCAATGTAGCTCAGGAACAAATAACAAAAACTTGCAGCAACAAGGGAATAGCATTTCACTTCATCCCTCCTCGTGCACCTCATTTTGGTGGACTATGGGAAGCAGCGGTTAAATCAGCAAAGTACCTATTGGTCCGAAGCGTTTCAACTGAAACGTTAACGTACGAGGAACTCGAAACCGTCATTATAGAAATAGAAGCTATTTTAAACTCACGACCTTTAACACCAATGTCGTCTAATCCAAATGATTTGCAGGCTCTCACACCAGGTCATTTCTTAGTTGGTGATGCACTAACAGCACCCGTAGACGCAACATGTGGAAAGGTAAAATCATCTCTTTTGAATAGATGGAATCTGGTTGCACACTTAAAACAAGAGTTTTGGAAAAGATGGCGGGCAGAGTACCTAATGGAACTACAGGTTCGAAACAAGTGGCGTGAAGAATGCAAAAACATTGAAGAAAATACACTGGTGATCCTTAAAGAAGATAATGTACAACCTTTGCAATGGCCTTTAGGGCGAATAATGAAGACATATAAGGGTAATGATGGATTTATACGAGTCGTAGATGTCAAAACCGCAACAGGCATGTTAAAGCGACCAATTCACAAACTAGCACCCTTATTTCCTGAAAACAAACCTAT
>NC_051846.1:202887071-202895380 GCF_002237135.1 Teleopsis dalmanni
GAACCATACATATTGGAGCACATCATCTTTGTATTATAAGATTTTAACTCCTTATCTAGAGTTAAAATAGTAATGTATTTGATATCCATATATTTCTGAACTGTCAGTTCTATAATAATTATATGGCTATTCTACGTCTTCATTATGTCATCCATACATATGTTGTGTAAAAGTTTAATACTTCGTCTTGTAAATTTTTTACGTCTTTTTTAGACTATTAGTTCACAGGTCTTTAGATTATTCTGTACAGTTACAATCTTGATTTGATTAAGCATCATAGAAACTCAAATTTAGGAGCCCAAACTATAATTATTTTTATATAAACTTATCCAAATAATTTATGACTTAAGAATATATTAAAAATTAACTGAAATGCACCTAATCTGAGTTATTTTCTAAACATTTCATTTAAATTTGTTCAGTAATAAATTTTCTTAAAAATTCATGCTTCAGTATTTCTCTTGTTAATTGCCCCTGCTTAAAGTATTAAATTATGTCACCCTCACCAATCAACCATTCAGTATTCCCTCTTCAATTTGGGTATAAAATATAAAATTATCACAAAGAAAGAACTAAAAACTATAATAATTTAGGAGACAATCTGCCTCCACTTTCAGCAACAAGAGTGAACGCATGGGAAAGCATTAAATAGGCTTAACTGAGACTTTTGGCTCGTGACTTGTCTTAAGTGAAAATAGTGTTAAATGCCACTACTCCGCCCCCTTTTAAATTATTTAATTTGAATACGAAGAGTAACACCCCATTCAAGTGATTGAATATCACAAAATTTTTGACATCAATGAGCCACCCGCGTTGGTGACGCAGAAATGAACAAGAAACGGAGAAATGAAGGCGTTTATGTCACATTGAAGCATCACAATTGAAAGACAGAATGGTACTACTTGTTAAAATATCTGGCACATCACTTATAATAACTTACAAAAATATTGAGACTAATTATGTCTCATATGTAGAGGCTGCACTTGGTTGTACACAGAAAGGTAATAGCAAACTTCTTTGGGGCGCTACTTTTAACATGATTAGGATCTTAAAGGTATAATTTGTTGACACTAAAGATGTCTATATATTTTTGCCTGTGTATGGTTCCTTACTTATTATTAGAAGGTGCTATGGTACGCAAATGGGAACTATTATTATTAAGTACTTACTTAAATGGCCATAACAATCCGTTTTCGAGTTTCGGCCTGACGCAGAATGTCTCTCCAGTTGCCATACTTATTAAGTAGCAGGCCTTTTAGTTATTTTATAAATTATATGGTTTGTTTTTTATATGGTAATTATATTTGTTTTGAGATGTTTCGAGACTTTCATAAAAATTTAGAGTAAATTTTTTTAACTGCTTGCTAAGATAGGTCAGCAACCCAAATGATTAACTATCTATGATGAAGTACTTCGCTTCGATGAGATCCAGTATCTCATTTATTTCTATTTTAATTATGAAAATAGGTTCGATTACAATATTATTTCTTTACAATCCATTGTGTTATAGTTTAAATCAAGTTTTGAAACCATTTTAAGTCTTTTATGAAACACAAAATTCACTTCAAGGAAAGATCTTATAAATAAGATCCTCTAAAAAGTAATTCTCCGCTATTTTTTATCTTTCTTTCTTTTTTTTTGTTTTTTGAGATTATATGATAATTAATGGATAGATATAGCTAGGTAAACATAAGTTCAAAATATTAATTTATTTGAATATTATTTACAATCTAACTAATCTCATAATATGAAACATCTACAAAACTTCTGCAGCAGATTTTATACTTCAGAACAGAACCCATGCCACTCGTCTCGTGCAGCATATCAGGTCTTCAAGACCGCTCGTACTTCCCAGTTTCCTCAAAATTGGTGTTAATTTTTTTTTTATTTGTTTGGGGTTGTTTAATATGTGTGTTTTGTGTGCACACATGAATTTGTGTGTATTTTTGTGTAATTTGAAACATTTTCGGTATCTTATCTGCTTGTTTATTATCTTGTCACACGCGTTGTTTAATTTTTATGAATATGGAAATATGTTACTTGTACTTCAAACAAATGTTAAGCTCCCCCCTAAAATTAGTGTTGCTGGTACGTTTACACATATCAGAGGAATATCGTAGGAAGACTTTGTGTATAAGTACCGATGGGGTTAATTGAAAATCTTAAGTGGCGGCACATGCTACGGATTAGCCACGTTTTAAATTCAATTAACGCCCTGAAAACAGGAAAACTATTTTGGTGAAGTTTTGAAATTTATTTTCAATTTTGATAATACAAATAATAAAACAAGAAAGTGTGGAATTGAATTTTTAATACCTCCAAATATCTGAGTATTAAATTAAGAAATGTTAACAGAAATAAAATTAAATTGCTTAGCCTAACACATCCTTTCAAGGACTTTTAAGACGAACCATACTACTCAAATTGACTTCCAATAATACGATGACCACTATTTCTACTGTGAAAATTGCCAGCTGTAAATGTTATTAGGTGCGTACTGATAGTTCCATCAATAAGTTTCAAATCTTTGAATACTACGTTATTCAGATTATTTACAGAGACTTCTTCTAGTCAACACAAGACTATATCGATGAACTTCCTTCCACTTTTTGTGATAAAGACTTTTAAATTAATAAGTCATAGTCAAAATTTACACATTTAAATTTATAATGCATAAATTATGGACAGATAACTCTTGGCTTTTGCATCATCGCAGACTGCAGTATTTCTTTATGATCATTTCGCCCTAAATTTACTTCATATCGTTTCGAAACTATTGTATTCAAACCGTTCCGTCCCCAGGGATACCGTTTGGATAGGAGATCGAATTTCATTGCGGCTTTAAGTCTATTCCAATAATCGTTTAGAACAATCGCTTAAAAGATTGGACAAAAAAATTGGGCTAAGTTCAATATTTTCAGAGGGAAGTATTTTCTAAGTAATAAAGTAGAATTAAAAGATTAAAAAAATATTCCAAAAGATTGATTTAGACTGCGATATATACATATACATCTCCTCCAGATAATAAACTAATAGTGCATACAGCAAGTGCTATCTCCAGCCCTTTAAATATGGTTTGCGGATAGGGTTTCATATCCGTGCATTACTCAGCTGCAAGTAGATGATGTGAAGTAAATCCAGAACATCTTGAAAGACATTTTGGGCCTAAAAAAATGAAATCTCATAAAAATAAAACTTTTTTGAAAATTTATAAAAAAATGCTATAAAAAACAAACCTATTAATGTGTATTAGTATGTTTGGCTTTAACTTTTATACTATTTAATAATTAATTTAATAATTAAGTGAATAAAGTCTACTGACCTTCACTTAACCCTACTATATAAAGTTAAATAGTAAAATTAAGTAAAGAAATAGTTTATAACTTCAAACTCAATTCAACCTGCATATATAAAGCATTCTTAAATAACAATTACAAGAAAGCTTAGTCCTGCCGTCCTTAGTTTCGCTATGTAACCATATATGTTCCAGTACTTAACATTTAATGACCACTCTTTCCTTTTTGGTACTGCAAATATAAATGCAAGTAAAAAAAATAGAAACAAAAATATAAAGAGAAAAGCACATTTGGTAATTCATTAAGTTACGGAAGTTAAACTCGAAACAGCAATTTCCCCTAGAACCAATTATAGAAAAAATTTAAATTCGTTTCAAAAGTACCGAACCATACTGTTCCAGTACACACAAACACTACACACTTGACAGTCAAAATGGTAAGGTGAGCACCAGGATGTGCAGGACACCAGCAGACATGTTCATAAATTGAAATCACTTCCATGTCCAGGAGTGAAACTCAACAAAATCAAAATAAAATATAAAATAAAAAATTATAAAAGATAAAACAAAACAGGATTGTAACGAGAAATAAACTACTACAACTTACCATAACTGCTATAGCATGGGAGTCCAAGTTTGAGTCCGTGAGTTAACTCATGTTGTGTACTACAAGTCGGCAACATTTGACACAGTTGCCACTTGCGATTGCCGACATGACAGCCAGAGAAACTAAAATAAAATTACAAGGAATTAAGATAGAAACTGCACATGAAATACTGAGTTACTCTTGTAAAGGATAAAAACGAAAGGAGTCTGGGTACAACTAAAGGAAACTAGATTGAGTGTCATGTGAAAATGCGCCTGCACATATAAATAACGCCTGTGGCCATAATAAAAAGCCCTAGTTGTTTGGTAACTTTAGTGGACAACCCCGCCCGCACTAGTATTAAAAAATATTGGTTGTCGGCGATGCTACTTCACTCCAAATTTACACAAAGCGAAGTGATATACTTTAAACATTTTCCTTCTCTACTTTTATATAAGCTCGTTAGTATTTTTATGCTTTTCTCACTGTTTTTGTCGTCCTGTGTCGTCCTAGTCATTCTGTTTTACTAGTTTCAATAGAGCTAAATTACTTTATGATATTTATTAGCTTGTGACTGTGAGATAATAAAAAATTCTTAAAGCATATAAACCCTTCCAAGGGGACTACTATTTATTTAAGCAAACCTTTTTTTTTGTTTTGACTCTAGGACTAACGCCCATTAGTCCATTGAATGGAAATTAAACAAATTTTTTATATTGTATGTTATACCAAAACTTATTTAAATATATATAAAACACATCAACTAATAAATCCAGAGCGTAAGTTATAGAAACACTATTTTAGCAAAATTCAGATTAATTCATCAAAACTGTTTCCTTCAAGAGAAATTGACATGTTCCAATGGTTCTATTACTTTTCGATACCAACCTTAAAGAAAAATTTAGCTTTGGGTATAAAATAAGTGGTTACTTTAGAGATGATTTCTCAACTGAATAAAAAACCTTTTCGTATATATATAACATACTGAACTGCTAAAGAAACACTGCGCTATTGCACTGACGCTTTAGTAGTGACTTACTATAACCAACGGACTATGTGGGTGTTGCCAGAAAAAAGAAGAGCTTCAATTATTCAATTACTATATTTTTGTTCTGGGTCTGCAAACAGAGCGACCTCAATGTCTAGCAGATCCTTATTAACACAGCAACGATAATACAAATAGATTTATCGATCTCTTTTACAGAAAAGATCTTTCAGATCGCAGTGCATATATAGCCTATCTATAATAATTGGATCTATTTAAAGTCATCTGAAACATCAAATCACTTAAGAAGAAAGGCATAGAGAATTATAACAAAAATTATAATAATTTTGAGCACAACACAATACGTATTAGAGGTCTCCGAGTAGTAATCTACTTAAGTTGAATTTATCGAATCTTCTTAGAATTACCTGAAATATCATGCTTTGGGTCATGCCATTGTTAGAATTAATTTCATCACTATAAAGTGATGGAAACATAAAAAACCGATGTCTTTATAACGAAATTACTGGCATTGTTCAACTTTAAGTAACAATTGCTATAATTACAATAACTATAAAGGATATGCGAGGAGTTTGCCAAAAATTTTGATTTGTCATGGGTCAAAATAGAAACATTCAAGAAATTTTCTGCTATATTTCGCAACTCCTGTGCACTTGCTGTGCTATAGCCGGAGAATTTCTTCCATCTTGTTGTTGTTGCTTCTGCTGATACTCGTGATGCTCCTGGGAGGCAATGAAATTATTTCGGCATGTTAAAAATGTAATATCGCCTCTTGGTTGCCTTCAAAGCACAAGTAAAAGCATCAAAGCCAGCATCGATATGAGTAGGAGTGGAGGAGTATGAGCATAAATAACTAACAAGCCAATTTTTGGCCAAAAATACGAGGGTGCTAATGTGGCCATATTTTGTTGGCAACTCAAAACATAGTAAAATAATTATGGCATTTCAAAGGACTCAAACCAAAACACATTTGAGCCCAAAGCTCAAATAAAACAAAAAAAACAAGAAGAGAAGTATGCGCCTTTTCAGTTGGGCAGTGTATGGTCCATTTTTATCGTATTCCTGTAATTTTGACAATATTTATGCAGTTTCAGCATCGGGCAAAAAATTCATATATGAAAGCTCTTAAGAGGTTGCATATAAAATGCCAATGCTTTTTCGCACATAATTGGGCGTGTAACGAGTCTAATTGAGTTTTTATGTTGCTACAAAGAAGGATTTTGGTAAAACGTTCACTATACTGCATGTATATATCCTTTTTATCCTCTTTTTGTTTGGATTTTCTTTTTTTGTTTTTATTGCTTCATTTTCGATTTGGGTCATTTTAGCCGCCGGTCATTTCAACACTAACGCCCACAAATTTCAGTGCTTTTAATGATTTTGTCCGCCGTTGAAGGTGTGCATAGGATTTGGGATTTGTAGTCGACATCATGTCCATGTAGCTCATTTTGTACTAAATCAATTAACTTCACTTGTAACATGTGTTAATATCCTGTGCTTCCGGCATATAATGTGAACCTTTCTTAGAGAACAAATTGATTTCGAATTGCAATTTAATTTTAATTTTGGCCATGAATGACATTTTTAAGGTTTACCTACAATATTTTAATTAATTACGCTTTAATTGCTGCGAGCTTAATAGAAGTACTAAAAAGTACATAAGAATTACTGATGAGTTTTAATCTATATCTAATATGCAGATATAGCTAAATCATTCGCTCATTTCTACTCAGGATTTTTGTTTTAAGCAATTTTAATTATAATTACTACTAATTATAAAAATTACAGAAATCACACAACTACTTATCACTGCTTTATATAGATATTAGCAAATGTTTCAAAATCCAACCTCATTTTACAAACTATGGTATTTCATATAGATAATTATATACGGGGTTAACCATTTTGTAGTTCAGAAACCAAACACAAATAAAAATAAAATTATACAATAAAATAACAAACAATATATATAAAAAAAATTAAATTTCAACATTTTTAAAATATTGTCAATATATGTTAATTAAATTAATTTTAACATGTTGTTTAAAACTTGCCATAAGATATAATACTCGTACAAATGTCTTCCACGAGACGTCTTAACATACTAAATCCCATTGACACATATTTGACGACTTGCCATTACATAACTGGCAATAGCTCAACTATAACTTGAATGATATTTGCTTTCAAAGCGTCGAGAACTTGAAGATTGCTACCACAAACACCAAACTTTGCATAACCCCATAAAATAAAGTTCAATGGTGATAAATCGTCAGATCTTAATGATCAGCTAACAAGACCTAAAGGTAAATTTACGGGTTCGAAAAATGAGTTGCAGAACAGTCCAGTTGAAGCCACATATCGTCTATGCTCAATAATTTGACAATCACATAGCTCTAGTGATTCAAAACCAGCGGGAAATGGGTTACAATGTTCCGTAAGTAAAGCATGTTTGTCGTAAGAAACGACTACAATCTAATAGGCAATAATATCACTAACCCTGCTAAGAGTATAAATAGTAATGAGTGAGTTTTACTTGTAGCATCCAATCGCATATGTAAATCTGGTACCACGGGGTCAGATCCCACAGCTTCAAACCTCTTGGGCAATAGAGGTCAGCCCTTTTAGTGGAAATAAGTGAATGTTATGTTACCAAAACTTGCCAAGTAGAATTTCTATATACGTTATTTTCATTCCATATGGAGTTACAATTTCCCAAAAAACAGGAGAGGTGTAAATGAGCCTCGATTTCTCTTAAACACAATGGCGAAACGTATAGCTTCAACTGGTACCGATGGAATTCCTATAGAAACGTTAAGTTATTGTTTAAAAACACCTAAAGCTATTGACTCTCTCAATACTGATACGTTTAATCACGTTACGTTGGAATAACATTAAAACAAAAGAATTAAAAATACATAATATATACATATGTTATTACCCATGTAAATTTATATACCATATAAAGTAAAATAAAGGAACTTAAAGTATCAATGGATTCATTCAAAACTACAAATTTACTGTGAAATAATTGTTGTGATAACATAAGGACGGAAGAGCATCTGGATATGAATTCAGAACTATATATTATTAATAATAATTAGTTTTTTATATATATACCGGGCTTAGGTCGTTTATTTAACACATAGGTTTATAAAAATGTTTTTTTAAAACAATTAAAAAATTTTTACACTTTTTTCCAACTGTGTTAAATGTTTAAATTTATTTAATTTTTATACAAAAATTATATTAATACAAATATTTCGGTCTACATCGTAGACCATTTTCAGTGTATATAAAAGATTACATATTTAATTATATGTAAATAAACATATAAACATACAATCAAAACAAAAAACCAAAAATGACAAACATTGTTGTCTCTTTCAAGAAAGAGAAAACCTTATAAACCTATGTGTTAA
>NC_051846.1:202895480-203001862 GCF_002237135.1 Teleopsis dalmanni
AGTGGCAACCGTGCTCACAAGTCATCAAGACTCCGCGCTGCTATCAAAGGGTCAAACCATCAACTCTCAGTAAGCTATTAGTCCCAATAACATTTATGTCGATGAAAGTTACCAATAACAATTTTTACCTAAATGAAAACACAAAAAAAATGTTTATTCCAGATAGACTTTAAAATCTATTACCTACCTTGTTTAAACTTTCGGGAAACATATTTTTACAAACAGAAGTTTACAAAAGAGTCATAGATAGGAAGTTGTTATTTTTAGAAAAACTTTCTTAAAGCATATGAGAATTGTATTACATGTGATCATCTGTATGTGACAATATTATTAGTACTTCAAGTATACGCGTAAATTCAACTTCGCTTAACATTTCCCACATATGGATTATTCAGCTTTTTTTTATTATTGTGTGAGTCTTCAGCATTAATTTAGCAAATAACTAGATCGCTTTATCTTAGCACCATTGTTTCTTTATTAGTGGACAGTTGCCAAGTTTTGAACATAATTTTGATAATAATATAAAATTGTGTTCGGTTACTTACAATTATATTAAAATTCTCACTCTTATATGAAAGTAGAACTATAAAATTCATATATTAAACAGTACCATTTTCATTGATTCGATTGAGTGATTCTAGAATCTCCATATTTTGTAAAGATTACTGCTTACTCTGTCTTCTGCAACCCTCATATATTGTGACCAAGTCATTTATATTGCAGTGTCGTCATTTCTTTAATAAAAGATAGTTGCCTCTTTTTGAAATTTAACGGGATAACGATATGCGACTGGATGTTATATGATTTACACGCACTGAGCACTGCTGATAGTTATATTCAAGATCTGATTTTCATATAAAAGTGGAATTTTAACATTGGAACGGATAGTCCTTATTTTCAACGATTCCATTGAGTTGTATAATATATATTATATTATTGTACTATAATATAGTACAATAATATTATTAATATTACAATATATTATTGTACTATAATATAGTACAATAATATAATACTTTTATATTATTGCCGCTAATGCCGCAATTATAATCTAAAATACATGAGTGATGTCTTCGAAAAGCTTGTTTTTTCTTATTTATAAATAAATAATTAGTTTTTATTAATTTAAAGCTCAATGATATAGTGAGATATATACCTATATAGTAATAATAAATGCAAAGAAGTAATAACTTTTTCTGATTTCAATCTTTGTAAATGAAACTAAGCCTTCAACGAACTTGTACACCTAATAGACCAAAGCAGTTGGAAATAGAATACTGATCTTGAAAATCATTTAGTAAAGTGGTTGTCGAAAAGTAGTGAATTACAACAATAAAAATTCATTTTTATATTATTTTAATTAATTGAATTTTTTGCTGACCATACAGCTGTTTCAAATATTGCCAAATACTCATCATCAGTGGTTGTGGAAATAATTCTTATATTTAATTTAATTCGTAAATAATTTTTTGAGACTGCAAGTACCAGAAATCGAACTCGTGCTCTGCCAAATTTGCAGCTCAGAGTCAACGTTCCTTAATCAACTGACCGAAAGCCGTACTTGACTTTTATGTTCGCACATTTTTCTGGAGTTTTATTAATTTGCTGTGAAATTTTATAAAATCATTTTGGTAATGCTAAGAAAATGGGAATAAGGTAGATGATATGAACCACTATAAATTACATTATGTTCAATATTATACAATCTTTATTATAATACTTGTGTATGTGTTTATTAAAGATGCATACTACATAATAAAGGATTGATACTATACACCATCTTTCTGTTTAAATAATGATTACGAATGAATAGTAAGGTGGGATGCTTTAAACTCCTTACTGTTACTTTATGTTTAAAGATTAATCAATATAAAACTTCAATAGAATTAGAAATTTGTATTTAAGTTTCACTTTCCTAACTCTTCCAATTCTGGTAGTGCTTGTATTCATAGTACAACTTTTCTGTCTTGAACCGAAGTGCTATCTAAATTATTGCTTTAATTTGCTAATTTTTTTTCTAAATAAATTACAAGAGCATACATTTAAAAAAAAATTGTTAAATATTATAACTATTTTGTTAGACATGCTCATTTTATCTCCTTCCTCACAAAGTATCTGTGAAAAGGACATTAACAAAATTCAAGGCTAACAGTTTCGTCCACACCGCAGAGCAAAACTAATACTTGACTAATCGAATGCAATCTGCACACATAATTACCAATTATTAGTACAAATTAATGTATCTATTTAATGTGACAAAAATGAACTCCAACAGATGAAATATCTACAAAAACGAATTCCATTAAAAGGCGTGAAGTGCATTTTAAAACCAATATCCCAGTTTTGCAACCAGCACGGATTCACTATGCTTCACCATGACAATGTGGGTGCTGTTGCAGTTGCAGTGACTGTGCTGCACCAGAATAGGGACAGGAAAGGGCAAACGATTATGGCAACAATTGCCACATTAATCAGCATAACGACCTCAATTAACAAATGCTGCTGATTTGCTATTAGCAACATAAAGCGAAAAATAATAAAAATATTACAAGCCATAACGCAATAAACCACACAACATGATGCATGCAGCAAGGCTGATACGGTGTATCTGCTGGACACTGCAAGTGCCTAGAAACTCCGAACTCCATACTACAGTAATACTATAGTAATTCACCACATCAAGTGACCTTCGTATGATTTAGAAATTGACTTTTACCAGATTTTAGGAGCGTATTAATGAGATCTGATAATGGTTAACAGTGGGACGTGTTGGTGTACGAAAATTACGAAGTCGCTCAGCTGTCAAGTTGGGCTAGAACTCAATCCAATATCCTTGGAAACACATAAGCAGGATAAATGTGGTAAATTGTTAAACAACGTGTGGTTGATAAAACAATTTGTGGTACATTTGGGCATAAATTTTACAGTCTTAAGATATTAAAAGCGTAAATTGCTTAATTTTGTATCTACGACCTTGAATGGAAGGATGGAAGGACACTATGAGGTATTGAATGGTCAATGAACTTGGAGTTTTAGAGTATTTTAAAACAAACATATTTATGTTAAATCAAAATATTCAATAATAATTAAAAAAAAATTTTAAAAATAATTGATACAAATAAAGACAGATATTCTCTATCAATATAATCAAGATTGAATCCTGTGGATTTCAGGCGGGATTGTGGATTTCTGGATAAACTTAGCTTATTCTCGTAATTACTTATATTCAGTTTTGATACTGGATATTACACATTTTCTTTTTATCTTATTACTATCCATAGCAATGAGATATCCTAATATTTCGTGGCTATATAATGTATTTGCTTTATTCGTAATTATTAACCACTGCAATCAGAGCATGCCTTACCTCGTTTACATTGCTTTTTCTTTTGTTATTATTTTTTTCTTGTAATAGATGGAATGGATCAACAGCCACAATGTAAGACTTGAATCCTTAAAACCTTCTCTTAAGAATGAATGAAGCAGATTTTCAAGGCAAAGTGGAAACTAATGGCAGTAATTAAGGGGAGGAGTTGTGGTCAAGAGTCTTAATAACTAGAGGTCTAGGTTTAGCTAAGCCAGAAAGCATGGACGTGGCACAGGTGGACGGGAAGTATATGAAAAGTGGGTTTAATAGTTGCTATTACTTTGTAAAGAAGTTTCTCATATACCTGTAGTTCAGTTTTGTTCCTGTTGATATGATTTTGCCGCGAACAGATTCAGGGTTCTGTTTTTCAAAGATTAGGTTAATGGGTACTAACACCGAAAAAAGGTCTCTGAAATCGAGAATAAAACAATTGCATGATGAGCAATTCCTGATTGTCTGAAAACCGATTACTTTCATGCAACTTTTATTTAATCGGTTGTACATTGAAATCTTACACCAAGGAATATTATTTAAATTGTCAACGGCATTAATTTCTCCAGATGATCTATATATAGAAGAATCTCAGAAGAGCTTCTAATAATTAATTAGAAACTTCACTTAAGTTATTGAATAATATTAATTTGTTCAAATTTGACTTCATCTAGTAAAAGTCTACAAACTCTTTGCAATAACCAATAAGTAACAGAGTAGTTATGGTGCGGCCATTTTAATCCCGATTTCGTTTACCTTAACTCGAACTCATTACCTGGCAACTGAAACGCATTGCTTCCTCTTCAACAACTACTGACGGGAATAAAATCAAAAGTAGTTTTCTGTAAAAACGACAATTCTGCTGTGTATGGACAAGTTGGCCAGAAGCATTTGGCCAATATTTTAAGGCCTATTCATGTGGATCACTGACGGACGGGTAGAGGCACTAGAAATTTACTACAGTCACATTGAGATTTTTTCTCGGTGCTCGTATTTGCTTTGATTTGTTTAAAAAAATTATTGCCAACATTTTTAACATTTGTTGCCATTTTTGTTGTTGTTGTTGTTTTAATTTGTTTTGTTTTGTTTTTTGTGGAGCAACAATTTTTTTTGTTTTCTACAATTTGTTTTGTTGCATTTTGTTTATTGTTGGCAACACTTGAAGGATTTTCCGTTTGACCAAATCCTAGAGCCCTTCGCACAGTGTGTCCATTGATACTCTCTATGCAGTTTATTTTCCGCTTTCGAATCCACTTGAAGTTCATGAGTGGCAAACGTAAATCGTCAGTTTCGAGCGGATTTAAGTGAGTTGATTTTGTCGATTGGCTCGTAACTTTGTTGCCATATAAATTTTTTTCCATTCTCTCATATATATATATATATATGTATTATATATTTTTTTTAATATTTTTTATTTTTTCCAGCAATTTTTTTTTTTTCTTTCTTTGTTGCTGCTGATATATATTGCTGCCATTAGTTTCTACATCAGTTGCTGCTGCCATCGATGCCATCGATTGTTTATGCGATTTTTTGTGTTGTTGAGCTTTTTGAAGTGTTGACGATTTTTAACTGTTGAGCAAATATGTTTCGTACGAGCGCATTCGAATCGGGTTTTAATGACTTCAACAAGGTAAGATAAATATCATAAAATCAGCTCAAATGTAAATATTTAAAAATCTACAAATTATATTCAGCAAAACAAAAAAATAATATCTTTTCAGATTTGTTTCACATGAAAATTGTTTGATTTCCATAAATCCTACTGAAGAATTGAATAGACATAAACACAATCTTTAAGTGACTTCATTTTGTAGGGTATATTTACAGATTAATACATTTTTCTTTTTCCTCCTTGATTATTTTTAATAAATGAAAATGATACTCGTATAACATATTTTACATTCACTCTAACAAAAAAAAATGTACTGTAAACAGACCATCAAAAAAAAGCAAAATATGTAAAAGAATCAAATAATAGGTCATCAACTTTCAAATAACCCTTCCCGGATCATTTTTTGTTATAATTTATATATACATATATCAGTACTTAAAGCTTACATTTCCAACCTTTTATAACGAATTTTATTAAATGGTTCAAAGCAAGCGTTTCAATTTGTCAATTACTAAAGGCCCATTTTCCAGTAGTTTATTCTTAAATCTATTATATGTAGTAATATTCAAATACAGAGTTATTGTTTAGTTTATGCTTCCAATTTCTAATTCTTAATGGATTTCCCTGTTTGAAGAAATTTATTTCTCGGATTAAAGATGTTTAATAGTGTAACTCATTGTGTTACTTAACGCTACGTAGCTGTAGATAAGGATTGGTCTTATAATTTATTTGTGTAGTATCAGCATGCTATCTAATATGGATGAATTTCCTGACAAAATCAAAGTCTAGATATTTAGCTTTACTCTCTCAATCTTACTAGCAATTGAGAGTATTAACTCCAAAGTACTGAAAATTTTCATGGGCTTAGCTTCTGCTCATGACTGTTTCTGAAAGCATCTACAGATTCTAAGACAAGATTTTTTTTTTCGTTCGTGGATTGTAAAAGCTATTTTCTGACTAATTTATTTTATATGTAGGAACGACCAGGATGTGACAGTATAAATATGATTACGTTAGTTCTTGCATTAAAGAAATATATATGCTTATTAGCACTTCTTTCATAAGAGAATAGAAATCGAATCGTCGGAATAAAGTGATGATCACGGAATATGTGGAAATCTTTGCATCAGAAAAAGATCCTTGCTGCTGATTGTAGTAGCATATATGTAATTCTAACTTCCATAATCAGTTAATATACTACATTATGGATTAAACACTAACATCCTTCTCAATTCGTATTGACTATAATGCGATCAATTCCTTCTAATAGCGTCTTGTCAGTAACATGTATAAGGAAGTAGTTCTGGACTTCGAACCCATTCAAAAATAGTTCGACTTATTTTGCTTTGTATATAAGTTTTTTATTTAATTGCTTAATAGATTGTTTCTTCTACCTACAAGTTTCCAAAAATTCTACAATAAGTATTAAAAGGAATGCAAAGTTCCTCTGTGTGGTTTCGTATAGACTAATGATCAGATAAAACTAGTTCCCAAGTGCTGAACTTATTGTTTGAATGTCATGTTAACCGGGAAGTTACAAATAAATTAAGTGGATTCTAATTGTTATTAGCAAATAGAGGAAAGTAAAAGTAAGTACTCTACTTACCTCTTCGTACTCTAATTACTGCTCTTAACAATCTACAATGGAACATAAACTAGTACTCTTAAGGACACATCTGAGAAAGCAGATAATCCAAACAGTCCTTTTTAATTTTATGTCTGAAATCATTAATATTTTTTAAGTGTAAAATGTCACTTCAACACAGTATTTTGTCTACTATATTAACTTAAAATTTTGTTGCATTAAATTCCAATATTGTCTCCATACTTCTGCCTTTTAATTCCACTTCCGTCCACTTTAGCCACAAATGTATTAACCCTCAAACCGATGAACCTCATTTCGAAACCTCAACGTATAAAAATGCTGCGTTAACAGTGATTTTTTAAGCCTAAACTATAACGGATTATTGACCGTATCCATGTCGTATTTAAGTCATCGTTAGTCGCAGAAAATCCCCAATAGAATTAAATATATTGAAAAATGCAAAAAAAAAATTGATAGAAAAATGAATATGTAAAAAAACGTTAGAGTGAACATAAAAACGCAACCACTACCGCAATGGTTAACAGTGAAAACCACGTTTGCCGATACTCGTACTCGCACTCATACCCATGGATAGACGCATTGGAAAATATTTGTTAGCAGAGCATTTTAAAGCCGCTTTCATGTGTTTTAGTAATGCAAGTGCAGATATGCAAGAACTGTCTTTAGTAGCTTAAATGAAAGCATATGTAATGCTGGAAGTAATGTGCTTTCGATCCGCCGCTTTGCATTGCAGCGATTAGAAGAGACTTTAGTTTGCATGCACTTAAGTGCATGTCAACTTAAATACGTAAGAAAATCGTTGCTTAGACGATTGATTCGCATTGCGTGACTAGTTGAAGTGCATATTGTATGACTTTAAACAGAAAAATTCTTTGTTTTAAGGAAGTTATTAACTTCAAAATTTGTAGAGTCCCACAATAGATTAAATGCAATAAATTTTTCCATGTTACTCTATAATGAACAAAATGCCAAATTGTTAGAGATTCAAGAGTTTATGGAGGCTGTGGAGGTTTGTGGAGGTTACTAGCTGGTTGCAATATAAACTGATGGCAATGCACAAAGCGTAAATTGCAATCAAATTGAAAAGTGTACCAAATTATAGCAGCACCAACATCAATGCGAGTACAAATGCAAAAGGATTGCATGCCTGCGATTATACGAAATTCAAATGCATGGATGCATGCAGCAAAACCGCGACCGCAATGAACGCAATGCAACGTGTTCCATGGAAACGCAAAATTTTGGGGTTTTTATGGGCCTATAGCCCAAGCATTTCGATGCTACTAAAAACGAAGCAAAAAAAACACCCTACACACATACACCCACACATGTACCGTGCCAAGCACACGCAAAAATCCAACTAAGACTACAAAATGCAAAGCAACGGAAAAAATTCCAAAATAAAAATGGCACAGAAGCACACAAAAGCCTGCCGGAAAATCGACAACAACGCAATTAAACAAAAGCACCAAAAACGCCGCAGAAAACGTACAAAATTCGAAATAAAAGTAATTCAGGCGCATTGCAATGTTGCCAGCACTGCGAACGCTTCGAGCGCAAACCAACGGTTGTAGCAACGGTTGTAGGCGCGGGTGCTTGCACATCAAAGTTCACGGCATGGCTCTTTATTGCATGTTAAATATAGGTGCACCTCAATCCCTCGCTAAAGACGCCATTTTAACAAAACACAAAGAAATTAAATGCAACGTTGCAATTACACGCCGTAGCCGCCGCCGCCGCCACTATTGCCGCCACCGTCGCTACGACGGTTTCTCTTGCTATTAACGCCGTACATGCGTTCGTCGTTCGTTCGTTCGTTCGTTGCATTTGACGTTACGTATACGCACTGTTGCCACACCAGCAGCTTTTATCGTCGGTGCAACATTTTTTCGTTGGCCAAAGTTAACAAACAAGCAATGAACCAAGTAAATTTGTGCTTCACTAATGTGTGCACTTGCCGTCTGCCCCGCTGCATAGCCTGTGGCCCATAGCCGATAGCCCATCAAATGTCCGTGTGTTGGCATCAAAAAAATTAACACAAAATTTTTTCAAATATTTTATTGCAGTGCATTGATTAACTTTGTGTGCTTCTCACCGCCCTTCCCGGACACCTCCTAGCAACAAATCGCTTTTGCCTAATTTTTCCAGCCCCTCTCTGACCTATTATAGCTTAACGTGTTTTATACGTAATTTGGCAAAATTTATTTTCTATTTTTCGCATTTAAATAACACATTTGCAAGTAACATATTACCTTTTTTGCCTTTTCACATCAAAAGTACCAGAAAAAAAAGGAAAATTGGCGAGAATAGCGAAAATTTTTGAGTGCGGCAATGGAAAAAAATTGGAAAATAGTTTTTCAATTTTCGCAATTTTCACATTTTAACGCACAAAAGACATAAAACGTAAATTTTCATTAATTAAATGCATGATATTGCCAGATCGGTGGTCGATTGCGAATCTGCTTAATGAATACAATGGTCAACCGTACATGAAATTCGCTGAATTAGCGCGATTTAAATGCATATTTCCACCGCTCCGGCGAGCAAAAAGCGAAACAAAAGCCGTTGCTGAAACACCAGAAGAGCCGTTGGAAAAGCATCATTGAAATAGTTTTGGGTTGGAAGTAATTTCGATGAAATGTTTAATTTCACATTAAGTATTGAACGAAAGTCTTTAATAGCACATTTTCAATATCATTACATTATCTAGGTGGAGGGGGTGTATTATGTAAGGAGTGGTAAAATGTAGTGGACTTTCATAAATAATCCCGTAAGTTTAACTCTTAATAGTTTGAAAGCAATATTCCCACGTTTTGATATCATAACATTATGTAGTTTGTAGGAGTGTTTGAAGAAGTAGTGAAGTCAAAAGGACTCCTAGAAATAAACCAATAAGTTTTGTTATTAGTAGTCTGAAGGCTCCCATTTTCGATTGTAATGCATTATGTAGTTAGATTATATTAGATTATGTTTTAAATTAGTTGGGAACTTATCACCGCATCACTACATCCTTTTAGGATTATTTCGACACACACAGTTTAGTTCTATAGACGAGTAGCAGTTACGTCCTTTGGAGAGATATTGTCTAATTCCATTATAAGTGGATTGGCAGTTGATAAGTACCGAATTCTGAGTCTGGAGAGACTATTACAGTACCACAGAATGTGTTCTGCTGTTTGCCCTTCTTCGTAACAAAGTCTGCAGCTATCGTCTGGAGTGTTAGAAAGTGTTAGAAGTGTTAAAAAATATTAATATTCCACATCTATTACCACTCTTTAACCTAACTTTTTAGCATGACACTTCTTAATAACATTAGGTCTTAGTAATTCTTCCAAATATAGTCCTTTTAATTGTGTCTACCTTATCATAAGTAAGTCAATTTTTTGATTTTCATAACCATAAGCTTCCATCAATTGAAATTTTCTCTCCAGTATCGACTTTATTAAAGCATTTAACCAGACATGGCTTTCTTAGACTAAGCTGATTCACATGCACTATTAATGTCATAAATATACTACCTGAAAGCTGATAAGTTCTGATTAATTCTGATTTGTGATTAACAATGCTAATTTTATAGGGAAACCAGATATATGGCTGTATTAAACTAGAGTATGTAATATTATAGTGAACAATAAATGTAAGCGTCATTATATATCTATTATGTATTATGTATTTTTTATATCCAGTCCAGTATCTGCTCAAGCAACTGTCCAGTATTATCAGTATATCAACTATCCGGCATAGTAGTTTTCTAATTTCGATATAAATATGTTTAGATAAAGCTCTTTAAACTAGCTAGCTGAACTTGAAGCTGTACTCTACACAAGAAGCTTTAATGAGCCATACATCTTATGAGGCCTACTTACTTTGTTATCTGTCATGTATGTATGCTACTCTTATGACATTTTTTCCATATATGATGAAATCGTACAAATTTATTAACCCTTTCTTCTTGATTTCCATTAAGTTCCTTAATATTTCCATCAATTTCGATCCACATAATCCAAGTCATACAAAACATTTTATGCTTTTTTAAGTTTAAAGCAGTATTTACCATTTTGCTATCTAAGCTATTGTCTAAGCCAATAATAACAAATTATTTGCTAAGCAAAACATAAATCAAATTTATCGTCATCCAGCACCTCACCAGCCTCACCAGCGTCACCATTTCGCCAGAACTTAACCAACATAGCGTTGATAAATTTTTGGCCAATTCGTTAAAACATTTTTGCTATTGTTTAACAAACCAATTAGCAATCAAAATGAACTAACATTGCAAATGAACAGTCAACAACAACAACAACAACTACTACTACTACAACAAGTAAAACAGAAGTGCAATGTCAAAATTCAGTATTCAAGAGGTAAAATTGTTAACAACTGAAATGACAACGAACGGGTACACTCAAGTTCATTAGGAGTAGCAGTTAGCACAGACTAATATAAAACTGAAACCTAACGAAGGATATCACAAAAAAGGCTTCTCAACACTACCATAACTCCTGACTACGTCACCAGTTCTGTTCAGTTCAGCTCAGCTCAGCTCAGTTTTAGTTGCTATTTCCGTAGCCATTGCCATTGATGCACTGGTATTATTACTGCACACAAACCACTGCTACTGTGGCACTTATTAGTTACATTGAGTCACCCACTTTGTCATCATCAGTAGATTTGTACAATTGCCAAGCTCAGGCTTTGGTACCGAAAAACAACAACAACAACAACAACAACATCACCAACTCCTACACACAGTGACACTTTAGGTAACACAAATGTTTAAGCATAAAATTTTTAATTTAAAGGATCAACAGAATAAACGAATCGAATAAATTTTCAAATAAAATCAGTACCAGTTAGGATGAGTACGAGGACGAGTTAAAGGATCACTTGTATTCGCATTCGTACAGATACGACAACTGACATTATAAGTCAGGAATTTCATGCAGTTCATGTCCTCGAGTATGTAAACGTTGTCCTCATAGTAGGTAATGATGAGTGATTAAACAATGCAAAATGCCAAGTAGAATTTTATTGAAATTTCTGTTTTAATTGCACAAAGATAACATTTTTGCAATACACTTGTGTTGTGTAGTTTAAAGGATGCAATCGTTTACTAAAAGTAACAAAATTTTAAAGAAAAATATCCTTTTTCAAATATTCGTTTCAATGAACATTTTATTATAGGAGTTTTAGAGGTAACTAAACTGTTTATTTTTTAAAAAAAAAATAATTTTTTAATTGTTTTTACTTTCATTTTATTCTATAAAATTGATTGGAAGTGTAATGAAGTATAGTTATTTCTTCCTATTCTTTACTTTCCAACCGGAGTCACACCATTGACATATATTAGTGGCCGATCATCTTCCATGAGATATACGATATGATATTATTCAATCCATTAATAGATACCAATAGCAGCTTGTGTCACAGGAGATGCGATATATCATACGTTTTTCTTTTTATTATTTTGCTCACAGTACTTCTGGAACCATTGCTAGGTATCAAGAGTCGCATACCTCTCAAGAGATGCGAGGTTATATTGTTTTTCTTATTCATTACTTTACAGTGTTTGTTACACCATTGACAAATAGCAATAACTATCCATCTCACTTGAGATATAAGATATGCTACATTCTCTTTTGTTTTGGATCTTTTATTTAGTAGATACCAGTAGCAAGTTGTCTAGCAGGAAATGTATATCATATGTTCTTCTTCCTATTCTTTTACTTTCACTTAATTTCTTCTTTAAATTCGTTTGTTTATAGTAGTTGTGGAGCCATTGGGAGATATCAGTAGTAAGTTGTCTTGCAGGAGATACGTTATATCATGCATTTTTCTTCCTATTATTTTTCTTACTGTCTTTGTTGGACGATTTGCATATAGCAATAACTACCCATATGACATGTAACACTAAATGTGATGTATTCTTCTTCCTTTTCTTTTGTTTATAGTATATGTTGAATCAATTTTAGATACCAGTGGCAGCTTTTCCTATAAGAGACACGACATATTATGCATACCAATAATGTCCATCTTCCAAAAGACACAAGAAACGGTATATTGTTCTCTCTATTATTTTACTAACAATGCTAGTTGGATGATAGGTAAATAGCGGTAGAATCGTGTCTCGCAATATACACGACATATAATGCATTCTTTTTTCTACGCTATTACTTCCAGTACTTGTTCGACTACTAATAGATATGAGTATCAGCTTAGCTTGCAAGAGATGCGGTATATTTTGATATATTATTTTGCTTACAGAACTTGTGGAACTATTGGTAAATATTAGTAGTAGCTTGTATTTCAGGAAATGTAATATGTCATGCATTCTTCTTCCTATGGTTTTGCTAACAGTTCTTTTGGAACGTTTGGCAGTTATTAATTGCTTCTATTCTTTTCCTTGCAGAGGTTATTAAACCGTTGGTAAGTACCAACAGCAGCCCACCTCTTCGATGACACACGAGTAGTGAGTGAGGTAACCAGTAGTGAGTGAGTTTCGCTTACGGCACCCGACTGGAAGTGTAAATCTCGTAGCGAATAAGGGTCCACAGTTTCGCCTGTCCTAACCAATATAGGTGGACACATTACAGGGAGAGTCATAGTGGCATCAAGGCAAATTAACGTGATTCTCTGAATCTTCTTTGCGGTTGATATTTTTTGTTTTGCCTTTGTTACCTTACATATATTATCTTTCTTTTCACTATTTTGATCTCTATTTTCAGTAAGTGACTATTGTACAAAAACTCTTATCTTCTCGTTTAACTTCTTCCACTTAATTTAATTTGAATTTAATTAGTTTAATTAATATATAATACTTCATTTTATTTCATATGATGTGTATATTCCGATAGTAGGGAATTATCGACCTCATTACTAGCGAAGTGAATAGACGTAGTGTTAATAAATAAGAGAACACAGTGAAGAAATAATAAGATGATGTTTCCATCAATTATTCAATTTCATTTTTTTATACTTTTATTATAAATTTCTACCTATACGGTAGAAGACCTGTACGATAAATCATTGATATTTCAATGTATTCCATGTATTCTCAATTAAAAGGTAATATCCTTTTTTATTGACATAAAATGCTAAAATTGAATCCATTCAGTTTCTTTTAATTTATTTTCGTATTAATTAAAAGTCGTTGATTTAATATCAGAGAAATCCCTTCCGTGTTTATTGTTTAGAAAAAGCATGTGACAGTGATATCCTTTAACCGCATTGAATTTGCTTTGATTGATTTTATTAAGTGATTAAAAAAGTTGTCGATGTATTGTTTCCATCCTTCCCGTTAGCCACAATAACCGCATCGAATGCGGTTTTATATCCTTTTTTCGAAATACTCGCAACACTGGAAACTTTTTTAATTATTTGACATATTTCATTCAATTGTTGTTGTTATCCTTCATTTTATATTTATACAAATGTTACTATTTTATGCAGATAAAAGTTAATTTTATAAACTATTATTTTAAAGCCATTGAGTTGCTAATATTTATTTAAACTCTCAGACCGTGATGAGATAATTTTATACGTTGAAATCGTTCGGAAATATATTGTGATTTTACAGTCAAAACTTTTTGTGGTAAAAAAAAAATTAAAAAAAAATTTATTGAAATTAAATTAATAGTACAAATAACTAACAGATTCGTTTAAGAATAAATTTATTGAAGTTTAATTGACAGAATGCAAACTTTTTGTGTATAGACATTAGTACTTTTTATTTTGCGGATGAAATTTTTTTATATCAACATGAATAAAATGAGATCCTTCATTGGTATATATCTATTAGAAAAATTTTGACCATTTAATTAATGTTTGTTAAGTACATAGATAATATAATATCTAATATATCAGAAATAATATCAGAAATAAAATTTTCTATGGTTGAGTATAGTGAAAATTAAAAATATTTTATTTTGTACCATTCAAACTATATAGATTTTCAGTTTTATATCCTTTCCACCCTTAAAATGAAATAACTAACTAAAAAATAAGGTCCTGACTTACTTAAACTTACATAAACGAATATTTTATTAACAATTTTATAATATATTTCCACTGGCTTAAACCAGTTAACTTACTTGAAATTACTTTACTTACTTGAAATTACTTTACTTACTTGAAATTACTTAGTAATTTACTTGAATCTCAAGTAAGTTAACTGGTCGAACGAAGCTAGTGGAAACGCATTATTAGGGTCATGACATACATACATTTGGAAAGGCAAATATTTTATTCATGATTTTAAGGTCTTGACTTGCGTGTTTTCATATAAATTAATATTTTGTTTATGATTTTAAGTGCAGCAATAAATCGAATGTCCTCACATTTTATATATTTAAAAGTCCTTTAAAACTTGAGATTATAAAAAATTAATATTTCAATTTATTCAATACAGAATGGAACAGATAAAAAACAATCCCATTTTTGTACGATTTGGTCCAACATTTTAAAAGCTGTCCATGCTCTCTTAGCTCGGATGGAGCTTATCTTGTGTTTCTGGAAGCTTGTAGATCTCTGCCATATTTCACTGACTACTGCAAAAAGAAGTGACAATAGGATTGTAGCCACTTTTTAACTAACAGATAACGAATTTCAGCTAGCTTAAGAATTCAGCATCATAAAAAGTAGATTTAGTGGGTTGAAATCTTACATAAAAGCTTTTAATACTTCTCAACAATATAAGCAAAATAATAATTTTAAAATTTATAATGATATTTAGATCTCTTGATGCAACTAAATTACGCATTTGATGTTGTAGAGTTGCTGACAGACCTTCAGCCATCAAATTTATACAAAGTCTTTGTTTAAGTCCCATTCAAAATCGATTAAATTCAAATTAATATAAATAAAAAACTTATAGATGATTGCAATTATATTCAAATGATGTATAATGAATCAGAACTTGAGGCTTTCAACCAAAAACTCAATCCTCATTGCATACAGCATACTAGATTTTACTATGTTATCTTCTGAGTGTAATAACCGCAGTGTTTTCTGAAGACATGCAACAATTAAGACTTTATTAATTCTCATTTTTTCTTATTCTTCTACTAATTCAGTAAATAAAAATTTATTTTTAATAAAATGAAAATTCAAGCGTTGCTAAATTCTGTCTGCAAATGCAACGAAATCATCCTTTATTAATGCTTATAATCCGGCGACAACCGCAATCGCAGATCAACCAAATTAAGCTCGCCACTTCAATTAAGTAACCACAATTTAAAACACAAGCTTTCGAAAATCCGGCCAAAATTCCAAGCTCCATCAATGAGAGGCAATGCAGCACCATTGCGGTCACCACAAACAAAAAGCACTTTATCAAACTTTTTCACTCGGCGCTCATTAATCATTTCATAATTCTACCATAAATCGCCTTATTGCGAATCGTACGTAAATATGCGCCTTCTGTGCACCCACAAAATCAGCACAATAATCCAACAGTCTGCAGACTATGTCTCTTCAATAAAACACAAAAAAGCCCAGGAAAAAAAAAGATAATACGAAAGGATTTTATGAAAAATAACATTCGTGTTTTAACGAAATTTACCAAAAAACAAGGTAAAATAAGTAAAAACAAAAACATAATTACAATAACAAATGAAATATTAACAAAACAGCTACAACAACATTCCAGCTTATCAATGTCCATGCAAACATCGGATGCAATCCTCCGCAAGGATAAAAACAACAACTCAAGCTTAAGTGTACACCAAAATAACAAAAAAAAACAAAAAAAACAAATAATGAATAAATTTCTAGTGTTGTTAAAGTGTTGTGCTCAGAAATCTTCAACACTGTACAGTACGCAATACCCAGCTTCCAATGAGCAGCTGCTGACCCACACATGCTCTACGCCCACTATATACGCCTAAAAGCCCACACACATTTAATATCAACAATCAGGAACAACACAAAAAATGCACCACAAAATCTGACAACACAACGAAACACAGTGCAAACATAAAAATGCAATGCAATATGGCGACCGCAATGTGCATACGCGACAACGTTCGGCACAAAGGAACGCCATATTTAAACAGCGCAGAGCCGGCACAGTGCAGATTGTAGATTGCACAAGACGACCAAAAAATGAAACAGCACAAAAACAACTAAAACTGAATGTCCAAAAAAAAAATAACCCCAACCAACCCGAAAAAAACCTCCAATTGAGTGCTAAAACCAACAAAGGCAGACCAAAAGTATTCATGCACACTGCAAATATTATTTAATACGCGAAATTGAAGAGGTCCTCCGTCACGGCAGTCTGGAATTTCCGAGCGAAGTAAACACCGCACAATGGAGCACACAATGAACTTTAAAACCATGACAGACAATCGTAAATTGTCAAAAATTATAAATGATAACAAAAATGTTGGCATATTCGTATCAAAAGCAGTGGTAGGATGTGGGTGGCAGGCAGAGAATGCAGTTGTACCTTTGATATTAAAAATATTTGCGAAATGAGATATATGAATTGACCGCTTCAAGGTAGAAATAGTGGAACCATTTTTACACAGAATGTGGTGAAGAACTTTAATTTAAGAAAAAAACATATGCTCTATAATAGAGTTAATGGAATGCAAGTTTTCTACAACAGAAACAAGAATATTTATACATTTTTTTGGACATAGTCTTTATTGGTTCCAATAAGTTTCATTTTTATACAGAATATGGTAAAGAATTTTAATTCAGAATTGAAACATATGCTCTATAATAGAATTAGTGGAATGTAAACTTTTTACAATAGAAACATTTTTTGGATCTACCCTTTATTGGTTCCAATAAGTTTCTAAGGCTGAACATCTCAAAGAATCAGAAATATTATAATTTTGCCGGAACACTGGTACTGAAAGTAAAATCCTTAACAGGATTGCATATTATCCACCTATTATGAAGCCTATTCAAACGACTTGTAATATAAATCTTGCAATCCAATTTCTTTACCTTCAAAAAAGCTATTTTACAAGAAATATTTTAAAGATTTGACTAATTGAAAGTATTCTAATATTGTAAATTATTACTTTTCATAAGATAATCCGACAGAAAGGGCATCATTGTTATTCTAACAACGATAACCTTATTTATTGATGTTACAGAGTTTGTTTCCTAATGTAATATAAAAAGTATAGTCCGCAATATTCTTGCCATAGAAAAGTCGTAACAGAATTATTGTTAATGTACAATGCACAGATAGCATGATAATTGTGTACTAAAACTACGGCCCACACAGTCTAGATTCAGATACCACTTATGTCTAATCTATAAACATCGTTTAAAAGTCTGTCTAAGCAGAGGTTTTCAAGTACTGATAAGAATGCTTACAACAAAATCTACATAGAGGAGTCTTTTTTATCTGATAAGGTTTGGACGAATAGATCTATCCATTACTTACGAACAACCAGTTTCACCTAAATGAATTTGTTGTAAATATATAATATATACAAAAAGTATATCATAAAAGTATAATACATCATATAATACATCAAATAAGCATCACCATATTATATTATGACGTCAACAAAATTATAATTCTCATTATGTCTGGTAAATTTTTCATATATATTTCACTATCGTATATTGCTTTCGATGATAGAAACAATTTAATTAATATGAAGTGAGTCTAATGCAAAATCACATATAAATGCTGTCTTCTTTTTCTGAACATAGTATACATCGTTTAATAAAGATTATCTAAAAGAGTCTAATGCAAATAATTTTAAGTCGTAAGGCTCAGAAGTAAACGTGTTGGCTATAATTATCCATGAAATAATACTGAACTATTGACTTCACAGAATGTAGATAGATAAATAACAAATCTCCAGTAAAACTGAATGACAGTCAGAATATCTTTCGTTGAGAAGTTCGTAATATCAGTTGGAAACAGTTGCTCTCGCCCAGCACTCTCATGGTTGGTATTCAAGACCAAATGTAGATAGTCACAAAAAACGTGTTTAGAAGTGTTATTATTAATCAGTTCAAAAGGAAACTCTGTCACATATCACAGATGTTTAGATCGTAGCGGAGATTAAGTTTTCCCGCAGGAAAACTTGAGATTAGGTTTCGCTAGTTCTATTGAGAATCGGTGCTTATCTTTAGAGCAAATAAATACTCTTTATATATCCATTAAAATTAGTTTCTCTAGAAAATAGCACAAAAATCATTTGTCTAATATAGGAAGCTAATTAATTAATTAATCCAAAATATTGATATGATAATACATTAATTTGCAAAAATTTTTTTGTTTTTTTGGAACCACTCACTGGGTATATCAACAAATCTCACTTAGCAGCAAATTTCCACTAATTGTTGCAATTTACGAACTGTCAAAGTGATCACAGTTGTTTAAATGTTGCATATAAAATTCCATGACAACCACAAATGAATGCAATGAAACCCTCGCATCCATACTCCTAACCCATCTAACAAAGTCAAATGCACAATAGCTATCCTGAGGTCGGGTAGTGACTCTTACTCTATGTGGCTTATAAAGACCAACTTCGGTCATAGCGGAAGGCCAATAATTAGTGTCACAAACACAGACTAAATTTG
The DNA here is from genome assembly GCF_002237135.1 of Teleopsis dalmanni. Taxonomy (NCBI): domain Eukaryota; kingdom Metazoa; phylum Arthropoda; class Insecta; order Diptera; family Diopsidae; genus Teleopsis; species Teleopsis dalmanni. The sequence goes on from NC_051846.1 coordinate 202,914,618, forward strand.
CTTCACACTTCACTTAACCTGCAGCAGTGACAGTTTCTTCCAGAATTGGTTGCTGTTGGACGGCGAGGCTTGTCTCGGTAAGTTGGCGGTAACAAATATGCATGAAGTAAACAAAAACAAAAAGCAACCGCGTAGCCATTTTCATTTATTCCAACAAAAACACAAAAAAACAGAATAAGAGAAAAACCACTTTTACTTGCATTTATAAAAATGCATGAAACCAAAAAATGTTGCTTCATGCCTGCATGTTTAACTGACAGCTTTCCACCGCCATTGATGCTGACAATGCCGGAGCGCGCAATCTCTACTTTGGCACAAAGTGCAAAGTATTGGAATTGCAGTTGAACTGCATGAATCTCACTGAATCCCCCCGCATTACCTTGATTCGCACGTACATTGGGTATGCATCAGTTTGTAGCGTGTGTTGGAACCATAAAGTGCACATGTCGCTTCATGTTCGCAGCGACATTTATTCGCATTTCGCTACCCTTTTACGCCATTTTTAAAATTGATGCAGTAGCTCCGGCAACTAACGCCATGTCACAGCGTTTATAGCTAACCTTTTGTGCACGAGAATTGCTTTCCTCCTGCCTCCAATAGCCTCCAATAGCAGCAGCAGCTGCCGTCGAGTTGATTGACATGAATTTGGCCGCAGAATTGCATTAGCTTTTTTTTATCCAGCAAATAACAACGCGACTTGCCCGACATGTCCACTTGACTTTAGTTTTTATTGTTTGTTTTTTGTTGGAAATACGAGTATTGCATCGCAGGATAACAAAAGGCTTCCACAACAAAAGTGTTTAAGTAAAGTTTTCAACATAATTTCTGATTTTTTTAATTCAATATTTTTATTGATTTGTATTGGATATAAGCTAAATTCGGAAAATGCTAATACATAGCCTTCAGCCACAAAATACGCACATACATTACGTATTGCCTATAGAATAGTCACAAATAAGATAATTTGCCAGTACTAATATTTATATATTCTTCTGAATAAAGACATATATGGTATATTAGTTTCGCCAACTTTTTAGTGATGAGGTTCAAGGGAAGAGTGACCATATTTTCCACGGAAGAGTTTGAAATTGCATATTCTTCAAGTCACTACCGTAGTAGTATCAACGTTCAACTGTGAATTTTCTGCAGTTAACGTATGATTTATAATAGAAAATTGCAGACCTTATCCAGTATCAGCTTTCCATGTGAAAGCTGAAATCCATTACTACCCCCAAAAAATTCATTAGTAACGGTTACCTTATTCGAAAGACATTAATACCTTTGAATTACATATTTTATTAGTTTACATGCCAAAAATCAATCATGATTGTTCAGTCAGTCAGATCAGTTTGCTCTAGAAGCAAATACCTCTCTCTTTGTCAATTTTATTACACTTTAATCTACATACGGACGCATTGATATAGCGAATCTAATCTGTCAATCTAAAAATATTTGTGTGCCTGCAGATCTTGCTATGCCTCAATATTATTTATGGTCGTGATACTGTGCTTTCGGAGCCAGCACCCCTCTCATTTTCTGTTATGTGTTACTATAGTCGGCATAGTCGGATATTACGAATCTATCTGTTTGTCTCCCTATCTACAATTTTTATGTCTCTGCTAATCTTGTTGTTCCTGATTATTATTCATTTTAATTTATTATTATTTATATTTTATATCATAATACTATTTACATATTATTTAGTCACAATTATGGTAGTCTAATCTGAAATCCAGTACCTAGTTTATTTTCCACTCTATTTTACTCTAGTCCAGATGATAGTTGAATCAATTTAATGAATCCATCTATGTATTTGCATATGTGCGTCTGCTGACCGTGCTGTTTCTTATTATTAACATATTCATTATTATTAATTTCTTATTATTTATATTCAAATATATATTATTATTATTATTTTTATTATTATTATTTTTATTTATTTTTTTTTTAATTTTTCATATTATGTTGTTATTGAGTAGTTAAACATGCTCACTCAATTCTTTCTGATATAAGCTGGGCACCACTCTGACAATGTGCAAGACAAGACTTCAAGAAGGGTTTAGTAAAAGAATTTTTGCCGCCCTTCTTCTGAACTCTTCACTAGGGAACCCTCCACAAGAGTTTTTTGTGATCCATTTTCACATGGTTCCAATGGTGAAGGTGCAGTAAAAGTATTTTTGCCACCTATGAGAGAGCCAACTGAAAAAGGGTCACATAGGATTCTTGTCCTGTATGTTGTCAAAGCGGTGTCCAACTAAAATCAGGAAAAATGAAATGGGTGGCTTTAATTTAGTTTTATGGTAACATTATGATTCAAGCTAAACTTGAGTATCACTCCCAACGATATTACTGCAACTCTATGGGACTACCATAGAAAGTCATCAAACATATTTATAAATTCAACTTTAAATAGCAATTACTTTGTTAAGAGTTCTACATAGGACGAGCACAACAGCTTTAAATCAGCAAATACTTCAACATCAGACACTTAAAGCCCCTCCTGACAGCTCTTTATAAGCAAACAAATAGCCACAACAGCAGCAACAACTCGCATAGCACAACAATGCAATGCGTTCCACGTACAAAGGTTTATTTACGCGGGTGAATATTAAATTTGAACCGCAACGGAATATTGCATAGATTTCAAAACAACTACAACAACTTCCCCTACTACAACAACTGCAACAACCAAAACAACAAGAACAAAAACAAAAGCAACCGACATTGTTGGCAAAGTCTACTTCCGTCTCTGCGGTGGGGCTCTATTGTTGCGCCGTCCAAGTGCATGCGGTAAAGGCATCAAGCCTGCCAGCGAATATGGATGTGCTTTATGTGTAACAACGTGCATGATTGACATGCAAAATAATGTTGTGTATGTGTGTGTGTTTACGTGCAGTTGGTCAATGTCCACTTTCATGCATTTTTTTACTCCATCAAAAAAGTTTTTTTTTTGTTGAGTGACTTTTTTTTCGCTTTAACGATTGCTTTTGAGGCATAAGCAAATTTGCAACTTGTTAGAGTGGCAAATGGACTCACAATCAAAGCATCAAACTTTTTTTTTGGCAATTTTTACATTTTGGTTTGGTTAAGCATATTTTTTTTTTGTTGTTTTTTTGTTGTATTTTTTTAACTCGCGCTTGGCTTGTAACTTGTAAGCAATTTTTGTTGTTGTTGTTTTTTATATTTGCCGAAAATTCAATTGCATTTTTGTGTTTGAAACATGTCCTTTGTGCATTCGTTGGGTGCAAACATTATATTGAGTGTGTTAATTTTGATATTTGCACAAATGGAACAAAATTTTAATTTTACTCTTTTCATTTTTGTTTTTTTGTTTGTTTAGTCACCATTCCATTTTCAAAAAAAAGTAACAAGTTGTGAAAAACAAGGTCTACTGCTCTTAAAAATTTTGTAATATTATTAAGGCTAATTGCCATCAACACTGGTGAAAATAGACGTTTAATACTTTATTTGTAATAATTTAATTTTATCTTAATCAAATCAATGTAATGATTAATGAAAATATGTGAATGCGTCTCTTCAACTTCCAGTAGAGTTCGGGGATGTCCTTGCAAATGATCAAATTTGGTGATGATAATGATGATGAATTTAGGCTGTGTGCGAATTCGAGTAAATTGAGTTAAAGTAAATTGAAATTCTTTAGGATTTTTTCACTTCATTTTTATGTAAATATTTTGGTTAAAAGTTTTCAAATTTATTTATTAAACATCTTATAAAATTTTTACAATGGTTACGCCTAATTTACCTAATTTTTATCTAGTTTATCCTAATCGAAATTCTGGTAAATACCAACATACCGACATAATTTACTATTTCTCTCAATTTACCATCAACTTACTCGAATTCGCACAAGGCTTTAATGATGAAATAAAATTGATGCACTACGATGTCTCATTAATTTGTTTTTATTTATTAACTGCACTTCAAACCGTAATCTATTTTAAATCCATACAAAAATTTAAAAAATTTAATCAGAAATTTTATTTAACAACTTCTTGGAATTAATTTGTTCTTTAATAAAAATTTATATTAATTTTGCTTACATTACCGCATGACGACGCCATTTTTGTGGCTCATTAAAACCAAGAAACGATGTGGAAAATTAAAAGTGACAATATTCCATGCAAAATTCACACCGTGACATTAATACCTCGCTTTATTAAAGACGACATAAATTATTAAAAGAAATTATACACATTGCCTTAGAAATTTCAGGCAATTAACATTTTAATGCTAACAACAGAACTGAAAAGGAAAAGCATAAGCAAAAACGTTAACTTTTGTTACCAAAGCAAAATATGCTGTTACTGTTTTAATAAGCATCCAACCATCCATCCATTCACTCACCCAACCACTCAGAGAACAACAACAAAAACAACACAAGCAAAAAAACACATACATACGAGTATAACAGCTTCAACACAAAAGACTATTTTCAAGTGGCTGATTGTGTGTATATGTGTATATTACTCAAATACGCAACAAAACATACGAACAGCAGAGCACATATACTTCACCGCATTCATACACCTGCTGCCGTTCATTTGTTGTTGTAACACGTTTTGTCACATTGAAGTCATAATTTTTTTTAATACAAGTACAGCCATTTTTGAATTATTAAAATAATAAAAATATATCCTGTAGCGTTTTTTAAGTGCATTTAAACGGTACCAGCGCGTCAATCTCGTATTTACTTTATGTTAATGCTGAAGAGTGTTAACGACGTGTGCTGTAAATTAACTCATGTTAATTGCTTGCGTTTATGTCAAGCACCAAAACTGTTATTGTAGTTGTTGTTGTTGCTGTTACTGTTGTTTTTGTTGCTTACGTACCCACAAGTAGGTGTGACAGACGTTTCCTTTGTTTTAAATATTTTTAATAAGCTCACAACGTGTGAAACACGGATAGCAAAGTAAATACTTAAGAAATCGGAACTTTTTACATGCTGTGTATTTAATAAATAAATAAATATCAAAAGAAAACAAAGTAGAATATTTTAATGAAGATATATATAGTATATATGAAATAAAAATTTAAAATAATTTACAAAACGCACTAAAAAAATATTTAGTCATTAAATTAGTGCCTTCCAAATAGCTAGTCTACTTTTCCAAGGTTTATTTTCTAGTGCCCATCGATCTGTTCCCCAGATTTTGTATTTAAATTTTAATTACATCTAACAAACCAGTCCATAGTCCAAATTTCAATTTAGAAAAACAATAACGAGGCTTGACTTAGGAAAAACATTGACTTACTTACTTAGTTAATTAATGCGGACTTGAGTTTCTCTTGCAATCGTCCAGTAGCCCCTGCAAGCCAACCCGATCAGTGCTTTGCTGAAGTGGATAAAATAGAAGTAAGGACGAATCCTCCTCAATTAGTAATAAAAATCCGGTTTGATTCTCTATTCTCTATTCCTCGTAATTGTGACTAGAAGGTTGGGCATATTAAAACCAGCTGAACAGATTCATAAATGAAAGTAAGTCGCCAATACTAATATTAAGCAGTGGGACATCCAATAGCTAAAGACTGGTTTTGGACAAGCATGGACAGGTGCTCCGGCAACTCCTTTTCAAACACCGGTGTACATATACCACAGGAAATTCAACAGGGTAGGCAGATTCTGGCTCCTCACTGGACTAATGTGTGACGTAAGTACAGATATTAAAATCTGTGTTACCTTGACAATAGCGTGAATTTATTTAAGAAAGAATATATATAATATAATGTGATCATTTATTTTAATTGTGATATTTCGTAATATGGCATTGATTTCTAGAACCTTCGTTGGTTTAAGTAATACAATTTTATTAGTCAATATGTAAAATATGAAAAGGCAAATAGTCAAATATTGAGTTTTACTTTAACGTTGTCACTGGCAACAATTTGTAAACTTATAACTTCAATTTTAAATATTGAATGAATTTCAAATGTTTGACTTACAAGGCCAACAAGTCTACAAATAAGAAATTATAGTTTTCAAAGTGCTGCCAATAGTATCAATCCTTCAAGCCTCAAGTTTGTTATAAAATTTGGAACAATCAAATGTTATTGCACTTGGCAACCGGCATGCCAGCTCCGGAACTACATAAATTGCATTTATAAAATAATTTTTTTACTTTTCATTATAAAATCATTTTAAATAACTTCTAAACATGACGCATTCATATTATTTACAGAGTTTTTAATCAAATTTGATTTGATTTAATACTAGTAATATTTGCAAGAAGGGTTTACTTTAAAGCTCAAATTACAAAAGCCATCATGAGGTATATTTCCGAATTCACTTTTGTACCTAAAATGCGTTGGTCAACTTGAATACTTCATTTTTTAATAAAATACTACATTTTATTGCTGTAATCCTTCCTGCTGCGTCACTGGAGTTACTCAACTTCAGTTTCATATTTAAGTTCCTATGCCAAATATGCTTTGGTCCTTGAGATTCCAACCTCTTCGTGCACATCTCTTCCAGTTGGATTTAATATATTGCACGTTATATATATGTAAAGGATATTTGTAACATCTACTATAACCACTTAAATAATATTAACTTGCACATTGGCCTTTCTGAGTGTCCTTTTGTTGGAACTCCTTTTTTTCTGTATTTGTTGAAATACTTAAAAGCCAATTACATGCGTTTTGAGCGTGTAAAATTTGTAATGTGATTTGATATCCTGGCAGCAGCAAGAGCAGCATAGGTGATTGTGCCATTTTGCCTTTTTATTTGGTCCTTATTATTTATATAATTTATATTTTCCTCTGCTATTGTAGAGTATTTCAGGCTAAAGTATTATATGACAAGCATGGTCTGTGATTTTGTTTGGCATGGACAGTGGACAATGGACAACATACGCTGTTGTGGTTGCCAAGCAATTTTGTTGTTGTCTAGAACTGAACTAGTAAAATTTACACATAAAAATTTTTTGTATTAAATTACTTAATATAATGTATTAAAATTAATTTATTCCAATTTTAAATAAGTAGTGTGAAAAGATAATTTTATAAACAGCCAAAGCTATTTAATAAACAACCCTGAGGAGTTCATAAAATTATAATGATGTGATTAAGAGTATGTATTTAACTTTACATATTATGGATATATACTTATATATTATATATATGTATATAAGCAGCCATTATTTATATGTATGTGTTTATATATTAATGAACGTATATGTGAGTAAATGTATATTCGTTACAAATATAACATAATGGACCGATTTAATTGCATCCATTTCTCTCTCTGGTGTGCATATTCACCTTTTTACCTTATGTTACTCACTAACCGAACTGAGTGAATATTACTTTGCAAAAAGAATTGAATATAGAATCTGTAGACAACAATTGACTTAAGTTTAATTGAAACTACTTAAGAAAGCAAAGATGATAGACATCTTTCTGTGTCTAACATAAAATATATTGTCTGAATGATTGAAGAGTCGGGTGAAGCAAGTTTTGGTCAGTTTTTGGCTAAAACATATATATCAGCAATAGAGATGAGTTTCGACTGTATTCTTAACCATTAACAATCAATTATTTAAACATATACCTGAAATATACCAATAGCTGATATATTTATCTACAAAACTAGAGATCTGGGTCCATGCATAATACATAAAATTACAACCGATTACTTTTTGAAGATCTTGGTCAGCTCCAAGATCTCCCTTTAACATATTTACTAAGAACTTTTAAGCAGTGAATATTGGAAAACGAAACTCGATATTGTAAGAATATAATCGAATTTATTATTAAATACAACACTTTTGGTTAGGTATACATATACTTATAATATGCAATAGGATATCAAGAAAACAAAATATTTTTCCGGAACTTAAGTCAGAAAAAAAGTTTGGTTGTTACTAACAGAATAAGCATATATTGGGTTATGAACTCTTGTGGCAGATACTTTTAATAATATGGATCTGATAAGAACTGGAATTCATTTGTTAGAGCATATTTTAAAGCAGTTCTAAACGTAAAATCTTAAAGATTGTATAATATTTGATCTCTACAGAGTAGAATACTCTTCCTGTACATGGAGACGTTCTTATATAAATACATATAATAATATAAATATGTATACACGTGTTTTTATATACATTCTGTATATTAATGGATTTGTTTATCTTATCAATGCATGCAACCATTTTGGGTCATTTTCTAATTGTCTTGTCAAGCACTCAGGGCTCTCATTCATTTTAATATTCATGTTTCCGTTCGTTTTAAAAACTAAAGCTGGCATTAGGGTGACTTTCATATTATGGAAACCAGTATAAATAAAGATGTTATCTTTTTGTGAAAAATCAGCAATAAATAATTTATATATGCAACATTATTAGATATACTCGAAAACACACAAACAACCCCAGATACATAAGTACACAATAGTACATATTTAGATAAATAAAATGAATAATGCCAAAAATCCAGCAATCCACCAATCCGCCAATCCAGCGAACATACGGCACAGGGCATTCGAAACGAATTTACCCGTGCGAATGAGGCGCTTATCGCATTTCGACTCTGGACTTTATAAGGCGATTTTCCCAGCGTAAGTACTTCAGGATCAGCACATAAAAAGCGACTTATGACAAATGCATTAGATACTTCGCATTGTAATCAGAACATAACGTTAAACAGATACTCGTGTATTGTATACATTTGATAAATCATCGCATTGAGTGCCTTTAGGGCACATAATTAAACACAAAAAAAGCGTTTTTTGTTTTTTCTTCTTTCTAAAGATACACAAATACGCAAACACTTCAGATTGCAAGAGGGTTTGCCGTATGCTCTAACAAATGGACGGTTTAAAAGCGTTACATTGAGAACATGAAAACAATGTTTTTGATGACTTATACTTCAGGAGGTAATGTAACTGTAGGCCAAATATGTAGCGATTTGTAAAAGTATCTAAAACTCATATGTGCGAGTATGAAAGAAACTGCAAATCCCAGTGAATACCAAAGCAACTTCACTTTGGCAAAAAGTTGTACACAAACATCGATGCTGAAGTATTTGCAGGGATATTCTAACCGAAAGTGCTGCAGGTCATAATTGATTCGACTAATTTTGATTTATATTTAACCCCATTTATGGCTTTTCCAATATTGATTTAATATAATCATGACGTTGAGTTATAAATCTGATGCAGTTTTTATGTTCCAGTGTTATATGAAAGGAAGTACTTAGTCAAAATTGGAAGCCCGCTGGTTATGTTGAATCTATATTACTCTTTACTTTGCAATAAACATAAATAAACCCTTTAAAACTGTTTAAAAGTGTTGCTTATAAAGAATATACTGTATAAAATAGAACATGAAAAAGCATACCAACAATCCTAGTGGTATGACTATACTATATGGTATAATATATATATATATATATATATAGTAACTATATTATTAATTAAATTTTAACTAATGAATATTTACTTAAGAAGTAACAAATAAATCCCCCCAAAATAGGATTTTATCTTAAGCATCTAAGATTAAGTGATTAGTCCCTCATTCTTAACCAACTCATCCATTACCTTTGTTTAAATTATGCTGCTTGATTCGTATATTTGATTGAAGTACTATTACTTTGTGGTACTAAACTAAACACATTTTTCATTTTAGACTGCTCCTTAAAGATTTCTCATTTCTTTATTTTAGATTTGTAGATAAGATGGATAAGATAATAAGATAAAGATAGGTAAGCTGAAGGCTTTTGTTGCACAAGGTTATGGAAATATAGCTTATAATTTCACTTTTAAGATGATAGATAGATAGATAAATATACAGATAGATTGATAGAGAGATAAATAGGTAGATAATGGTGGAACATTGCCGTATAAAAGACAAGGCGCTCACATTATGTTAGACATTATGTTAGAATGAAGTGTTCAATGCGCTAACTGCCTGTAAGAGTTTTGTATAGAAATATAATTTATATTATACTATATACGCATTGCTGTTTATGCAAAATCTCTAATATATCATAAATACTGAATGGTCAGTATTTAGGATGTAATATTCTGTAGCAGATATAAACTTTCTGAATTGTACCAGGCGACGATAAACTACTGCTCTTCCATGAGGTCCTGTGCAAACACTACAAATTCGTTGAAATCTGTGACCTATACGAAATGGAGCCACAAGTCTTTTGGATTTTAACGAATTTGCTATCTGTGGCTTACTACAATACTATTGGAATACAGTGATATTGCGCAATCGTTAAATATTCCGACAAGCAAACTGTGTAAAAGTTATCGTGATGAAGATTAGATGGAATTTATCAGTTACTCACTATTCCTTTGCTCAGAATTGCAGATGCTGGAACTTTGATGTGTTGGAGATCGTTACTTTAGCGGCCTGTCAAATATAAAGGAGGAAAACTTATCAAATCACTTTTATTTCACCTAAATCAACTGAATTATTATTCAACGCGCATAGAATTTTCATGTAAACAACAGTTAATCTAGTTTATCTTTCTGAGACAACTTTAATAACACCACAGAAAGCAAACAATCTATTCAGATATCTTTTTATGATTTTGGAAGTGTTATGTATAGATATCCAGTAAGTATGATATTTCTGTTAACATGCGGCCTCTCAATTAAACCTAACTCATAGGTCCTCTTAATTCTCTTATCTATTACTTCGACAGTAGGTATTGTAGGCACTCACTGCCGATCGACATAAACTGTACTTAGTTCAGACAATATGTTTACATATTTTTTTGAGATTTCAAAAGTGTTGATGTTTCTGTTGACAGACAGCCTCTCATTCAAATCTAACTCAGAGCTTTCCTATTATTTCTCTTAACTACAATTTCAACAATAGTTTTATAGAATTCCGCTACCAATCGGTATAAACTACACTTACTTCAGATAATGTGTTCAGATATTGTTCAGATATTTTTGATTTAATTCTTCTAATATAATCTTTCAAGAACTAGACTGTTTTCTAAAAACAAATTAATATCGAAAACAAAGCAAAATTTTCTATAAAACCAAGCACACCAAGTTTACCCTCTTCACTATATCCAATAATCGTGCTTAATAAACAAATAACCACCGAAAATTAGCCTTGAAAAGGAGCACTTATACGGCCCAAAAGGGAAGCAGTTACAATTACTATTTTGGAGCTGTAAATAATATTTGTAAATTACAAATTTGTAATTCACACGCCATAAAGTAAACGAAGCATGGCAAGTGCCACTTATATTGCATGTTCACCCCAGAGTACCCAGAAGAACCCAAAGCAATAAAAAGGGTTGATATTTTTTAATATCCAAAAAAAAGGGAAGAAGCGTACTGGAAGGATTTTCGACTACGAGTACCGAAGAAATGACATGCAAATTGGTTTTATTGAAATGACTGACAAGTTGTAAAAGCTGAGGTGCAGGCAAATTTGTTAAAGAAATAAAAATAACAGGATATGGCACAGCTTTTTTGACTTGAATATATACAAAAAATAAATAAATAAAAATAAATATAAATGAAAGAAAATAACTATAAAATTACCACGATTGCTTTGCCACACAATGAAAGACAAATAAAAATTTCGTTGAAGGATACATGCCAAAAGGATCTATTATATTTAAATGTTTGTATTTGCACGTGAACGGTACTCACTCCTTTCGTTCACACAAAGCAGCAAGAGTCATAAAAATACAATGCATTTGTGTAGAGCAACAAAACTACATAAAGCCTACCGAACATAACCCACTCAAAATCCGTTAGCTTGGTTTGTCTTCGGTCGACTAGTTGAACTGGTAAATTGACTCAGCACTATACCAAAGTGGCATTGAACTGAATTATTATCCCAAATCAAGAAAATCGACTAATAAAACAATCACTGAAAGTATTGTGTGTACACGGTTACCGACCATATCAGTGCAAATATAGAAACGCTTTGTTAACGCTTCGACCAGGACAATTGCGAAATTGTATTCCGAGCCGTTAACACAATAGCACACACAAAACTCCTAATAAAAACTCAACCGAACGAGAAAGGAGTAAGCCTATCCTAAACTACCTGTATCCGATCATTAGTAGAATTTCGAGTAAATAGACCAATCGTACGCAAAAAGAGTTAAAGACAAGCAAAGGGGTTTTCCGCAGGAATTTGAATAGAGCAGTCCTTTCCTTTTTCTCAAAACATCACACATAAAGAGAGAACTAAACTCATTTAGTGGCATTTGTCATAGGAGAATGCGCTGCAATAATTTAATGCCTCGACAAGGTCATGAACGAGTTGACACAGTTGGTGGCCTACTGCAATTAACGAAAATGAGTGGGCGTACTACGAGGAACACCAAGATCAACGGGTATACCAACACACAAACCGTTCGACTTAGCCTTTAATATATTCATTCCATTGTCTATCCTTTGTGTCGTCCTAGACATCACAAACTATATATGCATTTATATGTGTATTTATTCAATAAATACGTGTATAAATCTGTTTACTTATTGTGTACAAATAGTTGCGCCTACAGAATTTTCTTAATGAATTTCAGTTGATCTATTAGTCAAGCCCCTGATGGAATCAATATACCGCCGCTATAAGTTCGTGCTTGTGCAAATTTTATTTAAGCGTAAAAAAGGATTAAAGGTAAAGGGGTGTAACTTATAATATAAAATCTTGTCTATAATATGCGTTTATACTTGGAAAGGTCCGATTAACTTCTACGAAACCGAGTGCGTATTCTTTGGGGCGTTGAAACTAGTGCAGTTAAGTTAAAATCACATCAGTTCCACTGTCAACTCTAGAAGGAAAGCGAGTAAATATTTTTAAATATTTTATTCTTAAAATTGACTTCTTGACATTGTGTACACACCCAATACACACATATACTCCCACCATTTTCCTTTAATACAAAATGCTAATTAGTTTTGTTTTGCAAAAATGGTAAGAAGACATGCCCAAAAATATCCTTGGCCTCATTGCTTTGATTAACCGCATGTGTACTTTTTTTTGCTTTTGCATCAACTCAATGCCCAAATCCGCTTAATTAACCCTTTTCCTAAGCCTAATAACGCATTTTTAATCTGTCATTCTAATATGTGACCGAGTAAATGTTCGCGTGAAAGGGTTGTTGTCTTAGGATGTAAATATTTATCCTTTCAATTAGTCTATACTTTGGGATTATCTTAACTTAAATCAAAAGGTCGGCGGTCAGTCAGTTTTATATATACAACTCCTCCTTTCTGACCTGTCGCGCTGATGTGTTTATGCTAATTTATCTCATATGTGGCAAGGATTGTGATAAGATTTGTCCTTATTTGGTCGGTTAATCCTTTCGTCTGTTTTCATCACTCACTCGCCGCACATGTGAATATGTGTTTATTATAAATGATTTTATATTCTGCGTGTAGAACTCGTGGGTATTTGTGGCAATTTAATTAAAATTTTCATTTGATTACTTTGATGTGTTCAAATGAAGTTTTTAATAAAAGCTCAGATACATTTTAAAATCGATCGAGGTCATTTTTAATTAGTTAATTCACAACAGGACATTTTGCCTTTGTGCAAACAAATTTTCCACATACATATAAAGAGATATTTACTCGAAGATAATAAACCAAATTTAAAATTGCGATACTTTCCGGCAAATTTAATTAAAGTTCAACAGAAAATGTAGAAGAATAAATATAGATATATTGGAAGTTAACAAAGTATTTACATAGCTCGGTTTGAAAAATTAAATTATAGTTTAGTTGAAATGCTTATTATTGAAATTATTTTGACCTTAGAAGTAATTGAAACTATTGTCAATTTATAGATCAAATCTTGTCAAAGCTCTTTAGTCACTTTTAAAATTGGGGAATTATCTCAAACTTATGACAGACTTATGGATCTTTATTGTATCCGTTATTAAACATTCACGCCATAATAACATATCTCAATGCATTTTCTGTTATTCACCAACTATTTAACATTATATTTCACTATTTCAAAATTCTTATCTTATCAAACATTTTTAAACAGTCTATTAATTTTTTGCAGTAGATATGTATTTTCTCTCTTCTATAATTAGAGAATACGAATTTATCTATTAATAACTTAATGATCATTAACTAAATATGTATGTACACTAGTTACTTTGTATATAAAAATCACAATGTTCTAGCCTCATCCATCTGTGTGTCCGTAAACCAGATTATTGTATTTACATAGGTGTATATGTTTAGATTGTAAAAAATGTTGTCTAATGTATATTATTTCAAACAAATTCACTGTGTTTTTTTCACTGTTCACTGTGTTTTTGGTAATCGGTAATACAATATTATGTCGCATACACGAACATAATATATACCTTACTTTATTAATAGCATAAAGTCTTCGGAATCTCACAAAATGTACAAAAGTACAAAATGTACTCTCCGGACAGTAGTCATACTGTATATATACTTAACCCTATCATCTCATTTATCTATTGATGGAACATTACCCCACACAATTGAATTCCAAACTAATGTAAATTAAATAAAAAGACATACTAATTGTGCCCAGATATAACTATCACTAGACCTTTAAAATTCTCAAAAATTCTGAAAAATATATAATTAAAATAATTAAATTATAATAAATTCTAATATATATATATATATATATATACATATAATCATATAATTAATAATATATATATATAATATATTATTATATATATATATATATATATATACATATATGTATTAAAAGCACATATATTAAAATAATTAAATTAAATAATATATTAAAATTAAATTATTAAATATAATTAAATATAATAAAATAAATTAAATAAATACATATATATATATATATATATAAAATATAAAATTAATCAAACAAATAAATAAATATATATATATATATATATATACATAAACATATACCTACATACATATATATATATATACACATAAACATAAATATGCCAGTAAATCTGTCTTGCATCTAACTATAAACCGTTAAAACAACGTCTGTATATGAAATGCCTAAAGTGTTGGTATGAACCAACAAAGTAATCTACTAACAGGTTTCCATTTACGCGTTTCGTCCGGTAACCAACCAGACTCATCAGAATGGATTATTAAAATTAATCATTGTCATCAGTATACAATGTTGTAAATATCTGTCAATATGTATTCCAGTATTGTAAATTATTTTATGATATGATACATAAGTATAATAAATAAATAAATAAATGGGTATATAACAAATTAACATATATATATATATATAAATCAATTAGATACTGAAATCAATTATATAAATAAATAAAGTCTAAAAATACCTTAACAACGTGGGTGTGCACACAATACATTCCTTCAAAAATCCTTATATGGTATTTTTCAATGTCCAAATCATTGTAGATTAAATACTTGATTTATTTAAAATTACTTTTTAAACCATTTAAATTAAAAACCGATATATAATACATAGTAAACTATGATACCTTCTTTACAATACCAGATATTCATTAGTTATTTTACATATTTTATACATATTAACATGTACATACATATACCGTATAACACAATATAATTCATAAATTACAAAAACCTTTAAACACAATAACAACAACGTTAAACAGTATAATAATTTTAAAAATTCACTTATTATTTAAATAAATATAAGATATATACTGTTCAAACAGAACAAGGAAAGACACACCAAAATAAAATTTAGACAATAATATTTAATTATAACCAAACTGCGCAACCACAAAATTACTAGATATTAGTGAAATTTATATCAACTTAAACCAAGGAAACCGATTTAAGAACATAAACTAAATTAAGAAAACCAACATAAACTGTACAAACCTTACCCACTTATTATATATTTATCACCAATGCAAATACCTGCTAACTTTCCCTTTCTACATTATCCTATAAACAGCACTGATATGTATACAATCTGTGTATACCTCAATTTGCATCAAAAGATCCAATTATCTTAATATAACTACTATTATTATATATATAAATAAACATCTACTTAACTTAATCATAATAGCCAAGTAAAATTAAAACTGAAAAGTCATAATCATTCTATCTTACAAAAACTAAAATATTGTATAATATTATTCAAATTACACAAATAAGAGATAACACATAAATACATCAAAAATCATTATTTTTATAAAACCAAAAGACCACCAAATATTATCAACTCAAAACATTAAGGAATCAAAATAAAAATTAATACAAAATTAATAATGGAACGTTCTCAGATCATCAAATTATCAACTAAGATAATAGAGAAAACTATCACATCTGAATCCGATGCTAATGATAAAAACACCACCAATAGGATTCCCATTCCAAAAACTAAGGGATTAAAACGTTCTTACACCACCAACACGGAAAATAATTTACAAAATCCTTTATCATCAATACCTACCGAACAACCTCATTCAACATCCGCTATATATAGAACAAATGCTATTCACCAAGGTTTATATAATGGTAAATTACCAGAGAGCGAGTCAAATACAATGCTTTATCCATCTGCTGTTCCAGGCGGCTTTATCAACATGAGTGGAAAAGATTTGCCTATAGAAGTGGAAATCTTACTAAGCTTTGGTCCAAAATATGCTCCTATACAACCTCCTAATATATTTGATTATTTAATTGCATTAAAGAAATATTCCGACGGGTATTTGGAAAAATATATAGACTTAGGAATGTACTGCCGTTTAGAATTAGAAAATCATTACAAACATTTTTTGGAAATTATGGTAAAGCATCAAGAACAAACCCCCCATCATCGCATGCTAACCCAACTTTATCAACGGACACATACTTATTTGCAAAAACATCAAAATTTAATCATGGTACAAGCAGATAAAAGTAAGACAACAATATTAATTACACAAGGTGAATATATAGATAAGGTAAAGAAATGGATTAATAATTATATACAATCCGGATCATGTGTTGAATACACAGGTAATAGAGGTATCTTAGTACGACGTTTACAGGCTTTATATAGGAAAATTGTAAGGCCATTATGTAGCCAATATGTAAATAGAAAAATACAATTTCCTCATGATATTTATGTAGAGTTAAATGATAAATTAAATAAAACTCCAGAAATACCCTATCTATATGGAACATTGAAAATACATAAGCCAGAATGCCCAGTTAGGCCTATATGTAGTCCCATAGGTTGGTTCATTAATCCAATACATAAACTATGTACATACATCTTAACAATTACATTAGGAAAACGTCTATCCAATCATAATTTGAAGGACATGAATATTTTAACCAGCCATATACAAGAACTGCAACATAAAGAGGATTATGTACTGGTAACCATAGATGTAAAGGAAATGTATCCAAAAACAAGGATCGCACCCTTAATGCAAACATTACAAGATCTGATAAAACTAGAATGGTTTCGTAACGAATGCCCCTTAGATCTAGGTATATTAGAAAAATTACTGGATTATATATTATTACAAGGTAATTACTTCAGTTTCAACACATTATGGTATCAGCAAATAGAAGGCTTACCTCAGGGTGGTAGTGCGTCTGGATTACTTGCCACAATATATTTGGACTCAAAAATTGAGATGCACTATCATACCATATTCATTGCTAATCACGTTGACATATGGTGGAAATTTGTTGACGATTTGTTATTATATATGCCTAAAAAATATATATCTAATTTTTCAACAGAATTTACCAAATGGACCGGCTATGATGTGACATATGAAATAGAAACCCCAAACCCAAATTATCATAACTGGCCTACATTGGCTTACTTGGATTATAATATCATCCATACCAACAGTGAATTCCTAATTGCCTTGTATACCAAACCTTCTAGTTCCCAGCGCCTAACACATTATACTTCTCATGTTAGTGCATTATCCAAACGGACTGCCGTTATATACCATCTAAAAAGGGTAATTTATCGGTCAAGTGATATATACTTACATCAAGACCTAACATCCTGCATCAGTCAAATTTTATCCAATGGTTATCCACATATTTACATCACCAACCTAATATACAAGATAGTTCAACAATATCCAACACTCACATCTAACAATAATCAACCTTACTCCGAATATCGCAAAAACTATTTATCTTCATATCTAAAAGCTCATAATAAGGATCCATCTTATCCAACTTTACTTTCAACAAAATCTAAACCTCGTAAATATTTGTCAAGCATTGTATACAGTTGTGAGGAGATTTCTTCATTATTACACAAAACAATAGGGGATATTGGTGTGCCAACTTTTTCACGCCCTAAAACATTATTTACCAAATTGGGAATGTCTTTACGTAATATCCAACCTGCATCAAGACTGTCAACACATCATAAATTATTAATAGTAATATGTAAAAACTGTAGCCTGGGCTTTTTCTGCACTGGCAAAGGTAGTACACAGGAAATATTGGATGATATATGCAATGATAAACAATCACCTATATATATGCATATATCCACTTCAGATCATAAGCTAGATAAACCTATGGAATTACCTTACAATAAACAATTAACCAATTGTGAATTAATATATATGTATAAATTATTATACTCATCAATGGGTATAAAATGGGACGAAACATATGATTATGGGAAAATTCATCGTTTCTTAGCATATGGATTAGATAGTTATCTAACCAGAATTGAAGTACCATGTCCAAATCCATCTAAAAGAATTCATAAAAACTGAATTTATCTATAAACCTTATTATGCCATACACTTATTTAAGTTATTATATATTACAAAAATATCAATAAATAAATAAATGTATATATATAAATTAAATGAAATAAAATTATGTAATCACAATTATTCAAAACCAAATTGTGTTTCAAATCAATTCTTCCCATATTTAACATTACCTAATTCCAAACTCTACTTAATATCCTAATACATATATTACTATATAAAGTTAAAGGATCTTCAAATTTCAAAATGCTTTTAGGTTTATATATAACATCTTTCCTAATAGTAAATCAAAAAACAGTTGTAATATTTAGATAAACACATTCTAATATATATACAGGAATAAAATATTTAAAATAAAATAAAAGAATAGAAAATAGAAAATAGAAATAAAGAAATAGAGAAATATGGCATAATAAATATCTACTAAAAGATAATGTCAATACATTAGCTATAAAAGTATTGAATTGAAAATTATAGAAAAATTATAGAAAAAATTATTTATAAATATTAATAGATATATATATAATATTAAAATAAATAAATTAAAAATAAATATTAAATAAATAAATTAAAATTACTAAATAAATAAATAACTGAATAAATTAAATTAAATAAATAATAAACCAAAAATAGGAATAAAAGAATAAATGTAAGAACAACACTAAACTCATATTTCAATCTGGGTACACAACTGATAGGAAGATTTGTTCGTTATCTAATATTGTTAAAAACATATAATTCGATACCTCACCACGCAACATGCACAAATTTGTCTGTACCTTATTGTTGATGAAATACCCAACTAAATATCAAAAACATTATAGACCACGGATACTTACATCTAAATATGTCTATACCATATTTACATATGATATAGGCATAATATATACATATATAACACCATACTAATTATGGTACATAATGAAAAACGCAAATCTTTAAATGTTAAGAGCATATAACCCGTCAATCAATCGCTAAACAAGATGCATAAGCCTTTTATACCTTCATGAAAGCAAAGGATTATCCGATTAAACGCCCCAAACACTCAAGAATCAAAACAACTGTTTACATTGTTTTTACTAGGCCTGCTTTACTTACCCAAACCTAGCTAAACTATGTTCTAATGACCCTCATACCGCCATCATTCGGTGGTCAAATTAGAAACTCTAAATACCTATATTATTGCATATAATGTAATCAATTCACTGTGTTTTTGGTAATCGGTAATACAATATTATGTCGCATACACGAACATAATATATACCTTACTTTATTAATAGCATAAAGTCTTCGGAATCTCACAAAATGTACAAAAGTACAAAATGTACTCTCCGGACAGTAGTCATACTGTATATATACTTAACCCTATCATCTCATTTATCTATTGATGGAACATTACCCCACACAATTGAATTCCAAACTAATGTAAATTAAATAAAAAGACATACTAATTGTGCCCAGATATAACTATCACTAGACCTTTAAAATTCTCAAAAATTCTGAAAAATATATAATTAAAATAATTAAATTATAATAAATTCTAATATATATATATATATATATATACATATATTATATCTTATATATACTTTATATATATATATATATATATATATATATATATACATATATGTATTAAAAGCACATATATTAAAATAATTAAATTAAATAATATATTAAAATTAAATTATTAAATATAATTAAATATAATAAAATAAATTAAATAAATACATATATATATATATATATATAAAATATAAAATTAATCAAACAAATAAATAAATATATATATATATATATATATACATAAACATATACCTACATACATATATATATATATACACATAAACATAAATATGCCAGTAAATCTGTCTTGCATCTAACTATAAACCGTTAAAACAACGTCTGTATATGAAATGCCTAAAGTGTTGGTATGAACCAACAAAGTAATCTACTAACAGGTTTCCATTTACGCGTTTCGTCCGGTAACCAACCAGACTCATCAGAATGGATTATTAAAATTAATCATTGTCATCAGTATACAATGTTGTAAATATCTGTCAATATGTATTCCAATATTGTAAATTATTATGATATGATACATAAGTATAATAAATAAATAAATAAATGGGTATATAACAAATTAACATATATATATATATATATAAATCAATTAGATACTGAAATCAATTATATAAATAAAGTCTAAAAATACCTTAACAACGTGGGTGTGCACACAATACATTCCTTCAAAAATCCTTATATGGTATTTTTCAATGTCCAAATCATTGTAGATTAAATACTTGATTTATTTAAAATTACTTTTAAACCATTTAAATTAAAAACCGATATATAATACATAGTAAACTATGATACCTTCTTTACAATACCAGATATTCATTAGTTATTTTACATATTTTATACATATTAACATGTACATACATATACCGTATAACACAATATAATTCATAAATTACAAAAACCTTTAAACACAATAACAACAATGTTAAACAGTATAATAATTTAAAATTCACTTATTATTTAAATAAATATATACTGTTCAAACAGAACAAGGAAAGACACACCAAAATAAAATTTAGACAATAATATTTAATTATAACCAAACTGCGCAACCACAAAAATTACTAGATATTAGTGAAATTTAAATCAACTTAAACCAAGGAAACCGATTTAAGAACATAAACTAAATTAAGAAAACCAACATAAACTGTACAAACCTTACCCACTTATTATATATTTATCACCAATGCAAATACCTGCTAACTTTCCCTTTCTACATTATATTTACAACATTGTATACTGATGACAATGATTAATTTTAATAATCCATTCTGATGAGTCTGGTTGGTTACCGGACGAAACGCGTAAATGGAAACCTGTTAGTAGATTACTTTGTTGGTTCATACCAACACTTTAGGCATTTCATATACAGACGTTGTTTTAACGGTTTATAGTTAGATGCAAGACAGATTTACTGGCATATTTATGTTTATGTGTATATATATATATATGTATGTAGGTATATGTTTATGTATATATATATATATATATATATTTATTTATTTGTTTGATTAATTTTATATTTTATATATATATATATATATATGTATTTATTTAATTTATTTTATTATATTTAATTATATTTAATAATTTAATTTTAATATATTATTTAATTTAATTATTTTAATATATGTGCTTTTAATACATATATGTATATATATATATATATATATATTTAATGTATATGTAATATATTGTATATATACATATTTGTATGATATGTATATATATATATATATATATATTAGAATTTATTATAATTTAATTATTTTAATTATATATTTTTCAGAATTTTTGAGAATTTTAAAGGTCTAGTGATAGTTATATCTGGGCACAATTAGTATGTCTTTTTATTTAATTTACATTAGTTTGGAATTCAATTGTGTGGGGTAATGTTCCATCAATAGATAAATGAGATGATAGGGTTAAGTATATATACAGTATGACTACTGTCCGGAGAGTACATTTTGTACTTTTGTACATTTTGTGAGATTCCGAAGACTTTATGCTATTAATAAAGTAAGGTATATATTATGTTCGTGTATGCGACATAATATTGTATTACCGATTACCAAAAACACAGTGAATTGATTACATTATATGCAATAATATAGGTATTTAGAGTTTCTAATTTGACCACCGAATGATGGCGGTATGAGGGTCATTAGAACATAGTTTAGCTAGGTTTGGGTAAGTAAAGCAGGCCTAGTAAAAACAATGTAAACAGTTGTTTTGATTCTTGAGTGTTTGGGGCGTTTAATCGGATAATCCTTTGCTTTCATGAAGGTATAAAAGGCTTATGCATCTTGTTTAGCGATTGATTGACGGGTTATATGCTCTTAACATTTAAAGATTTGCGTTTTTCATTATGTACCATAATTAGTATGGTGTTATATATGTATATATTATGCCTATATCATATGTAAATATGGTATAGACATATTTAGATGTAAGTATCCGTGGTCTATAATGTTTTTGATATTTAGTTGGGTATTTCATCAACAATAAGGTACAGACAAATTTGTGCATGTTGCGTGGTGAGGTATCGAATTATATGTTTTTAACAATATTAGATAACGAACAAATCTTCCTATCAGTTGTGTACCCAGATTGAAATATGAGTTTAGTGTTGTTCTTACATTTATTCTTTTATTCCTATTTTTGGTTTATTATTTATTTAATTTAATTTATTCAGTTATTTATTTATTTAGTAATTTTAATTTATTTATTTAATATTTATTTTTAATTTATTTATTTTAATATTATATATATATCTATTAATATTTATAAATAATTTTTTCTATAATTTTTCTATAATTTTCAATTCAATACTTTTATAGCTAATGTATTGACATTATCTTTTAGTAGATATTTATTATGCCATATTTCTCTATTTCTTTATTTCTATTTTCTATTTTCTATTCTTTTATTTTATTTTAAATATTTTATTCCTGTATATATATTAGAATGTGTTTATCTAAATATTACAACTGTTTTTTGATTTACTATTAGGAAAGATGTTATATATAAACCTAAAAGCATTTTGAAATTTGAAGATCCTTTAACTTTATATAGTAATATATGTATTAGGATATTAAGTAGAGTTTGGAATTAGGTAATGTTAAATATGGGAAGAATTGATTTGAAACACAATTTGGTTTTGAATAATTGTGATTACATAATTTTATTTCATTTAATTTATATATATACATTTATTTATTTATTGATATTTTTGTAATATATAATAACTTAAATAAGTGTATGGCATAATAAGGTTTATAGATAAATTCAGTTTTTATGAATTCTTTTAGATGGATTTGGACATGGTACTTCAATTCTGGTTAGATAACTATCTAATCCATATGCTAAGAAACGATGAATTTTCCCATAATCATATGTTTCGTCCCATTTTATACCCATTGATGAGTATAATAATTTATACATATATATTAATTCACAATTGGTTAATTGTTTATTGTAAGGTAATTCCATAGGTTTATCTAGCTTATGATCTGAAGTGGATATATGCATATATATAGGTGATTGTTTATCATTGCATATATCATCCAATATTTCCTGTGTACTACCTTTGCCAGTGCAGAAAAAGCCCAGGCTACAGTTTTTACATATTACTATTAATAATTTATGATGTGTTGACAGTCTTGATGCAGGTTGGATATTACGTAAAGACATTCCCAATTTGGTAAATAATGTTTTAGGGCGTGAAAAAGTTGGCACACCAATATCCCCTATTGTTTTGTGTAATAATGAAGAAATCTCCTCACAACTGTATACAATGCTTGACAAATATTTACGAGGTTTAGATTTTGTTGAAAGTAAAGTTGGATAAGATGGATCCTTATTATGAGCTTTTAGATATGAAGATAAATAGTTTTTGCGATATTCGGAGTAAGGTTGATTATTGTTAGATGTGAGTGTTGGATATTGTTGAACTATCTTGTATATTAGGTTGGTGATGTAAATATGTGGATAACCATTGGATAAAATTTGACTGATGCAGGATGTTAGGTCTTGATGTAAGTATATATCACTTGACCGATAAATTACCCTTTTTAGATGGTATATAACGGCAGTCCGTTTGGATAATGCACTAACATGAGAAGTATAATGTGTTAGGCGCTGGGAACTAGAAGGTTTGGTATACAAGGCAATTAGGAATTCACTGTTGGTATGGATGATATTATAATCCAAGTAAGCCAATGTAGGCCAGTTATGATAATTTGGGTTTGGGGTTTCTATTTCATATGTCACATCATAGCCGGTCCATTTGGTAAATTCTGTTGAAAAATTAGATATATATTTTTTAGGCATATATAATAACAAATCGTCAACAAATTTCCACCATATGTCAACGTGATTAGCAATGAATATGGTATGATAGTGCATCTCAATTTTTGAGTCCAAATATATTGTGGCAAGTAATCCAGACGCACTACCACCCTGAGGTAAGCCTTCTATTTGCTGATACCATAATGTGTTGAAACTGAAGTAATTACCTTGTAATAATATATAATCCAGTAATTTTTCTAATATACCTAGATCTAAGGGGCATTCGTTACGAAACCATTCTAGTTTTATCAGATCTTGTAATGTTTGCATTAAGGGTGCGATCCTTGTTTTTGGATACATTTCCTTTACATCTATGGTTACCAGTACATAATCCTCTTTATGTTGCAGTTCTTGTATATGGCTGGTTAAAATATTCATGTCCTTCAAATTATGATTGGATAGACGTTTTCCTAATGTAATTGTTAAGATGTATGTACATAGTTTATGTATTGGATTAATGAACCAACCTATGGGACTACATATAGGCCTAACTGGGCATTCTGGCTTATGTATTTTCAATGTTCCATATAGATAGGGTATTTCTGGAGTTTTATTTAATTTATCATTTAACTCTACATAAATAT
Organism: Teleopsis dalmanni; assembly: GCF_002237135.1. Taxonomy (NCBI): domain Eukaryota; kingdom Metazoa; phylum Arthropoda; class Insecta; order Diptera; family Diopsidae; genus Teleopsis; species Teleopsis dalmanni. The sequence goes on from NC_051846.1 coordinate 202,939,832, forward strand.
CATGAGGAAATTGTATTTTTCTATTTACATATTGGCTACATAATGGCCTTACAATTTTCCTATATAAAGCCTGTAAACGTCGTACTAAGATACCTCTATTACCTGTGTATTCAACACATGATCCGGATTGTATATAATTATTAATCCATTTCTTTACCTTATCTATATATTCACCTTGTGTAATTAATATTGTTGTCTTACTTTTATCTGCTTGTACCATGATTAAATTTTGATGTTTTTGCAAATAAGTATGTGTCCGTTGATAAAGTTGGGTTAGCATGCGATGATGGGGGGTTTGTTCTTGATGCTTTACCATAATTTCCAAAAAATGTTTGTAATGATTTTCTAATTCTAAACGGCAGTACATTCCTAAGTCTATATATTTTTCCAAATACCCGTCGGAATATTTCTTTAATGCAATTAAATAATCAAATATATTAGGAGGTTGTATAGGAGCATATTTTGGACCAAAGCTTAGTAAGATTTCCACTTCTATAGGCAAATCTTTTCCACTCATGTTGATAAAGCCGCCTGGAACAGCAGATGGATAAAGCATTGTATTTGACTCGCTCTCTGGTAATTTACCATTATATAAACCTTGGTGAATAGCATTTGTTCTATATATAGCGGATGTTGAATGAGGTTGTTCGGTAGGTATTGATGATAAAGGATTTTGTAAATTATTTTCCGTGTTGGTGGTGTAAGAACGTTTTAATCCCTTAGTTTTTGGAATGGGAATCCTATTGGTGGTGTTTTTATCATTAGCATCGGATTCAGATGTGATAGTTTTCTCTATTATCTTAGTTGATAATTTGATGATCTGAGAACGTTCCATTATTAATTTTGTATTAATTTTTATTTTGATTCCTTAATGTTTTGAGTTGATAATATTTGGTGGTCTTTTGGTTTTATAAAAATAATGATTTTTGATGTATTTATGTGTTATCTCTTATTTGTGTAATTTGAATAATATTATACAATATTTTAGTTTTTGTAAGATAGAATGATTATGACTTTTCAGTTTTAATTTTACTTGGCTATTATGATTAAGTTAAGTAGATGTTTATTTATATATATAATAATAGTAGTTATATTAAGATAATTGGATCTTTTGATGCAAATTGAGGTATACACAGATTGTATACATATCAGTGCTGTTTATAGGATAATGTAGAAAGGGAAAGTTAGCAGGTATTTGCATTGGTGATAAATATATAATAAGTGGGTAAGGTTTGTACAGTTTATGTTGGTTTTCTTAATTTAGTTTATGTTCTTAAATCGGTTTCCTTGGTTTAAGTTGATTTAAATTTCACTAATATCTAGTAATTTTTGTGGTTGCGCAGTTTGGTTATAATTAAATATTATTGTCTAAATTTTATTTTGGTGTGTCTTTCCTTGTTCTGTTTGAACAGTATATATTTATTTAAATAATAAGTGAATTTTAAATTATTATACTGTTTAACATTGTTGTTATTGTGTTTAAAGGTTTTTGTAATTTATGAATTATATTGTGTTATACGGTATATGTATGTACATGTTAATATGTATAAAATATGTAAAATAACTAATGAATATCTGGTATTGTAAAGAAGGTATCATAGTTTACTATGTATTATATATCGGTTTTTAATTTAAATGGTTTAAAAGTAATTTTAAATAAATCAAGTATTTAATCTACAATGATTTGGACATTGAAAAATACCATATAAGGATTTTTGAAGGAATGTATTGTGTGCACACCCACGTTGTTAAGGTATTTTTAGACTTTATTTATATAATTGATTTCAGTATCTAATTGATTTATATATATATATATATATGTTAATTTGTTATATACCCATTTATTTATTTATTTATTATACTTATGTATCATATCATAATAATTTACAATACTGGAATACATATTGACAGATATTTACAACATTGTATACTGATGACAATGATTAATTTTAATAATCCATTCTGATGAGTCTGGTTGGTTACCGGACGAAACGCGTAAATGGAAACCTGTTAGTAGATTACTTTGTTGGTTCATACCAACACTTTAGGCATTTCATATACAGACGTTGTTTTAACGGTTTATAGTTAGATGCAAGACAGATTTACTGGCATATTTATGTTTATGTGTATATATATATATATGTATGTAGGTATATGTTTATGTATATATATATATATATATATATTTATTTATTTGTTTGATTAATTTTATATTTTATATATATATATATATATATGTATTTATTTAATTTATTTTATTATATTTAATTATATTTAATAATTTAATTTTAATATATTATTTAATTTAATTATTTTAATATATGTGCTTTTAATACATATATGTATATATATATATATATATATATTAGAATTTATTATAATTTATCATATATGTATGTATATGTGATATATGTATATATATATATATATATATATTAGAATTTATTATAATTTAATTATTTTAATTATATATTTTTCAGAATTTTTGAGAATTTTAAAGGTCTAGTGATAGTTATATCTGGGCACAATTAGTATGTCTTTTTATTTAATTTACATTAGTTTGGAATTCAATTGTGTGGGGTAATGTTCCATCAATAGATAAATGAGATGATAGGGTTAAGTATATATACAGTATGACTACTGTCCGGAGAGTACATTTTGTACTTTTGTACATTTTGTGAGATTCCGAAGACTTTATGCTATTAATAAAGTAAGGTATATATTATGTTCGTGTATGCGACATAATATTGTATTACCGATTACCAAAAACACAGTGAATTTTGCAAACTATTTGTAAATCATAATAGTGCTGTTCTGACGCACTTTCCAATTTTTAAAACTATATAATAATACAATCCTATAACTGTATAATTGTTTGCTACGTTAATATAATTATTTACAAAATAACACTTTACTCCTCTGCTTAGTGTGGCTATATCAAAAAAATAATATAACAATAAACTCGTCTTATTTGAAGAATAAAAAAATAGAATAGTTTTTTATCTAAGTATCAGAGTTCTGCTGATGACCCTATTTGTCTAAGCCAAAATACGAGTTCGAAGAACGAAGAGTGTAAAATAGAATTGTGAACGGAACGATTTGTAACCAACGATCGGAATATAATAAAAGATATTGGGGGCCAATGCCAAAAACTGAGATCAAATTCGGAGGAAAGATTATAGTGCAATAAGTATCAGGAGAAGAATCATATAATCGGGTGAGGTACAGCCGTGAAATATTGTAGCATTGGCATAAACCAGAGAAACGAAAAATATTTGTCGTTATATTGTAGAGATTGTAATTAATAGGGTAGGCTTACGTACGCAATCCTTTTACCTTTTGTTCTTAGTCGAATAAGTTGCTTATAGCAAACATACTGAAACTCATAGGTAAGCGGATTATGCCTACAGAAAGTATTTTTAAAGTCCCAGTGGCTGTTGATATTCCATATAAAGCAAGTCTTAACAAGAGACTTATGGTGGGGTTTATGCTCAACATATCTACGATTGGAGTCGAAAGGTTTTATAAAAATAAGACAATCATCAGAAGACCAGATTTGCTTGACTTTGAACGAGGGTGTTGAAAAGTCGGTGGTGAACGAGTAAAAAAAAATAGTCCTAGAATAGGTGTTTAAAGTGCACATAAGATAATATTACAAAATATATTTTGAATGTTAAAATGTTTTCATTGTCAAGATGTCTTCTATCTCAAAATCCCCTAAAGCCAAAAATTCTTCATTGGCCCAATACCTTTAATTTTAAAAAGTCTTTAATGTGAAATATTTTTATAGAGAAATGTATCTTCAATACTAAGATGTCATTAACATCACAATGTCTTCAATCTCAAAATGTCTTCAATGTTAAAATGGCTTTAATATTAAGGTAATATATTTTCAATACCAAAATGTCTTTAACACTAGGATGTCTTTAATATCCTTTAACGCCAGTCTATTTTTATTCTCAAAACGTCTTCAATGCTAAAATATCTTTGATCCCAGTAACTTACAGTGGCATCGATAGATGATTCCAAAGTATCGATGCATCATTGCTGATACATCGATTCTTTCACCTGCTGAAATGACTTAAACTCTTCAATGTCAAAAAGTCTACATTCTTTAATGTCAGAATGTGTTCAATCTCAAAATGTTTTCAATGTTGAAATATCTATATGTGGAAACATGCTAATATGTCTTCAACAGTAAAAGTTTTAAACACCCAGAAGTCTTTAACACTGAAATGTCTTCAACGACAAAATGTCTTCAATGCTCATATGTCTTCAATAGTAAAAGTCTTTAACACACGAAAGTCTCTGAAAGACTGAAATATCTTCAACGACAAAATGTCTTCCATATTAAAATATTTATATGAGAAGAAAACATCTGAGGAGCTTATCATTATTCTAGACGTATACAGAGTTAAAGTATATATTATGTATACGTATTTCCATATACCACCCAAAATTTTTCCATTGAAGAATTTTTTTTTTTTTTAATCTGAAAAAGAAACGGAAATAAAAATAATAACTGCAATGGGAAACTAGAAAATTGCTACAAATGCACTACATGCAGTCGCCATTATTGTTACTCGTGTATACAAGCGGCCGAGAGTAGTTTATCAAAAATTTTCTAGTTAGCAGCAATTTTGCTGCATTTTTTTAGTGCAAACTGACCCCCCTCGACCTCTCGACATTACTCGCTATGTTATGGATTCAGCTGTTATAACGGCGCGGCGGCTGCTGTCGTTGCAATTTTATTATTTTTTTGATTGCATTTCATACATTTTTTGAGATGCTTTTTCACTTTTTCCCTTGGATTCTCTTGTTTTTTTTCTCTCTTTTTATTATTTTCCGTTTTTTGTTTTTTTTTTTGTGCTGTTGAACGCTGTATGAAGCATTTTTTGTGGGTATCCGATATAGTTGGGTCAGCGCTTGTGGCCAGAATGGTTCTGGTTGCGCCTCTGCACTGTTATTGAGTGCAAATAGCAATTTTGATATGTTGTTATGTTGTTGTTGTTGTTATTGTTTTTTATATTTTATTTTTTTTCCTTTCAACTGTTATTGCCGCTACCGCTACTGCGACTATTGCTATTATTTTCGCTGATGCCAACGCTGCTGTTGTTGTTGATGTTGTTGTTATTGTTGTTGCTGTTTTGGTATTTTTATGCATGTCCTGCAGAAACTTGCACAATTCGACAATTTGCATGCCAGTGCAATTGCTACTTTTTGTTATGGCATACCGTGTTTCTCTCTTAATTTTTTTTTGTTTCTTTTTTTTGTTTCTTTTTTTTTGTCAGATTCGTGTTTCATAAAAAAGCTTATGTGGGTTTTTGTTTTTATTTTTATTGAAAGATGCTTGCAATTTTTGGTTTTAATTTTATTTGCCAAACAAAGTGCAATTCTGGAATTTTAGAAATTTTTTTTTTCTTTTCCAAAACGAATTGGTATTCTGTTGTTTGTTATTTTAAGGCGTTTCATGTCTTTTAGGAACTACACATCATATGAACTGCATAAATAGCTCGTGAGAACAGATAAGGATATCAGCAAAGGACAAGAATCTATGAATACAAAAATTTGTATAATATATTCTTATAAAATAATATAATTATTTACTTGATCTTCAGTATAAGACGTCTTTTTTCATTATTTCCAGATGAATCTCCCGTATTCGTGTAGTAAGATCTACTTTCCTAAACTTAATATATCAATGTTCTAAGCAATAGTAAGCACATAATTACTTTGGAAAAGTGTATTATTATATAGTTCCAAAAATTGGAAAGTGCTTCATAACAACACTATTGTGATTCACAAATATGTATACAAAATAAGTGATTTTAATATGTGATTCCTAAGCTTAAACCTAAAATGTAAAGAAACCTACTACCTACTAGAACTGAACAGATCAGACTTAAAAACAATGATTGGATGGAGTAACTGGTCAATAAATAAGTAAAAAGTCTGGTCACAACTATTAGAAACTAGAGAAACTGACAAATGCAGATAAATAGAAAAATTAGAAGCGTTCCTACATATCCTTGGAGCGTCAGTTTTGGGAATAGGGCTAATATATACCCACAACAAGTCATCTCGGTGGTAAAAGGTGACTACATTCTATTAGGCACTATTCCATGCTCTTTTGGTATATAACTGGAAGCAATTGAGTTTTCCTTTACGACACCCTAAAAAGGCGGAAACGGAGACTACAGGATTAAGGTGCCCACAACTTTAGTTGTCCTAGACACTGGGTTTGTTATGAAAAGGAGTACCGTAGTGGCTGTGGTTAACATCTAAAGTTGCGCAGGAGGGTTGTAGGCAATTATGCTTTCACTTAATATAGAGTTACATTTATTTAAACGGATGCTATGACCCAAACAGTAGAGGTTCAGACGGGCCTTACTTCTCAGCATTGAAGAATATATATATTCAATTATGTAACATTATTGGCAGATTGTTTTGCTAAGTATGTTGAGAACGTTGAGGTGTTAAACCCTAACGGCATAACATTAAGTTTAATAATTACGTTTTAGTTTCGTGTTATGGACAGCCTCTTGACGAAATACCAAATTGATAATCCAGAGAAGGGAAACTATCAGTCATCGGGGCGACTTTAGTGGATGGAAGACTCACATTGACTTAGGTTTTCGATTGCTTTACACCTCCTTAAAAATAAAATAAAAAAATATATCACAGTAAAGCAACACTAGTAAAAGGTTATTGGACATTATAGTAATTTAATTAGTTCAGTATATTATTTCTCTTTTACTGAAAGACTAGTCCTAAGTCTAGTTATAAGTCTCTTTTACTGAAAGACTAATCCTAGTCCTAGTCCTAGTCTGTTGCTATTTTGAGATACAAAACAAAATTGAATTTTAATGTTTTATGAACCTTATAAATGAGGATTGGCAATCGTGCAGATACTATGACCGAAATGACCCAACATATGGACTGAGCATTATTGAATTATACGAATGCGGCAATTAAAAATTATCATTAATCAGTCGTGTATTGTAGCGCTCTTTTAAATTCGTCGCATTGAGTGACTGCAATTATTGTGTCTTTCTCTCCAACTCCCTCTCTCTTTCCCTATTTCCAATTCAGTTCTTTATTTTATTTATTTGTTTTTAGTGAATTTGAATTTTAGCATATTCGGTTTCATTGTTAATTTTGAGTAGTTTTCGGAAGTTGGCATTTTGTCATGTTCCTCAATGCGGTGTTAGCGGCTATTGCTGCTGTTTTCTAATGCATTTCTGAAGCTCACACAGTGGTGTGGATGCTGGTATCCATTCAGCGTTCCGGGCAAATATGCACTTGTGTCACGTGATTCGTTTAAATCCGATTTTCAATTATTGGATTTTGTTTTTATGCCTTGCAATTGTTACTCCTGCTTTTTTTTTGTTTTTTAAGGATTCTATTGGCATTGCGTCTATTCGTCTATTGCAACGCTCACTCGAATTCGAATGCTTTGCTGTATAAACACTTTCCTTTTGCAGCATTTGTAGTAATAATAAAGGACATGCATCCAGCTTGTCCTTACAAAATGTTGCCACTTTCAATTCCTTTTTATTTTTTCTCCCAAATTTTTTTTCCTTTTGGTTTTTGTTGTTTTGGTATTGTTTATTATTGTAGGTGTTAGATTGGCTTAAGTGGCAATAAAAATTCCAAACTAGTTCATGACAGTTTTAATAGCTTTTCATGTTGTTATTGTTGTTGTTTTTGGGATTAAAGTTATATGGGGAATATAATTTTTTTTTTGGAGGACTATAAAAACCGTGTTTTAATTTAAATAAGCTTTTTAAGGTAACTGGAAGCCAGTAAATTAAATGGTAAAAAAATTTATTCGCTATAATAAATTAAAAATATATAATTTTTCATGAATGTTAATAAAACTTATTATTTAAACAATTATTAATATGAATTAACATCTATTATGGGTTGGAATTGAGGCCCTATGCTCCAGCAGTAACGGTTGGAATTGGTATCAAACAGTAACTGTAACTGTCTTACTGGTCAATATTACAAAATGAGGGTCAGTATGGAACCATACATATTGGAGCACATCATCTTTGTATTATAAGATTTTAACTCCTTATCTAGAGTTAAAATAGTAATGTATTTGATATCCATATATTTCTGAACTGTCAGTTCTATAATAATTATATGGCTATTCTACGTCTTCATTATGTCATCCATACATATGTTGTGTAAAAGTTTAATACTTCGTCTTGTAAATTTTTTACGTCTTTTTTAGACTATTAGTTCACAGGTCTTTAGATTATTCTGTACAGTTACAATCTTGATTTGATTAAGCATCATAGAAACTCAAATTTAGGAGCCCAAACTATAATTATTTTTATATAAACTTATCCAAATAATTTATGACTTAAGAATATATTAAAAATTAACTGAAATGCACCTAATCTGAGTTATTTTCTAAACATTTCATTTAAATTTGTTCAGTAATAAATTTTCTTAAAAATTCATGCTTCAGTATTTCTCTTGTTAATTGCCCCTGCTTAAAGTATTAAATTATGTCACCCTCACCAATCAACCATTCAGTATTCCCTCTTCAATTTGGGTATAAAATATAAAATTATCACAAAGAAAGAACTAAAAACTATAATAATTTAGGAGACAATCTGCCTCCACTTTCAGCAACAAGAGTGAACGCATGGGAAAGCATTAAATAGGCTTAACTGAGACTTTTGGCTCGTGACTTGTCTTAAGTGAAAATAGTGTTAAATGCCACTACTCCGCCCCCTTTTAAATTATTTAATTTGAATACGAAGAGTAACACCCCATTCAAGTGATTGAATATCACAAAATTTTTGACATCAATGAGCCACCCGCGTTGGTGACGCAGAAATGAACAAGAAACGGAGAAATGAAGGCGTTTATGTCACATTGAAGCATCACAATTGAAAGACAGAATGGTACTACTTGTTAAAATATCTGGCACATCACTTATAATAACTTACAAAAATATTGAGACTAATTATGTCTCATATGTAGAGGCTGCACTTGGTTGTACACAGAACGGTAATAGCAAACTTCTTTGGAGCGCTACTTTTAACATACTTAGGATCTTTGAGATTGTAGTTCAGTCTTTTTATACATAGTATAATTTGTTGACACTAAAGATGACTATATATTTTCCTCTGTATATAATTGCTTACCTATTATTAGAAGGTGCGATGGTACGCATATGGGAACTAATATTATTAAGTACTTACTTAAACGGCCATAACAATCCGTTTTCGGGTTTCGGCCTGACGCAGAATGTCTCTCCAGATGCCATACTTATTAAGTACCAGGCCTATTAGTTATTTTATAAGTTATTATATGGTTTGTTTTTTATATGGTAATTATATTTTTTTTGAGATGTTTTGAGACTTTCATAAAAATTTTGAGTAAATTTTTTTAAATGCTTGCTAAGATAGGTCAGCAACCCAAATGATTAACCCAATGATGAAGTACTTCGCTTCGATGAGATCCAGTAGCTCATTTATTTCTATTTTAATTATGAAAATAGGTTCGATTACAATATTATTTCTTTACAATCCATTGTGTTATAGTTTAAATCAAGTTTTGAAACCATTTTAAGTCATTTATGAAACACAAAATACTCTTCAAGGAAAGATCTTATAAATAAGATCCTCTAAAAAGTAATTCTCCGCTATTTTTTATCTTTCTTTCTTTTTTATTGTTTTTTGAGATTATATGATAATTAATGGATAGATATAGCTAGATAAACATAAGTTCAAAATATTAATTTATTTGAATATTATTTACAATCTAACTAATCTCATAATATGAAACATCTACAGAACTTCTGCAGCAGATTTTATACTTCAGAACAGAACCCATGCCACTCGTCTCATGCAGCATATAAGGTCTTCAAGACCGCGCGTACTTCCCAGTTTCCTCAAAATTGGTGTTAATTTTTTTTTTATTTGTTTGGGGTTGTTTAATATGTGTGTTTTGTGTGCACACATGAATTTGTGTGTATTTTTGTGTAATTTGAAACATTTTCGGTATCTTATCTGCTTGTTTATTATCTTGTCACACGCGTTGTTTAATTTTTATGAATATGGAAATATGTTACTTGTACTTCAAACAAATGTTAAGCTCCCCCCTAAAATTAGTGTTGCTGGTACGTTTACACATATCACAGGACTATAGTAGGAAGACTTTGTGTATAAGTACCGATGGGGTTAATTGAAAATCTTAAGTGGCGGCACATGCTACGGATTAGCCACGTTTTAAATTCAATTAACGCCCTGAAAACATGAAAACTATTTTGGTGAAGTTTCGAAATTTATTTTCAATTTTGATAATACAAATAATAAAACAAGAAAGTGTGGAATTGAATTTTTAATACCTCCAAATATCTGAGTATTAAATGAAGAAATGTTAGCAGAAATAAAATTAAATTCCTTTGCCTAACACATCCTTCCAATGACTTTTAAGACGAACCATACTACTCAAATTGACTTCCAATAATACGATGACCACTATTTCTACTGTGAAAATTGCCAGCTCTAAATGTTGTTAGGTGCGTACTGATTCTTCCATCAATAAGTTTCAAATCTATGACCACTACGTTATTCAGATTATTTAGAGAGACTTCTTCTTGTCAACACAAGACTATATCGATGAACTTCCTTCCACTTTTAGTGATAAAGACTTTTAAATTAATAAGCCTTAGTCAAAATTTATAGATTTAAATTTATAATTCATAAATTGTGGATAGATAACTCTTGGCTTTTGCATCATCGCAGACTCCAGTAATTATTAAGGATCATTTCGCCCTAAATTTATTTCGTTCCGTTCCCAGGGACACCATTTGGGCAGGAGACCGAATTGCATCGCGGCTTTAAGTCTATTCCAATAATCGTTTAGAACAATCGTTTAAAAGATTGGACAAAAAAATTGGGCTAAGTTCAATATTTCCAGAGGGAATATAGATTAAGTAATAAAGTAGATTAAAAAAAATATTTCAAAAGATTGATTTAGACTGCGATATATACATATACATCTCCTCCAGATAATAAACTAATTGTGCATACAGCAAGTACTATCTCCAGCCCTTTAATGATGGGTTGTGGATAGGGTTTCATATCCGTGCATTACTCAGCTGCAAATAGATGATGTGAAGTAATGCCAGATCATCTTGAAAGACATTTTGGGCCTAAAAAAAATGAAATCTCATAAAAATGAAATTTTTTTGAAAATTTGTGAAAAAATGTTATAAAAAACAAACCTATTAATGTGTATTAGTTGTTTAGCTTTAACTTTTATACTATTTAATAATTAATTTAAAATTTAGTTAATGAACTCTACTGACCTTCACTTAACCCTACTATAAAAAGTTAAATAGTAAAATTAAGTAAAGAAATAGTTTATAACTCCAAACTCAATTCAACCTGCATATATAAAGCATTCTTAAATAACAATTACAAGAAAGCTTAGTCCTGCCGTCCTTAGTTTCGCTATGTAACCATATATGTTCCAGTACTTAACATTTAATGACCACTCTTTCCTTTTTGGTACTGCAAATATAAATGCAAGTAAAAAAAATAGAAACAAAAATATAAAGAGAAAAGCACATTTGGTAATTCATTAAGTTACGGAAGTTAAACTCGAAACAGCAATTTCCCCTAGAACCAATTATAGAAAAAATTTAAATTCGTTTCAAAAGTACCGAACCATACTGTTCCAGTACACACAAACACTACACACTTGACAGTCAAAATGGTAAGGTGAGCACCAGGATGTGCAGGACACCAGCAGACATGTTCATAAATTGAAATCACTTCCATGTCCAGGAGTGAAGCTCAACAAAATCAAAATAAAATATAAAATAAAAAATTATAAAAGATAAAACAAAACAGGATTGTAACGAGAAATAAACTACTATAACTTAACTGCTATAGCATGGGAGTCCAAGTTTGAGTCCGTGGGTTAACTCATGTTGTGTACTACAAGTCGGCAACATTTGACACAGTTGCCACTTGCGATTGCCGACATGACAGCCAGAGAAACTAAAATAAAATTACAAGGAATTAAGATAGAAACTGCACATGAAATACTGAGTTATTCTGGTAAAGGATAAAAACGAAAGGAGTCTGGGTACAACTAAAGGAAACTAGATTGAGTGTCATGTGAAAATGCGCCTGCACATATAAATAACGCCTGTGGCCATAATAAAAAGCCCTAGTTGTTTGGTAACTTTAGTGGACAACCCCGCCCGCACTAGTATTAAAAAATATTGGTTGTCGGCGATGCTACTTCACTCCAAATTTACACAAAGCGAAGTGATATACTTTAAACATTTTCCTTCTCTACTTTTATATAAGCTCGTTAGTATTTTATGCTTTTCTGACTGTTTTTGTCGTTCTGTGTCGTCCTAGTCATTCTGTTTTACTAGTTTCAATAGAGCTAAATTACTTCATGATATTTATTAGCTTGTGACTGTGTGATAATAAAAAATTCTTAAAACATATAAACCCTTCCAAGGGGACTACTATTTTTTTAAGCAAACCTTTTTTTTTGTTTTAACTCTAGGATTAACGCCCATTAGTCCATCGAATGGAAATTAAACAAATTTTTTATATCGTAAGTTATACCAAAATTTATTTAAATATATATAAAACACATCAACTAATAAATCCTGAACGTAAGTTATAGAAACACTATTTTAGCAAAATTCAGATTAATTCATCAAAACTGTTTCCTTCAAGAGAAATTGACATGTTCCAATGGTTCTATTACTTTTCGATACCAACCTTAAAGAAAAATATAGCTTTGGATATAAAATAAGTGGTTGCTTTAGAGATGATTTCTCAACTGAATAAAAAACCTTTTCGTATATATATACTGAACTGCTAAAGAAACACTGCGCTATTGCACTGACTCTTTAGTAGTGACTTACTATAACCAACGGACTATGTGGGAGTTGCCAGAAAGAAGAAGAGCTTCAATTATTCAAATTCTATATCTTTGTTCTGGGTCTGTAAACAGAGCGACCTCTATGTCTATCAGATCCTTATTAACACGGCAACGATAATGCAAATTGACTAATCGATCTCTTTTACAGAAAAGATCTTTCAGATCGCAGTGCATATATAGCCTATCTATAATAATTGGATCTATTTAAAATCATCTGAAACATCAAATCACTTAAGAAGAAGGGCATAAAGAATTATAACAAAAATTATAATAATTTTGAGCACATCGCAATACGTATTAGAGGTCTCCGAGTAGTAATCTACTTAAGTTGAATTTATCGGATCTTCTTAGAATTATCTGAAATATCATGCTTTGGGTCGTGCCATTATTAGACTCAATTTCATCACTATAAAGTGATGGAAACATAAAAAACCGATGTCTTTATAACGAAATTACTGGCATTGTTCAACTTTAAGTAGCAATTGCTATAATTACAAAAACTATAAAGGATATGCGAGGAGTTTGCCAAAAATTTTGATTTGTCATGGGTCAAAATAGAAACATACAAGAACTTTTCTGCTATATTTCGCAACTCCTGTGCACTTTGCTGTGCTATAGCCGTTGAATTTCTTCCATCTTGTTGTTGTTGCTTCTGCTGATACTCCTGATGCTCCTGGGAGGCAATGAAATTATTTCGGCATGTTAAAAATGTAATATCGCCTCTTGGTTGCCTTCAAAGCACAAGTAAAAGCATCAAAGCCAGCATCGATATGAGTAGGAGTGGTGGAGTATGAGCATAAATAACTAACAAGCCAATTTTTGGCCAAAAATACGAGGGTGCTAATGTGGCCATATTTTGTTGGCAACTCAAAACACAGTAAAATAATTATGGCATTTCAAAGGACTCAAACCAAAACACATTTGAGCCCAAAGCTCAAATAAAAACAAAAAAAAAACAAGAAGAGAAGTATGCGCCTTTTTCAGTTGGGCATTGTATGGTCCATTTTTATCGTATTCCTGTAATTTTGACAATATTTATGCAGTTTCAGCATCGGGCAAAAAATTCATATATGAAAGCTCTTAAGAGGTTGCATATAAAATGCCAATGCTTTTTCGCACATAATTGGGCGTGTAACGAGTCTAATTGAGTTTTTATGTTGCTACAAAGAAGGATTTTGGTAAAAAGTTCACTATACTGCATGTATATATCCTTTTTATCCTCTTTTTGTTTGGATTTTCTTTTTTTGTTTTTATTGCTTCATTTTCGATTTGGGTCATTTTAGCCGCCGGTCATTTCAACACTAACGCCCACAAATTTCAGTGCTTTTAATGATTTTGTCCGCCGTTGAAGGTGTGCATAGGATTTGGGATTTGTAGTCGACATCATGTCCATGTAGCTCATTTTGTACTAAATCAATTAACTTCACTTGTAACATGTGTTAATATCCTGTGCTTCCGGCATATAATGTGAACCTTTCTTAGAGAACAAATTGATTTCGAATTGCAATTTAATTTTAATTTTGGCCATGAATGACATTTTTAAGGTTTACCTACAATATTTTAATTAATTACGCTTTAATTGCTGCGAGCTTAATAGAAGTACTAAAAAGTACATAAGAATTACTGATGAGTTTTAATCTATATCTAATATGCAGATATAGCTAAATCATTCGCTCATTTCTACTCAGGATTTTTGTTTTAAGCAATTTTAATTATAATTACTACTAATTATAAAAATTACAGAAATCACACAACTACTTATCACTGCTTTATATAGATATTAGCAAATGTTTCAAAATCCAACCTCATTTTACAAACTATTTCATATAGGTAATTATATACAGGGTTAACCATTTTGTAGTTCCGAAAATAAACACAAATAAAAATAAAATAATACAATAAAATAACAAACAATATATATAAAAAAAATTAAATTTCAACATTTTTAAAATATTGTCAATATATGTTAATTAAATTAATTTTAACATGTTGTTTAAAACTTGCCATAAGATATAATACTCGTACAAATGTCTTCCACGAGACATCTTAACATACTAAATCCCCTTGAGACATTTTTGACGACTTGCCGTTATATAGGTGAAAAAAAACTCGGCTATAACTTAGCAGATATTTGCTTTCAAAGCGTCAAAAATATGAAGATTCTTACCACAAACACCAAACTTTGCATAACCCCACAAAAATATAGTTCAATGGTGATAAATCGTCAGATCTCAATGATCAACTAACAAGACCTAAAGGTAAATTTACGGGTTCGAAAAACACCGTCAAAACAGGATATGTTGAATGAGTTGCAGAACAGTTCAGTTGAAGCCACATATTGTCTATGCTCAATAATTTGACAATCACATAGCTCTAGTGATTCAAACCCAGGAAATGGGAAATGGGTTACAATGTTCCCTAAGTAAAGCATGTTTGTCGTAAGAAACGACTACAATCTAATAGGCAATAATATCACTAACACTGCTAAGAGTATAAATAGTAATGAGTGAGTTTTACTTGCAGCATCCGATCGCAAATGTAAATCTGGTACCACGGGGTCAGAGCGCACAGCTTCAGTCCTCTTGGCCAATAGAGGTTGGCCCTTTTAGTGGGATAGTGGGAATAAGTGACTGTATTGTTACCAAAACTTGTCAAGTAGAATTGCTATATACGTTATTTTCATTCCATATGGTGTTACAATTTCCCAAAAAACAAGGGGGTGTAAATGAGCCTCGCTTTCTCTTAAACACAATGGCGAAACGTATAGCTTCAATTTATACCGATGGAATTCCTATAGAAATATTGAGTTATTGTTTAAAAACACCTAAAGCTATTGACTCTCTGAACACTGATACGTTTAATCCCGGTACGTTGGAATAATATTAAAACAAAAGAATTAATAATACATAATATATATGTTATTACCCATGTAAATTTATATACTATATAAAGTAAAATAAAGGAACTTAAAGTATCAATGGATTCATTCAAAACTACAAATTTACTGTGAAATAATTGTTGTGATAACATAAGGACGGAAGAACATCTGGAAATAAGATATGAATTCAAAACTATATATTATTAATAATAATTATTATATTAATAATATGTATTAAATATATAGATTTTCATTGCATCGAGTTGTGAGAAATGTAGAACTTAAGTCTCAATTGAAACTAAAGATAAATATCGCATTAAAATACATTACAATGCACCAATAATTTATTTAAGAGAATCCTTATTCCTTACTGGATTCCAAAAAAAAAAAATATTTTTTGATTTTACGCATGTTAAATACACGCGACACTCTACCAACAACAACTATATCCTTGCAGTTTACCTATTCGTGGAATCATAAAATCGGCAGGAGTTACTTCAACAGTCAACAACGCGAGCAGGTCAGACATTTTCGCAGAACAACGTTTCGCGTGTTGCTTTTGTGCACTTGCGAGTGCAACTAGCGTTTTACTGATCCTTAGCAACACAACAACAACAACAGCAACAACAACACCAACAATAACAACAGCAGGAGTGAGTCCATACACGACAGGAGATCATGTTCGCCGGTACAAAATACTTGCAAGCAAAATGCTACCGAAGCAACGAAGATTTTAACACTGCGCATGTCCGCCACAGCGGGTTGTGCGAACACTAACTGTGCCCAGGACATGGACATGACTTAGTCCTGGGCATTTGCAACATTGCAACAAAATGGAAACTAACTAAACAAACAATTGCAATCGTAAATTGTATGAATAGTGAACAGCAGTGAGCAGGATTTTGGCAACGCACGCGCAATTCTCGGCAAATTAACATAGTTCCATTATCGGGTAAATGCCTCAACTATAAACTGCCCGCCTTCCGTTTGCCAATGCGCTGAATGGAGTTTTACTTGAATTTTGGGTGCTGCAATGCCGCGTAGTGCCGTCATAGTCGACAGAGCTGACATAGCTGACATAGCAACTCGGTGCGAACTATCGCCCATGGTGCAAGCGGACCAAATAAGCGTGTTGTAAATTTCTTTGTACGGTCACCGACAGCGCTTCAACGTTATGCGTTCACATGTCCATGTGAGTGTGTTTGTTGAGCTGCATTTGAGCTGATTTGGGCGACTTTTGGCAGTTAACTCGAGGACATAACACAGCTGGTGGTCGAAGTGGAAAACATCTCATTAACATGGCAACAAGGTACAAACTATGGACAACTACAAGGCGCAAAAATGCAATTTAACTGAAATTGACAAAAATAGGGAAATATATTGTGAGCGAGCATGTTTATGTGTACGATCTGGTGTGGATAGACTGGCAAGAGGGTGTACTCAATTCCTGGCCTGCACTTAGCAAACGTTTAACAACGAAAAGTGGAAAAGTGTGCGTTGCCTTGCTATGCGGCGTATCGAATGTCCTGGCACACGTAAGGACACTAACTTCTAATAGCACACACGGGCGCACACACACTCTGCTGGGGCGTAAATAATTATGTTTGATAAGTCAATTTAGTATGAAACAAATTGGACATGCTGGACACTTTTAAAAAGATTCTCTGTAATCCTGTTTTCTGTTTTTTCTCGCATTTATTTTAATTATAATGTTTTTATTTATTTTTTCATTGTTGAAGATATTTTTGCTCATAGATTATCTTTTGTATGAATTACACACATTTTTCTTTAGTTGGAAGAAAAATCCTGCTTAGGTGTTAATTGATCAATTCTTTAGAAATCCATTCTGAATATAACCGTTTCAGTAAAACTTCTTGGTTATTGTATTGCATAAAATCATAAGAAATTATATTCTGTAACTTGTTTACTGATTTGCCTTTTCACAGTTCTATGATTGTTTTTTGTTGATACTAATGAGGACCACCCTAAAAAATGATAAGTTCCAATTTGTTAATATTTGGTTAAAATCCAGAAAAGGTTCTTATATTTTTACTCCTTAAAAAATGAAGTGAAATTAATTTTTGTTTTAATTATTTATTATTTTATAAAAAGGGTTTTCGAAAAGTAGTGAACTACAACAACAAAAATTTATTTTATATTATTTTAATTAATTGAATTTTTGGCTGACCATACATCTGTTTCGAGTATTGGCAAATACCCATCATCAGTGGTCTTGGAAATAATTCTTGTATTTAATAATGTGTAAATAATTTTTTGAGACTGCAAGTACCAGAAATCGAACTCGTGCCCTGCCGCATTTGAAGCTCAGAGTCAGCGCTCCTTAACACCGTAATTATTTATAATAATCATCATATTGAAAGAGTTATGTATCAGACTTTTAAAATATTTTTATTTACACCATAATACTAAGAATTATCATACAAAATTCAACCTGGTGCGAAGTTTAAAAAAACGCTGAGTTTATAACATTGATGATTAGCAGGATGGTGTGGATGTTGTGCGATAAATATGTAAAGGCATTAATTCTCAATGTTTATCAGAAAAGCTTGATTAAACTTTTGTTGAGTTTTTAATCAAATTAAGTACTGTTTGTATTTTGTTTTTCCAGATCTTCACTCATGACATCTAATTAATAAAGCTTCTGTCCACCAAGAGCAATACGAATGCACAACGAATGTACTCCGAGTTTTCAATATCCGTTTCACAAAATAGGCAGATATCAATATCAGAGAAATTGAACTTATGTAAGTGATAACTTTGGTTAGGACGACCTGTAAATTAATCAGATGCCATCCTTAACTCGAATCTGATATTTTCTGAATTGGAATGAGAAATTGTCTTGCTTGTCATATGTTTACACAACTTTATTCGCTTGGAAGTGGTGTTCCAGAACTTCTACGAAGTCGTGTCAAGGTGACGTACTTGATAAAGTTTTTATATACCACAAGCAAAACATTCACACCGAATGTGTTACAAAATTTTAATGTCCATTGCACGAAATCAAAAAACTCTTTTCGGTTATATCTCAGGCTTCAGTGACCTGTGAAGTAACCACATGGAGGTTTCTATTTTGAGATGAAAAGTTCTTTTGCTTGCCGTGGTTCCACACTACATAAGCAAAAGACATAACCATTTTATCACCCTCGTAGTGACTTCATCTGTCATTTTTTTGGAGAAGTCGTTACAAACTGTTCCATGGTGTGAACCTGTGGATACCTTCGCCTTTCTTCGAAGACATTCGCATATATATACCCTACGTACAAAGTACAAAGAGTACAAAGTAATACAAAATCTTTTTGCACTTGTGTTAACATTAATCTTTATAAAAATAATCGAAAAAGAGATATTGCAAATGAGTAGATCCCACAAAAATCAACAACTTCATATGAAAATCAAAAACGGATATGATTAATCTCTGGAAGTGCGGTGCTCACTACTCAAAATATTAGGTAAAAATATAAAATCAGAAGTAGTTTTGTGCAAAGAAAGTAACATTAAGTCACTTTTTTTATTTATTAAGAAATTTCTTATATCAACTGCTGGGACAGACTTCCTAGAATTAAAATAATGCATTACATGCAATTGCACAAATCTCCTGACATCATTCCTTGACAATGATAACCTCTTAACACAATTTCCATTGTTTGTGAAATATGAAAATTCTCATTGCATGAGGAAAGTCTTCCCAAACCATTGTTTCACTTACGAAACTCAGACAAAAAGATAAAATAACGAAACTAGAGCAACTCTAACGCAATTTGTTTACTTTGCGCGGCAGGACATTTTATTGGCGGTCATTAAGTGCGTTCGTTTATCATGCATCCTTTTGCTTGAAAGGCTATACACAATGCACAATGCATGGCAACTCGCTGCAATGCTCATAAATTTGCATTGTCCTGTACATTTCTTCTAGTCTAAGTGAAATTTGTAGTGCTGCGGTGCGGAATTGCTTTGAGCCTTGTTGCTCTATTTGGCCATTTATGGTGGACTTCTCTGTTTGTTTGTTTGTTTATTCTAGGCCACGCATAACGTCCCGCTTGCGTTTTATGATGCAATTTAAATCAGAGCAATTTACCGCTTATCAGGACAATGCATATGCTTGCAGGATGTCGATGCTTCAAGGAAGTAAGTCTTTTTTTGTATTGTTTTATTTGGTTGCGCATGCTTGTTTTGCATAAAAATCTGTCATTGCATAGTCTATATAGTAAAGATAACCAAATGAACTTTGTAGGTTTTTTTTTTATTCAAGAAAAATGGTTTTGACTGTTTTAACAAATAAAAATTAGTTCAATTCATTGTGATTAAACTCAATGTGATTTTTGGAAAATCACTGAACAATGGATGAAAGAATGACAAGGACCTTTAACTAAATATTTGTATTTGCATACTTGAAGTCATAAATTATGTTTTGATAATAAGTTTACTGATATTGGTCTCATATTTAGACTACTTTATCTCCAACGATTGATGTGAAAACAAAATTTTACTTACAAAAATGTTCTTATGATGAAACAAGTTTTTAAACTAAAATTGCTATGATGTTATGCTTAGAACAAATGTATCTAATATAATATAATAATAATATAATAATATAATAGTAATAAAAAATAAATAAATAAAATAATAAAATTCTATACTATATACTATACATCTATATCCCTAACCTCTCTATTTGACTGATTTCTAAAGCTAGTATTATTAGAACACTTACTTACCCATGTACATAGTTATGATGTAGGGATTAGTTAATAGAAATAATACATATGGTTAATGTAATTTTTGCTGGAGATCAGTTAATATAACACGTTTTGTATTAACGGGTTATATATTAATAAGGCATATATGAATAATATTTCCAGTGGTTAATCGCCACTGATGTCCGGGTATTGCTAACGGTGCCTGAGTGTGTTAACGGTGTTGCCTGACGGTGTCCAGTGCTTATACATGAAGCAGCGGTCGATCCGTTCGTTTATGGTAAGCGTAGGGAGATGGAACACTTTGAATGAAGATTTTGACATAATTAAGAAATTGATGTTTGAATTCGCTTTTGGTTCTATTCGAATTTTCTATTCAATAAATTGAGGTTCCTTAGACCATTCTGTTAACATATAACAATTCTGATTTTCTAGGTGATGCCAGTTGACAACGGATTATGATAAATTTTATGGTAATATTTTTGGTATCATTTTTTCTACTACGCTGTATGCAAATATAGCTTATTTGTTTGTATATCGGTCCCAGAAAATCGAAATCCTCCCAGTATCTCTGATTGAAACCGGTATTTATAACATCTTCTGCACAATTTATAGACTTTTTAGTATTGAAATGTGAAACCATGAGCTTTGAGGCAATAAAAAAGGTGATTACATAACAAAGCCCAATAAGGATGCTAATATTGATCCGCTTTTTCAATTATCACTGCTTACTTAGCTAAAGAAGTTAACCAGCTTCAAAATGTTCTATGTGTTTATATTAAGAAAATCAGACTAAAAGTATACTCAATAGTGTGCAGGTATTATCTTACGTTTCTAGAAAAAGTCCTGTGAACCGTTATTAGTTTATTTCCTGTCTTAAAACATTTTTTAAACGCAACTTACTCTTCCAGAAGATTTTATGCACATACTCCGGTTTTATTTAGTTTAATGAAAAGAGCAAAAACTTTTTTGTAGTTTCTTACATTCATTATATTCCTAAAACTCCAACATAGTTCTGAATAAACTCATATAGTCATTACAATCTACAAAACCAATATTCCTCTTTTTAATCTCTTAATTTATCAATTGTGATCCATTCAGTTTCAGTTTCAAATTAATTTCCATAAATACCTTTTTACATATGGAATAGCAGATATTCTCGTTCAGCGGTGAAACACGTCAAAGGGGTATGAAAAGTTATGTTTACATAATTAATTAAAGAATACAATAGCAACGACCGTGGAAGCCTTAGAACTTGAAAAAGGACACACGTGAAATACTCGTATATTTGAGAAAGGATGCTTAGTATTCGCGATATACAAAGCGGGCTTAACAAAAAAAGGGGTGTGTAATTGTTGAAATCGAAAATAAAAACGAAAACGACACGGAATGAAGTAATGTTAAATTAAATTAAATAAATGAAATGAAATGAGCCACATGAAAAATCTCGCATTGCATTTCCAAATTATTTAATTTCAAAAATATTTCAAGCCTTTCTAACAACACTAAAAGGGGTTGGATGCGTAGACCGCGTTTGGCTTTCTTCAGTATGCGAGCACTATTCATGGAATGCAAAGTAACTGGATGTTGTACTGTTAACTGCACATGTGCCCGGACACTCACGCACAATCGCTATCGGTGATGGTTACGGTGGTGTGATAATAAACTTATAACTTCAGAATACAACAAAGGATATATTTCATAACTGTAAATGTTGTTAAACAGCCTTTCGGTTTAGCACCCAACAAAACTTCGATATAGGAATATTACGGAATATTGCATAAGAATATTGCTTGTTAATGGCCTATAAAAGGCATTAAATGAGTTCAGCCGAGATATGATACTCATACAAGTATATGGGAAAGGGTTACGAATTGTTGTGGGACATCAAATCCGTTAGCTCAATATATTCTACTTATTAATGAATATTTTATGTTGTTTCATTTAAAATTGGGCGTAAACATTTAAACATTTGTCAAATGTGTCTTTGTAAGAGTTGACATCCCAACAATATTAAATCTACTGACTCCGCAAATATGTCTCTCCAAACTGGTTCGTGGTCAACATTAATATAAATTTAATGGTAATTTCAAAAAGGATTTTCTATTGTAAAACTTACTTGTATTTGTGGCCACGAATGGTAGTTATGAGTTACTTCCAAACTAGACACCTCACTGGACTTAAAAATTTCATAAATTCCATATCATAGTAAATTTCAGCACAATAACTTCCCAAATCTTATTATACAAATGCAATTTTAGTAAAAAATTTTACCGAATCAACTGAAATAAAATTATTATAGAACCCAAATATCCCTTGATATACGAGCGTTGCCATATTGTTTCAATTTAATTCGATTGTGATTTGATTTTAGTGAAAAATGTGAAATGCTTGGAAATTCGCTGAATTTTCATGAATTTCAATGACATTTTAGGGTTAAATTGCACGTACAGAATATTCACGTCTATTTCGGATACGAGTCTGATACAGAATATTTTAGGTTTCCTCAGTGGGATAACAAACGAACGGAAGTTATTCAATTATTTTGATTTATCAAATTTAGGTTTTATCAAAAAAATTGTATGTAGTTTTACAATTTAAATAGTTTTTAACTATAGCAAGTAAGAATTCTATTGGATTGGGTTAAATAAAACATTACAAACGCGGTTTCCACATTTTATTTTATTATTGTATATATATATATATGTATATTATTTTATTTATATAACAACCAGTATGCATTAGGCGTCAATTTCTATTAAAGATATTGAGGTTTCAAAATGAAATGTCTTTTATAGAAATATTAAGTTGTTTCCTTATAATATTGTTGTTCATATTATAAGGAAACAACTTTTGAAGTTATAAAAAGAACCAAATGAATATATTATTCATTTTGAAACAACATCCCAATATATTCACATTAATTAAAAATCCTAGTCAACAGCTTCTTCTACAAAGTTGACCCGATTGAAATATAACTTTCCATAATCCTGTATTTATTTTGTTAAATCAAATTAAATAAAAAAAAAACATTGAATAACAAATTTTATAGTCGACCGTGACTTTAACTCTACGTCGATTATATCGCACTTGCAAGAATTCAAACCCAATAATATCAATATATTAACGAAACCACTTTATCTATCATTTAGTATATTTTAGTCCTGATTTTGGATCTGATTATATCAGAGAGAAAAACTCTTCGAAAGATTTATAGTCACTTATTTGCCGACAAAAAATATCGAATTAAATGGAACAATGAACTGTATGAGTAATACCGCGTACATTAACATAGACTGGCTAGGTTATGTCTTATCAATATAAGCAAATACTCAGGGTAGAAATGTGTTTGATTCGATATCTGCTCATAGAAAACGCAATAGAGGACGTCGGCATCTTCGGTGGCAAAACCAAGTGATCGACAATATCAAGACACTCTGTACTACCAACTGGCGACAAGAAGCCACTACTCGTGCTAGCTACCTGAGGTTATTGGATGTGTCCAAGAACGACAAACAGCTATAATAGCCAAATAAGTAAAGTAAGTAAGTATAGCCAAGCGATTTCCGTTATTCCGAAAAATGTTCAAGTTATGTTCCCAAGAAATTTTAAGGAAAATTTTAAAATACTGGTGCATTAGTTCGTACACTAATATGGGTGAATAGCCGGATATATGCGCATTAGTAAATCATTGAATGGAATAAGACTAAGTAGTTTGTTCAAGAGAATCTTGTAACTATTTAATTCCATTATTAAAAATACGAAAAGCAATAAATTGACCGTGTGGAACAAGAAAGGATGGATGGAAGAGGTGAAACAACAAGACGTATGGCATTGATTTAGAGATGTGTGAAATGGGATTATTCATACTTTTTATAATGATTTGATTTTTAAATTGTACATATAGATAGAGTGACTTGAATATATTTTTTGGTGGTATCTTGTTTTTACATAAAGGAACTACAATCACAACAATTATAAACAGTCTTTTGAACTACATATATTCTCCCCTACTCCATATGAAGGGTATGCAAAATTTTTAACAAAAATTGAATATATTTTTTTTTAACTAGTTAATATATTTGGTTTTAACTACTCATGAAATAGTTTCCTAGTAGTTTAGGCTAGGTTATACCGAAAATTCTAAGGACCACCAAAGTCTATTTGCCCGATGTGTTATTATTTTTATTATATAAATAATAATATTATTATTTTTATAATATTATATTATATTATTGTTATTAATATTATTATTATTATAAATAAGTTGTCCATTGTGTTATTTACAAACGCTTAAAAGCTACCTCTAACCTTCGACAAAGCTTAAAATGCTTTTTATAGGTAGGTCTCCTACCCTATTAACCCTATTTGAAATCATTGAAAACATATCCATGTTTGTGAATAATTGTTACTAATAGCAAGTAAGAATATAATCCATTCAATTTACAGCTGTTTTTCGAACAAAGGTTTCCTAACTTAAACTCGCTTTTAACAGAATTTAGATATTTCATATGCATAAATCCTTTCCACTTTATTTTTGAAGAGTAAACAAAAAACGAAATGTTTAGAATCAATGCAAAAAAAATAAATGTAAATAATAATAAATCTCATAAAGAATAAAGTAACAATAACATGCAACGTATGTACGTCACGCGGCGTATGCAATTTGCATCCGGTTCCGGCATAACCAAACAAAATACATTTATAAACATAACAACCACACACATATATACATATACACACACTACACTTGTAAATGCGTGCTTTTTTCGTCAAACTGTAATGTGCATATGTGTGTGTGTGATGATTGCAGCCTCAAACGGTGGCGCGAGCACCCAAAATCCCATTTTTAAAACCATAAAAACAACACACTAAAGAAAAACAAATAAAAAGATTATTTAATCCTCACACACACTTTAATCCTTTTTTGCATACATACAGTCCTTAGCATATTACATATCTGTATGTAAATGTGTTACAATATATCTATATGCAGTTGGTATGGTATTTATGCATGCATGTATGTGTTTAGGCAAAATGCAATTTAGAATATTTGCAATTCCCTTTTGGCAAAAAATTTGTAGCTTAACACATTTTTATTTTTAGTTTATTTTTTAATTTTGCTAAAGTTTGCATATTAAAACGTTTCACAACACACAGCACACAACAACAACAAGAATAACAACAGCAATAAGAACAACACATGAGTAACAAACAAAAGCACTAACAACAACGGTAGTAGTGTCAACACAATAACAACAACTACTGAAATATAATAAAGAAGCTATAAAAATAGAAATCGTCATGCCTTGTTTTAATTGTTATTTTTCATTACAACATCAACACACACTGTACGACAACTTGTGAACATGACAATGCAATTGACAAAAAGCACACATACACATACACTCACATACATTAATAATGCGCTGCTTCTAAAAAGCAACTAACTACGTATGTACATTATTAGCGCATAAAGAATTTTTCTACACATTTTATATGTACACCGCAGCAGCAGAAGCAGCAGCCAAAGCAGTAGCAGAAGCAGTAGATCAGCAGCGCTTAGCTTATGAAAGCAGCGGCAATTATTAATAAAATTGAAAAAACCCTTTTTTTGTAATTCTTCTTTGACACAAAATTTATTGAAGTTAATATTCAACGCCAAAGAGGGGTGAGCAACTTGCCAAAACTTGCGTTGACAAAAGGGTGAGGTGAGATGAGGTGAAGTAAAATATACACATTATGTTGTATTATTCACAGCTCTTTAAAATAACAAAATAGGTGCAAGGGTGTGTAAGAATTGTTCGTGTAAACATAAATCATGCAGCATATTGCATAATTATGTGACTTTCCCGCACACTGTCAGCGGTAAATAGTTTAATATATTTTTTTTTCGTTGTATGTTGAAGCCACAACTAATTTAACTTAATTTTCTACCGACTACGAGATAATAGCGTGTCCTTAGAGAAGCTTAAAAACCATAGCATCCGATTTAATAAGTTAAACGCTGAGATTTAGAAAGATTGTTGATGGGTTGGTTTTGGTAGCAGCAGAGCTTCCAATTCTGTCCAAATAGCATATAAGCGTCATTTCTTTATGAAGCACCTGGGGATAAGATTTAAGAAGAATCCTGTTTCGTAAAGCCAACCTGCGAGACTCACAAATAAGATTATAGTGGTTAGTTTGTAACATTTTTCCCTTACTTTATGCATAAATTTCATGCTAAGTATTATTTATCTGACTCGTGACCGTAGTGAAGAAGAAGTATAGAGAGGCGAGCAGAGATTTGAATAATTTGTGTATACTTTAAAAAAATTGATAATATTAAGTGATTTCTCTTCATAATAACTGAAGACAAAAGAAGAAGATCAGTACATTGAAATTGAGAATCTGTTTTCAAGTGCTGCGTAAGACTGATAGTAAGACCATAAGCACATACCTTTGCAATCACTTTTAGCAACAAGATCTTTTTTCATTATGAAATATAATTTTGGATACACGTTTAGGAGGGATGTCCTAAACGCAATTATCGCATACACCACTTAGGTACTATAGTTATAAATTAAAATTTCAAATTAATATTATTGTGTAAATACTAACATAATATACTAATACCAATAACATACTAATACTAATAGTGTACTAATACCTATAATATATTAATACTAATAATATACTAATTATAATAATATGCTAATACTAATAATATACTGGTACTAACACAAATAACGTACTAATACTAAGAATATACTAATACTAATAATATAATAATACTAATAATATACCAATACTAATAATATATTAATACTATTAATATACTAAAACTAATAATATAGATACAATTATTATATAAAGTTATTCATTTCATGGTTTCGAAACAAATAGACAACACTTTACAATTTTATTTCATTTAAATTTTTTTCTTCAATGTATTATTTGGAATTTATCTTTAGATATGGATAAAATACTATATAAATATTCTTTATGGAAAATCTCACAAAAAAGTAGTGACATATCTTATAATCTTTGTAGTCAATTTCAACCAGATGCGGTAAACCAAAGAACAGCAAAGCTGTTAGATGAAGCTGGATTTCTATCTTTAGGGAGATATATCTAAACGTATAGATTCAATTAGTAGTGATGGAGTTTCTTAAAATTCCAATGGGAGCGTTACTTTTTATTGGTGAGAATTGAGCCTTAATGACAGGTACTAACGTTACAAAAAATAAGGACTTAAACCCAGATCCACATTTTTTGTCTTATGTTACGAAATCCTTCTCCATATGAAAAGCTAAATAACAGTTGCTCTTGTAAGTTCAGCGGTAAACATAAATGAATTATTGCGAGTTTTTCTGTCCTTCATCTGTTAGGCTTTATCTCACTTGTTTGGTTAGGTTCAGTAGTAAACATAAATGAACTACATTCATAGCTTTTCTGGGAGTCTACAATAGTCTATTCTATTTTTTTATTCTATTTATTCTATTCTATTCAATTCTGTGGTATTATATTTTATTTATATTCTTCTATCAAGATGAATATAGAGTGTAATAATAATAGAGTATAGAGTATAGAATATAGAGTATAATATATGATATTTTGGAGTAACATTGTGAAAAACATTGACCCATACATTGAGTAAGACTAAAAATTTTTTTATATTATTTATTCTAAATTTTTATATATTCAGTCTACACGTTTAATTTCTGACGATAGCATATTTAACATAGTTGTGTATTTACGAATAGTAAAAATTATTTTATGTCACACCTTCCATAATTTGAATTTGTAAATCTCACTTTTTTAATAAAAAATGTAAATAGAATTATGTTCTAAAGCTCTAAACTAAATAAATCCACATTTTGCATACACAAAATTCATACACCACCCTACAATTTATATAGCATGGCTATGAAACGAGAAAAAAAGTTTAATTTGCATTTCATGTTAAAAACTAAATAACAAATAAAAAAAATATAATAAATCCTACTTTATGTCACAATCAATCTAATATAACAAAAAGGCATAAGGACTCTTACCTCACTTTCCATCAAACAATAAATGTTGCATTATTTTGTAAACATGTAACACAGTTAAAGGAACTTAAGATCGCAAACAGAATGGATTGAATGGATGGGTTCTAACATAGTTCTTGAACAATACAAAATTGGAACACTATGAGTTGAAATCTGAAATTTGAACCCCTATTAACACGCATTTAACTGTTCATTTGAAAGTTTCATTTCGGGCAGTGATGCGTTAAATCAGCACAACAACAATAACAGCAGCGGCAAGGATAACGTACGGTAGAAAAGTATGCAGCCACTCAAAGAGAAAACTCAGCTGGACTCGTCTGTCATTCACACCAATAAATAAAAAGGAATAAATTGAAATTAAAAAAAAAGTTTTGGAATATATAACTTTAATCTGGCAGGAACATAAGTTACTGATTTTGATACACAGTGAAATTTAATTGTAGCAACTGTGCGTTTCACGCATGCATCAGCAAGCGGGTGGGTGGAAGGCTTAGTGCGGCAGGTATTAAATTCGTAGTTATGACAACGTCATAATATGTTTATTAATTAAAAAAAAATTATTTAGACATATTTATTCATAACAACTTATTTTAATTCTATTTATAATTTGTCACGTAACTTGAGGTGCGTTTTAGCTTAAGTAGCTGTCACTTGAGTTCCACATATGAGCGACATGCATGCACGAAATCATTGGTGACAAATGAAAGTTCGTATACATCATGCAGCATGTGCCGCTGTTGAGTTTGAGCTGTCATACCTGCTTTATATTCAATCGAAGAATTAAAAACTAAAACCATATCAAAGTGCAAAAAAAAAAAAATAAAGTTCTTTACTTCAGTAGAATTTATTTTAATTTCTTCCTTAGTAAAAAACACTGAAGCAAATAAAAAAAGCTTAGTTATGTTTATGCAAAGCAGCGGTTTAACATTTGCTGCGCTATTTTTGTGTGTAAACGCAGGGCTTTGGGGGGTGCGTCATAAATATCACGACATTAACATTAATTGCACTCAATGTCCTCTTGTGTGGCGCGTAAGCAGCAAATTGATGCGAGTGTGTAGAATAAGCAGGCACATTTCCTTATGTCACTTTCGTCCAAATTAAGCTTGGGAAGCTGCACGGCTGTTCAATGCTGTTACTGCTATTTCTGTTACTGTATTGGACGCACACATGTGGCCAACGAAGTTTACCATTAAGCCTTGCTGTGGCTCTTACTGCGGCTGTAACTGTGGTGTTTTTCATATTATTCGGTGTGTTCGGTTTTTTTCGGGTTCACCCCAAACGATTGGTTTTGTTGTTGTAGTTTGAGTTCTTGTTATTTTTATTGTGGTGGGCTCACACATTTCAATATTCTTTCGATTGTGGGTGGTTTGTATGCATTTCACTTGATATTGTCACCACTCTTGTTGTTTTTGTTGTTGTTGTTGTAACAGTTATTCTACTCGGTGGTTGTTATTATATTGGCCTGCAGTGAGGAATTATTTCAATAATGAGGCTGCAAATTCATTGAAACTGAAAGGAGCAAAACGAAATAAAAAAACGTTCCGAGCGCGATTTAATTTGAAAACTAAAAATGTGAATATAATGACGTATTCGTTAATTTGGTAGTGACTGACTATGAATATGTAATGTATGTAAAGTATGTTACTATGTCTACAGTGGAGCAAATATATTTTTATTTCTTTTACCTACTCTTGCTACCACCAATGTGAATAGTGAAATGTCCTGTATTCGCATTGTATTCTAGACACTGAAAATTTAGAAAAATAATTTGGTTGCAAAATTCAACTAAATCTCTGGTTAAAATATTCTTACTCGACGTATCATATTAGTTCAACCACACCACATGTTGCTTCTCATATCTTATTTACCACATGAGCTAAACTTTTCCGAAGAAAATGATTAGGTCAATTTAATTAGTATGTGGTTAGAGCACATTTTTTTAAGTGTATGCACGATTAGAAACGAAAACATAATTTCGACTTACGGAAAATAAGCTATATGTTGCAAATATGTATATATAAAAATGTTAACAGAAAATAATAGTACCTACTTGCTGAAATGGTCATTACCGCTACCGCTACCGGGTTTCAACCTGACGATGGACGTCTTTTCAGGCGCCTCTGCTGGGTGTGCGCCTTCTTCAGTCTCATACATAAAGTACGGGTAGTGCTTCCCCACCTTTATCACTGCACAGGAAGCACAGGAAGTCTACCTGTATTCCTTCTTCCTCCAACTACCGCTTCAAATATCTTTTTCGTTCAAGCATCGTTATCCACGATATGCCCAAGCCAGGGAAGTACCTAGATATTAATTTACTAGTCATCAATAATTTGCTAGTCGCATCTCGACCAAAAATCTTACGAAGAACTTTTCTTTTGACTGCTCCCAGTACTACTTTATCTGTCTGTAACAGCATCCATGCTTCTGCGCCGTACAGAAGCGCAAGTAGGCTAAGCTCTACATCCCAATATTGTACTTAACCCATATTAACACCAATTCGCTATGGTACTTCTTCGTCTGATCTTTAGGCTAACATCGTTGTTGATTGTTACGGCGGTACCAAGATAGATGAAATCCTTAACAGATTCAAATGTATAGTCGCTAACCACTAGGTTAGGATCCACCAGTAGCCGAAATATACTTCGTTTTACACTCATAAAACATTCATCAAAGTATCTATTGGTTGAAAACACTATCACAAAAAAGATCAAAAATGTTCAATATATCACAAAATAACATCTCTTATCTTCTTGAACTGAAATCCAAGCCCGAAACATAATTATATCACTTAAGTTAAGTTTATAGAAAAAAATATTATTGGCTGTTGAAAAACATAATTGTTTATACTTAATTAGAAATATGTTCAAATTTATATACTTTTATTTTATGTGTTTCTTTTTAATGTTTATTATCTAGTCCTAGAATGCTATCTAGTGAAGAATAATTTATATGTTGTATATCTAATCGAGAATTAAATAATGTTACCCTATATAAAAATTAAAAAACGCTGCCAATAGCATTTTATTAAGCATGAGATTTATAAAGTGCTGTTATAAAGCATCAAGAGCCCATAAGCAATAGGTCTAAAAGTATAAAAAGGAACTCCATGGCATATATGTTCACGTAGCATAATTTTATATATCATACTTTTTTAACACCAACTGAGGTCCGTTGTACCACTAAATTAACATTGTCAACAACATTTGTGTTGCTTGAAATCGAGATTTTAACTTGAACTCTATCCCAGAACGAAGATCTTTGCTTCTTCATCGCTTGTTTTTAAGCGCTAATAAAAATCGATATTTCCTGTAATTTCGATCCCTTGCATACACATTCATATATGTCTATAAAATTTTTATGCGATAATTTTGATTTTGCGCTACAGTTCAAGTTCGAAGCTCATGACAAGTGAAACACGTGCATCTTTTCTATCAAAACCACCCAAAACATGACATTCATCTCATTGTTGTGGATATTATGAATTCTTTTGTAGTAGTTGTTGAGTTATTATTGTCTACGTGCCCACTTATTGTTTGATGTGGATTTTAATTGAACTCAAGTTTTGGTTTTTGGTTAGCAGAAATCAACTTCAAATATCATTCCAAGTCAGGAACGACAAAACAAAAATCAGAAATCTCAGAAGTCTCAACTTGGGCAATTTAAAAAATCCAAAATTCGAGTATGAAAATGAAATGTGAAGAAAAACACGTTGCATTCATTAAAAATAAATAACAGAAATGCCATTTGTTAACCCATCATACGCCAATTTTACATATATTTTTTGCCAAGTTCAAGTAATTCCAAAAGTATGCTCTTCAGTTCGCCTCTCTACTCTTTATAATAAACGCGCCCTTTTTTTAAGATGAGAACTCATTTGTATTTAAACTGCATTTATTTATCCGTAATTCAGTTCGCATATGTCATGCAATGAACCGTAAGCAAAGATATCCCTGCACTACACCGAATTGCCTTTCATATCCTTGCTGGCGTGTCAGTGATATTGCGTACAAATCTGTGATGACATTTCGGATTTTTTCAGTTTTTTTGTTTCATTCGAGTTTTATTGTTAGTTGTGTTTTTAGTTGTTAATTTGAATTTGATTAATGATGCTCTAAATACTTACAAATGATTGTGACAGAGGATGAATCATAAAAAATCGTACGGGACTACACCTGCTACCATTCAACCGAGTTTTTTTTCAGTGGTTCTTCTTGGTTTGGTTTGGTTGAAAGAATAGATTTGGTTAAAATTGTAAACATCAGTTCATTGGTTTGGAAAATGGAAAGGGTTAATTAAAACTAAGTACAGGATTTAAAATTATTTTTTCTTTTTTAAATTTTTCAATATTTACAAATAGTGGATTTAGCTTTCTTTAAATGGAGATTAACTGTGTAAGGTTGCACATGCAACCCTTTCTGTGGTATAATTAATCCTTATGGTAGTTGTTCACTTTTAATTTTATTTTTAATTTAATTATAAATGTTCACTGAACTTGAAAACTAAGTCGAGTCACTCTGATATAAAAATTCATTAATATTGGTTTATTTTAAAGTAGTCGAAAGCAAACAAAAGAGAAAGATTTTTGATTGAATAAGAATAAATGACGATATTTCAATAATATATTAACATCTTTTTTCTTACTCTCTTGACGTAACGAAAATTCTATTAAGAATCTAATTTTTCTGACCGAAACATGTTTGGAAATAGTATTATCTGCTTCGTTCAGACTTCAAAGCCATCGTAGAGGGTAACAACCAACCAAAATATCCGGTTTAAAAATATTGATTACAGCTCACTCATTGATTCCATATATACTGAAAAATATAGTTGGTACTTTTTAATTCCAAGCTGTTTCTGCTTCAACCTTATAAACATTCCCTGGTATTGAAACAATTTTTGAGTAAGATTTTGTTTATTATGTTGATAACAAATATTTTAAAATTTGCAATCATTATTGCAACTAATTTTTCTAGGACTACGTCATAACAACTTCCTCTAGTTTTCAAGGTATCTCCCGATAACTGTCCACTCATTGGAGCTAAATTATCTGAAATTAGTTTTCATCAGCGACGGATCATTGACACCTTATGCTCGCTTTCGATTCATAATATAGACCGACTATTTATGTGACACTGATTAAAATATTTGTCATGCTGATCCGCTCATTTGATTATCTACCGTTTGATTCAAATTTTCAAACCGAAAACTTGGAATAAACCAAAGCTATAGCAATTTTGTTTTATTAGTGGCGTCCGCACTCCTTTCTTACAGTATCAGTAGAGTGTAAATTATGGTCTAGTATATAATTGCCATGGATATGTACTGTCAGATAATGCATCCAATTCTTTATTTAAAGTATGTTATCAATGGATTTATTTCTAGTTTTCTAATGTGGAATGAGTACCCATTAATTTAGAAAACATAGTACCTGTAATAATTAATTATTTTTTTATTTTATATATCATTTTATTGCAATTTACATGACAGCAACGATAGAACTAATAAAAACTTAGAACTGAGAAAAACTTAGAAAAAACAAGAACTAAGAAAAAAGGTTAGTTAAAATTACCTGGAAGATCTTTACGATATCACCACCGTTTAAAGTGAACATTTAAAATGGTTTCCAAAGAGAAAGTACAAGAACATTAAAGGAAACTTAAGTTCGAAGCAATTAGAACTGGTGGAAAGGGCGAAGAAGAAGAAACTTTGGGGACTAACTATGTAGCTGCAAACTCTATCTATGGTCTCTTATGCGTTGACAATGTGTGTTGAATTAGATGGAACGATGAACCGTACGATCTGTATCGCAACATTGACTCAGTTAAACGTATCAAAACTCAGTAGTTTCGCTGCTTGGATCATCTCGTACGAGTAGAAGAAAAAGCTCCGGTTAGAATGGTGTTTGATTCATACCTGCTAATTTGAAAATGCTGTAGAGAACATACGCATCTTCGTTGGAAGAACCAGGGGATCAATAATATGAAAACACTAGATACTAACAACTATCTACAGCAAACTACTGGTCGGACTAGCTGGCAGAGGCTATTGCATGTGACCGAAAACAACTCTGTCTATTGTCTCTAACTAAGAGAGAAAGAGAGAGTACGTAAGGAACTCAACTCCGTCTACAAACAGAGCGAGCTTCTTCAACAACTATGCTTTTGATTCTTCCAACCTGCATTTAATTAAGTCTTCGATAAGGTCCGTTATGCTGTGGTATCCGCTATCAATTAGTCAACTAGTTTAACTACCACAATAACCTAAAATAACTTACGTCTTCCCTAATTTCTGTATCTTTCAAAATGAATACAATTTCACACATCTTTTAAATAAATTTTACACTAATGGAATTATCAGTTTAAGCCAAAATGTCAGGATAAGCGGCCAAACAACGTGAAGGTCCTACCTTTATCTCAATTTTTACTTGATATATTTTAATTAAATAAGGGAAATATTCATTATAAGATATTAAACCATACAATTTACTTAAAATGCGCATTCATATAATAATTTGTGAAATTAACACTCTGCTGTTAAGTTATATCCTTTGGGGTACCATAATCCCTGTTAATGCTATTAAAAATATACGATAAGTAAAAAATTTCACACTGTAAGAGAATGTCAGTACCAACAATTTTATACGTCCAACCAAAAAATATTGCATAAAACCAATGTAATAACAACAAACTACAAAGGATTAATGCTGTTTACCTGAAGGATTACGTGTGAAAAAAATATTGTATAATTTTCGCACCTTTTTCGCATAAAAGAGCGGCAATGCATTTGCCATCATGTGTGCCAGGATCGACGAAGTGACATGTCAAATCCGTGTGACATTTATCTCATATAAGTTGTTTTTGTTGACTTCTTAATACTATTATACGTATGCGTTCACGTATCCTTATCCATATCCTCACACATCTTGCGAAATTGAACAAAATATTCGTATTCATTCACAAATAATAAGTGCAAATTCTGTTCCTTTTTCTACTAATTTTTCCATTTCCGTTAAGGCAAATAAGGAGCAAATTTAATTTTAAAGAAATAAAAATGCCATTTGCTGCGG
This sequence comes from Teleopsis dalmanni, assembly GCF_002237135.1. NCBI lineage: Eukaryota > Metazoa > Arthropoda > Insecta > Diptera > Diopsidae > Teleopsis > Teleopsis dalmanni. Next base: position 202,975,466 of record NC_051846.1, read on the forward strand.
GTAATTGAGCCAGGAATGCTCAGGCGTAATTCAATTTGCCTTTGAAGACGACACGACGCAGTCTCACCGTTCCGTCCTCTTATCCTGTTGACTACTGGATGCGACGCTTGCGGGTCCCTTGCATGTTTGATGTCAAACTTCTTGACGCAAATAACTGAAATGTCATATTTTGCAATTGAAACCAAAGAAAAGCCATTTTCTGGTTTAACACAAAAATATACAAAAAATTTTCCACCGAATTTTACTTTTTTCTGGTTTGAATTTGTGTGTCTTTTTTACTTTGAGTTGCCAACCAACATTTTTGGTGGAATATATTATAAAGTTTTTTTCTCACTTTTTTTTTATTGTATCTTTTACTTTGGAAGTACTTTATTTATTTGAACTTCTACTTACTTTTTCACTTTGAAATTTGGTGCGAAAAAAATGGATTTTTTTATTAGAAATCTTCTGGTTGCGTTTTTACTTAAAGACGGAAGACGGAAGCCGGAAGGAAGCAAGCAACAGGATAAAGTACTTATTTTAAGCCAAATTTGCTACTTTTTTGTTATAAATTTTAGTTGTGCGGAAAATTGTTTTAAATTGTTAATAAAAATGTGAGTAAAAATCGTACAAGGGTTGAAAATTATAGTTCAAAGTGTTTCAAATTTAATAAGCCCTTCACTTTTAAGAGTGAAATATATACATTTTTTTGGTTTTGATGAAGCAGCACTGAGAGTTTTTGAAAGAAAAATTCTTCGTAAGATTTTGGGTTCTCTATAACTTGGCGACAACTACCGATTAAGCCACGACTTCCATGTATTGGAGGTTTCTAAAGAAAATTGGAAAAAATTTTTTGACTAATGGTCCGTTGCAAAAGTGTATTAATCATAAAATAGAACGAGTAAACTGATCAGTATATCAATTCGTACATTAACTTACTGATCTTATCTAAGTTTTTCTAAACTTTGGAGGCTTTATCGTAAAAGAAAACAAATTTTTTTTCTATACATATGATCTGTTAATTTGTCCGATTTTTCTTGGCACTTTTACGAAAAATCTATAAAATATTCATTAACGATAGCTATTTCCTCTTCAACTAATAAACTTATTTTTTACGATTATATTTTCTTAGGAGTTAGAAGAATCTGAAGTCAGGGAGTTATATGTGGCGAATAAACTGAACATTGCAACAACTCATATAGTGACTAACTGATCTTATCGGTGTTTTTCTAAACTCCGGGAGCACTATCCTGCACAAAATGTTTTTTTACTCTTCTCTATATCAAGTATTTCTGCATAAAATTATAAGTCCAATATATTTAACAGACTCCAATAATAATCTCAGGTCATTTTTGCTTAATTTGGAGTTGTGATCGATCATATAAATTTTTTTTATAACAAAGAACTAACTCCAACACTTTTTTGGCCGATATTTCAACATAAATTAGGCTTATGTATAAACCAAATTTATAAATCCAAATCCCAGACATTTTTCTAAACTGCGGGAACATTGCTTTGAAGACAAATATTTTTTTCTTTTCCATAGTCCGTCTTCTTTCACGAAGTTATAAGTCTAACATATTTAACAGGCTTTAATAATATTTGGAGGCTATTTTTGCATTAGTTTGAAGATAATTCATCAATCAAATTTCTTTTGTATCCCAAAGAAGTAACTCCAACAATTTCTTGGCATATTTTTTGACATAAACCGGCTTGATGCCTTTTGACCTATACAATACCGTAATCATATAGGGGAGTTTAGAACTATTTCGAACCATTAGTGAAGCTTAAGATGATTTTTAAGAGATGGTATTACAACTGCTTGGGATCCTATGAAAAGTAAGTCACTTACATATGTAATGCCGGTCTCAGTTGACTTTCTTGACAGTGAAGCATCATAAGAAATGAGCAAACCTTGACATCAGACTGTAGCCTATTGTTTTCATTTAGGTTTTTAGTACCAGGCAAAATTCTCAATCGTAGTAATAAAAGAAATAAATAAATGTTTTTATTCTCATCAAAATTCTCAATATATTACTTAAGGAGTCAGATTAGAATGACTTTTAGATTAGAAAGAGATTTAGATTAGAATAAAATAAATAATATTGCGATGTATTTGTTAATTGGTAAATATTGACTATTCTGAATATATTAATCTTAAATCCGAACCTTCAATTTCAACAATTATTTAAATACTTTAAATTAAATTTACGCTAAAATTGATTTGACACGCCCACACAACTGTAAACAGTACATAATTTCCCTAAAACGTAGACAAAAATCGAATAATGCCTTTGTTGGTTGCCAAATTACAAAGCAAGAAAATCAAATTAATGCAAATATTTTTTAAAAAAATAAAAAACTGATTATTTTTAAAGATCGAACGCAGTTAAGAGAATTGGGGTTGAGCTACACCGCAACAACCAACCAACAAATAAACCAAAAATAAAAAAAAAATTATTTAACAAAATCAAATATGGAAGATGCTTAAGTAGAAAAAAACAGATCTGCTACTATACAATTAAGCAACAGCAACCCCCACAATTGACAATAAACATACACACTTACACATACACACAAATGTCAACAACAACAACTCCAATTGCAATACCAATAATATTCACCCGTTGCCTGTGACACCCCACCACCCACCAGCTGTGACCTTTACGTTAATGACGAACAAGTGTGTGACACTTTTCAACTGCGCAACAACAATTTGCGACAATTGCTTTTTACTTCTTATTGTTGTTTTTGTTTTTTTGCATTGTTACTGCAATTGTTGTAGTTATTTTGTATATTATTTTTCGCGTTCTTTTTTTTTTTTGAGCAACAAACAAGCAAAAGAAATCACTTGCTTTGTGTCAAGTTTCATGCTTTTATTTTGCTTTCATTTTTTTCTTTTGCTTTACACATATATTTTTATTTTGTTTTTGTATTTTATATAAAAAAAACAGCAGAAAATAAAGTAGCGTTACGACTAAGTGCGGAAAAAGCGTTTAATTGAAAATTATCACTACACGGTTGTCACGCAATTACGACAAACGAAACATTTTGACTTTAATTGTACGTTTGTGTGAGTGAATATACTGTGTGGTATGCATGTGTGTGTGTGTGTGTGTGTGTGTGTGTGTATGTGTATTATGAAATAAAAAACGACACAACTGTGTTAAACCCGCAGGTTGTCATGACTGTGGTGATAATTTGGTTATAAATTTTGAGATCTGCTAGCTGCTGTAGATAACATTTATTTCCTTAGATTCAGTGGATTTCCCTGAACAATCGTCTACTTATTGCAAACCCACAGTTCTTTGATGAATGCTCTTAAGTGATACTTTGTTTAACTTCTTATATTACATTAATTTCAATGGAACATATATTTTTAATAGCGAATAATTCAGAGATTCTATAATTAATTTAAAATATATTCTGTATATTGAATTTAACATGAAAAGAAACGAATATTTATATATAATATCAGTGTTAATATCAATAATGTTACTTTTTACATTATTATTATTATTATTACTTCTAATTGCAAACTACGACATAAGGCTAGCGTAGTATCATAATGGGTCAATACTTAAGTGGGCCTTGGGCACAACGCCGCCGTTTAATCTAGCCCAATGGCATAAGTCAACTTAGATTTGGTAAGGTTTTCACAGCATACACGTAGGCCTTTTAGCCCATGTATTACCATAACAATCTTGGAGAGTTTAAAACTATTTCGAACCAATATTGAAGCTAGAGATGATTTTTAATGGATGGTATTACAACTGTTTAGGATCCTATAGAAAGTAAGTCACTAACATTTATAATTCACATTACGAATGCGATCTCAATTGGGTTTCTTCACAGGGAGAAACCAACAATATTGGATGCTGAAGTTTATTGCGATAGAGACTAAGGAGTATGAAAAATAGTGCTATTGGAGCAAGAAATACAAAAAAGGCAGAAACAATTTGCAAGCCTTACAGGTTTGATGTAATCTGAAATGCTATTAGGAAACATCATATCGTACGCTAACCTATGAACGTATGAACAACACTAAACCATGGTATCACAACGTCACATTACTTGAGCACAAGTGCCCTTTGAGCACAAGGTACCAATAAAACCAAACTCAACCAAATAACCGCCTTTACTCGGCATCTTATTAAGATCGTTAAATTTTTGTCCATTTAAGAAGGACAAAAACTTTACTGGAGTAAAACTATCAATCGTTCATTGATCCTTCTCATCTTTTATTTTCTTGTTGAATCCATTCTTAGTATGTAATCTAGTTAAAGTAAGTGAAATGAAGTATAAAAGTATACCTATAGTCATGTGAGTAGGTTATTAAAAATACAACAAAAAAAGATATTTAAAGCACTATTCTACTATGCAAATAAAAGTTTACTAATTTTTATTTACTAAGAATGCTAAATATGCTAAGAATGCTACAAAAACCAAAAAAAAAATTTTTTTAAATTAATGAAAAAAAAATGAAATTATTAACTTTAAATTAAAAATCGTAAGCATCTTATTAGCGCAAATATGGGTTTACAGTTCAAATAACAAACACTAATGAATATAATACCCCCCCGCCAATAAGTAAATGTTCAACAACAAAAGCTATGGGCAAGCCTCAAGTATGAAAGAAGCCTGAACTCTGAACCCTCGAACCCTATAATAAAGCAGCACCCTTCTTCATATAAATTTCAGTCAATTTTGGTGCGAATTTCATTTTCATTATTTCGTTTTTTTTTTCTTTTTTTTTATAATGCTTTAACAAAGCACTATGAAATATCGAAATTGGTACATTGATTAGCTGTGAGTAAACGTTTCTCGTGTCCGACAGTTCGTCAATTGTTTATTGCTTGATTGAAAGGACGACGCACTGGCATATATTGATGTAAAGCCCTACAGCAGTGTATATTATTAAAGGAGAACTTACTATATTTGACGTACTCACTATATGGCAAGCTGACTAACAATGTAACTGACTAACTGACTGACGGACTGTCTAGAGTGGCACATCCAGCAGCTTTTGTGCTGTTGTCTTCTTAACGTCAAATTTGACAAAAGTACGGATTTTGAGGGTGTACGAAGTGCGGTGTATTGTAATGTACACAAGTATTTGTTTTTTATTATTTTTTTTTTAATTTTACTCCTGTTTCTGGTTTTTAATAAAAGCATTTTATCCTGCCGGAAGTGGCCATTTTTGCGTTTTAAATTAAATTTTTCCGCGAACTTTTTTTTATGGCGTCACTAATCAGCAAAAATTCGCGTAAATTTTTTATACAACCAACAATTTTTTTCTGTGCTATCCTGTTTGGTTGAATTTGTGTTTTGTATCCTTATTTTTTTTACTGCCTTAGCATTTGGCGCTTTGAGTATTGTTTTCCATGCTTCCCGCTTTTTTCTGCCTTTTTTGGTGGACTTAACTTTTTTCCGCACCCTTTTATAAAACTGAGGTTATGTTGTTATTTTACGAAATCGCATAAGTGGAAATTAGGAATTTAATTAAATTATTTTGGTGTTCTTTACTTTTCGAGTAAAAAAAACTTGAAAACTTTAAATATCAGATTTAACACATTTGGTCTAATAATACACTGTAATTAACCAAAAATAGAAAGAGACGTCCCTTTGTTTTCTTTATGATGGAAAGCAAATCATCGAAATGCAAGGTAGTACAAGACTTCAACATAATTTCTTCTTGAATCAAAGAATAATTCTTGTAATAATCAAATAATTTCGTGTGATACAGTACAATACGCACAAACTACTCTTCAGAAAGATATTATTTGGAGTAACGTTATCCCACAACATAGGATATGCTTACGTTATTAACTTATTATTACAAAAGATCTGTCCAATATGAAGAAATAAGACATCTACTCACATACTTGAAGATTGCTCGGTGAGAGAACAGCGACAATTCTTTGATTTCCGCAGTGCTACACTTCAAATGGTTATTTATCTAACTCTCTTTCTATACACTTATCGAAACACCTATTGTCTAACATCTACTTATCTTTCTATCTATCTAAGTATGAATCTATCTATATATCTATCTATTTATTTATTTATCCCTCTGTCCACCTATCCATATATCTATCTATCTAACACAAGCCTGTTGAAAATCTATTACATTTTCATCTTTCAAAATAAAAAAGAATACAAAAAGGTCATTCGATTAAAATTGGCAATCTAATGTCAATTGCTGCACATACACACGCGCATTCATCGCCATCGATCAGACACATTTAGTTAGCAAGCATTACTGTAAGTCCTATATTTTGATTATAAAACATTACTTCAGGCAGACTTGGAGGGGAGACACAGGCCCATATGCTCCTTTACCGTGACTTCGTCAATGTATTTTAAGCATGCTGTTCTGTTAAGAAACAGCCATGGATCAAAAGATGTGATGGTTACTCTACTCTGTTCTAAATGGAAACATGAATTTCTGTTATTGAGCGATATATTCATCTATTATTCTTACTGATAGAATATATTTCTTTTTAATTGTTTTCTGACACCTGATATAATTTTAAAAAATCAAATGTTAAAGATTCCCACAAATCAAACCTGTTACTAATAATGAAATCAATATAAACCAACTAAATTCGAAGAAGACATCAATTTCTATGACAAACAAGCCACAATTGTCACAATCGACCAAAAGTGTGGCCATCCAGTGGATGTTGACACCAACCAACAACAACAACCCATGGCGGAGTTAAACAACACAATTTTAAGCTGAAATAAATTGATAAATCACCTGTAAACTCTATGAGAATAAAAAAATTAAACAAACAAATAATTGAGCACAATTTCACACATTTTTCCAAATGTCACATGGTGTCGCATAGTCTGGAAGTATCCAACTAAGGACTTTATTTTATGCTTCAATAAAAACAAACCTTTTTTTCAATTCACGCTCATCACGAACTCAAAGAAAAATTACACACAGCACCAAAACAAAGAGTTGAGTTCCTATTGAAATCGATATCAACAGAACTTCTAAATCTGTCCAAAAATATAGTGACTTCTATTGGAACGGAATGTAGATGTAGAATGCATATGAAGACATGAAAATCGTATGAAGGATATTGCTTACAATTAAAAAAAGAATTCTTTAAAAAAATGTTCCCGAGAGTGTTTTCCTGATTAACCCCAAGCAAGCAACATACCGGCTTTGTTTGGCTTTCCTGTGTGGAATTCTATCTTTCGCTTTACTGACTACTCATTCAGCTCGACTGAGGTGAGCCCAATTGTCCTTTTGTACACTTTTCCAATTGTATTAAATGTTTTTGTTTACGTATAGATTTTTTTATTTTTATCTTAATTTTTTATTCTTTTAGTTGCTCTAACATTACACAGTCGTTAAGCCATTCTTCTGGCCATTCAACCATTTATTTAGTCATTTATTTCCAAAAATATTTAACCCAACGAAGTGCAGGAATACTGGCTTTATTTGTTTTGGAAATCGTAGATTGGATTGGTTCTTTTGTATTGTATTTTTCTTTACTCATTTCTTATAATTGCAGTTTAATAAAATTTTTAAAAAATCACTTTTATCCTTAAAACTTGATAGTTTAATTTGAAATAATTGGCATTGTTATAAATTTCTTACCTGTGCTCTTTGTTATCCTGCAATTTATTCCTGTGCAAATACTATATTTTCAGGAACTTCATTCATTCATTTTTTAGTGGACAACGATTGCGAGAACTTCATTTGGATTGATAAATGATTTTAAGAGAAAATTGTTTAGTAATTTATGATAGAAATGTTGTTTATTAATCAATAAGAAAATAACAAAAATATTGTCACGCCCCAAAATATTACAATTTCTTGCTTTATATATCCGGTTCTTAAACACTTATATTCTCACGTAACTCTTAATAAAATTTATTAGCCTTAATTTCAATTGTGAATAAAAAGTACGGTAGCGTTGAACTGAATCCATCTCTGATGATAGCACAATTTCTTCTCAATATATCACAAAAGCAGTGCCACTTTCTTCCATAAATTTTTTTAATTCTTAGAAACACCATATCAGTGCGATTCTGGTGATCTTGTCATTTCATTTCGATATATGACTTAGTCGTATATATATAAATTTAGTACAACCTTTATCTAAGATTCTGAAATCTGACATCTAAGTCAGATTTGTATATTTTATTTAGGTATAAACTCTTGATTTCAAAGTTTGTGAATTGTTCTTACTTACTTCAATAATTTTTTTTGAATAACTATCGGTCGTTGACAATTAATAAGCACCTTATTCTCTAAAATATTGTTGCCTTGAACTTCACCGTCTTTATTAAATGTTTGTTCCATCACTTTATATTTATTTAAAAATGATTATAAAATATATCAAGTTTTAATCCTACTGTCTTTATCCAAATACTTAATATGATTACAATGATTCACTAGAAGTCATTAATCTCATTCTATCCTTCAAATTCGATATTAATTCTGAAGAACTACGTTATTCGGTTGAAATCAGTTCTTATAGTGACTTATGCTCATATTCTTTAATCATGAGTAATCATAAAAGGTAAGATAGGCGTAAGTGGATTCCTTAGTATCGCTGTTATAACCTGACCTAACTTAATCATGGAATAATAGTCTATAGGAACTATAGACTCTATTAATTATTCTAATTCAATTTATTCAATTTTTCTTATTTTCAATTTAATTAACATTTTATTATTATTTTGTTTTTATTAGTAAAACTATATTAATAAAATTTTAGTACACTTTTTTTTAATAGTTCTTTCACACTCTGCTTAAATTTTATGTATCCATGAAAATAATACTCAATATCTCAATTCGTTCTTAACTCTGCCTTAAGAAAACTGGTTAACGCTCCATGGTACGTAAGAGGATCAGATATCCACAAAGATCTGAGAATCGATTCAGTCGAAAAATACATTAAAGACCGTACACTGAAATTGTTCAATATAATTAAATTGTTCAATATAATTGCTAGTCACAATAATCCAACACTCAGCAACCTAAAAATTCAGCGAAATCTGATGAACACAGGCAGATACAAAGACATCAGATCCATCATATTATAAAGTCTCGTATTCAGTTATTCTTAGTGTGACTTAAAACTGTCCACAGATAAAATAGAGTTAAGGTGTTGTATCACCAACTCAGACATCTGCATATCAATATCATATCAACTCTGTAAAAATGATGAAATATTATACATATGTTATACAATGGGATTATTTTTAACATATTTATATAACATATATATATTCAAGAATGCTCTGAATCTGTCTTTAATATAGTAATTGTGTAACTATAACCACAAAAAGTCAATTTGTGTGTGAAAAATACATGGAAGTACATTCAATATTGTCCCAAAAAGTATTTTTTTTTGTTATAAAAAACAATTATGAGGAAATTGTGGCAGAACAATTTGCATGGGAAGAACTGTATGAAAAGAAAGTGACAATTTTTTGAAGAACATGTACAGAACTTAACAGAATAAACAGAAGACAACGTGGGAGAATACATTGAATGAGTATTCGATAGTTTAGGTAGAAATGAAAATGAAACCTGTGGTCAAAATTACAGTGCATATTGTCATTAGGAGTTTAAAAAATACTTATTCATATACATATAGTACCTATATATATATATATATATATACATATATGTGCAGCCCTAACTCAATATTGCACTCAGTCAAAACTAAGTGTATAGAGTCATCAATGTCAATATATCTCAATAGTTTTTCTTAATCCTTATTAATGTATATGGATAACATTATTATAGGAAATATATAAGAAATACTATTTAACCAAAGGCTTAAATAGAAATCCTTATAAATTACGCTTACAAAACTAAAAAAGTCCCATTTACTTTAAAATTCATACAATAATACCTCAGTTGAAACCACAACCGTGCGGCAATTAAGATGCTAATAAAGTTGATGGCAGAATATCATTTTTTAAATTGCTTAACAAGATAATTTTATTAAAGGGAAATCCTCTAACCAGTTTCATAAAACTCCTGCATTTATGTCATCTCAAAACAGAACAAAAAGAAAAACCTACATTGAAAATCAAAATTATGTTTTATTTATTGAAACATTTTTCATTCATAGCTGGTGGCCATTGTGTTAGTGGTGGACTTAGTGAAACCCAAATCCCAAAGTCAAGACAAACGATGTCAGTTCACTTGGCGAAAACAGAGAGCAAAAAAAAAAGGATGTAATGCCAACACAAGTTTTGTTAAGTCCCCAACAGACAAACTCACTGCCGCGCAACTATAAGCCACAATTACAAAAATTCAACAATCAAAATCGAGGAATTTTTCCCTTCGACGTTATAAATCATGTCCATAAATATCAGCCACTGACAACAAAAACACTTGCCACAATGCGTTAACTACTTTTTCAGTTTTTCCGGGCAAGCGAAGATCGTCACATTGTCTGGAGCGTTCAGGACACACCCATGGTTATGCGACGTAAAAAAGAAATAAAAAAGTGAAATCCAAAGGTAAATAAAAATATCAAATCATTCATAACACTTGTTGGCATTGATTGAGCTCCCTCGCTTTTATAATTCCCAACTGTTTTTTCTTGTTTTGTATTTTGGAATGTATCTTAACTTTCCTTTTTTACTCCAAAAAGTATCTTCACTTTCATTCATAAAGTAGCATACAAAACTATAAAAAATTATATACATTTTTCTGGATTTCAAGCAATAAAACAGATTTTTGTGGGCAGTTTTCCAGTCGAAATTATGTTTTCATTTAAAATGATTAATGACTTACTATGATAATTATATTTTTAGAGCAATTTTTAAATGAAATTATTTATAGACGAAAGATTAAAGACTTCTTTTTTTGGGATTTGCATTCTGTTACAACATAAAATCGATGGATGCATTATATAAAATTATATATACCATATATATATCACATTTTATATTATATTATATTATACATAAATAATATACATATACATAATACATAATACATAATACTTTAATTTAAGGTGAGGATAAATACAACGAATTAAAAAAATTAGTAATTAAGAATTACTATAAATGTTATGCAAAAAATTATTTTTTAATTACTATCTAAAGCATCTCTAGTCTAGAATTACTATAATTACTATGAATTACTATCTAAAGCATAGAGATGCCTCAGTAGTATGGTGTGTGTCTGCTGGAACTACGGCACAAAAGGTCTTAGTTCAAATATGCATCGAAAACTGGTACTACCTCTAAAATAGATACAGAGTCACAAGCACTCTTCAGGACTCATCACTCTCGGGATTCATCACAATTGACAAAAGATGTCCCCAAGTGGTAGTGACAACAATTGTTTCCCCTGCTAACCTCAGCGAAATTTGCAAAAATGTCTACTACAAACTCTACATGGAGGCTTAGGTCTATCTGGAGTCACTAGAGTCAAGAATTCAATAATTCTTGACCAATGACACTCTTAAGTGACATTTTATACCATAACTCGTACAAGAAAACATGATATGTTAAACACTCTCTATATTGTTAATATAGTGTCGATTGTCGATATCAGTGAATCGACTCTAAACCTAAAAATCAAAAGGTATTGCTTAAGCACCCATGGGAATGAATAATTATGTCAAGTAAATGACTCGAATTTACGCTTCCATACCGCATCCACAATGGTATTCCAAAAGTCAGAAAAAATATTTATAACTCAAATTCAAATTTATCTAGCAATCATAGCAAACAAAGATTTCAAAATAAAAAAGTTACTTACAAAATATTTTCATATTCGATTATAATTTTTTTTATACTCGAAATTTTTTTTATTTCGCTCTAAATTCGGAATTTTGGTACATTTCAGTATGTCACATTCGAATAGGAAATTATTTACAACAAACCAATTGGATGATTTGGAGGCTCATGCCTTTAATATAATACAGGCTCGAAACTGGGTTAATGTTATGATACAAGAATATCAGCAAAGTTTGGGTAATGTTTTAAACACAGTGTCTGGCTCGGATCAAAAAGATAGTTCCATTCAAGTTCAAAATTCACATAAAGAAGATCCCTCAACTGCTAATGATGCTGTACTACCCAGTAAAGTTTTTAATATACCTAAGGACTTACTCTCAACTGTTAATGATGCTCCATTATCGAATCAAATTTTGAATCCATCTAACGAATTTCTCTCTACTGTTAATGATACTGTACTATCCAGTGAAGTTTTTAATCGACCTAACAAATTGCTCTCTACTGTTAATGATGCTGTACTGCCCTGTGAAGTTTACAATCGACCTAACAAATTATTTTCAACTGTTAATGATGCTCGATTATCCAATCAAATTTTCAATCCACCTAGCTCATTTCTCTCAACTATTAAGGATGCTGCACTAAACTGTAAAGTTTTTAAACCACCTAACGAATTATTCTCAACTGTTAATGATGCTCTATTAAGCAATCAATTTGTCAATCCACTTGGTAAATTTCTCTCAACTGTTAATGATGCTGCATTTACCTGTGAAGCTTTTAATGCTCCTAACAAATTTCTCTCAACTGTGAATAATGCTGCATTATCTAGTGAAAATATGGCGGTAGATATGACGTCTGCTTTAAAAATTGGCTATCCAAATAGAAAAGAAATTGAAAAACCAAAAATTTGTTCATCAAAGAAACTAACCATTGAGCCATTACGTCAATCGAGCGATATTCATATCTATGTACCAATAGATTATAGCATTGCGAAGCCTAAGGAGCAAAATAATTCTATAAATTGTACTATAGGACCCTATAAAAACCTAGCACTTAGTTTTTGCAATCAACATGGAGGAAGTTCATTAGGTTCTCAACAAAGAGAAAAAAAGTTTTCTTATTTCAATAAAAATATAAATTTATATAATAAGGAAAAGGTAATCAAACCAAACTTATTTGCATCAGCAGGACCAATTAATGGACTTGAAAACTCATGGGAAGTGCTTGCTTATAGTAATATTTTTCGTGAAAGCAAAGTGCAGGATTATAAAGATGATACAGAGTCGGATTCCAGTGAAGAAGATCAATACTATAGCAGAATAGTAGAGCGGAGCAGAAAACGAAGGAAGAGAAAGAATAAAAAAAATGGGGCTAAACGTCGTCGTTAGAAATACTCGAAATATAAACGATAGAAATTAATTTATAAAAAATAAACTACTTGAGTAATTTATATAAAATTATACTATATCTAATAGGACTATGTTCTTGTAATAACAGGACGTCAAACAAGCACACCACAAAGCTGATCACAATGAAGACAGATGAAATTTTAAAATGTTAAAGCGAAATAACCTGAAATGAATCCAAACTTTTAAGAATATATTGTTTTAAAAACTAAAATAAACTAAATAAATTTTTAGATCTATTTAGACAGAATTTTGAAACGTACCTTATCTTCTACACTGAAACTAGTGCAAAATAATATTATATCAACTCTATAAAAGTTCTTTATTTCCGTATCCTAGTGTAATATGCAACTGTGGTTGATTGTTATGTCATAGATATATTTACCTCTACTATTAAGAACCTTTGGTGTAATAATATAGAACTTAAGAAACGTTCTTGATTGTTATGTGTTAGATATCCAAGCAAAGGTAGGTTTCAAAAAGAGTGATGAAGAGGTCTCCCTCCTATTTAGAGGGCTAAATTTAAAATAATTGACTGCATCTATGATTTAGCTAAGAAAATATAAAAGTACCATGTAAGAGTTAATTTAAATTAATCAATGAAGAGGTTTTTTTGAACAGTAGTTAACTACAACAATAATAATTAATTTTATATTATTTCAATTAATTGAATTTTTGGCTGACCATACAGCTGTTTCGAGTATTGCCAAATACCCATCATCAGTGTCTTGGAAATAATTATTGTATTTAATTTTTCGTAAATAATTATTTTTTGAGACTGCAAGTACTAAGAATCGAACTCGGGTCATGCCAAATGTGAAGCTCAGAATCAGCGCACCTAACCAATTGACCCAAAGCCGTACTTGACGTTTATGTTCGCACATTTATCTGGAGTTTTGTTACTTGATTAAATTAATCAAGTAAATAGATTGCCATGAAATTAATTTAAATAATATGAAAAACTGAAAAAAAGTTTATATTATTTTTTTTATCTGGTAGAATACGTTTCAGAAATTATCCAGAAAGATTCATTTTTTTTTTACTTATTTTTCGATTTGGTGAAATTTTTGGGAAAGACATTCTAAGTAAGTTTCTAATAACTAGTTTTTTATTTCATTTATTTTCATTAAATTATCGTATATATCATAACATATTTTTCGCATAATACATAAATAAATTTTTTTCGGTTTTGTATCATTATTTAAGGATAATAGTTATATTATCTTTATTATATTTTATCTTTATGAAATTATTGATTTATGAAATCCTATAATTAGCCCTTTTAGTGGATTTATGTCAACCCTACAGGACACCGGTTAAAATACTCCCAGGCTAAGCTCTATGGTGATTAAAATCAGGAATCACAAAGATTTAAAAGACAGTCAGAAGCCTTATAGGCCATAGCGAAATAGCAAGCATTTAATGGAGGTGGAATGGAGGATAGTACGATGCCTTATTAATTTTCATCTTAGGGGCATCTGTTTTTCTTCTAATATGGTTTTTTTTTATACAAAATTATATTCTTCAAGAAATTTATTTTTAATTTTAAGATAAATATATTTCCTTATACCTTCCAAGCGATTCTGTCTTGGAATGACAGCCTCTTAAAAAGAGTTATAATGTAATCAGTTTGTGGAATATGAGTTAAATTTAAACTCTATAATTTCTATTTAAGTTGTGTTTTATTCAATGGAGAAATGGCATTCTAATTGCTTATAATCCTTATACAAAGGGACGTACCTACGCTTTCATTAAATTCATCTGAAAATACACGAAAATTTAATTTAAGTTCGTGAATAGTTAGCCATGGAATTAATATAAAAATATAAGGATATTTAAAATAAATTTTGACATTTTATTTTTTAATTGGAAGAGAACGTTCCACAAATTATCCAGAAATTTTTATATTTTTTATTTTTTTTTTAATTTGGTGATATCATTGAGATAAGTAATAAGTAAGTAAGTTCTACTGTCTGTTTTTTATTTTATAAATTTTTATTGAAACACCCTATATATTTAAAGATTTTTTGCTTTGTTTTTATCTATGGTTATCTTCAAAAAAATTTTTAATTGTAAGATAAGTGTTAACAACAACAATAAGTGTCCTTAAGAAAGAACATTTCAATGCTTTAACTTGTTTTTCCATATTTTTCGAATAGGTATTGTGCTTAATCTTACACAGCGCAATTTGTGTCAACCCCGTGGCATCGCAGTTAAAATACTCCCAACATAAGATCTACGGTGACTGAAATCCAAGCGAAAATAGGAGTGTGGTTTTAAAGGATAAAAATAAACCTTGAAGCCCACAACAAAAATAACCGTTCCACACGTCTGAGTTGAGTGAAGGTAAGTACAACCTCTTAACTGTAGTTTTTATATTAAGAACATCTATTGTATAAGTGTAATATAGTTATTTAATACCTAACTATATATAGTTTTATTTGTATACATTCGATGGATACATCGAATATAACACTTTGAAGAAGAATATATTTCCTCTTGCATTCCAAGCAACGTCTGTCTGATGACAAAATCATTAATCCATTTGTGACTTGTGAATCCCTTAAAAAGACTTCAAAAGTATTCTGTTTAAGAAAAATATTCCATAAAAAGGGAGATATTGTTCTAGATCCAACTATACGGAGTATATATAGGCAGTGTTATAATCATTGGAAAAATCTCTTTTTAACCAATAGATCATAATTTATTTCACAGTAAGATAGAAAAGGACTTGATTTGAGAATCCTATAAGAAACCACCACAGAGTTTAACGTCTTTAATTCAACCTCTCCTACTCAGTTTAATATTCCGATTTTTTGTTGGCCAATTTGGAGATTTGAAGAAAAGTCGAACGGATATTGATATCTTATTAGTCAAGTAGTCTACAGTAAGGTAGAAGAAAATGTGTTTCTATATCACAGGTTTGATTTAAAAATATTTTGAACCTTTTTGAGTTTTCCAGATTTAAAGAATCATCGAACAAAAGATCATATTCTGTTTTTACGGCAAGGTAGGAAAAAACATACTACTTCTCCTCAGATTTGATTTGGAGAATCCTATGAAAATCCACCAAAGAGTTTAACATGTTTTAATCAGCTGTTCCTAATCTGGAATATGTGTTAGATATTAGTGTTGCACCTTTTAGTTTATTCTGTTTTGTAGATTGCTATATATGTGCTTTTAAACGAATTTGTATAAATCGCAACACAAAATACCCTGTTTCGATTTTCAGAGTCAACTTCTATTTTCTGGAAAATTAAATAGCGATGTGATATTTATGTTATTGTATATATTCACTTTTACACGTTTAAATAGTAGAAGCTCTATCTCAAGAAGGAAACTGTATTGACATATCGCTTAGTAAAATGATTTTCTTTTATTATTTAAATTTTCCAATGTCAAACCCGTTATCAAAGCGCAGTGTCTGGAAACTTACAATGTCCACTACAAAATCATTAGTGACTTTACTTTAATTGCGTAAATATTA
The DNA here is from genome assembly GCF_002237135.1 of Teleopsis dalmanni. Taxonomy (NCBI): domain Eukaryota; kingdom Metazoa; phylum Arthropoda; class Insecta; order Diptera; family Diopsidae; genus Teleopsis; species Teleopsis dalmanni. The sequence continues at coordinate 202,992,071 of NC_051846.1, forward strand.
CATAAAATCTTTTAGAATTTATTGAAATAGGAATTGTGTTCTTGAAATACCGATTTCAGTTAATTGTCTTCCTTCTTTAAAAAAAAAGAGAATACGAATTTGTACAACAAATATTTTATTAATTTTTTACATGAATTTTAAAATGTTATCCTTCCTCGTGATAGCTTGCTGACACAGACGAGGATAAATGTATGAATTAATATCCATTAGCTTTTCAGCCGTAATCAACAAAATCAACAGTGCTTAAAATGTTTATACAACAATTACAAATATTAATAGAAATCAACAGAATCCTTTTAACACTGCCAAGTAATATTAATCCTTTTTCTCAATAGAAAATAAATTCGAGGATGGAGCGGTGAAAAAGGCCGCGCCGCCATATTCAAATCAAATGTAGGCGTTTGACAACATAACATTTATTTGCGAAAATTAAACATGAACACGAACAGTAACAAGTAAACATTTGCAATTTCACACTTACACCGTAAAAAGGAGTAATAAAAAATTTAACAAAATTTCAAAAAAAAAAAAAAGGATGCTACTATGTAAGGGTTAACGTAAAATATGAGGAACGTCAGAAACACCCACGTCGGTGTACCCATAGACCCACATACCCACATGGTGTGTATTCGCACATAAACTCAAATACATAAAACTAACGAATTGTTGACTAAATATTTGTCAACATTGACAGCAACAAAAGCAACAATGAGAACAACTTTTAACGAACACACCAACACAATCACGCCATCAAACAAACATTCGAGCAAACAATCAAACAATCAAACAAACAAACAAACAATCATGCTGACAAACATACAAACAAATTCACATAAAACACACAAGAATTTGACTACATTTTGATTTGTTAAATAAAACATCACTCCTTTCTGCGCTGGAATCCTTTTTTTGCCCGCCCGTGTAGGCAACCGAACAGGATAAAGGAAACAACAATCATTTTAACACTGCCACGTTAAAAACTCAGCTCTAAAAACGCGTTAGCCAAGCAACTAAGGAGAAAGTAAAAAAGTGCCAGACGCACTTCTGAATCCTTTTTTAACCCGCGCAAAGGATAACAAAAAATTTCGGTGAAGACGTGGTAGAGAGTATGTAAGGACACACGTACTAAAATTTGCTTTCACTTTTACACAGGAACGTGCAAATGTCATAAAAAAGAGTTTTTAACTCGCACTAGTAAAAACGTAAAAAAGTGAATTATCCTTTGCTTTTCATAAAAGGAACCGATTACTTTAACCGAACCGTCAATCGCAAAGTAAAGAATTTCAACTGCCAACTCTAATACCTTACATATATATACTTTTTGTGCTAAGTAGCCGCTTAACCACGCAACAAAACCCGCCAGTATTCCGTTTCAGGATAACAGCCATCAGTTAAGTTTATCGGAATTCTAAAAATTACATACACAAACAAAAAAAAACTATTTCATTGTAAAAAACCAAAAAATGTTGTAAAAACTTTTGCGGAAAAATGACAAAAGTCGACCAACCGCTGAGTTAGTGGGGCAATAAAAATGCACGTCTGCCAAGGTACCCCGTTGTGTATAGCTACTAAGTAAGCCAATACGCCGAAACCAGGTACTTACTCAACACCTTTAACTTACTACTGCTACGAAGCAACCTTGCGTTTTTGTTCCAAGACACTGTGCGCCTCGCAGCTCAACTCGTGTATATTCACAGTCAAAAAGGATACTTTTCTTTAGTGCATAATTTTCACAACTTATTGACATAACTGCGTTTTAACTCAACGCAACTCGCTATAAGAGATTTATCCTTCAAACTAACATCTCACTACATTACAAATCCACTTAACTACAGTCTCCGGGTAACCTTGACAGGGAAGTGTCTTGCGTAGTCATTACATGAATTTTCGCAAATAAATTTTTATTATTTAATTGTGTAATTCGTTGCCGCTGTCATTGTTATTACTTCGTCATAGTTATAAAACACAATAGTCCTTTTTATCCTGCAAAATCTACTCATCGTACATTGCAAAATTTTTCGCAATCAACCAACCGTCTTTTTACACATTCTTCACAATCGTCTTCGTATGCAACTCGCTCAGGTAGCATATAACTCACTCCCGTTTGGTTCAGTATTTGTGTCTTTAATGGTTTTTTTGTGTAATTCACATTCAAAGATTTACGTTTGCTTGGTTATACGCAAAAACCTTTGATTATTCAACTCCATGCAATCTTTTGCAACTCTTGTCCTGACAACATTCTGCGAATTCCAAAACTGCTTCCCGACTCACTTTTGGTGCCAAGACTCGCAAATAATATCAATGCCATTCAGCGGGTTTTTATGGCATTTTGCTCTGAGATTCAAAGAAAGTAAATGTTTATAATTGCAATCTTCATAAAATCAATATTTCCAATTTTTTTTTATATCCTAGATATCCTTTAGAGACAGAACGCACATATTTTTAATTTTGCGTTCAATATTTTGAATATAAATAATGACTTGCACCGCCTATTGACCATTGTTACCCACTTTATTGTTGAAGTCAAATTATTTGGAACTCTCTAGACTAATTGTGGTTATCGCGACATGATATTCGATTTTTGTTCAATCTTCTGGGTAATTTCTAAGTTTTAGAGATTTTAATAGCATTTCAAAATGAAGACAATTTTAATTTACCTTAATGGTACAATTAAATGGTACAATGCCTAAACCCCACATCAGATCTTATGTTTAGATATTGCACCTAAAATTTCAATAAAACTGATATAGAAACTGATATAATTTCTTACTTATTGATAAATAAAAGAAACACTTGAATCAGCTGATTACATATATTTATGTATAATATATGTTAAGTTCTACATCTTCAATGCAGCAAGCTCTATTTTGCTTGTAATAACGCTGTCAGTCTTAACGCAAGAGATAAGTGGGCACTAGCTAGATTCATTGTGAATCAAAATGTCAAAAATCGAAGACATCACAATGTAGAGTGGAAATTGATTACACTCGTGTTGCATTATGGTTAGAAGAACACTGAAGGAGTCAAAAAGCAAACAGTTTAATTCGCCTTAATAGTTCTACTATGCACATGTAGCTCTAGAAGTGCTATTTTATGATCCGATGGAAATTTATGTTGGAGATTGTTAAAAGCGTCTTTATCGACTTTGATTAGCTAACTGTTAATAGTTTAAAGTGACATACAACATCTATAATACATCTATATATACCTAATTTTCGTATAATAGAAACTAACTAACAAGGAGTACGTCAATACTCCTAGACTTACTACAACTTTTTTAAGTTCCTGGTACATAAAAATCCAGAGAAATTCTCTTCTGACAATTATTGTAAGAGTTTTAGAAACTATTGTTGTAGTTGTTTTTGCTAATAACTTATCAATAGCTCTAGTAACAACGTTTTGAAACTACTTGCTTCTAGATTTTATTTTCTAGATTATAATTTATTCCATTACAATTCTATTTTTCTATACATACATTCCATTACATGGCTCCATTGCAGTTGTTCTTTCACATTGTTCTTAATTAATTTTCTTCCCGACTAAATAAATAGTCTTAATAGATGTCGTAATCTTTGATTTTCATTGAAATTCTAGACCCGGTACGCATCTTTTAAAGATTGAACAGCTCTACTTTTTAGTCCCAACATTTACTTTTGGCTGATTGCAGTTTTTTACTTTATAAAAATCATTTCTTTTGATAATTTATATAGTCGTATAAGTGGGCTTGCGGTAAGATGACAGTCCATTAGGATATTGATTAGAAAGACAGAAAGAGGAAGAGCTATCTTTTAGAAGAATTTTTGTCAACATAATTGCATTCTCTTAAAGTTTTTGAGCTTCAGCAAGGAATTTCAGTACTGCTTTCGTGAAACGATACAATACCAGTCCAATTGCATTAATCCTTACAATCGCCGCTATAACTTAATCTAACCTGGTTTTCTTTTGATATTCTATGTACTCTTATGCTGATAGGATTTTGTAATATTACCACTCCTACAATACATTTATATATATATATATATGTAACCCTACATTTTTTTAAAATTATCGAATTATTATTTTGACAGTTAGCAAAGTCTATAAAATACCAAAATTATGTTTATTAAAAATCTGTCAAAGAAAATCTGTAATTTAAATGCTCTAGCATATGCTTCATTTTTTTTTACTGTATTAAAATTATTTACAAAGTACCTGGGATAGGATTTAATTCCCATACCCAATATATTTAAAAGTCTCTTAACAACTCGTCATAACTTATGCTGTATAAGTAACATCCTCTTGACGCCTTGTCAATTTCTGAAAGATTCATAAATTTTTTTGCAAATGGGACTGCTGCTTTCTCTAAATAATACAGACCTTTCACATGCCCATCTATTTTAGCTTCCTGATTAGTCTAGCATAGAAGTTTAATAACACATTTCCACTATAAATTGACGAAGTTTAAAATTTTGCACAGGGGGCGTCAGTGGAAATGTTCGCCACCCTTCCAATTTTTCGAACCGTTGAAAATTTTGCGAACCTTTAAAATTTTTGAATGATTCCCATGAGTCAATAAACGCACTTGTCACAATAAACAACCATGAAAATGGCCAAAATAGAGCAGCGAGCAAAAATAAAATTATAAATCAAAATTTTTAAATTGGTCTGCGGCCAAAAATGACGCGTCAACAGTCACAAAAAAGGATATTAAATCCTTTATATAAAAAAATTAGAAAGGATTTTTATGACCACATAAAACTGGAATGTAAAAACAAGACAAAGTAAAAGAAATTGAAATCAACCATAAAGTTAAAAAAATCACCGAATATGTAACCGATTTATTCGTATGGACGGGATGTGAATATATTGTATATGACCGAGGCATACGCATGTCTCTGCAGGACCAACATGTGATATGGTATCATTAGACATGCCAAATTTATGATTGTTGTGATTTTTTTTTATTGTGCTGCCTCTCATATCTATATATACAATATATTTATACAAATTTACTTTTTATATTTTAACGTTGGGTGTATAAATTCTATAAATTGTTGGGTTATTATTTTTCAAGCTGTCACTGCAACATTGTGTCAATGGAATGCACATGTGTATCAAAGGGTACGAAAGGATAACACATATATACGAATATGTGCTCGTGATTTTATAACGGAACATAAAGGAGTACAATGTGCTAGAGGGGCGTACTATGAGGAAACTTAAAACTCACTGTTAAATGAAATTTAATAAAAAAGAGCACAGTACTTTATATAACTAAATTTGCAGGTTATAAACAATATTCACCCATAAAACTTTAATGTAGGAATCTGAAAAAATTAAAATGCAAACCAGAAAGTCATAAAGGATATACTTTTTTACTAGAAAATATACCAAAAAAATGGTTGATTATAATAAAAATTGACTTTTACACCACAAAAGCCTTGACTTTAGCTAAAGGATACAGCTTCATTTATTGTAAATGCTGATAATATGTTCAATTCATTTTAGAAAAAATAAACATTTTTTTGACAGGTAGCAACCTATTTTTTTTTACTGCATTCAATGCACAATATTGCAATATTGCATTCAATTACTATTTTTATAATACTTTTTGCGACACAAAAACCCTTGCGAAATAACCCTAAACTAACCCTAGCGAATCCTTTTATTTTTTATGAGCAATTTTTCTATAGAAAACGCATTTTTTAGCCATCACACTCTGTGCGTTTTCCAGTTAATATTGCAGATATTTATTAATATTATCCTTTCATTACTTAGTTGACTTCTAAATTGCAAAAATATATTATAATTGGCCTTCACCCCGTTGTTATTACTGGCAATTGGCAGGAAAAGGATAATTTGCAATTTCGTGATGACAGATTGCAGGAGTCAACAGTTTCATTATAGTTGCGGCATGTGGTGTCTTTTTTCGTCGATTTTTTATTGAGTTTTGGCTAAAAGTTAATTTTTCTCTAATGTCTTTTTAGGGTTTTAATAAAAATTCTTAGAAATTATTCCTTCACATTAAAACAATAGATTTGTTATGGAGAGGAAGTTTTTGCAACAACAAAGTAAAGTCCAAATATCTTACATATCCGAAATCATTTTCTTAGACTAACAGACATGGTAATATCACCCAGTTGCAATTTATAAGGAACGAAGTTCCTTATTGACAGAGCTAAAATCTGTAACGAACCTTTTTCGTCGAGGTTTCGGTCGTCGGATTCCAGGTTCAGTCCTTTAATAAATTTATTTGATAGGAACGGTGGAAAGTTTGCGATGGTATTTGGAAGACGTAACGTACAACGCAGACGGAGGAAATGTAGATTTCATTGTTGTGGAACCCATTGGGTTCGTGGTAGAAATGTAAATTTCTGCAGAGAGTTCAGTATTTTGATGTGCATTAATAATAAAACAATGTCTATGGTCAGACGAGAAATCAATCAAATATATTTATCAACAAATTAATATAGATTTTTAAAACTAATATCGGTATAATTTATAGGAGTTACGATAAAGGTGGTTTGGAAAAAAATTCACAAAACTTATGCAATACGTGAAATTTCGGATAAAAAATTTTTATGGATTTGATATTAACAGTCGTTTTCTCATGGAAATTTAATAACAAAAATTTAGGTACATTGAAAGATTTCTGAGCCTACTGACTACATTCATTTACAAAGAAGATTACGATTAGGTTACAAGAATCCAACCCTATGAGCTGAAATGCAAATATGTACTCACTACACCAACGCCACAATACCACATAACCTCAAAACTATTTTTCTTTTAACTAAAGTATAGTCAAAGCAATATCAAAGGTGTAAAGTGAAAATGTGGATCACCACAGTAACAGCAGGGCTCTTGAGGGCTGCCTGTGAGTGGCTGTTTTTGGGAACACAAAGGTATACCCAATTCTTATTCATTAGTAAGCCTTAGTATGCTTACGTGAATTTGACCCGTGAAAATGAGTTATATTGCAATTTGGAACAAATGAACGATAATGACATTGGAAGGTCGCTTAGTGTTATCACTACAAGTTGATGTAAATTTTTATTGTATCACGAAACTTACGACTGTCAAAAGTTAAAAAATAGGTGCAATGGCGAAATGATTTCATCGCTTAGTCACCAGCTGCTCATATGTCCCTTCCAACTTAATTTTATATCTAGCGTCATCCAACTCATATCCAAATATCCAAGCAGTTTACAATTAATAAGTAATGTTATTTTTTTTGTTCTTGTGAAGTCCACATATAGAGATCAATATTGTTTGGTTTTAAACACCACTACTTAGTTCAACTTTTTTTTTTCAAGCTTATAAGTTCATTTTTCTAATGTTTTACGTACTAATAAAAGTGCATAGCTATATTTAATATATTGCAAATATAATTTTTGCTTTACTAAATTTTTTTTTATGTATAAATAAATCACATTATCAATTCAATTTTAACATTTATGTACTCCAGAATCTTAAAAACTCTTCTCTTCCCCAATCAATCCGAAAACGTTCAATAAATTCTAATCGGTAAATTCTAATGATTGTGAAAATTTCTCTAGAGCAAATCATTTGCAAAAATGTTTCCTTAAGGTAATAAAATTTGAGAAACCCATAACCATGATCGTTAAAGCAAACGTTTAGTCAAGAGAAGCTAAATAAACGTTTCCAAAGCCGTAAAACTTAATGGAACCAACCAGGAACACTTCTGACCACTGCCAGAATCTTAAACAGAAAATGTGATTTGGAAAATAAGTAAACGTTACTGTTTTTGCCTTATTGACCAATTTAATGGATATTGTAAAAGCTGGACTTTTTATGTGCAACATAAAAAAGGACCTCCCATAAGAACAAACAATACTGAAATGATTTTCCTGGGTATTCTCTCCTTTGAAACGTTGTTAAAAGTTTTTATGTTTGTCTTAAAAAAAGAATAGCTGAAATCAATTGAATTTTTTTCCAAATACTTGGTTTAAGTGGCCAACCAGAATAATCGTATGTGTATTTTATTATTGTTTATAAATATTTTTTGTATTGGACATAGTGCCCTAAAATATTTCATAGCACATAGAATGTCTAACTGAAAACTATGGCTCTATCTAAACAAAGCAGGAACAGGAAATGACAATAAGCACACATTTAATTGTCTCTGCAAACATATAAAGACACTACAATGACATCATTGCCCATTATTATATCTTGGGGTTACTGCAGCATTATTGCCAGCGTTAGCCGAAATTTACTGGAACCACACACACGCTGCTGGTGTCCATGCTCTATTGGAACAATTACAAACGAAGTGGCAATTTTCTTGGCCAAATACACACAATTGCCTGATATTATGCCGACAACAATGAAGCCATCGCCCATTTAATAATAAAAATATTGTTTGCTTCAGAGCATCAACGGTCGCTTCAGTACTCATTTGGAAGGATGTTTCTTGAGATTTCAATGAGTTATGGAAGACATTCATTACAGCCAAATGACAACGAATTACAAAAGGAATGTTATCGTTTCTGCTGACAATAAAAATAAATAAAAAATTTACGAATTGCATACTGTACGCTACTGTATCGAGATGGACAAAAATTTTATGCACATATGGCCAGGAACTGCATTTTGAAACATTTCATCAAGGATCTTTTTTGTGGATATTTTGATTTATATTGCGGATGCATTTGGCAGTTTCAGTTGTTCTTCAAATACGAAAAGTAATTTTTGTATTTTTAATTTATAGTGAATAATTGGAACTTAAGTAGCAGATGAAGTTATCAATTTTATTGCATGTGCTATATTTATTTATTACACATTTGCCAGAAACCAATACATAATGCATCCTTAGCATCCTATATAAAGACAATAAATTGTTGAGTCCTAGTGCGTTTGTGATAAACGCATTACTGCGCTAAACTTAAATCAGTTATAATAATAATCATCACTAAGAAAATTATTCATTAATGATATTATAATAATGGCATTCACGGAACTAAAAATTTTACATTCTACTTCAATCTTGCAAGTCTAGTCTTGCATATAGAGGTTTGGACAGTAAAATAAGATTAATTGAATATTTAGTAAAGAAATCAACATATGTCAAATTATTTTGATTTCACTTAATATATATTATATTAACATTCATATCCTTTTTTTTTTAGTTTTAAAGTCATGCCAACCACCAACCCATTTTTAAAATTTCTACAGAAGTTTAGAGCTGAAAATCGTCATCTCAGCAGTGTAGAAATAGCCAAGCGTGGTGGAGCTAAGTGGCGTAAGATGAGTGCTAAGGAAAAACTCAAATATGCACCGTCTGGTTCAGGACGTTTGTCACGCATCGCACGTCAATCCCGTGTTAATCGTAGTAATACACTTCGAATTAAGAAACACCTTACCAGTCGCATATCTGCCAAAAAGAAACCAAGAAAACAACGGCGTGTTCAGTCAAAAGTAAAGATACATCCGTTGCACCTGAAACACTCCAGCAAACGCTCAACCACATGGTTAGGCGCCAGTAAGTATAACTTACTATACTTATAGTTATATATATATAACGCTTTAAGTATAAAAAAGTTCAACGATTTTTAATGATGATTTCATTTCAAGTGTGGGACCAACTTATGCGTATCTTCTCTTGGAACGAGGAGAATACAGAGGAGACTTAACTAAACGATATACATCTTTTTTATTTTTATATAACAGACTACACTTACACAGGTAAATATAAATTAAAATTGACTTTCTTGGGAAGTTTCAAACTACTTGGACCCCAGTAATAGCAGTTTAAGTTATTTAAATTATTTGTTTAAATAAATTTTTTTT